>NC_090439.1:862270473-863470473 GCF_031143425.1 Pleurodeles waltl | reverse complement strand
GAGGACACTTTTTAGTCTGCAATCTGATGGTGTCCTGGCTGCAGGTGTGCCAAGAACTACCAGAGATAGTAAGATTGCCTGCAAGATAAGCAGGGGTGTTAGTTGTAATGGCTTTGAAAAAGATGCAATTAATTTTGAAGGTGGTGCATCTAGCAAGGGGAGTCAATGGAGTTCCAACAAGGAACTTCTTTTTCTTCAGGTCCTGGATGAGACATGCTACACCGTGTATGATGCCCCTAATGTATGCCAGTGTGGAGTCTGGGAGGCCATGGAATAGGGCATTACCACTATCCAGGTGCAAGAGTACAAGGGCTTGAACAGCAGTTCAGAAGTCGTTTTCCGGAAGAAACTGCTCGACTTTCTTCAGAAGAAAGAGCTGGTACATGTGGTGTTTGTTTTATGGCCATATAGTCCTTGAGGAAGCGGTTTGAAGTCCAGGGTGAATCCAAGTGATTTGGCATTTGGTGAGAGTTTAGGGTTGAAAGCGTCTTGTCATTAAGCCAGGTTGGTACTATATTTTGTTAGTTGTTCTTGGCAAATACAAAGGGATTCTAATTTAGTTGTGTTGAGCTTCATGTAAGCTGGACATCCAGGTCCGGATGATCTGCAAACAATGTTTGAGGCATTTGATGTCTGAAGAGGGGGAGACTAAGTAGAGTTGTGAACAATAATGTTATTTAAGTTCCAGCTTTAAAGGCGTTCTTGGGCATATGAACCTGTGCAGCTATGATGAAGACAACATTCACAAGAAGCTATAATTAAAGTGACAAAATTATAAAAAGACCAATGTACTGGCAAAAAATAATCAATCAATCAGCAGATTTGTAAAGCCGACTAGTCACCCACTAGGGTCTCAAGGTGCTGGGGGGGGGCAGCAAGGGAACAGTCGTCGAGGATCAGTTGGGGATCAGTCGAAAAGCCATGTTTTGAGGTCTTTCCTGAATTGCGATAGGGTGGGAGATCTTCTGAGATAGATGGGGAGGGAGTTCCAGGTCTTGGCGGGGAGGTGTGAGAAGGATCTTCCTCCAGCTGTGGTCTTCTGGATGCTTGAGATGGCGGCGAGGTTGGCGGAGCGGAGCTGTCCACTGGGCGTGTAGAAGTGGAGTCTGGGGTTGAGGTATTCTGGTCCGACGTCGTGAAGGGCTTTGTTGGCATGTGTGAGAAGCTTGAATGTTACCCTCTTGTCTATTGGGAGCCAGTGCTGGTCTCTCAGTAGGGCGGAGATGTGGCTGGGGGCGTTCTTGGTTCGATGGGTGGAGGAGTTCTGGATGCGTTGCAGTCTTTTCCGTACCTTGGCAGTGGTTCCGGAATAGACTGCGTTGCTGTAGTCTAGGCAGCTGCTGACGAGGGCCTGGGTGACTGTTCTTCTGGATTCAGTTGGAATCCATTTGAAGATTTTCTGAAGCATGCGCATGGTGTGGAAGCAGGCGGAGGAGACTGCACTGACTTGACGGTTCATTGAGAGTGCTGGGTCCAGGATGAAACCGAGGTTGCGGGCATGGTCGGTAGGGGCCAGAGTGCTTCCGAGGGCAGTGGGCCACCATGAGTCGTCCCGGGGCAGAGGGGTTATTGCCAATGACTAGGACTTCTGTTTTGTCAGGATTTAGCTTGAGACAGCTATCCTTCATCCAGGCGGTGACTGCCTTCATACCGTTGTGGAGGTTGGCTTTGGCTGTGTGCTGGTCGTTGCTGAGGGAGATGATTAGCTGTGTGTCGTAGGCATATGAGACGATGTTGAGCGAGTGGTGTCTGACGATGGCTGCTAGTCGGGCCATGTAGAGGTTGAAGAAAGTTGGGCTCAGAGAGGACCCATGCGAGACGTGGCAGTTGATCTTGGTGGCCTCTGAGTAGAAGGGGGGAGTCAGACCTTTTGGGTCCTGTCGGTGAGGAAGGAGGTGATCCATTCTAGTGCACTGTTGCAGATGCAGGCATCATGAAGACGAGTTCGTAGAGTGTGGTGGGAGATGGTGTTGAAGGCAGCGGTCTCACCCCTGTCTAGGAGGATGCGTATGTCATCTGTGGCGGCGAGGAGGGCAGTCTCTGTGCTGTGGTTGCTCCGGAAGCCTGACTGTGAAGGGTCCAGGGTGTTGTTGTCTTCAGTGTGTTTGGTGAGTTGTCTGTTGACAGCTTTTTCAATGACTTTCGCTGTGAAGGGGAGCAGAGAGATGGCCGGAAGTCCCTGAGCTCATCTCGGTCTGTGATGGGCTTTTTCAGTAAGGGGTTGATTTTGCGTGTTTCCTGGTTTCTGGGAAAGTGGTGGTTTCGAAGGAGCGGTTGATGATGTGCCGGAGTTTGGGAGCGATGGCGCTGCCTGCTTTGTTGAAGATGGTGGGAGCAGCGGTCGGAGGGTGAGCCGGACTGGATGGAGTTCATGATGTTTAGGGTTTCTTCGTCAGAGATGTTGTACCAACAGAGTAGGTGGCGGGGGTTCGGAGAAGCATCGGTGGTGGGTATGACGGTGGCGGGTGTGGGGTGGTCTTGAGCCAGGAAGCTGTCGTAGGTGTTTGAGATCTTGTGGTGGAAGTAGGTGGAGAGGTTGTTTCAGAGTTCTTAGGAGGGGGATGTATGTGGAGTTCGCTCCAGGGTTGTCAGTTCGCTGATGATCGCGAAGAGCTCTTTGCTGTTGTGTGCATAGTTGTTGATGCTTTCCTGGAAGGCGTTCCTCTTGGTTGTCCTGATGAATTGTTGGGGGGTGGTTATGGCTTTTTTGAAGGTTTCTTGTTTGGTGGGGGTCCTGTCGGTGCGCCATTTTCTTATGAGGCGTCTGCAGTTTTGTTTGGATTACTTGAGGGTGGGGGTGAACCAATTGGCTTTCGTTGCTGTGCGTCTGTTGGAGGGTTTGTTGACGGGGCCTAATGTGTTGGCGCAGTCTGAGATCCAGTTGTTTAGTTCTAGAGCAGCTTTGTTTGCGTCAAGGTCATCTCGGGGGTGAATTATTGAGGCTGGTCAAGACCTGGCTCTTCGACTGATTCTCAGCACCCCCCCCCACCTCCTCCAGTGCCTTAAGACCCTCACGAGTAAGTAACCGCGCTTTACAAATCCCTGATGGATTGATTGACTGCGGGGGGTCGGTGAGCGAGGTGTCAGTTGGTGTCAAGGAGACCAGATCCTTGGGGCTTGTGCATGTTCCCAACATGTCCACCTCTTGGCAGCTCCAAACCCCACTAATTATATAGCACAGAGTTAAAGAATGGCCAAGTGGGGGAATGGGTTTTGGGTTGGGAACAGCAGGGAAGGAGACCTGTGGAAGCAAGAATTAAACAACACAATTGCAAGATTAATCACAATGACTTTCAATAAGTTTTGTTTCAAATAAACACTTATCCTGAAAACATGAATTGCCTAAGGCTTCACTATAACTAGGCCTCAAGAATCTAGGTACCTGGAAATCAAGAAAGGTTATGCAAGATTTTCTTATGAACATTCCAGAATTAACATATTATATTTGTGAACAATAAACACTCTCCAAATAGTTCTTAGAATAATCTCTTATGCTCTGAACACTGAATAACACTCTGTTGGATCTGTGTTTCAAGAATACTATGAACATTGAATAACACTCTATTGAATCTGTGTTTCAAGAATACTATGAACATTGAATCGCACTCTTTTGAATCTGTGTTTCAGGAATATGATGAACATTGAATAACACTCTTTTAAATCTGTGTTTCAGGAATGCGATGAGCATTGAATAACACTCTCCAATTAGTTCTTGGAATAGTCACTGCATTATAACCAAGAATCGAAGAGCACCTGGTTTTCTCTGCATGAATGAACTGTACTAGAACCATGAATCACACTGCTACATCACTCTCTGAATAAGAGTTTAAAGATTCAAATCCTCAGAGAATATTATGCATCTTAATCAAACTGCACATCTAGATTTCAATGTCTAGAAATTATCGCGCACTCTGCCAATCTGTATTTCAAAAGTCAAACTCCAGGAATGAATCGTGCACACTGTTGCCGATTCGGGAATTCACGATACAAATGCCATGAAATGATCGCACGCACTGCCGATCTGAATGCCAAGAAGTAAACGCCTGGAATGAATCGCGCACACTGTTGCTGATTCAGAATTCATGATAAAAATGCCAGAAATGATCGCGCGCACAGCCGATCTGAATGCCAAGTAGTAAATGCCTGGAATGAATCGCGCACACTGTTGCTGATTCGGAATTCACGATACAAATGCAATGAAATGATTGCGTGCTTATCAAGAACCAAATGCCATGAAAACAATTGCACAAGCGATTTCAAGTTTAGGCCCAAAACTCGAGTGTCACTGGAAAATGGAGTCGGGGCCTAACCCGACCTCCACCTTACCGCCCTGCTTGAAGATCACCAAATAAACAAGGGCAGGCCTGGAAATGACTGGATAGGCCTCTGGGACAGGAGCTCTGGAAAATGCTGCTGCTCTGCACCAGGACCTCTGAATAGTGAGCACGTGGAGCTGGGCTGGCTCCCTTATATAGAGCCAGGCCCCGCCCACGAGCCACACCCAACCATGCTGCAAGAAAGGCTTCTAGAAAGTCTTAGAATAAAGGACCACACCCTGTAGTCCTGCAAACAAGCCTTGCAAAGGAACAATGAATTAAAAACAGCATTAATGACTTTTCAAAGTAAAAGCTCTGCAATGTAAAAGGTTAACATACTGCATAGAAACACAATGCATGAAATATGACTTTGTATAAGGACTGGGTTTTTGCATTTACGTCGCCCGTAGAGCGCGCACTGTCCTGATGTTGACAGTTGGGTGGTTTGCTGAAGGTGAACTAGATGCAGCAGTGGCCGATCCATTGGAGTTGGGTGGTGTGGCTGATGGAAATGTGGTGGCTGGCGGTGAAGATGGGGTTGAGTGTGTGTCCGGTGGAGAGGGTGGGTGAAGTGATGAGTTGCTGGAGTCCAAGGTTGGCAAGGTTTTCGAGCAGCGTCGTGGAGTTGTTGCTGTTGGGGTTCTCCAGGTGGAAGTTGAGGTCCCCAAGGAGGATGTAGTCCTTGGAAGCGAGAGCGTGGGCGGTGGCGAGAGCATGGGTGGTGGCAAGGTCAGCGATGGTGTCGCAGAATGGGGGCAGGTGCCAGGCGGCCTAGAGATGAGGGTGCCTCGCAGTGTGGTGTTTGGGTTAGTTGCAATCTGGAAGTGGAGGAGTTTCATGTTGGTCGTGGTGTCCTCGGTGTTGGTGGAGAGTCGCAGGGACTCTGTGTACGATGGCGATGCCTCCCCCAGGTCGATTTGTGCAGTCTTTGCGGATGATCTTGTAGCTGTCAGAGATGGGAATGGTGATGTCCGGTGCCGAGGCAGGGTTTAGCCAGGTTTCCATGAGGAAGGCGATGTCCAGGGATGTTGTGTCGATGAGGTTCCAGAGCTCGATAGTGTGCCTGTGAATGGAGCGCGTGTTGATCAGGATGCAGCTGAGGGTGTGTTCTGCTTTGTGGGTCCTCATGGTGGATTAGGGTTGCTGAGGCTTGTGAATCTGCAGTGGCGACAGGTGAAGGGTCCCTTGGTGTCTCTTGGTGATGCATGGTGATGCATGGTGGCAGACAGGGGATCGTCCGATGTTGAGTGCGTGGAGGGTGTTGGGGTTGTAGCAGTGGATGGTGCTGGGGCCAGGGTTCCTGGCGCTGGGCACGGACTGGTGCAGACGGGCTTGCCTTTGGAACGCCGGTGGCACGGTTTCACAGCATGCTCCATTTGAGGACAGGGAGGTGGGAGGGGGTGGGGCTGAGGGCGGCAGCAGGCGAAATGGTGGGAAGGGTCTCACTGGGCTGAGCCTCGTACTTTTATACACAAGTCATTTCCAAGCTGTACCTCTCCATTGACTGGGACAATAAAATACAGGCTTTATCAATAGACAACTGGTAAGAATCCATTAGAATATCATTGATTCTTCTGCTTCCAATGTTAGTAAGTCAGGGCTTCCTCTCCCCTGTGTACCTTTAGTCCCAACGTCCACTGACATTGTTAGTGTGATACCCAACAGAATAAGCCCTTTGAGTTCAAAGGAGTCTCTATGGTTGAGGTAGGTCCAATTATTAAAAGAATGAAATCATCTCATTGTGCATGCGGTCCAAGCCCCTCCGTCCTGGTTGAGCTTTTCCCATTTATCACAAATGTATTCGTTCCTCTTTTCAGATGAGCTCAATACTTGGTTTTGTAAAGCAACTTTGGGACTCCTTGTTAGAAAATTATATATTTTCCCAAGGCTATTGTTTTACTTCAGGATCCGTTTGTCTAATGGGTTATGCAGAAGATATCTTTAACACTTTAAAAACTTTAAAAATGAAACATAGGAGCACACAAATGTTAGCTAGCACAGTAAAAGCTATCAACATCAGTTTGTATTTGATAAGTAGGAGTGACTTTCCCTGCCGTGCACTTCACGCTTGTAAATTTATACACTGAATTCTGTTTGGTATCTGGTGGAACGTGACTGCAAGGCAACAACATACTTGTATAACATTTCAAATGTTTCTGAAATTTATAAGGATGGTGGATCAACTGTTTAGGCTATAGTTAAGTGAGATGAAGTATGTGAATTTCTTAAAAAGTACACTGTCTACGTTTTTGGTATTCATTTGTATAGGACATCAAACTATTAAAGGGTTTTACTTAATATATGTATCTGAATATCTGTCTTTTTTATCCGCTCCCATAGTCTCCAATTTCATACTCCCGCTGAAGTTGTTTGGCTCCTGTGCTGACTTGCAAAACTATGGCAATGTATGTTGAAAATCAAGGGAAGATAAGCTCAAAGCCGAAAAGACTTAACTATTGTAGTTAATGAGAGTGCACAATTGATTGTACGAAAATCTTTTAGGCCCTCTAAAACAAGCACCTTTCCTGGGCCCTCTCGTACTGTCAAAAGTCTTGGACTCAAACCTGACACTGATTTGCAGATGTCTTCCCAGGTGTCTGAGGTGGTCTCTTCTTGTGTATTTAAACTGCAGAAGCTACAGAAGATCCATCTGTATCTTCATTTTGAAAGGTGTTGCACAGCCATCTCAGCAGTCCTAGGGCATCGACACGACTACTGCAACACTGTTTACCTCGGCATAAATAAATACATCTTTGGTCCAGTGGTTACAGATTCTTTAAAATCACACTGCTAAATTTAACACCTCTGGCTTCAGCATGGCCTCTCTTCTTATACATCTCCATTGGCTGACCACCAAAACTCAGGATCTTAGGCCAGCCTATCCCTACTAGATACTACTCATTAATAACGCTGCCTTACTGCGGAGCCCACTACTGGTCTTCGGACCTAGATATAATAATAAGCTGCAACATAAACTTTGTTAATAACAAGTTTACTCTATATAAGACAATAATTAGAGTTCATGATAGTTTAAATATTTACTCAAAGGTAGGATAATGCGTTTTAGTAGTAAATGAAATTTACACAACAATTGCATGTAGTGTGTCCTGAATCTGTCCATGTTCTATTCATCTCAGTCTACTTGGCAAAAAGTACCTGTACTTATAATTAATACAGTAGCAGTTCAATCTAGTCTTATTGAAGAAGCCTGGGGAAAATACAGTTAAGAAAAAAGCAATTCTTTATTCTATCTCACACTATCAGCTCAATAAGCTTCAGCTATCACACTATTCTGTGACAATCTATTCAGCTCCCTCTTTTGCACAAGCAATATTCAGGAAGCCGCTCTGAGGGGAAACAAAATAACTAAAAATGGCTAAAAAGAGATGCCCATACTCCAGGAACCCAAGCAGCATTTTCTCGTATCTGCCTTGCTCTGCATTGGAAACTCTTAACTCATTCCCTCTGACACCTTTTATAACAATTCGTTTGTTACAATCATTAATAATTTAGCCTAAATGTAATTCATTCTTCGCATGTTGAGACTTCTAGAACAATCGTGCTGTTCACATTCAAATAGGAAATGGAAGCATCATACCAGATTCCCATTCATACCTTGCTTGTGAAAGAATAAAGTACATTCATGAATGCAATTGTCACTTCCTTTCTCACAGCTTCCACACTGTAGGTCCATTCATAAAAGAAGAAATTTAGTATATATTGTGTGTCAATGCATTGCGAAGCAGGTTAGAAAGCAAAAACTATACAAAATATTGCTTCCATTGTTTAAGACTGATATCAATGCAGCTAACCAATATGTGTTTATTTACCAACAAATTGAAGATCTTCTGTGATGGAAAAGCTAATTTCTTTGATAAATCATAGGATGTCTGGAGCTGGCTGGAGATCTGGAAACCGGAGGGACAATACCCTTGATCCTTGTTGTGTAAGCCTGTGGGGATTCTCTCCTAAACCCCTTTGAGAGAAGAAACTGAGGGAGTAGACAGCAAGGACTTAGATCTGCAGCTAAATGGGCTGAATCTCATGGGGAAGGGGGACCCAGCACAGTTTTGAGTGGTTTTCAACGACAGGAACAATGATGGATCTGTAGTTTGAGGATCTTTTCCCCAAGGCGCCCTGTCATCGAACCTTGATCCTGAATTAATGTTTTGGGTTCTGGGTGGAGACAAGGGTTAGTGTTTAATATGTTAATGACTTTCTTTTTGTACAGAAATGCATGTGCAGACTGTTTAGATCTAAATTACAGTACAACCCAGCATAATACCTGGGCACACAATGCATTTAACTTGATAACCTGGAATGTCAATGGCCGCATTTTAATATATCAAGAGATACTCCCCAAATGCTTTGTACAAAGTGTTGGCTTTAGACTAGGCAGGGATACATAAGGTTTTGTCACTCTGGCTACACAAGAGACATGGAAGTTCTTATCCATAAGCATTACCTCTATAAGTATCAAAGGTCCACAATGATGACTTAGGACATTTCATGGTGGTGGAGGAAACAATGGGAGTCATAGGATGGACACTTGCTAGTAGATATGCTCCACCTACCCTATTAGACAGCACATTAAAAACATTGAAAGATATGTTGATCCAGTCTCCCTGGGGTATAACAGTGGTGGAAGGTAATTTTAATGCAGTTACAGACCCTTGTAGAGACACAGGGTGCTTGCAGACACCCCACAGATCTTTCACCCGGAAAACCTAGCCTCAATTACTTGGCTTGTCTGATTCCTGGAGTGTCATTCACACCACCACCAATAATAGGGAATTCACCTTTAAATCAGACCAACAAAACTCTTCATCTAGAATAGACTATCTTTTTATTCCAGCAATAAATGTATAATACATTTGGGGGACGGCATTGTTCCACAAGGATCAGGCTCAGTACAGATTACACTTCCGGGGGGATGGTGGGGAGGGTTGTGGAGACTGAGGTGGTCACTCTGAATTTGGCGGTCTTTTCCAAAGAACGCGGTGTGAGCGGGCGCCGAAAGACCGCCAGTGATGGTGGTCTGAAGCCCGCCATATGACGAGTCACCAACAGAACACTGCCAAAAAATTACCCAAAAAACGGCATAGTTGGCCTAAACGACGGCATGAAGGAGGCATCTGCACCCCCAGCACCGCCACACCGAGAACATGCTGCCCACCAAATACAGAATTACAAAACATCACCGCGGTCTTAGCATGGCGCCATTACATTGGCGGTCCGCACCGCCACAAGAAAAAAGCACCTACACCAGAACACTGCAACACATTGTACAATACCAATACCCTACATCTGATACACATACACCCACCTGACCACAGCACTACAAAACACACAACCACACATATCCAGAACCCTCTGCACCAAGAAAGTTTGACAGAGCAAGGCAAGAGCACACTGAAAGAAGGCACTGCACCTAGATGTCACAGGTACCATCACACTGAACACACATCACACAACACACAAAATAAAGAGGAACTCAGCACACACATCACCACTGCACACAATTACCACACACACATCCTATCACCCAAAGTCGAACCAACAGACAGCACATCCAGCATCCCTGCACAACTCACACCCCACCACCCACAACACAACCAACATGGCACCACAAAAAAAAACACAATTCACAGACGAGGAGCTGAGGGTCATGGTCGACGAAATCTTCAGAGTGGAGCCACAACTGTTTGGAGCACAGGTCCAGAAGACATCCATAGCCCAGAAAAAGGACTTATGGCAGAGGATTGTTGTCAGGGTAAATGCTGTGTGGAACCATCCATGCACAATGGAGGACATTAGGAAGAGGTGGAACAACCTAAGGGGAAAGATACAGGACATGGCTTCCAGGCACCAAATTGCTGTCATGAGTACTGGTGGTAGACCCCCACCACCTCCCCCAGAATTATCATCGTGGGAGCGGAAGGTCCTGGCCATCCTACACCCATAGTTGCTGACGGGAATACCTAGTGGACTGGACACTGGTAAGTCAACGACACTCCCCAGCCAACATGTCCCCATGCACAGCATGTACCCGCACCACCCTCCCACCCCCTCATAACACCCTAATGTGAACAAACACACCATGGACTCAATACCCACCTTTGCATGCCACAGCTCCATACTAACACAATTCCCTCACAGGCTTACCTATTGCATGGATCCCCCACACTGCAGTAAGTACTACAACGACAACAATGCAACACTCCCTATCCTTGCAGGACTGCTACACCCACTTCACATCTCTGCACTTGCACGTTAAACCATGTCACTCCCCTTCACCAACAAGTAATTGGAATGCACATCAGTACATGGCAATGACAGTAGCAAAACTAATACAAACTATTGCCCCAAAATAGGACCATTGCAACATTCCACTGATGGAAACTCAAGCAGTAGTCTAGTAACTGTCAATGCCATTACTGCCTTGCAAATCCAGTCAATGATGGCACACAACTATGTGTATCATTTGTACAATACCATCATGTGACACAATACCTCTCATTCCACAGGTCTCCCAAGAACTGCCATACAGCAGAAGATGCCAGTGACAGAAAGCCCAGGCCTGGAAGCAGGTCCAATAGTGGAGGAATCCCCTGGATGTCTGGATATGGATGACAAACCTGGCTCATCAGGCATGAGTGGTCAGTCCACCACCACCAGCCTCACCTTGCCCACAACTGAAACCACCTCCTGTGTGGCTTCCATTGCACAGCAGAGCCTACCTTCCCAAACCTGTCTCCCAAGGTTACATCAAACATCAGTGTACCCTACAGGACAGGGGCATGAGTCAACAGTTTAATCCCAAGACAATGACAGTCCTGGTGTCATTGGGAGGGGGCACACTGCACCAGGGGCACAGGCATAGGGCGCAAGGCCCAGTGGGAGGGCAATCGTGGGCCAAGTGATGAGGCAGCAACAGGAGACGACTGGCCAGGAGGCCGTCTCCAGAGTCCTGGGAGCCTACCAGCAATCCCGGGACAAGATGGGCCAGATACTCACCACCTTGCAGGAGACCCAAAGGCTGCAGGGGGAATACCACCCAGAGGCCATGCAGCAGTGGCATGTAGTCAATGCCTCCATGGGCTCCATGTTAGGGGAGTTCAAGGAACTCAACAACATCCTGTGGACATCCTCCACCCAACAGCAGGCCCCATCCAGTAGTCAGACAACACCACTGTCCTCTACATCAGCACCTGCTACTGGAATGGAGGCCCAGTAGGAGGACCCACAGGCCACCAGCACCCACTACCCCTGCAGCTGAGGGATCCCCCGTAAAAGAGGTCAGCCATCCAGACATTCTGCAGGACCTGAGGCAAAGACCAATCCCCACACCAGGAAGTGATCCCTCTCCTGAACTGTCACCGTTGGGTATCCAATTCAACTTCCCATCATCTCAAGGCTAGTGGATCCAGGACCTGTGAAACAAACAGCTGTACCACCCACTCTGATCTTCAACTAAACCATATCCCCACTCCTCTGGACTGTGATGTAAAACACTCAATAAACACCAATTTGCACAAGTCATGGTACATGTGTTGTCATTGTTTAAAGTGGCAATTCTGTTTACAAGCAACAATCATATACACATGTCGGCACCACAATACTGTCAAAGTGACAGGTATAGCAGGAATCTCGAGCAGGTGTGTAAGTACATTCATATTGTAGCAACATCCACTGTCAACAATGCCAACAGGCAAATCAGTAAGCAGCTTGCAAACAGACATGTGACCTGAAGAGGGAAAATTACATGGAATTAAGCACAATGTTGTAAAGCATGTACTCCATAGTCATACATCAACAGTGGTTGAACACAAACACAGGATGACTGCCCCAGTAGCTATGATACCACATATAAGGGTCTGCATTGTCACTCACACACATGTGTAGGAAAGTAAAGATAACACATAGGTAACATCCTCTACTGTTCATCTCTCTGAGTAGTCAGAAACAGGTAGTTGCCACACAGCAGCTGACAATGCAGCATGATGTGCCTACACAGCAGGACAAAACTGATAAGTCCCCTGTATATTTACCCAAACAGGTAGACTGAGGATTCAAAACCTTTGGAACAACCATGAGGATGTTCCTTTATGGTACCAGCATGTCACACATGTCATTAGCAGCAATGCATTTCCACTACCCCTCATGGTAAGTCAGCTACCTTTCAGTGTCGGAAACCAAGATGGAACGCAGTAGTCCCCACACACCTTGATGCATGCAAAATCTGGATACAGACTGGCTTTACCAATATATTGTCCAAGTGCAGATAACATACAAATCACACATACCTGTTCATCATTGAAATTAGTGACAAATCAGGTCAGTTCTGTTGTCATGTGCCTCATCCTCGCATGCCTCCTCCTCAGCATCAGAGTCACTGGCCCCAAGCACTGCTCCAGCATCAATGTCCCCTTTCTCCAATAGTGGGATGTGCCTTGTGAGGGCCAGATTATGGAGCATGCAGCATGCAACAAAGATTTTGTATACTTTCCCTGGTCGGTATTGTAGGGCACCACCGGACACATGGAGGCAACTAATGCTAGCTTTCAAGAGGTCGAAAATCTTCTCAATCACTCGCTTTGTCCAGCCATGTGCCACATTGTACCTGTTCTCCCCTCTTATAGTTGGATGTCTAACAGGTGTCAGGAACCAGGGCAGGTTGGGTTATCCGGAGTCACCTGTGTGGAAAAACAGATATGACAATAGGAAACAATGCTAGGCAGAGTGCAGAAGGTAGGGAGGGGTATCAAACATCTGACATGGAAAGCAGTACACATAGGGGGTCATTCTGACTCCCGCCGGCCGCGGTAACCGCAGGGCCGGCGGGAGCCGCCGAATGACCGCACTGCGGTCAAATGACCGCGGCGGCCATTCTGAGTTTCCCGCTGGGCTGGCGGGCGACCGCCAGAAGGCCGCCCGCCAGCCCAGCGGGAAACCCCCTTCCATGAGGATGCCGGCTCCGAATGGAGCCGGCGGAGTGGAAGGGGTGCGACGGGTGCAGTTGCACCCGTCGCGATTTTTAGTGTCTGCTTGGCAGACACTGAAAATCTTGGTGGGGCCCTGTTAGGGGGCCCCACGACACCCGTTACCGCCAGCCAGGTTCTGGCGGTCAAAACCGCCAGAACCAGGCTGGCGGTAAGGGGGTCGGAATCCCCATGGCGGCGCTGCCTGCAGCGCCACCATGGAGGATTCCCCAGGGCAGCGGGAAACTGGCGGGGCACCGCCGGTTTCCCGTTTCTGACCGCGGCTGTACCTCCGCGGTCAGAATGCCCATGGGAGCACCGCCAGCCTGTTGGCAGTGCTCCCGCGGTCGTTGGCCCTGGCGGTCCATGACCGCCAGGGTCAGAATGACCCCCATAGTTATTAGCCAGGCCCTTTCTCTCAGTAGCTGTAATATCAATGCAGGGATACTGCTGTTCCTCAGGACGTAGGAATCATTTACTGATTCAGGGAATTTTGCGTTTACATGTGTTATGTACTCATCTGCAAGACACACCACTTGTACATTGAGCGAATATGTACTCTTCTGGTTTCTGTAGACCTGTTCATTGGCCCTCGTAGGTACCAAGGTAATGTGAGTCCCATCAATGGCTCCTATTACATTTGGGACATATGATATATTGTAGAATGCTGGTTTAACAGTGGGCAAATCAGCACGTTGTGGAAACCTAATGTATCTGTTCACATCCTTGAATAGGGCATCCACCACATCCTGTAACACCTTACTGAACTTGGGCTGTGACGTCCCTGCAGCCAGTCCCACAGTCACCTGAAAGGAGACACTCGCCAGCAAATGCAGGACGGCCAATACATGGACTGTTGGAGGGATGGCATGGGGTATTTCTCAAAGCCGGCAGGAGGTCTGGCTCCAACTGGGTGACCAGTTCCCTGATGCACATACAGTTCAGTCGATAGGTCAGGATGATGTGGTGCTCTTTCATGGTTTCAAGATGTACTAGTGGTCGGTAAACTAGTACAATCCTCATGACTCCATTTTGGTGGTACCTAGGCAGGGAGACAAACAACAATCTGGGCACCTCTCGCAATGTTGTGCACCAAGTATGACATACGAAAATCACAAAATATTGGTCATGTTAGTTGGCTGTCATGTTGTGGAAAGACACATTACTCCACACTCCATTCCTAGCCAAACAATGTCACATAATCCCTGTGACAAGGGACGTGTACAGGACATGTAAACATACACCTTTTCCTGTGTTCCACCATACGGATTGTTAATACAGACATATGAAGTGACAAGTGTGGTGATGTCACCTGACACTCACTACATTTGTGATTATCCACAAAATGTAACCTAAATGAATCTATTTGTGACGATATGCAGGTAATGACGCAGTGTGAACCCAGGACAGTCATGTAACATACTAAAATGGCATCCGCCTGTCCTGCATACATTGGATAGATGGAAGTGACCTCATTCTGCCAGTGGCAGTCGTCATGACGGAAGGCGGTCGGAACTGTCATGCAACTCCTCATTGGATAACATTGACGTCTATGGGAAATTGGGACCAATGACAATCACTGCCGGCGCTGACGTTCATGACTGCTGTGGTCATGACTGCCATTTTTTATGGGCAAGCTCACTTGACTCCTGGCATTTGGGCAGGGAAGTTGTATGGGGCTTTAGGGCAACAGGTCAGTACAACGTTCTTTGTCCCACATTTCAATTGGTGTTTGACGATGAATCTGTGTGCACATTGACATGTGGAGAAGTGTGGCTCAATGGTTGGAGCGGCAGACCCTGATGCAGAAATCTGGCCCGGGACCAGGGTTCAATTCCCACCTCGGCGGGTCTTGGGCTCAATTTCCTCGGACCTGATAATTCTCGCATCGGTGCCTACTCTAATTCATGGGTCCCACTCTGTAACTCTGGGCAATAGCTTGCTTAATCTCCACAACAGCCCCAACATGAGAGCCATCGCCAAGGAAGTGCAGACCCTGGCGGTCCATAGCCGGTGGAGCACCCACTGCAGGAAGTGGTAAAAGGACCTGAAATGCTGGGCTCAGAAGACTGTAGAGGCCCAGCTGGGGACGGCCTCCCAACTTGGAAGGGGTGCCCTTCGGACCCTGACCCCCCTAATGGCCTACATACTGGCAATGGCCTACCCAGAGTTGGATAGCCGCTTTTGGGCAGCACAGCAGCCACAAGGGGGTAAGTGTAGACTGTTAGGTGACTTCTGCATTGTGGTTGTGTACTGTGACCCTCACTGGACTTGGAATTTATGTGGTCAGATGAAATTTGTGGAGTGTACAGTCATGGTTGTCACACTAATAATGTTGGAGTGTGACACATTAGCTATGTTGAGCCATGCAAGAACAGAAGTGGTGATACTGTAACCCATATTCTAGTGTCCATATGGGTTGCCCAAATGTTCATGCATTTCACTGGCTGCATACTCCATCTCTGCGTATACTATAGTGGTACAAGGTGATATTATTGGCACTGTATTTGGGTAATGACAGGTATGTTTGTTAACATTGCAATTGCTTCAGTTGAAACATCAATGGGCCTCTGTACCAAATGTACTCCACACATTCCTGTCATTTAGTTTGTGTGCAGTTTCCCTGAGGTCAGATTTGTTTTATCCTGTCATGACTGACATGTGGTTGGGTATGTAAATGGGTTGAATTGTAGGATCAGTCATTCAGTCAGCTGACAGGCATGTAGGACTTTTCAATCAGGTGTCTAGGCTGCAGGGATGAGCTGATCGGTGATAAGTTTGGGTATGGCTTGCAGGACTCTATTGTTTATGACTGCAAAATGGTCTCTTGTTTTCCTGACAGGGGCAAATATATGTATTGTTTGTATGTGATGTGGATGTATGGGTTATTACCATTTCCTCCCTTTTTATTTCTCCCACCCTCCTTCTCTTTCCACCTCTGTCTATATGTGCATTAGCATCATCTGGCGAAGGAGGAAGGGCACCGGCGAGTGGAGATGCAGCAGCTCACGGGACCCAGGAAGCTGGCACCAGTGAAGCCGAGGGGACCAGTGGGATGGAGGGCAAGGGGAGCACCACAGGGGAGACTGGAGCTGCTACCACTTATGATTCTGATGCCTCCTCAGATGGCAGCTCCCTGGCGGTGGCAGACCTATCTGGGACCTCCCCACCATCATCCTTGTCTACCACCCCCCTTACCAGCACTGCCCTCCCTGTAGCTCCCCGCCCAGTTGTCCGTGGCCGCTCCCCTCTGCCCCTGCCCCATTCAGTCCTGCAGCCCTCAATGAGGAGGCTATTGACCTCCTGAGGTCCATCTCTGTGGGGCAGACAACCATCTGGCATACCAGATGCAGCAGTCCAATACCTACCTGAAAGGCACTCATGGTGCCTTGTCTGGACTCAGAGATCGTTTCAGGCTCTGGCCTCCTTGTTGACAGCAGCCAGTGTCCCTTCATCTTCCGTTCCCTCTCCAGCTACCTGTTCCCAATCCACAACTCCTCTCCCTATACCTGTCCAGGGCACACCTACAGACCAACATACACCCTCTACAACACACAAGGTGCGCAAAGACAAACCTAAGCACCTCAAACCAACCCACATGTATGCACACACACAACACACATCTGCATACACAATAACAGACACTTTCCACACTGCCTCCCTTACAGTCACATCACCACTCACACCTGCCAGCACTGCATCATCACACACTGGTCCTGCTAGCATTCCTGCCATACCCTCAATCACTACAACAGCAGACTCACAGCCACCAACCCCACACACCACATTTGCACTCAGTACGACCATCTTCTCTGCCACCTATAGCATATTCACCTCACTTGCACACACCACCCCAACATTCACTCACACGTCTTCCATTCCCTCTCCCTGCATCTCTAGCCCCTCCTCCCAAGATATGCATACGCACCCACTCACTCACCCAACATACACCCACCACAGACATGCACACATTGCACACACCAGCATCCATGTATAGCACACCAAGTCACACGAGTACTCCCTCTACCTCCACTCCCATCCCTCAATCATGTGACCACCCTCTGTACCTAAACAAGTCTTCCTTGCCAGCCTTGACCTCATCCTTAATCCTCTCCCACCCGTGTTACCCCCAAACTTCATGGCCCCCCGCCACCCCAGTCCCTTCCATCTCCCATTGCACAGGTGCCTCCTCTGGTGTTTCCCCTGCTCCTCCACCCAGCAAAAAATCCAGCCCTCCCAGAGCCGAAGTCTCCCCTCCGTAGCCCAAACAGAGACATACCACTTCCAAATCCATGCCACCTCCACCCCCTACCACCTCCAAACACCTGAGGTGCCTGCATTACCAATTGATGCCCCTCTGACGTGGAGGCATATTTGCTATCAGAAGTTAAGTTGGGGCCATGATGTCTGAACAATGTGTCCTGCAGTTCTGACCATTGGACTTGCAATTTAACACATTTTGTATATAGTTTATTTTATTGTCTTGATTACAAATACATCTACCCACATTGCTGTGCTTGGAAAGTTGAGATGCTTGTTCTGGTTTCCTTCTACATGGTGGTATGACATCTGTGTGCAATGGTGTGTGTGGTCTGTATATGGGTTGTGTCTGTGTTGTTGCATGTGCTGGGTAGATGGGTTGTGCCATGTGCATGTTGTTATGTGTCTGACTGCTTGCTTGTGGGATTGTATGGGTGTTGTGTGCATCCGTGTGTATGGTGCTGCATCTGTGGATTTCCTTGCATGTTGGTTGTACGTGATGTGTCACCTGTGACATTGTTTGGATGTGTGTTCACTTCTATTGATTGTGTGTAATTGCTACATACAGTTTGTCTGAGTGTGTGTGTGTAGTGTTTCACAACATGACTGTCTATATCTGCGTTGAGGTGTTTGCAGTCTATTTGTCGTTGTGTGGTTATGGGGTGTTGTGTTTGGATGTGTCTGACTGTGTTGGTGGTGTCTGTGTATGTTGTGCTGTATGTTTGTGAGGTATTTGCTTGGCTTTGTGTGTGAATTGGGTACTTGGCTTTTCCATATTTTGTATGTGTGTGTGTGTGAATGTGTGTGCTGTTACAGTACGTTTGTATGCATGTGTGTGTGGCCTTCGCTGTCCGTTCTGGGAATGTGTGTTATGTGTAGGTGTGTATCACTGCCATTTCCTCCACTCTGTGCGAGGCGTACTTACGGTTGTCGTCTTCGTCGCTGTCGCTGGCCCTGAAGGTGTATGGCGAGATACAACACTGGGAAGACTAGCAGTTCATTTGCCATGGCGGCCGCAGATGCATCTGTGTGCCTGGAGGTGGGTGTCTCCTTTTATACTTTCTGTTTGTGCCACGATTTTCGTCGCGGCCAGCCCACCCCGGATATCCTGGCGGTCTGGTGACTCGGAATATAGTGGGCGGGACATTGGTTCCTGCCAGCCTGAAGTTTGCTACCGCCACCGGATGCTGCTCGTGTTGCACTGGGTTCACCGCCTCACTCATTATGTGGCGGTCTGCACGCCACCTTGGCGGTGGTCACAACACTGCCGCTGGTGTGGCGTTCAGGTTACCGCCAGACTCGGAATGACCACCTGAGTGCCTTGAGAACAACGTATAAAAGTCTAGCAATAGTGCAGGTAGCAGCCTTTGATAAAGGGGTACATCACCGATTGGAGGGAATTTAACTGGTGCTGAAGCAGAAGTTGCTTGACTCAACCACATTGACTTATGCAGCAACTCAATATAAAATCTATGAACTGGGGGATAAAGCCAGAAATTACTTTACCTGCTTACCAACAGAGACATGGAACTGAGGGGCATATTTATGAGAGGCTTGCACTGGCCTCACATTACGTTGTGTGAAGCAAGGGTGGCTCAAGCAGTAAGTCATATTTAAAGAAAAAACACATCTTCAAAAATGCATCATTTTTTAAGGATAGCATGGGGCAAAAGCTACACTTAATTCAGCTGTGTCACACATTATTTAATACATGCGATGTAGGCGTTCCCCCGCAAAATCTGACGCAACTGTAAAGCATTGGTAATTATTGGTGTAGCACTGCATCACGTATCATGGAGTAGTGCAACCGAAAGCCAGAAATGCACCAGCATTGCTGTGCATCGGCACACCAGGCATGGGAAACGTCACAGTGGCTGTAGTATACATCACAGAACACTTTGGCAAACTCCATAATGCCATGGAGGTCGTCATACTGCAACTGGGAGTAGCTAGGGAGGAGGAGCCATACAGTTCTTAAGGCTCAAGAGGGAGTCCATCCTAAAATTTCTGGAGAAGACTGGACCAAGTCTCCAGCCACCAACTGCAAGGCCCAATAACATCCCACCACATGTACATTTGATGGCTGTGCTCTACATGCTGGCATCAGGTTCCTTCCAAATCACAACAGCCACATTGGCAGGAATTTAACTCCATCGCTATGAGCATTCCCTTCCCAATTCCTTTTTTCCTTTTTCTTTACTCCTGTTATTAGGCACAGTGTTAATAAGGGTTAAGTGTATTTGTAGTTTTCGAGTGGATAAGGTTTAGATTTATGAATATTTTATAGGTAGTTTTTAAGTGTGTTTTTATTAGGGTAGTTTCGTTAGTGGTTGGAGAGTTAATGTTTTGTGTGTTTGAAAAAAAAAAGAAAAATTCCCAAAAATATATGTATTTGTTTATGATTAGATGTGTTGTTAGTATACGTTTAGGAGGTAGTTGATGCTTGTGTTGTAACGAGCTATGGGTATTAAGGGGGGTTGATGTTTACCTTGTCATGTATGTATAGTGCGTAGGATAGATTAAGATAAATGAAGATAGTATAGGCTAGTGTTAAGGTTAGTTAGTGTAGGCTAGGTAGGTGTAGGTAGTTTTAATAGTTAATATTTTTATACACTAAGAAATACTTTGTTATCTAGTTTGTTATAATTTAATTTGTAAGTGTTGGTACCATGGTATTAGGTGAGTGGGTACATGATATACCAATTGACCTGAGGTCTTTGTAGGTATATGTAGCTTTGTCAGAGGCCTATGTAACTGTAAGTCTTCCTCAGATTTGAATTTTGTAGTAAACCATTTCCATATTTAAGACACAATAAGTGTGACTCACAAATTGATCTGATACACAGCACAACACACAGATGAGGCAAGGTTCACTTGCATGTCTTGGGCACAGTCATTTACAGTATTGTCTTGCCCTTTCATATCCTTCTGTGATACACGCACAATGTTCAGCCATGTCAACTATGGGCATAACTATCTGGCTAGCATAGGTACAACAATCAAGACAGTGTTGTTTAGTTAGGTACACTGCTTTTACCTCACATGCCTCACACATACCAGGTATATGTGGAAATATTGTGTGTACTTTTTCAGTATGTTCTTACCATGTGTCTATCAAGAAACTCCATCCTGTTGATACATTCTGAATTGACATTGATAAAGTATGCATTGATAATCAGAACATTGGAATGGGTGGAATTGTATATGTGCACATACAAAGACACCATGTCCAATTAAGTTTAGCTCAATCTTCTTTAAAATCACAAAAGTCACATTGATGTTTCTATTTCCAATATGTTTACAGACCTTTGGTGCACTACCAGACGAAAATCAATATGCTTCACAAAAAACAACTGATTCATGATCTTGTAGAGGTTCCTAACCTCACATTACTTCATGTCATTAGGTTTGGGCTCATAGAGTAGCATCTACACATAGTTAAAAAAATATTTTGGGCCAATTCACAATTCATTTTCCGCACTGAAAAAATATTTATGTTTGTGTTTTGACTTCAATGAGGAGGAAAACAGTGCCATTAGGGGGTGTTGCTTTGGATTTAGGGGCCCAAGTGGACAAAAACTGTTGAACAAACAGAGTATTGTCCTTGGTTCACAAGAGGGTGGCATGATGTCTATATAGGACAGATTTGAAAACTGGCCAGTGGGCAGTCATAAATGCTCATCAAGACTTTTACCTTTGAAAACTGGTGAAATCAACATCTTCCTCCTCTGATGCATGTTCGGCCTCCCCTGAATGTGGTGGGGATTGAATGGGAGGCAGACACACATCAGAGAAAGAGGATGCAAATCCCATGTTCCCAATGATATTTGTGAGTGCCAGTAAGGCAGCATAGTAGTCCCTGGCAAGGGTTTGCTGGTTTCCCAACGAAGTAACAAAGTTGCTATTGAGGGCACTCATTGTTGCTATGAAGTAGTCTAACTTGGCCTCCAGTAACTGGATGGAGTAATTAATGGCCACTAGCTGCCTGGCAACTTCACTGGTATCCTGATGTAGAAGGCGGGTGTTGTTGTGCCTTCTGGATCATCACACCAGTGATGTCAGTTGGGACTCATCAATCCTATGGAGCCAAGTGTAGGTGTCTGTGATGGACTTTGACAAACCCTTAATAGGACCAAGAAACCTATGGACTCCTTCAAGAGTCCCCAATATGGTCTCAATCCCCGACTGCTGCTGGACTCCTACCACTTATCATTGAAAATCAAATGAGGGGTCCTCAGAGTTCTCAGCAGTAATGTCATTGGGTGATGAACCATGTTCTGTGTGTATCGGTTCATCTGGAGACCCAACAACATTGTTCATCTGGAGACCCAACAACATCAACAACCCTTGCCATTTCCAGAGGAGATTTGTCAAAAGAGTACAGGAGCTGTTGGAAGGTGTCATCATCCATGAGTGGCAGGATGGTGGTCGCAATAGGTTGGGCATCACGGGCAGGCTGGTCTCCAGGAGGTGTTTTTTGACCCTCTAGAAAGTGTTTGAATTATGTTAAGCGCTTCCAATGAATGATTGTGACAGAGATTATTTTTGGCATATTGAAAGAGTATTTGTCTTCGCTTTCAAGTACACAGAGATATGTTAAACATATTTTTCTACAAACGTATATGGGCATGTGGTCTTAATGTTGCTTTTTACCATGTCAATACATCTAGACTGCTCACACAAACACAATATTCAGTGGGGGGCCTATTTGTGTACCTTCCAGACAACACAACAAATCTCTGCAACTTGCTGCCTTGGCTGAAAGAGTAAGTGCACGTATGGGCCTCATTTTGCATGTTTCTTCTGTCTTCCTGCAATACTGCAGCTTTTGGTTCTATTCACAACTGCAGAGACCATAGCACTGTGTATCTTCGCTGCATGCATTTCCTCTAGCCATGTGTTTGCAGGCCACCACTGGTTAAGACAAATCAAGTAATGATGTACCTTCCACTATCCTGCTCTCTGCCTTTCACACATCACTACATAACTAGGTGCCTTGCTAAATGTTCTTGAATGTAAATTGTGCATTATTAGGCACATGGATTCTCCTTTCACATACATCCACTCAACAATACAAGGCAGGCCATCTTGCTGCACTGCATGTACAGGGAAGCACCTCTAAATACAACTTTCTGATTAATTTGGACCCATGCAGTAGTTTACAAGCAAACACACAATCAACTCCAGAATCAACAACACTGAGTACTTAGTAGCATCTCTGAGGAGGATAGCCACTTTCATATTTGGTAGCATGCAACAGATCATGCTCACTCCATTCCCTCAGTACCCAGGGAGATCATCTCCTGAGTTGGGAAAATCAGTTCAATGTGCCCAATATAGATGTCTGCTTTTGCAACCACCCTTCTGACCTATGGGCAGTACATCATTTCTTAAACCAATGTCACCCAGATCATACACTACCTATCGGGAGACACTAACACCACCAACAGTAGTTACATTATGACATTAAACAACATGGCTACCTTTATATGAGATTAGTTGCTTGTGCTTAAACTGACAAGATGTATCTAATGTCATTCTGGAACATGTACTCACCCTGGTTGCCCACATGGCTAGACCCCAAAGCAACCCACACACCCATCACGACACACACCTGTCCAGCATCCTGGAAAAGTACCTCCCCTTGACAGTTTAAATTACCACAATCAGCTCCACATGCTTACACTTTAGTTATGTGCTGTGAGAATTCTTCATATTCCTCCCTCATGACACCCCCAATAATCATGCAGTCATGGCTGGAGGTAGCGTGTTCTCATACATGGCAGCCTACACCTGTGGCAACCTCCCACACCCCCACAGAAGGTCAGTTATGTGAAAAATGGCTTTGTGTAATAAACTGAAAACAAGAACTCCTGGAGCGATACTACTTGCAGTGTATGTACCTCATCTGCACCCGGTGATCCTATTGAGTGACACAATGACCCTGCATAAGGTAAAAGTGACTATTTTGACATTACAGGTCACTTATGCCTACATGGCCCCAATACAAGCACAACTGCGTGATGGGGTAAGGAGGCCTGCATTGGCCCAGGCCTATCTGCCATGATGCCCATGTCTGTATGTGATGTACTGGTTCAGTAGTGGTTTTTAACTTAGTACCCTGTAACTTTTTAAACACATATTTTACTGCATTTGTTGGAACATATGATTGATGACAAAATTGAGAGATGTGAAAACGACAACTGTAAAACATATGTCATTACATTTAGCCGTTCTATTCAGCATAACACAGGATATATCATAATATTACAAAATGTAAACGATGAACTATAAGTGCCCTCCCTCCCAACCCAATAATCATGTCACTTACGTTTTGGGATTGAATCACACGGTTATACTTTAGTGGGAACCTGGAAATGGCATGTGGGAGAAACACAAAGTGGCAGTTTATTCTTCTGGGCCGGTGTGAGAGAGGGAGCCCCAGCTGAAGCAGAATCGTGCACGGCATCTACCAAATTGTCCATATTGTCACTACACACTCACTGCATATAAGGGGGATACTACTAAAGCAATTCCTGCACCGCAATTTCCGACAGTATGTGCAGAGCTTTAGGTTAATCTGACGCTATGTCTTGTGCTTTAAACCCCTCCCATTCTAAGGAAATGGGCTTCTTGCTTAAGGCGCAATACTTCTCTCTCTCCGAAGGGCATCCCTCTCTGCAGTCCCCCAGTGGGCTACCTCATCCCTCCACTTAAGTCATCTTGGGGCTACCTCATCCCTCCGCTTAAGTAATCTCGGGGCTGCCTGGGATTTCCATTGTCATGGTATGGAACCTCGTGGCAGTGGGCCAAGGCCAAGCAGACATTGCGGCGGTGTGCCCAATTGATCCAACTCTGTGATCTCCGACAGAGCTGAGGGTACTCCTGCCCAATATTCAGATAGATGGGGACAAGTCCAAACCATGTAAAAGGTCAGACTCTAAAGCCTTACAACGGGGGTATTTGGAGGAGGCTGTGGGGAATATTCTGGAAACCCTATGAGGTGTTAAATATGCCCTGTACAGGATAGAAAACTGGATGCATTTAAATCTAGAATTGTGGGAGACTGGTTTGAGATATTTGAGTATACATGTCCAGTCTTTGTCAGGGATTTCCTGAATAAGATTTGTCTCCCATGTCTGTTACAGGGATCAACAATAATTCCAGGTGTGCCCGAAGCACACAATAGAGCCAGCGAACGAGGTGTCTCCCATTCCCCATGATATGCAGTGCCTGAAGCAGCTCATATGTTTTGGGTACTCTACTTTTTGGGGCCCAGTGTCATCACACGTATCGGACATTGCTGCCATGTGTTAGAAATAATGTTCCGGGAAGTCCATACAGGTGCACAAAGTCTGCGTGCGATAGTAGTTTGTGATCCTAAAACATCGATTCCACTGTCAACACTTGCTCCCGCTCCCGCAGAGCTAAACAATGCATTGTTAGTGTCCCATATGAAGTAGGGAGACCACGGAGTGGACTACTCGGTAGTAATATGTAGCTTGTAGTACTGTTTTGGGAAGGGTTAATTGACACAAGATCCATTATTGGAAGGTAATACCTTGACTGGACCAACACTTCAAGTATGTACTAGGGCTGGAGTGGGCTGGGAATATTGTTACTGATCAAGAAAAGGACAGTGATTTGATGGATGATTTGACATGTGGGAAATTCCTGCCCAGCACAGCTAAGTGTGTTGCTGTGTTACCCTGTGGTACAGTTTGCTAATATATGGTCTGTTGTTTTGACTCACCCTGTAGTCCTTCCTGGTCTTCCACTTCAGCACTGTCCTGCCCTTCCACTCCAGCTACCAAATATGTTGGAGTCAGGGATTCCACCTGCTCCTCCAATGGATCCAACTCCTCCTGGACATCAGATCCTCCTTTGGTCTTCATGGCTGCCTTAGGTTCCTGGCCAGTTTTCCCTTGGTCCTGCGCTTATAGTAATGCCACCTCTTCTTGCATTACAGAATAGCTGCACGGTTTATTTGGCCTCCTTCTTCCCTAATGGTAATTTAGAGTTGACAAAAAGGTGATGTTCATTTTTTTGGTTACCTCAGTTATCAAAATTTGGTTCTCGTCACTGAAGCTTGACTTCCTCTTCCCCTGAGATGAGGTGAAATTTTCAGTATTGTGATTGTTTCCCTCCTGGCTCCCGGAGGCTACTTCCATGCTTCCCAGGGTTGTTGCTTTGTTGAATGTGTCATTCTTTCAGACGTACCCATGGCACAAAACACTCCTTTGTGTTGTAATACTGATTTGCAGCATGTAGAGGTGCTTTACAACCCGCAAAACACCTTTGTGTGATGTAAGGTGTACATGCGTTGTGGCGCTTTGCACTATTCACAGCAAGATGTGTCAGAACTTTTGACGCATCTTTGTTCCTTGCGCCATGGTGCACCGGCTGATAAATATCGCATAACCATGGTGCAAAGAAATGCCACAACACAGTGCAGATTTTTCTAACACAATGCAGCCTTGCATCAGAACTCATAAATATGCCACTAAGGGTGGTGTCATGCATTTTCATTTCCACTTCCACATGACAAAACTTAGTGGACCCTACACAAATAGCAGGAGACTGTACTTCACATTACTCCTCCTTATATGCGGCTAGGGAGCCTCGTTTTGCAGAGCATAATAACCCTATTGTTCATGACTTACTGTTGCCCAGACTCTTGAACCTTTAACAGTAGACGAGATTCATGAGGTTCTTAATACTTTATCTGCTCGGAAGACTCTGGGCTAGGAAGACTCCAGGTCCCAATGGCTAGGGTGCACTGAGATCACAAATGAGATGCATCTCACTTGATTTCTCCCCTCCCAGCAATGTTTGAGGAGGCTTTTCACTTGGGTTCTTTACCATATGATATGAGAGGTGCAATAATTTCTGCAATTGTAAAAGCAGGATTGCTCCATCCACCCCTCTTTTTGACTTAAATCGTTAATTAATCTCAAAATAAATGTTCTCACCAAAATCTTTGCCAATAGGCTGACTGCAGTGATCCAAAACATCATGATCAGAATGGATTCTTGCCAAGGAATAGAACACACCACTGCCTTTGGCCATTGAATATCAACTTGGCCAATCGCAGTGACCAAAGCCTTGGTCCTGGTGTACTTGAAAAAAGCTTTTGATTTGATGCACTGGCCCTTAATTTTTCATGTTCTGAAGAGAATGAACTTTGACCCTCTCTTTCAGAGGTATGTCCAGATTCTGTATACTGATCTGTGGGCACAAGTAAGTATAAATGTGATCCTTTCTTCTCCCTTCGGTGTACAGCTGGTAACAAGGTAGGGGTGGCCACTTACCCCCGCTATTCACTGTAACCAATCACCTGTTGGCGGATAGGATCCAGAGAAATGCATTATTTGGTGGTTTGAAATGGGATGCACTAAGAGAAAGTAAGACAATATACTTTTATCATGGAGAATGTTCATTATAATACCATGAAATATATTCTGAAAAAGAATTTAAATTGGTCATTGTTCTACTCGTTATGTAGTTTCTTATGGTTTGTTAGTTGCCTATTGTTGCCATCAATGCTCAATAGAATAATCTATGCTTTAATTCATAATGCACTCACTAATTCATGAACACGTATCAGAATATTTCTCTTCATCATAAAATGACAGTCATTATCAGTTATATTGCTTTGATTTAGAAAAGGTCTTGATTTTTGTGAATATGTTCAGAGAATAGATTCTATGTCTAAGGCAGCCAATGGTAGGGTAGTTTGCCCACCCAGTTGATTGGTTTGATGGACAGCCCAAATTTAAATTGGGCTCTTTTTGGGCTATGTTTTTGGGCCGTGAAATTGCCCAGATAAATATGCAGCTATTTTGTTCTTTGGTCTCATGTTAGGTTTTTCGCTCGGCTTTCCCTGTTCAGGCTGGCTTTAAGTGGTCTCCGGTGCGCAGGGGTTTTGTGATGTTACATGTGTTGTCACTTGATGCAGGTAAGTGGCAGTTGGCCATCATGTTGACAAGATTATAGAGCTGGGTTGTTGTTGTTATTTACATGAACAGGAGAAGTTGGGGATCTCACCAAAAGTTAAACATAGAGGAAACAAGGCATTAAGAGTAGCACAGTAGAAAGGTAGTTAGTTAGAGAGTTATAAGTGCAGGTTAGGTGGGTAGGAGAATTAAAGGTGAAAGAACAGCAGAATAGGAGTTAACACGCTTTAACAAGTATGTGTAAAGTGTGGAGGTGTATTTTAGTGGTGAGGGGGGGTGGAAGTGGTCTTAGGTGGTTCGTGTCTAGTGAGTTTTAGTTTTGTAAAGGAAAGGCTTAGGTTTGTATTCATGTGATGCGCACCTGTTATCAATAAAGCAGCCTTTCCCACACCAAAATCTGGAGTTTGGTTTTTGTGCTGCACCCTTTCCCCCAAAGGATTATGATGTGTCAGTGAAGGAGATATACACAAAATGGATACTATTGACTTTGAAGTATAAGTCTTTTTTTTAAATAAAATAAAAAAACAATTTGAGCACTGACCTCCTTAGTCTACAGTCTGTTGTATATGGCTGGACTCACAACAATGACGCAGCAGTCATTTTGTTTACTTTTTAGTTACTGTGCCAAGATGGCAGATGCAAATCATGGAGTTTTTAATAAACAAACATAATTTAAATGTGTGCAAAGGCATAGCTATGAACAAGGAGCTGCCTGGATCAAATTTCAGTGCCAGGCCCTCCAACAAATGTAAAAAGTAAACTATTTTTTTTAAAACCGAAACAGAGAAGCTTGAGGCAGGGAAAATAAATTATAAAACAAAAAAGCCAGTGAAGGGCGGGAGAAGAGGGCCAGTATTTATAGGGAAGGAGTACACGAACAAGAAAACACATCCACTCTCTTAGGGTGCTTAAAGTAAAATTAAGAAAGTAGTTCCCTGAATGCAAGCAGTGGAAAAATACAAGTCATCCACTCTAAAGAATGGTAAACAAGATAAACCGCTAAGCTGCACTGGAGGGAAAAACACTCAAGGAGGAAGGCAAGATATTGCAATAGAAGCAAGCAATTGAGATTGACAGGAAAGTCAACGAAAAGTACACAATGGGCTGGCCCAAAGCAGATTCCATGTTTTGTTACTCTCCACAAGAAGTCTTTTCAACAGTAGTAAAGACCTAAAATGATTATTGCTGAAGCGGTAATGTATTGGCAACAAAAAAGAGTGTGATGATATACACTTACATGCATCAATGCAATGTACACTGTTAGGCCTGGCCTTCTGTGCAGGGTCATCCACAAAAATGTTTTGCCTTCATTTTTTCTGTTCTGCTGAATTTGTTTTGTTGGCTTTAGGACTCTGCACCCTTTACCACTGCTTAGTGATAAAGTGTATGTGATCTCTGTCTAAAACATGGTAAAATTAGCATATATCTAATTGGTACATTTAATTAACTTGCAAGTCCATAGTAAATGGTACTACGTGTACCCAGGTTCCCGTAAATTGAAAGCTACTAGTGGGCAGCAACACTCATTGTGCTACCCACTAAAGTAGCGATATAAAACCTGTCTCAGGCCTGCCATTGTAGTCTGTTTGTACAGTTTTAAACTGCCATTTCGATCTAGCAAAGAAAACTTTTGCCTTGTCTAAACCTTACTTTTTTAATACTTATCATTCATCCCTAAGGTAGGCCCTAAAGGCTCATAGAGCAGGCGTATTTCAAAAGCAGGATATGTGTACTTAGTCCTGAAAGCGAAAAACTCCCAAAAATTGTTTTTCACTGTCTCAAAGCCTATCTTTCCGATTGACTGACATTGAGCTACCTTATTACATTTAATAAATGGTAATTGTATCTTGGGATCAGACAGAAATATGCTGTTTAGGCTCAAATGAATTGTAACCTATAACCCTCGCTATTGGGAAAATTGGATTTTAAGTCACCATTCTGAAAATGCCACTTTTAGAAAGTTGACGTTTTCTTGTCCCAACCATTTGTGCCTTCTGCGAGTATCTGGGGACACATGACTGAATGGCTCTACTGTTGGGGTTGGTGTATTCCTTCCAGACAGTGATACAAAGGGGACTCGATGTGGGCAGGTTGGGCCATCCTGACAGGGTGGCTTGGGGCTGGGCTGTACCCTGCCCCACTTTCACTTCGAAAGGTTTTGCCTCCAGCACACACAAACAAACCTGACACTAGCTTTTTGTCACCCCATACAGTTTGGAGCCATGACAGAAGACCAGAATCAGCTGTGGGCATAGGACATGGTGTCTCTGCGCACACAGCATCAGGTACGAATATTGGAGCCCCGAAAAACTCTTCAGATCACTTCTAGACCTGTAGAAGACTCAGAAAAAGACTGATATGCTGCTGGAAGGTCTGCCCTACTGCCCTGTTGCCTGAGGAAAAAAGACTGAATCTGCTCCTTGAACCCAGGGCCGCAAGAGTGGATCCAAGGGCTAGCTGGCTGGCCACCTCTGTGAGCTACAGGGACACAACAAACTCCAGCACCCTACAATTTACCACTCTGGTGCTACTGTTTCCTGCTGGAGTGAGTCCTAGCCTCCAGGTGGTGCCCATCCCATGCTCTGGACTCTTTGTAAGGTGCTAATGTGGACTCCACCTACCAAATTCCAAATCCTGGAATTTAAAAGATTTTCCAGCAAAAAACACTCTGAAAACTGACAGGAGACTGGGACCTACCTGCAAGCTGATCCAATAAAGGTGCATCACCAGTGGGATTAACTTTGCTGCAGCTCTCGCTACATTCTTCTCTGCTGAAGCAAATTCAGTGCTGAAGTATCTATCTCCTGGTGCCCTCTTCGGCTACTGCCTGCAGCCTCGACCTATTAGGTAAATCCAAGCTCCAGAAAAACGTTTAAATCCGAATGTGGAACTCTTAACTGGGCTAGAAAGCAATCGATACCCCTTCGACAATGACAATTTCCTCAGCCTGAAAGTCCAGCTTCCTCACTTGGGACTTTGTCTCACCTTCATTGACAGCTTCACCGGGACCTCGTCCAGCAGCTCTATTCCATAGACGACTCGTTCTCGGTCACAGTCTGCTAAATTGCCCAACTGAGACTCTACCTTCTCAAGAACATTTTGAAGAATTTTTAAGTCCGAAGGTAAATCGAGATTAGGCCTAATCCACACCTTGTTTCTGACCCAGATTCAGTCATGGTTGGCCTTAACTTTTGCCTGTGACCCGGTCTCGCGTGACCAGATACCCATGTGCTCTGATTTTTTCCAAGTGCTACATTTTACTAAAAACATTAAAATGTTCATAACTGTGATTCCATTGATTGGATTTACTTAGTTGTGTTGTCATTTTTTAATGAATGGTTACTGTGTTTTTCTAAATTGGTTTGGGATTTTCCTTGTGGTGTGTTTTTACTGTATTGCAGTGTGTGTACTGCATAAATACTTTACATTGCCTCTATTTAAGCCTGACTGCTTTTGTGCCAAGGTACCAGAGGGTTAGTGACTTTTGGTGTTCCAGCCTGACAAGTATTGTGTTTATTATTTGAGTGGGGATTCCACCCCTCCCAACTAATAACACAATTTCCTACATGTACATATGCATCATGACACTAGGGAGGTTCCAGCATGATAGTGCCTGCAGTGCATGTGTCACCACGTCTGCAGTGGCATGCTTCATGAGACGGTGGTCATTTTGCTCTATGTTTTATTTTAACATTCCACAATGGCAGACACCAATCGTGGAGCAGTAAATTATCCAAAATAAGACATGCATAAAAGTGCACTCTTATAGGAAAGGAGACGCCCTGCAGTGAATTACAGCTCTAAGGCCATCCAAACAAACAAGAAAACAAATGTAAACAAAAAGAAAAATAAAGAAGAAGATAGGACGCAATTGTGGAGTGGGTAGGGGTAGCAGTCGCGGTTCACCCAGGTTACAAGAGGAGAGGCGGCGCACAGGGGGCGATGGGGGGGAATATTAATAAATAAAAAATAAACACATTTTTTTAAAACTTAGCTTCGCTCCGCGCTGCTGTTCCTTTGTCCTCTCAGCATGCAGGCACAGGCTCCCAGCCTGCCCTATGGCCAATCCGGATGCTGCTCAGAGCAGCCTTAGGATTGGGCTCTACCAGGCAACTGGGAGCCTGTGCCTGCTCTCTCCAGCCCGGCAACACAGTGCCTTGCTGGAGAGAGCACAGTGTGCATGTGTGTTTGGCTGGCCCAAGACAGCCGGCCAAACATACATGTGCACTGAGAGGAGTGCTCTGTGCACTCCCCTCACTGCTCGTCACCCCCATGGCCCTGCCCCTTTCACAACAAAAGGATAGTAAAGATAGTTTATTATCCTTTCACTGGTAAAGGTTTGCAGCTTCAGCTGCTGGCGGGGGGGAGGACGTTCCTCCACCATAGCTGTGGAGGCACCACTGAGGGGTAGTAAGATCTTGTGCATGGGAGGAACAACAGAGGACCTGGGTTGGGTGGGTTGTATAAATAAAAGAGAAAAAAACAATCATGATAGGGAATAGGGGGGAAACCTTGGGTGAACTGGGACTGGGAGTGTTGGGTGGTAGGGATTTGAGTGGGTAGCAGCACACGAGAAAAAGCAAGAAAACACCTGCACTCCCATGGAGTTCCTTGTATGTAAGCAGTGGAGGGATTCAAGCCATCCAATCAAAACAATGATAAGAAAGGCATTCTAATGGGAGGGAAAACCCAAAAAACGAAGGTAAGCTACTGAGTAAAAAGCAAACAAATGAGCTTAATAAGCAACCCAGTCAACAGCAAGCAATCTGTTCACCCAAAGCCCACTGCTGTTATTGTTATTGTCCACGAAAGGACTTCCACAACAGGAGGTTAAAGCATGTCTAGAGGCAAGACATTTTCATGCGACTTTCTTAGCATATTACTGCTGAGGTTTGTGAGTTAGGTAAACCCATAATTCTGCACCTATGATGAAGAGATCTTGTACATGGCTTCCTTACCATTGTTTTGATTGGATGACTTGCATCCCTTCACTGCAGATTTACGAGTCCCGTTGTGAATCAGCGCCCCAACCTGTTCCCTTTTCTTTGAGGTCCCTGACGTGTGGCTCACCCAAGAGAGCTCCAACATTTTTTCAGCTATTGCAACTATTCCCTGCACTCGTCTTTCATACTCATACAGGGCAGAAAAGGCAGCCCTGCAGATCTTAAATAAAAGTACATTGTGTGTAGATAAGAACTGCGTTTTGCTTAGTGATATCAGAGGTAACAACTATTTTTGTCTGGTCACTACTTGATCCATATTAAATTATAATAATATTTAGCAGAGTCGACGAAGCTCACTATTCACAAATAATAGCATTGGTGCCCTCTCAGAAATTTATTTTTCTACACGCTATTACATTATCTGATCTTTGGTTTTCATACAGCAATGAGTTCTACTTTTGACTTGCATGTGGGTTCGTTTTTTGTCCATGCTGATCAACATAGGCTGAAATTTTATGTCAACACCGAGGCTCCTATTATGCTTATCTTTTCTTGCTTTAATTGAACAGCAGCAGTCAACAATAAAACTACAAATCCCAAGTGGCAAAAGAAATAAGCCAATGGGAAGAAAAAGGTAGTTCATCAAATACAACCAATCAGCAACGTATTCACCTAGTATGACCTCACTTGACTGCAAACAGCCCTCTTTTCTTGCTGCTCGCAGTCAAGTTAAGTACTATTTCACAAACTTATTTATATACTTTATTATTTCTATATTTATATGTATTTATCTCACTTTATTGCAATTTGCAGACTTCGCGCTGCGTGGTGAATTGCTTGAGGCTTCGTTTAGTAGGCACATTGGGACACTGCCTCTGGCGCGTTTTCCCTCGCGCTCTTTGCCATTGTTTTGACGGTTTGAAACCATTCCTCAGACAGCGGCTGCCATTTCTTGCCACTTCTGAGGAACGTGCACACGTTTTTATTCCGTTTTCTCTGGGCTCCTCGTCGAGTCTTCAGCTTCGTTTCTGGTTGTGAGGGCTCGTTATCACGTACTATTTCCGCCTACTTCCTCCTCAGTACATGCCCATAGGCTGGGCCTTTTAGTCAGAAACACTCCCCTCGGGTTTTAACCCCTTTTTCTCTGAATTGCCAGTTATTTTTAGCCTTTTGATTTCAGAAAGGAGATTGATAGCTCTCCCTTAAATCAGAAGGCTACAGAGGAGGAAACCAACATGAAAGAGGAATTTAATAGTTTTATTCAAGCCTCTGTACAACAGGCAGCATCTGCCTCATTTAACAAATTACAAAAAACATAGAAACTTCTGTTATTAATATTATGTCTAAGACAATGTTGGCCCATTCTGCGGGGGAAAGCAGAAAGCGCCCTTCAATAAATTCACAACCTAAAAAACATAATGTGGCGCTACAGTATAGTGAGGTTTCCTTATGCAAGGCAGAGGACTCGGCTCCTCACAGGCCTCCTTCTAAGGGGTGTAATTCTCATGAAAAAACAGAAGATTTCAGCCAAATGCACATCTAAAGCCAAACATATTTCTTCCCCCATTCTACAGATGATGATTTGGCTAGTGTGGATTCAGACGATGGTGTATCTGATAAAGATAATGGTAGACTTCTATCTCCTCCTCCAGTGGAGAAATTAAAAATTGCACATCATGATGGTCCTAAACCTACTGTGATAATGGACTCCGAAGGAGTCCCTATGTTCGATCTTACTCATATTCATCAACCTAATTCTACAGAGTGGCTTCCTGCCGATCATGTTGGTGAATATGTTTCCTCCAGATGACGTTTTCCCTTGGACGAACAAACTAGATCTAAATTAAGATCTGAATGCCCCCGTCCTTCTCTCTCTCAAAAAATTACGCTCACTCCTTCCATCGACCCAGCACCTGTTACGTTCTTTTCTGAATTTGGCAAGGACCCTCGCAAGGGCGTAGACAAAGCTTGGTCCTCTTGTCAGGACAAACTTCTGGACAAGGTTGGTCCTCTGACCCGTATTTTTGATCTGGCAGAATCGGCTAAGCTGGATAATTCTACCATAGACCCTGAAGAACTGTCACTCTGGGTCCAACGTTCTTTTTGTCTGCTGGGCAATGCTAATTCTGCCATCACACATGAATGGAGGAAGGGACTCCTGCTAATATTGGACCCCAAATTGGTTAACTGTGCCACTGTCGATCCCCGTGTCAAAGCGGATGGGTTTCTTTTTGGTGATTCTTTTGTCAAAGAACTGAGTAAATAAGGGCCAGATGTAGGAAGCGTGTTGCATGGCGCAAACTGCGAAAAGTCGGTACCCACTCGCAAAATGGGAATGCGACTTGCAAATAGGAAGGGGTGTTCCCTTCCTATTTGCGACTCGCACCATGATGCAGAATTGTTTTGTGACCACGAACGCGGTCGCAAAGCAATTCGCAGTTACCACCAGTGTCACACTGGTGGTAACCCATTCGCAAAAGGGAAGGGGTCCCCAAGGGACCCCTTCCCCTTTGTGAATGTTGCCATTAATGTTTTTTCAGAGCAGGCAGTGGTCCAATGGACCACTGCCTACTCTGAAAAAACGAAACCAAATGGTTTCGTTATTTTTTTGTATTGCAACTCGTTTTCCTTTAAGGAAAACGGGCTGCAATAAAAAAATAAAAAAATCTGCTTTATTTAAAAAGCAGTCACAGACATGGAGGTCTGCTGTCTCCAGCAGGCCACCATCCCTGTGAGTGCAGGGAATCTCAATGGGGTCGCAAAATGTGACCCACCTCATTAGTATTAATGAGGTGGGTCTTTGCGACCCCATTGAGATTCGCAGACGGTGTCTGAGACACCGTTCTGCATCCGATTTTGCGAATCGGAAATTGCGAGTTGCACCGACTCGCAATTTCCAATTCGCAAAATCGGAGTTTACTACATCTGGCCCTAAGTCTCTACTTTTGCGTCACTGAATAAGGCTCAGTAATCCCTCAAGAAAAAGTTTTCCCAAAGGGTTTTTGCCAGGGCTGGCAGAGGAAGGAACCGCTTTGCCAGCCATGGTTCCAACAAACAAGTTTTCAGAGGCTCCTACAATAGCTCCTACCAGGAATACAAGCCTTACTTCTATCCGCAAAGAGGCAGAGGTACCCATGGCAGAAGCTCCAGAGGTTCCAGGTACTCTAATCAATCAGGTGAGTGTGCATTCTGGCCTTCTTATTCCCATAGGGGGCCGTCTTTGTTTTTTTTCTCCCAAAATGGTTGTCAATCACAGCAGATCCTTTGGTTTTAAGCACAGTTCAAGGTTATGTTATCAAACTCTACTCAGAACCTTTTTAGTCCTCCCCTCCTGTCTCACCAAAGTTCTCAAAGGGCATGTTCAATCTCTTTTTTTCAGAAATGCAGTCTCTTCTCCAAAAACAATCGATCGCTCATTGTCTTCCTGCCTCGTCAGGTTTTACCAGCTCCATCTTTTTAGTTCAAAAGAAAAACAAAAGGTTGCGACCAGTAATGAGTCTCAGGTCGTTCAATCAGTTCGTAGGGTATCGCCATTTCAAGATGGAAATGATTCTGCACCTAAGGGATACCCTTCTTCAAAACAACTGGATGGTTTGTTTGGATTTGCAAGATGCCTACCTTTCCGTCCCTATTCATCCAAATTACAAACAATGTTTGCAGTTTCAATGGCTAGGTCAATTCTTCCATTTCACAGCCCTTCCATTCGGTCTCTCTTCAGCTCCTTGGTATTTTACCAAGCTAATGAAGCCGGTCGTAGCTCTTCTCAGAGCTCAGGGTGTAAGACTTAATATTTATCTGGACGATATACTCTTAGTGAACCAGAGTATTCAATACCTTCAATCCCAAATTTCCCTTACCTGCTCCTTTTAAAAGATCTAGGTTTTGTCCTCAACAAAGAAAAATCTTTTCTTTCTCCAACACAACACATAGAATTCCACAGTTTCATAATAAATTTGGTCTCTGCCACCCTTCACCTCCCTTCGGCAAAAGTAAAATCTATAAAATCAGAAATTCTTCAGGTTCTGCGAAAGTCTTCCCTTTCCCTCAGGTCACTCACTCGTATAGTGGGTCTTCCTTCTTCGTCTATCCAAGCCATTTTTCCAGGTCCTCTCCATTATCGTGCTCACCAGAGGTTAAACAATTGGCATTTAGAAAAGGGCTTTGCACACTCAGACTCTGTTTTGCTGGATCAGGATTCTCACACGGAACTTCAGTGGTGGCTCCTCCATTTAGATGCCTGGAACGGCAGGACAATATTTGCATCAGCCCCAGATCTTGTATCAGAATCAGATTCAAGCCTGTCGGGTTGGGGAGCCCGCTGTGGTCCGATATCGACTGGAGGTACATGGTCTTTAGAGGAGTCCAAATTGCATATAAACTGTTTAGAGATGCTTGCAGGCTCCTTTGCAATCAGAAGCCTTGCAAAAAAAAGAGTTTACTGCTCTATTCTTCTCAGAATGGACAACTTTTAGGCAGCATGATATATAAACCATTTAAGGGAAATGAAATACAAACCTCTGGCAGAGATGGGCAAAGCCTTCTGGGAATATTGCCTTTCAAACCATCTTTCGGTTCGTGCAGAATACCTTCCGGGCGACCTCAATTCGGTGGCGGATTGGCACTCTCGACACTTCTGGGATTCAAGCGACTGGAAACTCCATCTCCCGATCTTTCATTCCATCCTGAAGAAATGGGGTCCTCTGTCAATAGATCTTTTCGCCTCCCTTCTCAACTCCCAGCTTCCTCAATTTTACAGTTGGCACCCAGATCCATTAGCGCTAGCCTCGGATGTTCTGTTTCCCTGAATTACGCCTTTCCCCCCTTTCTCATGATCAGCAGGTTACTTGCACAGGTAAGAAGCCAAATGGCAACTCTAGTTCTTATAGCTCCCTTCAGGCAATCCCAGGTTTGGTTCCCAATTCTTCTAGAGTTATCCATAAATGTTCCCTTTCTCCTTCCTTCCTTCCTTTCCCCATCTCCTTTTGGACCCCCTGAATCGTCCTCGCAGCCTAATTCTAGACAATCTTCTCACTCTTTCTGCATGGAAGATTTCCGGAATTCCCAATCTCTCCCTAGCATTTCGGCAGAAGCTTCTAAATATATCACCCAGTCTGACTTATAGGCTCAAGAGCCTATAAATCGGCTTGGTCTGTATGGCATAGCTGGTGTTTGGGAAAAGATATCAATCCCATTTCAGCGGATGTGATTTTTATTATCAATTTTCTCGCATCGAAAGCTAGCAAAGGGAAATCCTTTTGTACCATAAATCTTTACAGGTCAGCAATTTCTTTGAACCATTCATATGTCAATGGAAAACCAGTAGGAGAACATCCTCTTGTTTGCTGTCTTTTGAAGGGAGTAAAATTCTCAAATCCCCCTCTTCCGAAATACAGTAAGTTATGGGATGTTAATGTCGTTTTGCATCTGTTTTTGTAATGGCCTGATAATCCTCTCCTTTCTCTGAAAATGCTCTCTGCAAAATTAACAAAGTTACTTTGTCTTATTTCGATCAAAAGATTGTCTGATGTTAGAGCCTTAAACATTTCTTTTCGGCAATTTACTTCTTTAGGTGTGTTATTCATTGTATCTTGACGTACTGAATCAAATCTCACGTCAGTGTTCTACCCCTATTTTCCTGACCATCCTAAGTTGTGTGTTGGGCAATGTCTTAAAATTTATGATCAGAAAACTGCAGATCTAAGAAAGTCCTCTGTTTCTCAACTTCTCATATCCTTTAGAAAACCTTACAAACCAGTGTCTTCCTCTACTCTGGCTTGTTGGGTCAAATGGGTCATGTCCCTCGCTGGTATTGACACCTCCGCCTTTGAGGCCCATTCAGCCAGAGGAGCCATGGCTTCCAAGGCCTTCTGGGCTGGTTCCCGTTTAGAGGACATTCTTAGATCAGCTGATTGGTCCAATGATAATGTGTTTAGAGTTTTTTATTGTAAACCTATTGTTAATCCTTCTTCAACTGTGATTAATACGCTTTAAAACAGCATAATGGGAGCTTCTGGTCTTGACATAAAATGTATATTTTCCTAGTAATTTATGAAGGAAAGTCTTAATTTTATTAAAGACACGGAGGCGAGTATTATCCGTCCACAATGTTCTAACTTTTGTTTTTTCCCACCCTAACAGCGAATCCGACTCCATCGCAACCAACCTCATAACAAGGACAGCTTTTGGCTGGGTTCTTCTTGTTGAGCTTCTTCAGCGTCAAGCAACATTGGGAATCCTGTTGGTTCCATCTGTCTCTCCCTTTTTCCATTTCCAGGATTCATGAACTTTTGTCAAGAACTGTTTTCCCTTATCTTGGCACTTTTAATTGTGTTATCTATTTTACCTTTATTTCATTCTTATTAACCCCTTCGCTGCCAGGCCTTTTCCCCCTCAGGTGCTAGACCTTTTTTTGGCTATTTGGGGCAGGGCGGGCTTAGGCCCACATAACTTTTTGTCCACATAAACTACCCAGGCCAAATATGCATCCTTTTTTCCAACATCCTAGGAAGGAGACCAAGAAATTAGCTAAAATACAGTGAAAGTTTAGTTTTTTTTTTTTTTTAAATGGGAAAAAAAGGCAGCAGAAGAAGGCTTGTGTTTTTTTCCCTGAAATTGACATCAACAAAGGGTTTGCAGTGCTAAAATCAACAGCTTCCCAGTTTTCAGGAACAGGCAGACTTTTGGCATTTTACTGGGACATACCCCATTTTAAAGATTTTTTGTGCTTTCAGCCTCCTTCCAGTCAGTGACAGAAATGGGTGTGAAACCAATGCTGGATCCCAGAAACCTAAACATTTCTGATGAATAGACAAAATTCTGAATTCAGCAATGGGTAATTTGTGTAGATCCTACAAGGGATTCCTACAGAAAATAACAACTGAAATAATAAAATATTGAAATTGAGGTGAAAAAAAAAGCCATTTATCTCTACGTTTTACTCTGTAACGTTTTCCTGCAATGTCAGATTTTTGAAAGCAGTATACCATTATGTCCGCTGGACTCTTCTGGTTGCAGGGATATATAGGGCTTGTAGGTTCATCAAGAACCCTAGGTACCCTGAGCCAATAAATGAGCTGCACCTTGGAGTGGGTTTTCATCCTATACCGGGTATACAGCAATTCATTTGCTGAAATATAAAGAGTGAAAAATAGGTATCAAGAAAACCTTTGTATTTCCAAAATGGGCACAAGATAAGGTGTTGAGGAGCAGTGGTTATTTGCACACCTCTGAATCCTGGGGTGCCCATGAGAATTACAGGGCATTTCTCAAATAGATGTCTTTTTTACACACTGTCTTAGATTTGGAAGGAAAAGATGTAGAGAAAGACAAGGGGCAATGTCACTTGTTTTGCTCTTCTATGTTCCCCCAAGTCTCCCGATAGAAATGGTACCTCACTTGTGTGGGTAGGCCTAGTGCCCGCAACAGGAAATGCCCCAAAACACATAGTGGACACATCACATTTTCCCAAAGAAAGCAGAGGTGTGTTTTGCAAAGTGCCTAACTGTGGATTTTGTCCTCTAGCTCAGCCGGCACCTAGGGAAACCTACCAAACCTGTGCATTTTTTAAAATTAGAGACCTACGGGAATCCAAGATGGGGTGGCGGCTTGTGGGGCTCTCACCAGTTTTTGTTACCTAGAATCCTTTGCAAAGCTCAAAAGTTGGCTAAAAAACACTTTTTCCTCACATTTTGGTGACAGAAAGTTCTGGAATCTGAGAGGAGCCACAAATTTCCTTCCACCCAGCGTTCCCCCACGTCTCCCGATAAAAATGGTACCTCACTTGTGTGGGTAGGCCTAGTGCCCGCGACAGGAAATGCCCCAAAACACAAAGTGGACACATCACATTTTCTCAAAGAAAACAGAGGTGTTTTTTGTAAAGTGCCTAACTCTGGATTTTGGCCTCTAGCTCAGTCGGCACCTAGGGAAACCTACCAAACCTGTGCGTTTTTAAAAACTAGAGACCTAGGGGAATCCAAGATGGGGTGACTTGTGGGGCTCTCACCAGGTTCTGTTACCCAGACTCCTTTGCAAACCTCAACATTTGGCTAAAAAAACACTTTTTCCTCACATTTCCGTGACAGAAAGTTCTGGAATCTGAGAGGAGCCACACGTTTCCTTCCACCCAGCGTTCCCCCATGTCTCCCAATAAAAATGGTACCTCACTTGTGTGGGTAGGCCTTGTGCCCGCAACAGGAAATGCCCCAAAACACTATCTGGACTGATCAAAATTATCAAATAGAAAACTACCTGTTTTTGTGGGGGGCACCTGCGTTTGTGGTCCTGGGCTCAGCAGCCATCTAGGGAAACCTACCAAACCTAGACATTTCTGAAAAGTAGACACCTGAGGGAGTCTAGGGAGGTGTGACTTGCGTGGATCCCCAAATGTTTTCTTACCCAGAATCCTCATCAAACCTCAAATTTAGCTAACAAATCAAATTTTTCCCACATTTCTGTGTAGGATCACCCCACCAGGACAAATTCCCTGCCACCCAACGTTCCCTTCAGTCTCCCGGTAAAAATGATACCTCACTTGTGTATGTGGGCCAAGTGTTTGTGACAGAGAAGAGCCAAAAACACATCGAATTTGAGGGGGAATCAAAGTGGGTCCAAAAGGGTAGTTTGAAAAAAAAAAAATTTAGGCTGACAAGTGCAGCAGAAATGTTATCAGTATAGATGAGACAATGCTGGGTGGTAGGAATTTTGTGGATTCCTGCAGATTCCGGAAGGTTTCATCACAAAAATGTGGGGAAAATGTGTGCTTTCCAGCAAAGTTGCAGGTTTGCAGGGCATTGTGGGTAAGGAAACGGTGCGGGGTGCATGTGAAGCACACCACCCTGGAATCAACTAGATGTTTAGTTTTCAGATGTGTCTAGGTCTTGTGGATTTTTCTACATGGCAGCGTCCCAAAGTAAAAAAAAGTAGAGCCCTCATCATTCCAAGTGGGACGATTTTGAGAGTTAACAAAAATAGCCCGATCTGCCCCCCAAGGGGGGCAGAAATGGCCTAAATACAATTTGCCCCCCAGGGGAGTGACCCTTGTCTCAGTGGTCGCTCCCCAAACAGAAAATTATAAAGTAAATAAAAAAATATATATATCCCTAGTGTCTAGAGGCAGAAATGGCCTAAAAATCATTTGCCCCCCCGGGTAGCGGCCCTTTCCCAAGGGGGGACTCCCCTTATGCGCAAGTATGAATAAAATAAATAATCCCTGGTGTCTAGTGCTTTCTCCCCCCCCTCCCCCCCCCCGGGGGAAGGTCAGCCTAATTATATTAGGCCGATCTGCCCCCAGGGGAGGCAGAAATGGGCTAAAAATATTTTGGCCCCCCGGGAGCGACCCTTGCCTAAGGGGTCGCTCCCCAAAGATAAAAAAAATTTAAATAAACCAAAAAAAATTAGCCCAGGTGTCTAGTGGTTTTCTGCTCCCCCCCTGGGGGAAGATCGGCCTAATAATATTAGACCGATCTGCCCCTGGGGGGGCAGAAATTGCCTAAAAATAATTTGCCCCCCTGGGGAGTGGCCCTTGCCCATGGGGCCGCTCCCCTTATACGCAAGTATGAAAAAAAAAAAAAATCCCTGGTGTCTCATGGTTTCTGCCCCCCCGGGGGCAGATCAGCCTAATTATATTAGGCCGATCTGCCCCCAGGGTAGGCAGAAATGGCCTAAAAATATTTTGGCCCCCCGGGATCAACCCTTGCCTAAGGGGTCGCTCCCCAAACATAAAAAAATAAAAATAAACCAAAAAAATATTATCCCTGGTGTCTAGTGGTTTCCTGCCCCCCCCCCGGGGGGCAGAAATTGCCTAAAAATCATTTCCCGCCCTGGGGAGCGGCCCTTGCCCATGGGGCAGCTCCCCTTATGCGCAAGTATGAAAAAAAAAAAAATCCCTGGTGTCTAGTGGTTTCTGCCCCCCATGGGGGCAGATCGCAAGGCCGATTTGCCCCCAGGGGGCAGAAATGGCCTAATAATAGTTTGCCCCCCCCCCCCCCCGGAGCAACCCTTGCCTAAGGGGTCGCTCCCCAAACATACTTTTTTTTTAAAACAATAAATAAAATTATCCCTGGTGTCTAGTGGATTTCTGCCCCCCCCCCCCCCCCTGGGGGCGGATCGGCCTAATAGTATTAGGGGGGGCAGAAATGGCCTAGAAATAATTTGCCCCCCAGGGAGCGGCCCTTGCCCAAGGGGCCGCTCCCCTTATTTGAAACACACAAAAAAAAAAATCCTGGTGCCTAGTGGGCATTTCTGCTGCCCGATCGAAATGCTCAGAGAGACATGAAAGGAGGGGAAAGGCCTTTCCTCTCCTTTCATGCCTCTCTGCCCCCTCCACGTGATCGGAGGAGAAATGCTTTTGCATTTCTCCTTCGATCGGCGCTAGAAGCTGAGCTTTCAGCGCCCGGGGGAAGGCCTCTCATGAGGTCAGCATGCAAGAGCACGCTGACGTCATCAGACGCCACGGGGGGGTCAGAGAGGGGCGGGGTGGAGGGGAAGCGATTCCCCTTCCATCTTTGCCCAGGGGAGGGGGGTGCTTGGCCATCTGGGGGAGCGCTAGCGCTCCCCCGGGGGCCCATAGCAGGACGAGCTGGTCTCGTCCTCAGCACCTGGAAACCGGTGCCGAGTGTGAGACCAGCTCGTCCTGGGCACTCTAGGGGTTAACTTCTCGAGCAAGAAAAGAGGGTTGTTCACAGTCAAGTGAGGTCATAATAGGTGTATACATTGCTGATTGGTTGTATTTGATGAACTACCTTTTTCTTCCCATTGGCTTATTTCTTTTGCCACTTGGGATTTGTAGTTTTATTGTTGACTGCTGCTGTTTAATTAAAGCAAGAAAAGATAAGCATAATACTTGCCTCTGTGTGTTTAATAAAATTAAGACTTACCTTCATAAATTACTAGGAAAATCTACATTATTCATTAGAATTGTAACGATTGTAGCTCGGATCAATCTTGGTGTATTAGTCGCTTTGGATTATTATAATGTTATTCACAGCCCCACTAAGTGAAAATTAAATATTTTTTTTCAAGAATTCAAAATCTGGATCTGAGTTGGTAACAAAGGGAATCTGCATTTTGGACCACAATGTACAATATATGAAATATAGTTAGGTAAATGTTTCTATTGTCACAGAATGAAGTACTAGAACTTCAAAACTAATTATAATTTCGAATAGTGCACTTTGAAGTATAACATAATTATTACTTTTTGAACAGCTTGTGAGTTGGATTTGGCATGTAAAATGTTTTTCACTTTGATAATATTTCGGATTCCGCCAGCAACAAAATTGCATTTGTTTTCGGCACTGTCATACAGCACCATCTGTCTAGGCAACCTAGACATCAGTTCAGAGTCCCATGCGCATCGGTTTGCTGCCTTTGTAGATAAGTCTTTTAATTATCACATGGTGGTGCTGCAGTAGGGAACTGGGGATGGTTATGGTTCCACAATGAGAGCAGGATATCATGCGACTGATTTCAAGGTTTTTTGGTAGGAAAAAGGGAAAGCAATGACACACAAAATCATTTTAGGTGTTGAAGTGATTATTTAAAATAATTATTCATGGCTATTCAGTCTACACAACTGCGATGCATACAGAAAGTGTCTGTAAAGACCTAGTATCATGCATTATATGTTCATACAAAAATAGCTTATTCAGTAGTAAATTGCAAATAAATAAATACAGAAAGAGGAAAGTGCCGGATCCCAGGATTATCTAATTCCAAAAACATCCTAGTCTTGACTTCACCTCCTGCATGTTTCTTCAACCACCCCACACTTCCTATCTTTTAATCTCACTCTTGCAGGTTCATTTTCACACATGCTTTGTCACTGTGCCACTGGTATCATTTTTTTACTCCTTAAGTCTCCTTTTCCTGCCATTTCTTCTCTTGTCCTTGGTCAAAGTCTAATGATGAAAAATGGTCCTAGTCCTCAGAAACCAGTGTCCATGCCCACCAGCTGCAAACACCTCCACAAATTAAACTCTGACTGCTCTTAAAAGAGAAATGTGCAGTATTGAGTACTATGGTGGTTGGTCTCCCAAGAATTTCCATTGGTATCAAATGTATAGCGTCCTTTTTGCAGAGTTGGTTACACAATAAGAACATTTCCAAAATATCAAAATGAGAATTTTTTGACTGATGTCAGTGTCCAATAAAGGCTCCGATTCATTACAATATACGCTTGAGCATACAGGATATTAAACTGAGTTTTTTGGTCGCACATGTTCTACTGAGGAAAATGGCATTTATCTTGAGCATAAAATACCAGGATTTTACCAATGTGTTACACTACGTCTTGATTCCCAAAATTACTTGTGCCACACGATCACCATATTATCAACACACCATATGGTATATGTAGGCTGTGGCAAAATCTTACCCCTTTCATTGCTGTGCTTCGGTGATTTCAAGGAGAAATCACGAGCAAGTTTCCTAAACTCAGAAACTCCTCAACTTCACGAGATCAACAGGCCTCTTAAACTATCTTCGTTCCTGTCAAGGTTTAAAACTATATAATGATATACATGTATTCGTGAGCTCTAGTAACTCAAGTCACACCTCTCTCTGCAGATACCAGAACTGTTGTTGCACAAAACAAAACAATTGGCCTTATCGGAATGCAATATAAAAGGCTTGAACAACTTGAGGTAACAGTTTTTAATCGTTAGGTATGTTCACGTCATTTAGGCGGCACAAAAGAGAGAGAATATAGAATTCCTGGAGAGAAACCTGCAAAGTGTGCATTATCTCCTCGTCCAGTCTTTACCTACTGAGTTGTTTTATTTCCCATTGATTGCCTAGCCCACCTCCAAAATATTCACCCAACATGGCGCTCCCAGATACCAACATGCCTTAAAAACCATAAGATAAGAGGCGGAGGAGCGTCGCCCCACTTGCAGCAAGCGCAGAAGGTAAACACAAATCAATAAAATGCCATTGTAATGCCATTTTAATGTGCCACCAGCTCGTCAGGGCAGAGGGCTGGGATGAATCCTGCAATTGCAGGATGACTGCTGTGTCCACAGTGCGTATGTTGAATTCGTAGGCTGTCTTGGGACTGCCAGCCTGACATATACACTTTCGAACCAGCAATCCCAGCGCTGTGAAACAGCCGGGCCTCCAACCTCAAAATGACCGCTGGGTTAGCCAGCTCCAACCAATCCTGGAGCTACTTTCATGCTGAAAAAAGCATGAGAGCAACCCCAGGATTGGTTTGATTTGTGTTCCACTGGGCAGGAAGGAAGTCCTTTCCTGCTCATGAACATCAGGGGAGAGAAGTGCCACACTGGGCGGGACCCGGGAGTACCATTGCTGGTGAGGTGTATGCCATCGTGCTCCACTATATTTTTCTATTGCAAGCTGCCACTGTCCTCTTGTTTTCTTCTGTCGAGATAGGTCTGCTTTTCCTACTTGATGAGTGTAATTGATGTATTTCTTTTGTTGACTTGTTTTGTTTTTGTTTTTAAGGATGGTTTGAGGCCCACTCTACAGACATCATATGTGGGAGCCCTCAATTTATTTGGAGTGAACCTCTTCTTTCATTAACTTATATTTCCTTTTCGTTACTTCCGTCCTTGTGGAAGGGGTCTTCATCAATCTACCTTGACCCTATCCAGATAGGACAACTGGCCATCTCCAAAGCTTCTGAGATAGCAGGGAAGGAGCTACTTGGTTCAGTCCAGGAAAGGTCAACAAATTCTTCTTGGGCAGCCTTCAAAGGTGCTAGATGAAAGATGGTTATCATGCATATATGAATAACTACCGTCTTGAACTAGGTGGTTGATCTTCAACACATTTTTGACTTTGTGTTTGGACTTCAGTGCACGATACTAGAATGGTTATTTTCCGGAGTTATTAAAGCATGGTGTGGCATCACTTCGGTGTCTTGTATAATTTTGGGAGCTAAAACACAATATTCTCTCTTACATGATTATTGGCTCAGGAACTAAGGACTGGACGAGGAAGGTGGGTGAGGAGGTAATATCCCAGTTACTTGCCAGTAATCCTCATTACCTCCCGTCCCTCCCTCGCCTTCCTTTAACCAATGAGGCTTCCCGCCTCCCCCTAGACCCTCCCTTCCCCTTTTAAATCCCCTCCCACCCCCACCACCTCCTGTTTTTTCTGTCTAGCCCACGCTAGACTTACCTTTCGCTTTTCCTCCATGGCGGGGCCTGGGGGTCATCGTTCTTGCACTCCTTGAGGCGCGGGGCTCCTCTGGGTGTGCTCTGGCCGGTCACGTCTATGCAAGCAGGCGGGGCTGCTTGTCAGATGCGTCCTGAGAGTCGGCTGACTAGGTCAGTCGGATCTTTACGGCTGGGGCGTCTGTTTCCGGTTCCTCGGCCCGCGGAGCCGCACGGAGGTGCCGGTGGGCGTTTTTGGCGTCAGGAAGGGTAGGACGGGGGGATTGTGTGCCTACTGATGCCACAGACCGTAAGGTGGATTCGGGTCTTAAGAGGGCTTTCGCGGCAGAAAATCTGGCCCTGAGAGCAGGATTATATTCTGCTTATGCGGCCCAGTCATTGGTGCAGGACTGATAAACTGGCGGTTGCTGTACAGGAAGGTGCGGAGTGCTCCGAACTTCTGGCTGTTATGGAGCAGCAGGCCAGGTTGCTGGCGGACGTATCGTCGGATGTGGTCCGTACTTCGGCTCTGGCACCTGGGGCTTTGATTGGGGCCCGTAGGTCCCTCTGGTTACGATCATGGAAGGCGGATCCTGGAGAGAAGTCTGCTCTCCTGAGACTGCCTTTTGAAGGACGTAGTTTGTTTGGTGATCAGTTGCCTTCCATGCTTTCCAAGGCATTTAAGGAGAGGAAGCATGCCTTGCCCTATAATGGTGGCTCTGCTTCTGGCAAAGGGTGGAAGAAGCATTGCCGTTCTTCTCCCAAGATGGATGCAAAATCTTTTTCTTTCAGGAAATGTCGTTTTCAGCCCCGTTTTTCCCCTAAGAAGTCTGCTCCTTCGAACCGGGGTGGGTTCAAGAAGGGGTCCTGACAATCACTGTGGGCCTGGCATAGGGCAGGTTGGGGGAAGGCTGAGGCACTTTCTTTCTGCTTGGCAGGAGAGTGTCAGCAATCATTGGGTGCTGGACATTGTGTCCAATGGTTACGTCATAGATTTCGATGTGGTGCCTCCAGATTCCGGGGTGCATCCCACTCCTCTGCCTGAGGTCGGGGCACGGAGAGAGGCGTTGTTGAACGGGGTCCAAGACTTACTTTTCAAAGGGGCCATTTCCCGCGTTCCTATAGAAGAAAGGGGTCTGGGCACTTATTCAGTCTTGTTTCTAGTTCAGAAGGTGTCAGGGGGTTTTCGGCCTGTCCTCAATCTGAAAGGAGTGAATGCTTGGATCAAGACGGTGCATTTCCGCATGCTGTCAATTCAGACTATTTTTCCGATGGTCAGGCAGGGGGATTTTCTGGCGTCGCTGGATCTGCAGGATGCATACCTACATGTGTCAGTAGCAAAGGCTTCTCAGCGGTTCCTACGGTTTTCAGTAGGCCTGGAACATTATCCGTTTTGTGTGCTGCCTTTCGGCCTCAAGTCATCTCCCCGGATTTTCACCAAGGTGCTGGCCCCTCTAGTGGCTCTTCTACATTCAGAAGGGGTGTTCATTCATCCTTATCTGGATGATATCCTGATACATGCACCCTCACAGGTTCAGTTGCGAAGGCATGTGGCCCGGGTACTGGTGGTCCTGCAAAACCACGGGTTTTTGATCAACTGGGGGAAGTCAGATTTGGTCCTTTAACAAGATCTGGTTTTTCTAGGGCCTCAGTTTCTGACTCATCAAGGTTTGGTGACTGTGTCGGAAAAGAAGTTAGGTGTGCTCCAGTCCCTGGTGAGGGCAATCGTGTCGCAATCTGCCCCCGAGCTCTTCTATGGTTATGTCTGCAGGGTCATTTGGCGTCACTGATTTTTCTGGTTCCTTGGGCGCGATTCCATCTTCTTTGCTTAATGAACTGGTTCCTAAGGAGGTGGGCTCCAGGGTCTGGTTCTCTGCTGACTCGGATTCCGGGGTCAGGGTTGATACGCAGGGAGTTGAGATGGTGGTTGGGGTCCAATCATCTTCAGGTAGGGGTGTCTTTGTCTCCTCTAATCCCAGTTGTGATAACGATGGATGCCAGCCTCTCAGGTTGGGGTGCTTGGATGGGGCCGGCGCAGATTCAGGGATTTTGGTCCCTGCTGGAGGCCAATCGGTCGTCGAATTGGCACGAATTGAAGGCAGTGTTGTTGGCTCTGATTCATTTCCAGGTCTCCCTGAAAGGAGTTGCGGTTCTTATTCGAACAGACAACTTAGTCACCAAGGCTTATGTAAACCGACAGGGGGGGACCAGGTCGAGGGCTTTGTTCAGTCTGGCAAGAAAGATATCGGTGTGGGCTCAGGAATGGGTTCCTTCTCTCCGGGCTACCTACATTCGGGGGGTGGTCAATGTTTGGGCGGATCTGCTAAGCAGGGTGATTCCTTCCTCGCAACTTTTCGACCTCCGGAGGTCACTGTTTCTTCATCTTGTTCGCCTCTGGGGTCTTCCGGGGTTGGATGTGTTTGCGTCCCCGGAGAGTGCGAAACTCAGTCGCTTCTGCTCCCAGTTTCGTTGTCCTCAGGCTTGGGAGGTGGACGGGATGTTGTGTCCTTGGCCTCGGGGTCTTTTGTACGCTTTCCCGCCATTTCAGCTGATCCGGGCTTTTCTGTTGAAAGTTCGGCATTTGGGTGTCAGGGTTATCTTGATTGCGCCCCATTGGCCGAGGGCGAATTGGTTTCCATTGCTGCAGTTGATGGCGTCAGGCCGGATGTGGCCTCTTCCTCTTTATCCATCTCCCCTGGAGTTTCCTTGCCTCTCGAAGGGGTCATTGAGGAGGTTGCACTTGACGGCCTGGAAGTTGAACGACGGGGTTTGACAGGTCTGGGGGTGCCAGTAGCTTTGAGTTCTACTTTACTGGCTTCTAGGCGGCGTTCCACTTTGATTTCTTATGGTAGACAGTGGAAAGTTTTTTCTTCTTGGTGCTTCTGGCATAAATTGGATCCTACATTCGCTTCTATTTTTGATGTAATGCAATTTTTACAGGATGGTGCACAATTGGATTTGTCGGTGGCTTCTCTGCAGGTGCAGTGGGCGGCTATTCAGGCATTTAGGGGTCCTTGGCGTAATCTGTCGGATGAGGGTCATTTGATGCCTAGATTTTTTCAGGGGCTTCTTTACTTATTTCCTCGCCCAGTACGTTCTTTTCCTTCCTGGGATCTTTCCTTAGTTTTGGATGCATTGACTGCTGCCCCGTTTGAACCTCTGGGGGACTGTGACTTGCGTCATCTGTCTTTGAAGACGTTGTTTTTAGTAGCCATTACTTCGGCCCGCCATTTAGGGGAATTTGGGGGCCTTGGCCTGTTCCTTTCCTTTTTGTAAAGTTTTTCCGGATCGGGTGGTGCTTGTTCCGGTTCCTTCTTTTATTCTGAAAGTTAATTCTTCTTTTCATGCTCGCCAGGAGGTCATCCTTCCTTCATTTTGTCCGAATCCTTCCTCGGATGAGGAGGTTCGGTTACATTCTTTGGATGTGCGCAGGGCATTGTTAGAGTATCTGCGTGTGGTGGCTCCTTTCCGTAAAGGTAATTCTCTTTTTGTGAATTTCGGTCCGGCCCGGAAGGGTGAGAAGCCTTCCACGGCTTCGTTAAATCGGTGGGTGCGCTCCTTGATTCTGTTGGCGTATTCATTGAAAGAGGTGGTTCCTCCCCAGGGGATTCAGGGCCGTTCTACCAGGGGTATGGCGGCTACGGTGGCTGAGCTTCAGGGTGCTTCAGTGGTGGAAATTTGCAGGGCCGCCACTTGGGCCTCTCCTTCAACATTTGTTCGGCATTATAGGCTGGCGGACTTGGGTAGTTTGGAGTCGGTATTGGGTCATCGGGTCTTATCCTCTATGATGTAATAGGGGGGTAAGGTCTCGATGGTCTTTATGGATTATAATTAAATTTATTGCAACTCAGTGTCCGTCTCCTGTTTTCTCTTGCTATGTCTCATTGGTTAAAGGAAGGCGAGGGAGGGACGGGAGGTAATGCGTCCATTACTTACGATAATGGCATTACTCCTAGTCCTACTCCCTCCCCTTCCTTTCCGTTCCCTTCCGCCCCCCCCGGTACGGACCGCCTGAGTTGCTGCTTGGGCCTGTTTTTGTACAGGAGGTGGTGGGGTGGAGGGGGTTTTTTTAAAGGGGAAGGGAGGGCTCTAAGGGGAGGTGGGAAGCCTCATTGGTTAAAGGAAGGCGAGGGAGTAGGACTAGGAGTAATGCCATTATCGTAAGTAATGGACGCATTACTTCGAATCCAGCTCTCCCTTGTCACAGTCCTGAATTACCACACTCCCAGATCTCTAGTAGCTTTTATTGGAATTGATTATTGTTCTGATTCCATCCAGCCTGCAGACGTGCAGTAGGATGTGATGTAATCTTCCAGTTTTTAGGCATTTTTGGATGAAAGGGCACTATATTGGGGGATTTTTGGGGGAGATGGGTTGGGCGATAATTATCGGTGAGAAGGAAAACATCAAAGGAAGGGTTGTATGTTGGAACAACACAGGCATTTACCACGCCTGACTTAACAATGCGTCCTGAACCACAAATGCATTTCTACAAAGCATTCCTTTACCACGCAAGTCATTTCAACGACTTGCCTTGGGGAAAGCTCCGGACTTTGGAATAGTATAATTTACTATTCCAACTCCAGCCTGCACCACAGTAGGGAAAGTGTTGGTCTTAAAGTCCAACAACATTTCTTTAAGGCAAGTCGTTGTAATGACTTGCATGGTTAAGAAATGCATTCTAAAGATACACTTGTGGTTCGGGTGGTGTTGTAGAGGCACAGCGTTGTTCGACCTGTGTTGTTAAGGCCGTTTCCCTTCAGGAAGTAAGGGCTGTGATGAGGAAGATCTTGAATCGAGTATTGAAGTTTATCGATAAGTAACCGGGTCAATTCCTGGCCAATAAGGAGCATCAGTAAGAATGAACTAACTCTAGGATATGTGTATCCAACAAACGTGCTCATGAAATTACCTCCTACCCCTTCCTAATCATAGGGTATCCCTGTACCGTCCATGGATACCACTCTCTACCCCCTGCCTAACCCTAATATAGCCTTATGCACCCTTCCTGATCCTAACACACTTTAGCATGTTGGAAAAGTCATCCTAATTTTTGCACACAGCATTTTACTAGTCATGGCTAGTAGGATTACTATTAGCTACATAGTGCTTAGCTCCTGGAGGCTGGCTGCTTCAACCGGCCTTTATCCTGTTCTGTTCCCTGTGACACCACTCTGATCTACTTCCATCAATACAATCTCCTTTTCAGTGCCTGAGGATGAGCCATTGTGGTCATCCGGCACCCGGATCCAGGCTCAGGCACCTGTGTCTGGAGATGCCCTCCCGCATGCACCACTAAGCCATACACAGGGAGATTTTTGCCTCAAGGGTGGCAAAGTGATGGGCATGTTCTTTCAACACGTTGTTAGGCAGCCGAGTTTATTCTTAGCTCAAAACTTTGAAATGTAAAGCCTTTCCCGGTCGGGTGCCTGCTCTGTTGTTATGTGCACTATGAGCAATGGCCTACATCTTCTTTTGCCAGGAATAAGGAGTATGTGGGTGGCACCTTTGTCACAAAATGGCTAAGGTGACAGCTCTGTGCCCTAAGAGACTGGAAGGCTCCCTCCTATGACTTCTGAGTCACACTCCTGTTTTTGGCATAGCCCTGCAAACGCATGATCTTTGCAAAAGGACACAAACCGTAACTACAAAAAGTAGCAGCGCCACCACCACCACCTCGTGTGATTTTAGCCACAGTTTATTTAATTCTACCTATTGAGTCCATGCAAGTACTAAAGCGCACTGTGCTTTTGCCGTGAAAAATAGAGCATACGACCTCCTGGCAGTAATGGTCATCTAAGTGCTAATCAGGTATTTTTTACTGCCAGTCAAATAATTTAATAAAGGTGTAAGGTAAAAACATGTATTGGGGAGTATACGAACCTTTAAATATCTTTCAGAAAGTGCGTGACTCCTGAGTCAAAGCTGGAGTCTATAGTGTGAGATAAAATGGCCGCCTTCCCGCAGCGTTCTGGAACATGCAAACATAGTTGTGCACATGGCTCCGATGGTAGATTTAATATGTTTTCCCATTGTGCAGTAAATTATATTATGAAAATAGTTTCAAATTGCACGTCAGCTTCGAGTAATACATTCAAAATGAAGGAAGGCATCCGTAGATGTCTTGGAAAAATGATTAATATCTTAGAAACAAATACAGTTACAAATTAAATTTTATCTAAAATATCTAAATGCGCTCAAGGGGCTACGGAATCAGAACTGCTGCGAAGAAACCCGTCCCAAGCACGCATGTGTGAACAAGTGCTTCAGTTTAATAAATATCCCCTAATACGTATCTCACTCTCACCAATGATTTCCACGCGCCCGCTCCTCTTCATTCCGCTTTCAAAAAGTCCCCAGTGAGTCCCGATTATATGGAACCATTTCAGTCTATAATTGTTAAGCAGGACGTGACAAAAAAAGGGAGTAATTGCGCTTAGCAGTGTTAGAGGAGAGCTGGAAGTCGATTTGTGGCAAGGAAACAGTGGGGTTTTGTGATTAAAGCATATTGAGGACTTGACATTTCCTACTGCGCCGTCCTTCACTTTCTGTTCTCCAGTGGTTTGCTGCACTCGCATCACTTTGTTAGCCACAGCTGGAAAAGGTTTGCTGGAGTGGGGTGTGGAGATAAAGCAACACGGTAACACTTAAAACATGATAATTATATTAATGATTGCATATGTTTTGGTCAATTGTAGTTTCATTCTTTTGCTTTTAAATCTTTTTATTGGCTTTTTTTCGAAAGAAAAAAGAGGTACATAGTACGAAAACCAGAGACCAGAAAGCATCCAGCTATCAGGGTTGGTATCAGGAGATTATGGCATGAGTCCCTACCAGTAAGGACAGATATACAGTGGTAGGGAGCCAAGTGTGGGTCGCCGTCATGGTGTGACTTGACGTGAACGGGTAGTGTGTAGGCGTACGTAGGAATTCGTGTCTGTCCGGGAAAAATGGGGGGGCTAAGGTCGTGGGACGAGTGGTCCTGGGGCCAAAAGAATCAATACAGGCATCGCAGTGCTTAATTTGTCAATAAAAACGTGCCGTGCCCAAAGCCGCCTTCTTAAACATGCACCTGCTGCAATTAAATGTGCGAGCAGGGAATACTGAGGCACAGTAATCCTGAAGCCATCTCGGGCCTCTTCAGTCCATTTACAGCCACTCCCTAACCCTTCAGCTCACTCTTGCAGCTTTGTGCTTTCTCCCATTTTGACGCTTTGTCGTTTATCTTTTCCTTCGTCTTTCCCATATGTGTCTTATGCTCGCAGTAAATGCTTGAGGCAGAAAAATAAGTGCGGGCCCTCAAAAATAAGTACCGGTGCTCCGCACCAGAAACAACAAACACAAATGCACCTCAGCATGCATGGCATACTCAGGATCTGTGGTTCACCGCCAGGTGATGGGATCAGGATCTGTGGTTCACCGCCAGGTGATGGGAGATGGGGGAGAGGCCCATGTGGGCAACCATTCGGGAGTTACAGTCATCATGCAACGGTATGGGAACTGAGTCAGTGGGAGCAGGTGGTTTTCATAAGGTTCAAGGGAGCAAGGAACCCCATATGGACATGTAAATAAAATATGTTTCTTATTGTTTAATTGGTATATCAGGCGTTCACGTGCAGCCAGTCCTCCTGCGTCTGAGATGTGAATGTAGACCATTGTCGGAGTAAGCAGAGTTTGGCAGCAGTCAATACAGAGGCTATACAACAGGTCTTGTGTGTGGTAAGAGCTGGCAGCCCTCATATGTCATGGGAGATTACAAGGAGAGCCTGAAGGGGGATGGAATGTTCAGGGTTGCCTCTCAATAGGCATTCAGCACTGTTCCAAAAAGTAGTGAGCACAGAGCAGTGCCAGAGAATTTGAAGCATGTCGCAGTCTCTCGGGTGATAGTGCTAGCAGTTGGACGTGGGCATTAGCCAGCTCTGTGCAGTTTGTCTGAAGACTAGTGGCAGTCTTGCGAAACCTTGACATTACAACATTTCATCCAAGCTTCCCACACACGCCCTTGCTATGCAAGGCTAGGAGTCATGACCACTGCATCGGGGTGTAGTCAACTTCCAGTCGATTATAACATCGGGTCCAGAGAAGATGTTCCAGAGGTTCGAAAAACAATTTTGACACCAGGAGGCCTTAAATGTCGGAGACCAGTTTTTTATAGATGCCCCATTGCACCAAGTAGGAGGGAAGCCAGGCGGGGGTGATGAACAGTCCCCCAAGCAGTTTTGGGAATGGAGGCAACGTCTGGGCTGAATATACATCCAGAAATCGTAGAGTGGGAGCTGGTACTCTGTGGCAAGATCTGCAAAAGACTGGACAGTGGCCTCTTTCAGTAGGTATTGTGGCCCATATTTATACTTTTTGACGCAAAACTGCGCTAATGCAGTTTTGTGCCAAAAAAATTAGCGCCGGCTAACGCCATTCTGAAGCACCATGCGGGCGCCGTATTTATTGAATGGCGTTAGCCGACCGGCGCTGCCTGGTGTGCGTGAAAAAAAACCACGTACACCAGGCAGCGCCGGCGTAGGGAAAAATGGCGTTTGGGCGTCTAAAAATGGGGCAAGTCAGGCTGAGGAAAAAAAATCGTCTTAACCCGATTGTGCCATTTTTTTACGACGCCCATCCCCCATTGAAATGACTCCTGTCTTAGCAAAGACAGGAGTCATGCCCCCTTGCCCAATGGCCATGCCCAGGGGACTTCTGTCCCCTGGGCATGGTCATTGGGCATAGTGGCATGTAGGGGGGCACAAATCAGGCCCCCCTATGCCACAAATTTTTTTTTTAAAAAAATACTTACCTGGACTTACCTTAATGTCCCTGGGGTGGGTCCCTCCATCCTTGGGTGTCCTCCTGGGGTGGGCAAGGGTGGCAGGGGGTGTCCCTGGGAGCAGGGGAGGGCACCTCTGGGCTCATTCTGAGCCCACAGGTCCCTTAACGCCTGCCCTGACCCAGGCGCTAAAATCCGGCGCAAATGCGGGTTTTTTAGACCCGCCCACTCCCGGGCGTCATTTTTGCCCGGGAGTATAAATCCGACGCAATAGCATCGGAGTCATTTTTTAAGACGGGAACGCCTACCTTGCATATCATTAACGCAAGGAAGGTGTTCACGCCAAAAAATGACGCTAATTCCAGGAACTTTGGCGCTAGACGCGTCTAACGCCAAAGTATAAATATGGAGTTAGTTTTGCGTCGAAAAAAACGACGCAAATTCGGCGCAAACGGAGTATAAATATGCCCCCAAATCTCTAGGCCGCCCACATGGATCCAGCTGCGTGATCAATTGTAATAGACTAGCTGTGCCACAGGGGTGCTTTGGGATGTACAAAGTTGTCCTCTTTCAGGAGGGTGAGGGATGATTTCTAGACCACATTCAGCTCCATTAGCATTGGATTGCATGGATCCCTCGAGATCCAGGGGCCCGGGTAGAGGACTGAGAGGCTGTGTGTGCCATTATGGAGCTGTCATGCAATCTTGACCCAGAGGGGCATTTCAATCCATGGACTCAAATGATATGCCATCTGTGACAAGTGTTGGGCCCTGTAATAGCTCCAGACATGAGGCAGATGGAGGCCCCCGGAGGATATGGCAGCACACAGTTTGTTGGATGCCAGTCTCTGAGGCATGAGACCCCACAAGCACTTGCTGACTGTCGAGTCAATCTGAGAGAGAAGTTTGGCAGGGACATTGAAGGTCAGCATGCCAAACAGATAGTTAAATCTCAGGCCGTGACCATCTTAACAGTTTGAACTCTCCCCAAGATGGAAGGGTAGAGCACTGCCCATTTGGCAAAGTCCCCTTTTGTAGCTTCCAGGAGTTGGCGCTCCTCCCTGGGCCTCTTAAGGCCCTAGGGACCCCATTCCCAAGGGCCGTTGTTTTCTATTTTTAAGGCTGTTTGGGGCTCTGGGGACATCATCTGCCAGTGCCATTTACATTTTAAAGGGTAGAATGCCCGCATGACCCCACCCCCCACCCCTCCTCAAGCCTCATTAGGCCCTGTGGACCCCATCCCCTAGGGTCTTATTTATTTTAAAAGGGAAGGGGGACATGCAGCTCCCCTCCCTGAGCCTTATTAGGCCCTGGGGACCACATCCACAGGGGCCTTCTTTTATTAAAGAGCAGGAGAGCTGTATGCCCCCCTATCTTTGAGTCCTTTACAGTTCTGGGGACCCCATCCCCAGGGCATGCATTAATTAGAGGCTGGTGCCCAGTTGCCTACCCATGGCAACCACCATACATACAGTCTTTGGGGGCTACTAGGGGAGTCCCAGGGACCGCGCGGACCCAGCCGGCTCTCTGCATGCCGCGAGAGCCGGCATTGCTCCTGTCTGCAGGGAGCCACTACTTATGCTGCTCCTTTCAGACTGGAGCAATATTTCGATCTGTTTCCCTGCCGGCATCAGGTGAGGCAGGGAAACAGATCAAAAGTCTGCTCCCAGCTGGCAGTAGCATTTTCAAAGCTACCACCTGCTGGGAGCAGACTTTGTGTTTGCTCCCATCAGGTAGGTGCAAACACATGAGTCGGGCCCCCAGGACACAGCCAGTATGCTGGCCCGGAGGGGTGGGATCCATAGGGCCATTACTGACTCAGGGAGATGGGGGCTGTGTGTTCCTCCTCTTTTTAAAAGATAAGCAGACCCAGGGGATGGGGTCCCATGGCCTTTAGAAGCTCAAGAGGGAAACGCATGCACCACCTTTCCTTAAATATACCGAGGGCCCAGGTGGAAGGGGTTCCTGGGGCTGGAAGCAGCATGAGGAGGGCGGTCAAGCACCACTTCCCTTAAAAAAATTGCAGATCCCAGGGGATGGGGTCCCCGGGGCCAAAAGCAGCCTGGGGAGGGGGCTGCACACCCCTTCCCATAAAAATAACTATAGGCCCGAGGGGATGGCTTTCCCAGCACCGAAAATGGCTTGGGGGGGGGGGGTTGTTCATGCAGCCTCTTCCCATATAAAATGCTTTGGGCGCAGGGTGATGGGGTCCCCGGGGCCAAAGACAGCATGGAGAGGAGGGTCCCACATGCTCCCTCCCTCTTATAAACAATTATTGCCCTGCACTGCCCTGCCCTGGGGGTTTTAAGAAAAGAAGCACAGGAGTATGCGCTTTTCTTTTATTTAAATTTTACCATAAATATGTGGATCTAACACAAATTTGCGGCAACATTTTAAAAATATATTTGGCCCAAGGCAGTATTTCTCTGGGACCACACCGCCAGGCCTAGCGGGTCAGGGTATGCCTACTATGCCCCTCAGTCCCGAGTCCTATGAAGGCTGTAGCCACTTCCTTTTTGATGTAGTGGCAGCCAATCAGATCTCAGCAGGTGCTCTGTCTGCTTTGTGGATCCACGTCATCCCGGGGATATACAAAGTTTTCGAGCATTAATTGATTAAAAAAATATATATATACTGAACAGAGTTTCACCAAACATCACTCTTTCTGGACCAAGAGATAGCTTTCTGCCAGATTTGGTGTCAATCTGTTCAGTAGCTTGGGCTGTAGCTATGTCAAAAGTTTCTGTTGAACAATGAATGGGAAAACCATTTGTGGACCCCCCCTTTTTCTCAGCCACTGTTTGGCCCATCAACTTGAAACTTTCCATGGACAAACTAGTCAAAAAGTAGCACTTTTTTGGATAGTTTCATGGAGATTTGTCAAATGGGCCAAAGTTATTAGCAACACAAAGAATGCATTTCCTATGGAAACACAATCTTAACTATAAGTACCCAGTGGTGACTGCCACTGGGTAATATTTATGTATGAATATATATCTATAGATAGGTAGATAGAAAAGGTATGGCACATAATATAAATAGCATTCCTTCACGAGGAGTAAATACCCAAAAACAGTTTTCACTGTTTAGGTTAAGCTACATTTTCCATGAAAACACCTGGGTGTGAATAAAAACGTTATTTCACGTATCTGCCTGTGAAAATGCTAGAAAATCAACTCAAAGTTATATTTCAAATATGTTAAAAATCTAATGTAATGGTGAAAGTAGATTTTTGATTCAGTTAGTGGAAACAGCATTATTGAAAATGTATTTTGTGCTGCGTGGCCAAACAGGTTGAGTACCAGTCTGTAGCTCAGCCGCACTCCGAAAGCTCAATGCACATTCTTGGCTGCCAGTTCATGATGCTGCTCTAAGTTAAAAATAACTTGGCCTGTGTGCCCAGGAAGGCAGAGTTGTTACCAACAAATGGCCACTTAACAAAGATTAGCCATCTGGGAGGAAAAATGATTAGCCATCTGGGAGGGAAAAAGATCAGTTGGCAGGACAAAGGACAGTCTTCACACTTTCACTTTTAGCATGGAGATGCCAAATGGAGCTGGCAGGATCTGTTTCCATTCATTCCCAGACCCAGCGCCAGATGGAGGGAGAACCAGTTTTTGACCATTGCACAGGCGAGGATACCCCACCTAAATAGGGAAGTGGCTAAGGGAGAACCACAGCTCCTCCGACGGAAGAAAGTACTAGCCATTTTATATTTAGGAGGCCTGGTTATCTTTACAGTAAAGTGAAGAGGAAGTGTTGCAAAAAGAGGTGGACGTGTGGTGAGAAAGTAGAAAGGCTTGGGCGTTGGAAATTCTCCAGTCACTGGATAGTGCACAGGATCAAGATGGCAACTCACCACCAGAACACTTCTGAACCTCGGAAGACAACATCCAAAGACAAGACACTCTACTGGCTAAAACATGACTCAATGAGTGATGACTCCTAGTGGCTGGCTGCCTGTGCTGCAGCTACCAAAGGTTGGCCAAGGTTTCACTGAGATATCTGTTGAGACCTAACTAGGGTGTTTTTTTAGGTTGGTAAAACTCCTGACTTTAAAAATTAACCCACTTTCTGACAATGAGCATTCATTACATCTCATGTATGAAGAAATATCAGAAGGCCCATGAGTGAATTTTGATCCGTGTCATGGTTTCTTTATTTTATTCCTCATATATGTGGATCATTATGTTGGTCTCAATGTCAAACTGTCTTTCTGTTTGTTCCTAGTGTGCCAGAGCACTCTTTGGTGGGCAAACATGTTTTAAGGCATGGGCAATTACCAAGGGCCCACAACTTCCAAGTGCTCTCCCCCCCCCAGGAAAGTAAACTTTCTCTCTATCTTACATGTGTCTATTTCTCCATCTGAACCTTTTGTGTTAATGAATATTGTTTGGCGCGATAGGGCTTGAATTAGAAGAAAAATGGGTAATAAAATGCAAAGCTGATCCAGACAGGGGTCTCTAAAAATCTAAAATCTTTACGTTGACACTGTTAGTGGGAGTAATAGGTCATTTTAAAAATAATTTGATAATGACGAAATCAAGGGTAAAAAGAAATGCATGTGTTCAAATCGTTTTAAAAAACAAAACTTTATACAATATACGGAGACACTTTGTAGATGTGCAGATTTTCATGACTTATGATTCAAGGTATAATATGTTATTTCTATTGAACCTGCAAAAACAGTACAAACCAAAATTAAAGTGACCGTCATACACAGTGTGCTTACTGTGCATTATCAGAAAACCAATATCATATTTTTGTACTTAAAATAGATTTGGAGGAATGTGGAAGTCTGTAGACTATATACTGGTCATACTTGGCATGGTAGACTTTGTTCTGGCTCGACCTCAAAAGTCTGAGTTTTAACAGTGGCACACAGAAAAAACTTTGTTCGTCGAGGGGAAGTTACTTCCGGCAGATATTATTTCAACTAACAACTATTGAATCTTGCTCATTTTGGTCTACCTGCTATGGTCATGATCAGTGCTTAATTCTTAGCTGTTGTACTTGGCTTAACAACCTACTATTCATGTCATAATTACATTGGTTAAAATAAATTGCACCATAATGATGGCGCTAGATTGTTTTATAAGCAGCACGAAAGACGAGAACTACTGGTGCAAAACGTTTGCACCAATGGAGACTTATTTATATGTATTTCTAGAGGCGGGCTCTGTCGAGGATAGGTCTATTTCATGTGTCTAGGCATGTGCATACGTATATACATCACTTACACAGTACGAGCCTAGCTACAAAGCTTCAGAACGCTGTGCACAAGGGTAGGGCAGACGAAGGATGAGGGGGTCGGTGGCGGGGATCCTGCATTAGGAACGAAGCTTTAGAGTGGAGAGGGGACGTGTTCTCCACTGAGGCTTACTGGGTGTGGTGGGCGTGTGAGAGCCCTGGCATGGGAGGGCAGGGCTTCAACACCATGCTGTACTCTACCAATATTAACCTCAATATAAGATGCTATTCATAATTTGAAGTCTTTACATAAATGTATAAAGTGATACTGTTACCTACGATATGACTTTTTGATTTGGCCTGTAACTGAAGGGTGTTGACATGGGAGTGTCATAGCTGGACTTTACAGAATACCATGCAAAAGTATTGGAAGGGATAACGAAGCAAAACGGGAGTTTTCACTTGCAGAAGTTTTTGTTGCCTTCAAAAATATTTTAAACTTTTGTGAAAAACTCAGATTAGGAGCCATGGTGGTAATTCTGCAATATACTTGGGAAACTAAATGGAAATAAAAGCCTCAAGGAACATGACACTTGATTGTGGAATGTTCATCCCAGAGAGACTTCGAGTTTTACTGTTTTTAGAAGACATGTGAAAGAGTATTTATTGACTTGTCAAAAGGATGCAAACTTCCTTATTTACTTGACTTCTGAACTTCTGGTATTTTATTTTATCTGTTTTATTCTGTTATTGACTGTAATTGTGGTTGTCTATAACTGTGCTTTATTATGGGTGTTTGCACTAAATAAATGATAACAAACATGCAAGTCCATCGTTTTCACTGCTCTTCTGAATAACTCTGTTTTATTGCTATGGTCCATTGAGTGAGCATAAGATTCCCTGCAAAAGAGTAGCTTAGGGAGACTGGTATCACCCTCTCCACATCAATGTTACCTTTGTGGCTAGGATAGCGGGGCTAGGTTGTGTGACTTGCATGATATAAGAATGCTGGTCTTAAGCTCCTTAATGCATCAACCTTTTCCCTACAAAATCTATCTTGAGGAGTCACATAATGCAGCGGACTGCAGTGGAAAGCAGGGGACATCTCCAAAAGGGGTGTGGCATATGTAATTAAGGGTGCAGCTTAAACACACAAACTACGTTTCTGTGATCCCCATAGTGTGCTACGCTACTGGTATTTTGGCGCCTCTGAGCTTTTAGTCACTGCAGCCAGATACTTAATACAACAACTGACGTACAGCCAAAACCACACAAGACTACCAGCTTTGTCAATGGTTAACTTATTAAGATAAATGAATAACAACAATGATTTTATTGTAAATAATGAAAATGTTTCAATTCGTAAGTTGTGAAAATGTGAGTTTAACCTTACTGAGGCATGAGGAAGGGGTAGTGGCCTTAAGAGGGTCTCAATCACTCTTGTTACTTGCACTCTTTGTTAAACATGATTGCTCTTTTTAGGTCGAGCGTAAGCGTTTGGTCTCGTGTATACTTTTAGTATACTTCTTATATCTTAAAGCGATTTCATTTGTTGGCTACAGTACCATTTAAAAATTCATGCTTGCTAGTGGTCAGTTCTGCCTTTTTCTCCCTGCTTTTTCTGTTTCAGTGCAGTGACCAACTACTGTATTCTTCCACTTTGGTTTCTTTACCTGTTGCTGTGACTGAGTACTTTGGCATTTCTTTGGTGCTCCCTTTTCACTGTGGGTGTTTTAGCCCAGTAGCTGCCTGCATTTTATTGCAGCATTCTGTTCCTCCCACCTCCTCCCATGTCGCTGACATTTGTTTTGGCTTTATTCTAGTGCTGGCCTCACCCCGGCTCCTAAAATAAGCTTATTTACAAAAGAAACATCTGGTCATTTAGCTCATTGCTCACAAAAGCCACAATATGCCCTTTCAGGTATAATGTAGCTAAACCTAGAAGTTATGGTGTGAAACTTGCTTAGCCTCGCATCTTGAGCCTCTCCTCCAAGGCCCCTCCCTGCCATCACTCAGAACATCGCACACAGGGCAATGCTGATCTCCTTTATTGTGACCATAAACCTTCTCAGTCTGCTCTGCTATTGTTAACTTCATTAGAGCTTTGTTGAAATGTGAGGCAAGAACGGTTACAAGACTTAATTCTGTTAAAATTAAAATAAACTATTTTTCCAGCCTTATTTTCCATCGCTGCGCCTCAAGGGCTTGTGATTTCTGATGTCAGTAGCTGCCAGTGACCACCAAAACATGGCAGGAAAAGACAAAATTATGAGACAGGGTTGACCAATTTATGTGGGAAGAAAAGTCCAGTTATGAATTTACAATGCCAATAGCTCTATCTCAAGAAAATGCCAGACCTATTGCATTGGAAATGCTTGTTCTTCCTGCATCTCATGCATCTGCACGTCATCTCTTTCCTCTGCAGCATCCTCTTTTCACTCTCTCCTGTATGCACTTCCTTGTATGTCTTTCACTTCACCAACCCCAAACACACAACACATGTGTTCACCTGTAAGTACTGCATTTTCATCTTGTCAAAACTGTGTACCTCTGTCACACACATTTGCAGAGAATCCCAATTGCAACTGAAATACGTGACCATTGCTCTGTGTGCTCTGTAAAGATGCCACGAACTGCATTACTATGTATTCTGAACACCTTTTGACCCACTGAAAGTCCCTGCAAGAAACGAGCAGTGTCTTCAGCCTCTAAGTCAAGTGTTCTTCAATAGTGGCTCATCAAAAACACCAGGAGGTGACTCACCTCAAAGCATGCATTGTGCAAGAGTAACATGTTACACAAAAAAAAAAAAAAACACAACACAACATCCTGGAAATAAATAATCTGGTAATCTCTGTGAGTGTTAAGTAAAACAAGTGCAATACAGGAACTAGACCGCTAACATGCATTACCTTAACATTTTTCATATTCATTGTTAGAAACCGATATGTGTGTTGCCATTAAAGTTAAGGACATGAATATAGGGACCCTTTTCAATGTCCGTTTAAATTAATACCAGGTCTGAGACCTGTAGGGGACCTAGCCAATTTAAAGCTTAGTTGGAAAGACTCATCCGAAGATAGATAACAACTGGAGGGGAAAACTGAAGGAATAAAAACAGCACAGCAGAGGATCTAAAATGGCTCCTTCGTCTGGCAAGACTGTAGACCAGGGAACGTTCTACAAACCTTGTGCAGAGAAAATAAGAGGATGAAGAACCTATTAAAGGATGTGATTGTAGACAAAACAGCAATCAGAGGTTAAAGTCAGTAAATAATGAAAACAGAGCTGCAGTAATTGTCAGCAAAGGAGCAATACAGGAGTGGAATACAAGGTGGAAGTGTGGCTGGAACAGTTAATTAGTAATGCACAGAAACTGCTGCAGACAAGAATTGCACCAATGGTGATGAGATAAAAATCCTGAGAAACCCCACACCAAAGACATATATAATAACATTCCTTTGAATGAAAGATAGAAATGAAGCACCTTTAAGAAATCAAGTGGAAAGAGAGGATGTGCCTATGGTTAAAACCTAAGAAAATGACCATCAAATAGAACATCCTGTATCAGCACCATTTATAGCAACGTATTCCAGTTAGAAGGTCCCTCAAAAGCTGCAAAGGTGTGATCGTATTGATCATAAGAGAGGGAATGGAAACTAAGGGCCTGATTTAGATGTTGGCGGTAACGGTCACGCCTTCAACTTTAGGACTGAAAACACATCCGCAGCTGTGATGGTCTGCCCTCCATATTTAGATGTTGGCCATCTCATACATGAAAGCCTACATTCAAACCGCCATCTCTGCCAAGAAACACTGCCTGCATCGACAACGGGATAAGGAAAAGTGGATGCCAGTAGGACCCTAGCCACCCTTTCTATTGTGCAGTTTTGGATTTGCCTTACTGCCAAGAATAAAGTAGCAGTCTAACCTCCACTTCTGAGCTGGTGGACTAAGCATGCCTGGGAAACACCTGCCATCATGTCCATGGAAAAAACACGACCCCACCCCTCATCACCAGACTCAAAGGTAGGGAAACCCCATTGCCAGGGTATGTTTGGTGTGCACTGCACGGGTGGCCTGGACCACTTCAGGCATACACATGTCACAGTAAAATTTTAAAATCATTATGACATGCATTTGTCAGGGACACAATTGTGCCACCCTTTGCTGGAGACACACTGGCACAACACGCATACTGCACACATACACAACTGTCATTGTGGTGTCATCATTCAGTGCAAAATGAATGCTGGCACCACAATGACAGTACATTCACACTGGGCAACGCTTCCATGTGTGCGCATTGCAAGGGGACCTGTATGGGTAGGTTTGTGCTATCTGTTGTGTATGTAAGTCAGAATGTGTGAGTGTGTGTGTATTGGCTGTTTGAGGTGGAGGGAACTGGAGTGGGTGATGTGGTTGCATCTGTATGTGTGTCACTTGCATGTGAGACTGATGTAGTGTATGTTATGTTGCCATGTGACACTTTCAGGTGAGTGATGTTCTGTGGTGGACGTTGTTGTGATGTGTGTAGTTGTGCGTGGTGTGTGTGTGTGTATTTTTGTATCTGAGTGTGTAATTGTGTTGGTTGTTGTGGTTGTGTCGTGTGTGGGTGCAGTGTCAACAATGTGTGTGTGTTGTGTCATGGGTGTATGTCAATGTGTGTTTTCGGCATGTACGGGTTGTGTTGTGTTGGAATGGTAATGGATGATGGTATGTATGGTGTGTTGTGTAGTGTATAGTGCAGGGGCACACTTATGGATAAGGTACAGTGTGTGTCACTTACCTCTATTCCATAGGCACTACCATTGTTCAATGTCCATTTTATCTGGCTGCCTTCTCCCTCCATCAGCAAACCGTTGCCAGACCTCCACATGCAGAACTGTAACATCTAAATATGGTGGATGGAACACCATCGACTTGACGGTCTTCTTGGGTCCACTGCCGATGCGGCTTGGCTATAACACCATCAAGATCTAAATCAGATCCTAAGTGTGATGTCCAATAATCAAACATCATAGTGGAGTCAGGGTTCAGGCCACTGACTGAACATACAGTTAGGCTACTAAATAAATAGTACATTGATAATCAGCCGCCCCTATCTATGTTGTGGGAAAAAAAAAACTGTCAGAGCTTGATTAACTGCAGCACCCAGCTGGATGGAACTTGAGTTGTTAAAAAAAAAAAACTGAGGGTATGTCATTTTTAAGGCCATTTTACAATCGTTAATTGAAATTCTGTTTTCCAGGCATGGGGCTATGATGAAGACTCATGTAAAGGTATCCTCAACAAACTCAGTGCTCTAAATGGCTTCCCTGGGCAGCTGAACTGTTGGGGCATAGCAACAAGGTGCCTCAGTGACATGAGAGGTATGGGAAGCAATGCTTTGTGCAACTCTAACTATTGTAATAGCAAAGAAGGCCACTTTTGTTTGTAGAATCATTTCATCAACTTACATCATGCATTATAAACCAAACTTCGCTAATACATTGTAATTCCTGTCATTCCCCTGCCCCTAAAAACAACCAACGTGTGAACATTGCATCAACAACCCCCATACTCATCCACCTCTTTCCTTTCTTTCCACCATTCACAGCCTTTCCCTTGCACCCCCAATCTGTACCAATCACATCCCAATAATCCTCCTCAAGTGAACTCCCCTAGTGTTGTTTCAAAGCCCCTAACTTCCTCTATCTGCTGTGCTCTCCGCTCCCCCCCGAGGGATGGATGCACCCGCACTAGGTTCTCCATTCCCGCCCCACCCTCAATGCTACTGCTGTTAAGAGCCACCAAAACCTATCTTACTGTGGCGAGCCATAACCATTTGTTGCCCAATGCAGCAGCATAACTCCATGCCAGAAATAACTGTACTTAAAAACATTAGAACTACGGATGGGTGGGCCCAAAGAATTTACCCGACTATTCTTTGCAGCAGCTGTTTAGGTGAAGATGATCACCTCACACAGCAGCTTATAATAATTCTGCCTTTGCTTGCCTTTCCCTTCTCTCAGCCTATCCCTGCACACGTCTCCTCGCCTGTGCCACCTGCACAAAGTCACCCAGGAGAAGAAAGTTGACACTTTGCCCCCCCACCCCCCATCATTGTGCAATGACTATGCATTCATGGGCACTTTATTAAGACAGGTTTGCAGATTCATCTCATCAACTTACAGAATGTATTATAAACCAAGCCTCTCGAATACATTGTAAATCCTGTCATCCACCACTCCCCTTTCACCTCTTTCCTTTCTTCCTCCATTCACAGCCTTCTTCTTGTATTGTCTAATCTCTCAATCACATCCCAAGTGAACCCCCCCAAGTGTTTCAAAGCCTAAACTTCCTCTTCTCTGTGCTCACCCCTGCCCAAAAGAGATGAATACACCTGCACCAGACTCGCCATTGCCCCAAACCTACCGCCACACAGATAATCTTTGTGTTTCCCAGCCCCACGCCACTGCTCAGCAACCAAGTTCATTAAAACGATCTTTTGCACCACAATTTTTGCTCTCCACATACCATATTTTTCCCAACACTTCCCTAAATTCCATCATGTAATTAGCCAGCCCCAACTTGGATAGATATACTTCATCTGATCTAAAATGATAAGCATCCTCCTCTTTTGTTATGTGCCAGAACTTTAATACCCAAAGACTGCAGAATAGCACGTATTGCTCTATTCAACTTCCTTCTAGCTTTGTCGATGACTGTGTGATCAAACACTCCTCTCCAATATCTCCTAGACACTAATTCAGTCCAAACTATGGAAGTGCCAACCCATTGTTTTTTTTTTTATTACTTGAAAGTCGTATTTCAGTTGCTAAAGCAATGTTAAACCTGACAACTGTACCAGATCATTTTCGCCTGGGTGCAAAATTAACATGTCTGGGCTCCCCTGCTAGAAAACAAATTCCGATAATACTGGTAATAAACTACCTCATCACATAAATCTATTACCCCTCCAAAAATCTTTCATTCCTACTGCTGGGTAGTCCAAGACAGCGGCCATATATCTGCTGTTTTGCATAAGACACTCTCCTTTTTATAAATGAGTGTCAAACTATCCACATAACCATTTTAATTATGATTGTGAACACAACCTGAAGTAAAATAAATAATTCATATCAGAGGAAAAATAATGAAGATGAACATGTGAACAATGGACTCTTATTTCCGCACATATTTTCCACAACATTTTGATTTCCATCTCCCAATCCTTCTAATCTCCCTCCAGGAGCAGCCCAGTCTTACAGCATGAGTAGCCACCCAATCCTAGAATAAGCCCCATATTTCTCACTCAATCTTGTTAAAGCTATTCTGGGGGCAACTAATGAATGCCGTAAATTTTGAACCATTATTGTGGCAAAATATCTCCTGCATAGGTCTCCCAAATTTATTTTGAAAAGTAATCCACTCCTGTAATAGGGATGTGTTTTCTTTGCCACTCCTGTTCAACCTAATCCACTTCCTCCTATGCATTTGATCTGTCTTCAAAAACTTCAACCAAATGCGTAGTCTGTCCTTATCAAGTAATACATTGTGCCTCATTAGACCACTGTACTTCCAGAAAGTCAGGCGTTCAGACACCCAGAGCGCCAAAAAAATCCATATCATGCATAGACAAAAAATATGTGCTTCAAATTCATTATAACAACAAAGTAGTAAAGTAATTGATAACTGGTCAAGTAATTAAAATGTCACAGTATCTTCTAATGACTTCTTCTTACTTTGCCCTTTACTCCATCCTTTGATAACTCTTCTCACAAACTCAACTTCAGCTGGATCATAAACCCATAGAAGTTGCCTGTAGAAGGGCATGGCTACCAATTTGCTAGCTATGGTAGTATATGATAGACCTTTTGCAACCAGTGACTTCACAAAATTTAGAAGCCTTTTCTGTTTTTCAACACAGGTTCTGTATTACCATGTGACTGAAATTTGTGCCAAGACTGCAGATAAAGTCTTCTCGTTGATGGTGTTATTGACTTTTCTACTAACTTCACTACTCTCACTCCCCCCACCCAGCCCAAATATTCGGCAGCATTTCTGTCTTCCTGCTGTCTGCACCAGGGGCCAGCGTGTGAAACCTCTGCCACTGTAAATGAGATATTGTATCTGCTATATTATTGTTCACCCCAGGGTTGTGCTGTGCTTTAAAAATAAATTTAAGCTGCAAATTCATGTGCATAAAGTCTCAAAACTCTAAGATCACTGGCTTGCTGTTTGTTAGCTAGCTCCACAACTGTCACATTATTGACACTGAGCTTAACAGTCCCTTTCATTAGTTCTTACCCCAGAACCACAACAACACTACTAAAGGGAACAATTTAGGAAAAGCATTGCTCTGTCCATGCTTTAACCAATGAGCAAGTCACTTCTCAGCACACCAGTTACCTTCCCAGAAAATGGCAAAACCATTTGCACCAGCAGCATAAAAAGAAAATTGCCCTTGCCAAACAAAATCTTGCTTAAAAAAAATATATAACAAAATGCCATTAAAACTCTCCAAGAAAGACAACCAGGTTCATAAACCCGCTCTCACTGTTGCCGATTTACAAATCCTGTGATGAGGCAGAGAAACACCTGACAGAAAAACCTTGTCTTCCACAAAACGTTCTACCAGCCCTGACTACTCTGCAAGCAAACATTAGATAGTACAACAATTTCTGAACTTTCCTCAGTTCTAACTTGCGTTTACCAATAGATGTTTCCAAAAAAGAAGTAATTTTGTGCACTTTAACTGCAGGCAATCTTGCAACCATCTCAGATGTGTCTCATTTAATGCCTGAAAACATGAGTGTATAAAGATGGAGACTGTTTCCTCATGAGCCAGAGGTACACCCATCTCCAAAGCCATATTCTGAAACTGGTGTAATGCATCCAAGTGCTGACTAGACTCCTGTCGAAGTAATGGCATACCAATTGACAGTCACACTGTTTAGTGAAAAGCCATTGCAAGAAAGTGCTAAATGTTTCAAATAAGGCACAAGATATTGCACAACACCATTGGCAGTACTTTGTCTATATAAATAGCTCCACCAAAATGAATCTCCAACAAGAAAATATCAGATGGATGTACTGGTAGCAGGCCGAATGCCAACTGTATATCACTTTTTTGCCAACTCTGCTCCTGCCCCTCCAAGCCCGACCAATTTTGTTGCATCATGTCATCGATAGATGAATAATTGTCTGTTGTGGAAATGAAATCATTTACAGACTGTCCCTCTGGCCAGGGTAAGTGACATATAAACCTGTGCTCTCCTGCTGTTTTATAGGCACAACAACAAAAGGAGAAAGCATCAAATCCCAGTGGCAGACGGCAGTTTTAGGAAGGAGGGGGCGGGCGGGCAGCACACTCGCACTCATTCTTTCACACGTACGCATATCCATTAACAACACTCATCAACATTCAAACATACACGCACGCACCATTCATTTAAAACAATCACACACACACACACTTACCTTCAGCCTCAGAGGTCCCAGGAGGGTTGGGACTGCTGCCTTCCCTCACTGGCTGACCTTAGGCAGCAGTCCCAACTTCGTCACAGAGTGGGATGGGGTCAGTGAGACTGCTGATCCCACCCCACTCTGTGATGAGGTGTCACTGATTGACACTCGCCCTGGGCGCTTCAGGAAACCTGAAGCACCAAGGTCGAAGTCAATGGGTGACGCTTTCCTCGTCACCCGAGGGAGGGTCTCGAGGCACCTTTGCTGAGCCGAGGAGGGCACGCCCACAGGAGCTATGACCTCTTCAGCCCAGCAAAGTTCAGCTCAGGCAGCCAGGAGTCTGCGCAAATCGCACATGTCTCGCTCCTGGCTGCCTGACCTGAACATGAAGAGTGTCTGTCAGGCTGACCTTTATCAGACACTCTTCATGAGGGGCAAAAGATGAAGGGGGGGGCCTCTGCCCTAAAGGACGGCCCGCGCCTGTCAAATCCTTAAAAAGCCAATGCCAAAAAGGGCATGCAATACTGCCTGTATTTCCTTGTCCAATTTAAACTGCACTACCTCTGGTAGTTGATTGGCAGGTTTGAGATTGTCAGCCCACCTGTATAATCTGGGACCTTGGTAACCCAAACGAAAACCTTGTTTAGAACCCCACTTCAACTTCACCGCTGCTTCCTGATCCTGAAAAAGCTGCAACCAGTGATCTAAAATGCCTTACTTGATTGGTGTATGCGCCCTTCCGCATAGTGTGGAATTGCTGACCTCTTCCCCTTGGTGCTCTAAATTGTTCTCCGCAATTCCATGCAGCAAAATATTGTGCAATAGGATGCCCTCCCCTCATTTAGAACACTCATGCTTGTACAATTTTGCAGTGGGCATAAACCTTTATTGAAGCGCCAGCATGTTGCTGTTGCCATCGTCTGTACCCTACCATAACCCCTTGCTAGAGAGGGTGATACTGAAAGGGGTGATAAGTCACTGGTGAGCCACCTGCATTGCGAGTCGTCACTCAGTGATTCACAGAAGACATCCACTGTAACCACAACTGAGACTCAAAATCTTTCCATGGTTTCTCTGGGTTTAAGCTTAATCTAGCTCTGAACTCCTCATCATAACGCAGCCATGCATAGCCACCAAAATGCATTTGGGCCTTTCTAATGATGTCTATATATTTACAAATTGCAACTACCCTGTTACCATGTGCTTAACAGTATATACTGGTATAATTTTAAAATGCTGAGGTCCAATTTTCTATTTTTATAGTTACCCTTGGTCTCCTGGCCAACTCCCATTCGTCCACTTTAGATCCTTCCTTTGCTTGAATGTCTCTATGGAGTAGCTTAAAGATATCTACAAACTCATGCTTTCAAATTTCCTTTTTTTTTTTTCCCCTGAAAATGGGACTCTAAAGGCATAGCAATACCCATAAAAGGTAACCTCTTTTCAGAATCTGTGTCATCTTTACTCTTTTCTGAATCATTATCCTTATTCATATCATTTTTGTAATTGTCCCCGTTTTGTATATTTTTAGCACACATTGATTTTGTTTTCCCCACATTGTCATCCTTCTTTGACACCTTTTGGACACTTTCATGATTCTTTTCTGTTCTTTTGCTGCAAAACTCCACCACATTTTGATCACCCACCCCTATAGATCTTTTTGTAATCTTTGGCATTTTTTCCTGTACTTGCCACACTGACCACTTAGGCTGTCTACATATCTGTAGCTTCCACCTCTTCATTTCATCAGCCTCCCGCGATACCAAAATGTTTTTTTTCCTTTTTTTGTAACGCTGCTTACAGGGTTCTCAGTCCGCTCCAGACTTCTGCAAAACACCAAAAATCCTCCCCTTCTCCATTAGCTCCCCCTTGTTCCCATAATCGTTACAAGTACTCTGCCTACACAATTCTTCCTCAGCCTCTCTCCATTTTCCTTCTTGGAATTCTGGAAGAGATAGGGTCCTTGCACCAGGTGTTTGATAAGACAGCTCTAGGTCTTGACCAGAAAATACAAAAAGTGGAAATGAGGGTTTGCCAACTTGAAAGGGCAAAGCAGAAGAAGCTCACGCAAGGGACAAACTTGAGATCAGGGAGGATGAGCTCCAATGAAGATACCAAGACCTTCTGGACACAGTGGATGATGGAGAGAACAGATTCAGTAAAAACAAATGACCCATTAGAGATATTTCAGAAGGGATACAGAACTCTGAACCGGCACAATATGCTCAAAACCTCTTCCGCACCATCCTACAGTGCCTTGATAACTCCCGCATAGAACTTAACTTCAGTCCTAAAGTTTTCACAGCTTATCAAATGGGGAACAATTTATTACCTGATGTGTGAACCAAAGTTCACTTCTTTAAAACCAAGAAAGAGATCTTGAGAATAGCCAGGAAAATTGAACCTATCACATACCAATATGTTTCCATCTCATGGTTTTAAAACATTTCACTGACTACCACTACATGATAGACATAACTTAAAATTGTGACAGACTATTTATGGTCCAAAGAAATCGAATATAGATGGGGGCATGCATTTCATTTCCCTTTCCTTTTGTATGGAAAACACACAGCGTTACCTCCAGGGAAGAATTGCCAGACAGACAGACTACAGACCAATATAGACCCAGAAACTGTTTATTCGCATCTTAAATGTAAGTACAGTGAAGAATATATCTGATGATTGATGGAAGTCCATTAGACATAGTCCAGGGAAAGACCTAAAAGGACTACTACTCCTGTGGCTGAAAATGTTTAACCCTAGGCCTTCGAGGGACTCTTGATGGTTCCCTACCAACCGTTTCAGTCTGTTATTCCTGTGTGGGGTTGACCTCAGCTGTCAAATGTTCTAAGTGGACAGCTTAACAACGTTATATTTCTCTTGTATATAATTTGCTTTCTTGTGGCCATATTAAGAGGTGGCAGTCTGCCTGGGGGCATCTTAGACTCTGTGGCTTCCATGAAGCTTGCCCCAAGAAATATTTGATGACTTACTTATTACCCAGATTATCTCTGTTAGACATACCTCAGCAAATAATAAATAAGGCGTTAACCTAAAATTGTTTTTTCTGTTTATTCTAATATTGCAACTACTGTTTATTTGTGCTTAGACTCCTCTTTTGTTTAAGCTAGGAGCATTGCAAGAGAAATCGTAATCATGTGCAGGGATAGCACCTTCAAGCACATTTATGATGAGGGGATGGTCCATAATACAGAGAAATGGTTTCCCAACAACAAAGTAGAATGAAGGATCCTGGAGAGTTGAGGTCCTGGCGGATGGCGCCAGAGGGACACTCACCTACGGCTTTGCGCACTTTCAAATGACATCGGCTCACAAGATGAAATATATATATATTTTTTTTTACAAATGTACAGGGTCTTAACTCTGTGATTAAAAGAAAAGCCTTATTAAAATGGATATTTACCAAAAGGGCAGAAAGGATATTGCTCCAAGAGGCACACCTTTTGCCTGCTTATGTCACTAGCCTGAAGTATAGATTCTCTCTTTTGCAATAACACCCCACTATACAAATGAGAATCAATGCATAAGGAGAATGAGCTTGGGTGATAGGGGCGAGGGGATGAATGTATAGTAATGCATGGGCAATCTTACTGCTTTCATGAGAATAAAGAATCTCCTACCTTTAGTATAGCAAGGTTTGCCGGTGTGCAAGTTATACTTGCAGAGATTTCAATGTTGCCCTAAACCCCTTCATAGATAGTCTTCTATATGGCAGTGTGCAATGGCTCTGCAGTCACTCCTCAATGATTTGACTGACTTAAACCTAGTGGATGTACAGCATCCAATTCACCCCGGTGAAAGATATTACATTTATTATTTGAATGTCCACAGATCCCAATCTCATATAGATTACTTTCCGATATCATTGAAATTGTTTGACTCCATCATTAAGGTAGGTATCGACTGCTAGATTTTTCAATATCATACCCCAGTCATGATGACCATTAATGTATAAAGGCTGACCCCAAATTCTTTGCAGTTTTGGAATTTGAACAAAGTAGCCTTCCAAGACCCTGTATAGAGGAGCAGAATATGGGAATCCCTTGTTAATTACATTATTAAAAATGCAACAGTGAAGTTTCCTGAGCCACACTTTGGGACACCACTAATGCAGTCTTGAGGGGTGAAGTCATAGCACACACAGCCACATTTGTATGGCTGGCCAAACTGACCAGACCAAACTGGGGGCAAAGGTCTCCAGACTGGAAACTGAATATAAAACACATGGTCCCAAAGGGCACATCGTGATTTTTGGAAAGCTAGAGGAGAATTTGCAACACACCTTTATTCAAGAAGTAGCCAATAAACAAACTATTATGACAGGGAAAAAAGCAGATGGGCTGCTAAAGTATATAATTAGGTTAGCCTAAACTTGCAATTATATTGAACCTGCCCAAAAATGTCTCAAGCCGAATCAAAACATCTGATAAAGGTGTCACACCTTCTCACACATCTATCAAGCTGAAGCCCTTGATCTGGCCCAGCAAGACACATATTTATCAACCGTTGAATTTGCAGTGTTAAGTGTGTTCCAAACACTAAAGCCTCAGGCCTTGATGGTTTTCCAGCTTATTTCTATAGAGCACTCTGTGTCATTCTCGTACCCCACATGACAAGTGTGTTCAACTCCTTACATAAAGTGGGAGAAGTGATAGCTACCGTGATGGAGTCCACACTGACCAGGCTGTGGAGGCAAGTTAGGAGCCCTCATTTACCTTGTGCAATTTTTGTTTAAACTTTTTTATTAAAATCCTTACCAATAAGCTAAGAGACATTTGGCCAGTTCTATTCTCCCTGCATCAACATACCAGGGACAATATGAGATTGGTGTTTAATGTGATTGATACGCCTACCTGTGACAACATATAGATGCCCCTTCTCACACTGGAGAAGGCATTTGACAGAGTGGATTGGATATTTTTGTACAAGATCCTAGATATATTATGCCCGAGCCTGAAAATGAATAGGCTCAATTAAAGCCAATTTCAAGCAACAATATAAGAAGCTGAAACTTCATTCATAGATGACTGACTCTCATTCTGTCTAGAGACATGACACAGGGTTGCCTCCTGTCTCCAATGGTGTTCGCTCTTTCAAAGGAACCCCCCAGACGCCAAACTGAAAAAAAAAAAAAAATGTTTGAGACCTGCCAAGTTAAAATGTCTTTATTCACAGACAATAATGTTGTGCTTCTTGACCACACAAGTTGGATCAGTTTTGACAAAGATGCCAGAATTGCAATGATTTACACCAGTGTCTGGCTTGGGCATAGTAATACAAAAGGAAACGTGTGTAGAAATAATTCAAAGCCATGGATTTGGTGAAGCCTAATCTGGTACTGGATGTCTGGAAATGAATGTTCCTCCACTGCCGGTCTTTTCCTTTAGTCTACGACAGTTGTATCCCCCTGCTGCTGGATGTCTTGTTCAAAAATCTCCACAGGTGGAGCTGGAGATGTCCTGAGTCAGCAGAATTAACTGCCTTAAAATGAACTTTATGCCTTGACTGCCATGTGTGCCAGGAGCAATCCATTTGGAAACTATGGGCATTTATTTTAAAAAAAAAAAAAGTCATGAGTGACCTAAACAATACTTTTTAAGACAAATTATGAGCGGGTTTTGGGTTACTTAAAATGAGCAGATACATCACAATGATCCCATGTGCTAACCTGGCCCTCCCAGACCTAGGCGTTGGTCTTTGGGATCAGCGAGAACAAAAAGTGTGTAAAGTACCTTAAAAATTACATATTATACCTGTCTCCACAAACACAAAGAATTCCCCCTCCTGCAGTCCATTATTATCACAGTGATGTGCTGAAACGGGCAGTGAGAACTCATCAGATAACTAACTATCCCTCTATCGCTGGCTGACTGTAACTCTATCTTCCTATCGAGTATGACAGTGCCTGAGATGGGCTAAGGGTGATTCACCCAAATTGGATGACCTATGTGCCAACAGCTCTTTGAAAACATGGGACCAAAGTCAAATATACAGATATATGCAGATCAACACAGCTACTCCACTAGCCTAGGCAAGGTAAGGTATGGCAAGGTGCAAAAGGGAAACTCACTGGCAGAAGATCTGATGTTAGATGGAACTCAAACAAGAGCAGTATCTTTCCTGCATAGAATACTTGCTGTAGGGCAGCCATATAAGACGCTTACATATATTAAGAAATGGCAAGAGGAACTACAGGTGGACATCCAGGAGAGTTCCTGGATGATGATCTAGCAAAGGGCAACCAAATCCTCTATCTGCATGAGATACAAGGAAAATGCACACAAAGTAATGCTAGGATGGCATGAGATTGAAGGTGATATTTGGGGGCCCTGACAGATGTGACGAGGCAGAATCCTATTTACATAAGTGGCAGACATGTATGAGCATCAGGTTTGACGAGGCAATCCTATCCCTCATTAAATACATCACTAATATTCAAATACCACAACACCCTTGCATAGTCTTACTGAGGGATTTGATGAGAACGGTTCATAAGCCGCTTCCTAGGTGACACTCAATTTGCTTTGCACTTTCTGTTGGTGATTACACTATACACAGCTCACAAATAGAAAGTCTCCCAAACATGGGTGTGTACTGAACTACAATTTGGCATATTTATGACATGGAAAAATTAACAGCAACTGTCAGGGATTGGCTGGACCGATGTAAAATAAATAAGAAGCCCCTTGCAACGTCTATGTCAAAACACTAGACTCAATAATGCGTTCACATCCCAGCCATAGCTGCTCATCGTGACTGCTATGAGGTATTTTCCCTCACCAGGTAGGATAGTCTTAAAAATAATAATGAGCTCACAGTAGAACATGAAAGACAGTTGCCTGCTTCTCTGGGTGGTGGGTTGTTCTTCCTTTTTCTTTTGTGCATTGTTGTCTCTAGGTTAATGGGATAGCGGGGTAATGGACTGTTTGATCTGATCCTACACATCGGACTGTAGCAGAGGCTCTCGTGAATTGTTTATCTGTGTATATGCTCACAAAACTTTGGTTTCCAGAATACAGTTGATGGCTATGTGATACAAATCTAATTTAGTTTTATTCATATTCTGTTTAGCATACAAATTTAACCCTTTAAAATTTAGCATAATAATGCCTAAAATGTTGCCATTTAAATAGAAACCACACCAATGAAACATTAAGATTTTGTTGTGGTATTTTTACCATACCATAATCTAGCACCAAACACCCCCCCCCCCCCCCTCAAAATGTCATCACTACCATTCAGTGCCTTATCCTTCCTCACCTCTTTCCCTCTCCCAACCCTTGGAGAAGAACTACCCATAACCGGGTGGTGCTACAGACTGGCACACTGCAGGAAGCTTTCCCAGTTCCCCAACCACATGACTTGGGGAAAGCTAGAATAACATAAACATAAAGTTACTTACCTACCTAGGCTAGAGGAAACGGAGGAAAAAACAAATATGAAGATAACAGAAGGGAGGAGATCAAAAGAAGTGGATGTGGAAAATAACAGCCGGGATCAGAAACATAGGATATTCACTTGAGATGTTAACTCTCCTGTTCTTTTGGTTGAATTATCTTGGAGTACAGAGGGCAGTATAAGCGCAGTGTTCTTAAAGTCAGTAAGCCAACAGCTTTGATACCTAGAGCACCCTGAAAGGAGAATGGCCTTTACCTCTAGCTCCCTGGAAGATAAATGGATGTCATGTTTGCTGAGTCATCTATCCGCTTGCCAAACAAAGCCTCACCATGAACTGGAATGTTTAACATTGGACTCTGAGTTTACAGTGAGCCTGAGAGAATAAGCCATTAAGTCAGGCTTTGGGTATATGATAGATTCCTTGATCAGATGATTGGGGGTCAACTAAGTGTAGTGCAAGTACAAAAAAACTTCAGGAGACTAGGGGGAAATAATTCCCACTTTGCCAGAGGCAATTGGTATTGGAAAAATTGTGAAGGAATGAGGCTATTGTATGAAAGAAATGGAGCAGATTGGTTAGAAAAGACAAGGTTACTTCAATGTGGCTGAAGAAGAAGAAAGAAAGCCAAAGCACAGTGCTTAAAGAGTGAAACAACGATGGACGGAAGGCAGAGAAAGGGCTGACCCTCAACAAAATGTGTTGTATGTGAAATGGAAGTGGTTAGATGCGAATTCAAAGGATGCTAGAAGTGTGGCTGTGATGCACTGCCGCTCACTTCAAGGCCTGCTTTGAAATTAATAAGGATTGTCGTAAGTGTGGTAGGAGAAGGCATTTGTCCAGAGCCTGTAACAGTGTCCGAGTAGTGAGTGTAGAGGGAGAAGCTGAAGGGTGCTAACAAGTTTCGTGCAGTTATTGAAAAACGTGAAGAGGCCAGAAAAAATACATCCAAAGAAATATTTGTGAGGAATGGGAAGGAAAGCGAGCTAATGGTCTATCCACGCTCCTTTTAAACAGAACTGCCAAAAATGTTGTTCCAGAAAACTTGGGCAAGGAAGGAACTATAAAGCTATTCATCCCAAAGGATTGGGGGGGGGGGAAGAGACGTTCGTTCTAGGTTACAAGTGAGCAGGTTTCCAACTTAAGGAGCAAGAGACTGAAGGAAAAATATACACGGTTCAGAGTGAGCCCGCGATTGTAGTATGGATACAGCAATAGAATTCTCTATATCATTCTGAACCTCAAGTCGCAGAACAGATCGAGGCGGTAATGGTTTCAGTATTGTGTTGGATGCACATAAGGGTGTTTTCAAGACAAAATAGGCACATTTAAAGGACATGTTAATTAAATCAAGTTAAAGTGGGGGGGGGGGGGTCATTCCTGTGAGGCATGGTATGCAGAGGTTATCAATAGTTGCTTGAAAGAAGGGAAGATGTTGGGGGAAATGGAGAAAGGATTACCGAAGAAGAGGAGGCCTCCGAGTGACTTTCCTCAGTGATCATTAGAAAGAAGTCAGATGACGGAGGTGCAGTGTAGACCTTAGGAGTCTGAATTACAACACAGTTATGGTCAGCTGTCCGCTGCAATATATAAATCAATTTATTTAATGTTGGACAGTAGAAGGTTTTTCACAAGACTCAATTCGAAATCTCCCTACCACCAGATTCAATTACACCCAAAGTCCTAGTCATTAACAATATTTACAACTATGTAGGTTTTTTTTTTTTTTTTTTAGTTCACTAGGTTCTCTTTTGGGTTGGCATCCACAGCCAGCTTCTTCCGACGGACGGACGATGAAAAAACAGTTTAGAAGGTTTAAAAGTCAATTTCTTCCACAATTGCATTAAAAATTCTTGGAGATGCTGGACGGACTTTGTGAAAAGACAAATGCTAGTTCCTACCGAAAGGGAAAGAGCACCTGTGGTACACCACTTTGGGTCAAGAAGTGAAGCCCAAAGAAGACATACAGAAATGCACCAAGGTATGTACACACCTCTATGCACACCTGAATAAGAGTTTGTTTAATTATAGGTGTGACCCTAATACCCTTTATTTCGCGGTTTCCGGCTAGCCTTTATTCAGATGTATGTGGAAATTCTTATATTCTCTTGGCTCATACATATTTATTCAGGCTAAAGTGCAATTTGGTTATTTCATTCTGTCTGGGCTCTTTTATTATGCTTTATAATTGTATGCATGTATTTAGAGCCCCTCGATTTTAGTGTCACCAACCACTACCTCGTTGTTTATTTAACCAGAGACTGTTTGTAATTTTGGTGAAGTAATGGGCCAAACCTTAATGCTTTGTATAGATATGGCTAAGGGGTTAATGGGTGCTTGGGTGTTTTATGTATGTAATATTTCTTTGATGCCTACTTTTGGCAGCGACCAAAAGCTATGTGCATGCTGCTGATATGTTGTAGGAACCCTTACCTTTCCATTATTCAGGATTTGTTGTAACATGGAAAGTACGCTATGATTATGCTACTTATACAGATGTTTATGCGTAAATCCCACTAGTTTGTGTGTATGTATATATATATATATATATATATATATATATATACACATATATATTCCCACATATATATTCCCCCACCCAACATGTACAACCTGCTTATATACCACTAATGTCTATATGTACATATATGGGCATCCACATATGTATATCTCTTGTGAATATGTTTATGTATTGGTAACAAAGGCCCCATGCCTGTTTTGAGTCACAATAATTTCACCCCGAATGTAGGTCTGGAATGTCTTCAGTGCTAGGAAGATCATCTTCTTCTTGGGTTGCAGTAGATGTATGTGCTTTACAGCTTCTGTGGGTCTCCATAGGCCCCTGAGTTTTCTGATTGCTGATGTATGCTCTCCATCCCTTGTTAAATACCCAGCACCCACTATGGCCTTGTCAAGTACAAATCTGTACTGTATGCATACATGTTAGACTGCTTCCTGGGCCAGCATAGTGAAGTGTTGGTTAAGAAATAGTAACATCCACCACCTGGGTCATGGCTACGTTTAATTTCTACTGTGGACAATGGGCTTTGGAGCAAACTATTTGTGACAGTACGTTCTGCCCTAAAAACTGCATGCATTTATTATCTTGAAGTACAGTTTGAAAGATGCACCATGTAATCTTTGTACTTTGCCTTTATGTAGGAGTGTATGTGATGTAACATAAAAGCAATCCGGTAATGAACTGAGTTTGCATTGCATTACCAAGATTAGAGTATGCTGAGCAGAAGGCCCTGGTCGGAGGGCCAGATGTTGTGAGGGACCCCACAGTGCTGCCCCAGTGAGCTTTGCCTTGCTATGTTATAAGCATGTGCATGCTTTGAGGTGATGATCGTTCACTGTTGGTGTGTATTGGTACATGCGTTTTACGTGGTGGTGTGTGCATGTATAATACGTGGTGGAGGGGTGTCATCTCCCCACCTTATGTGGAATATTTAAAGCTATCAGTCAAACCCAGTTGATGGCCCTATGTGGCACATATGGAGGGAGAGCTCAAACCACTTTCAAGAGTTCGCAGTCCCATTATGGTGTCAAAAGTGGCCCCCCTGGAAGAAGGTGACTCACTTTTTTGGGGTTGCCACACCCCATAATCTGGTTGAGATCAGTTTTCGTCTTCGAAGCTGTCCCGTTTTTTTCATTTTTTTTAGTGAACGATCATAATGGTTGGGGTGCCACATCCAACCATGTGGTTGAGATGAGTCTTCTTTACCAAAGCGGACTCGCTGTTGTTCTTGTGTGGTCGGGTCTGCCATGTTCCTTTTGCGTTGGGAGAACAGGCTCTGTTGACAAAAATGTGCTGTGGCGTTTGTGGACGTGATCCCTAACTAGTGGCTTGTAGGACTTCCTATGTGAGTGAGACCCATCACCTCATCAAAAGCTGACTGAGTCTATGTATCAGGACAGTGTATGGTTTTTCCCCTTGCAAGCTTTTTTCCTCGAAAGTAAAAAAAGTTGAAATCCCACCAGGTGCAAATAGGGTTGAAAACAATGTTAGTATTAAGAGTCATTACCCACACGACCTTTAACTGCTGTAAATCTGAATGTGCAAAGGTGGAGAGTATTATATATCCTCCTCCTGTGCAACTGCGTATATGAAAAACCATCTATAGGAAACCTGTTCATGAGGGGAGGGGGATTAGCTTCTCTGGAGGGTGTTAGGAGAAAATTGATAGCGTTAGCCTAGGAAGAACATCTGAGACAAAGGTTGACTAAGGGACGATGGCAGAATGAGTTTGGTAGCCAGGAGTAAATGAGTATGTAAAAGACTGGGTGGAAAGGTGTAACTTGTGACTTGAGAATGCCAAATGACTGAAGGTAGGGGGAGAGCAAGTAGGAAGGTAGGAAAAGTCCGGCAACGGAAAGTGTTTGGACTTTTGTGTACAAATCGATTGCTTATGTGAGTGGTTTGCAATGGTTGTGATGGATGTGTTTTTGCATTATTGGAAGTACTATTTATGAGAAATGTGAATCTAGAGAAACCCATCGGAGGTTTACAGAGACTTCATAGAGAGGCGTATTCCTGCTATGAAGTCACATATATTGTCATGCAACTTGCTTCTAATGAGATGCAGACGTTTTTGAGTATTCATGACATAAAACATATCACTACCTCTTGATACAACAAGTAAAGCAATGGTGTGGTGGAACATGCCAAGTGTTAGGTCAAGAGCCCCATTCAAATGCCATCAGAGGTAGAAAGAATGTGAGGAACGGTGTGGATGGAATGGCGTGAGCTTAACACATCACAAAGCTAATGTGATGGGTTACACATTTTACGTGGATAAAAGGTAGGGCAGAAAGGACGAAGGTGATGCCAGAGTTCAAGGGAAAGGAAAGAAGAACTGGACTGTTGGACGGGTGGTGACACACACACACACGTGTGTGTGTGTTTGTGCGCGTGCAAGCCGGTGACTGAGTGAAAGTTGCTGGGAAGGAATAAAGATGGAGCCAGCAAATCTTCAGAACCACTTGTGTGTAATATGCATCAACGGCATGTGGGAAGGAATGGGCAGAAGTGGAGCAGGAAGACAGTGTATTTGTACTGGACAATGTAGTGGCTTCATGATGATGCCTACGTGTTGGAGGGGATTCTGAGTGAGAGGGAAGGAGCAAAGGTTGGAGTAGGGAATCCTTGTGGTGCCGTTCTGAAGTAGTGCATTTTGTGTCATGAAACTTCAAGATTATGTTACATCACAGTTATCAGTTTCTTGTTTCACAATCGTTAGTGTTACTGCCTTTAAAAAGGCTGATCGTGTCAGAGGGAGATGAGTCAGTTGTTCCTGAGCCAGACCAAGAGATTTCACAGTGCTGCTAGATATTCAATATAAGAAGTTGATAAGCAACACTTGTATTGCTCTACATTACTTCACAATTATAAGAACTCAGGGCCCAATTCACAAAGGGCCTCTGAATTTGTAGCAGGGGGCCTGCACTCGTGATGGCATCCTGCACTCGTGGCGGGACCGCTGTACTGCATTTACCCACTGCGGAGGTCCTGCCACAACTACTGGGCCTCCACCACAATTCTTACTTTGCAAGGTGCATCATCAAGAACACATTGAAGGATGTCAATAAGGCTTTTGTTTAACAAGGAGTCATCTTTACGTTGAATATGAGAATGGCATCTATGATGCTGTTGGCTACAAGCTTGTCACTGAGCGAATGTTATCAATGAGAAGGGGATCAAATATGAGGATGTTGTTCATAAGCTTGTAACTGACAAGTGCCTCATCCATGAGGATGTATACAAGAACATAGTTCTGAGGATGTTCTCTATGAAGATGTCACCTATGAGGATGTCTATGAGATTGTCACTAAAGAGGGTGATTTTGATGAGAACATTATCCTCAAATATATCATGTAAGAGGATTTTGTAAACTAGGGTGATTTTACATGAAAAAGAAAGCACACACTGAGAAGCTTGATTTGTGGTGGCATTTTGGATTTTTATTTTATCAATCTTACATCTGTTTTGAAATAAGCAGAAGAGGAGTGTCAATTTCTCCTAAGAAGCCTCTAACAAGGCACTTCTACTTTAGAAATGTACAATTTACTAAATTTTTGAGCGCTTTCACTTTTGTGCCTTTAGCATGAGGAGAAAGTCGATACCTCTGAAGAAGCACTTTTGAAGGCATCTTCTACTAAGGGAATTTTGAAGCACATATTTATTGTGCCATTTTGGAGGGTGGCCATCCTTAGGGACCACTTCTCTAGGGAAAAGCCCTTTAATAAAAGGTTTGACAAGCGTTGCTGTAATGGATTGGTCATTGTTTTTAAAATACTTAATTTCTTTCGCTTGAAGGCTCAGACAAGGAGCCAGCTGTCTTTCACACTCTGACCACTTCTCTTTCAATTTGTTGTTCTGTGGGCAACAAAATCTCAGAAACAACGTTCCACAGGAGAGAAAGCTGCAAGTGGTCTTGGAAAAGTTACCCAAGTGAGATCTGGCTTTCTGACTAATGAAATCCATTAAAACTTATATGACAGCTTTGAACATGGACTTCCTCACAAACTACGTGCAGGTAAATTCTTACCTATGGTGGCCTCTCGGGGACTGAATTTCAGTGCACTGTTACCTCACTGTCTAATGTCCTGATCTCTTCAAATACGACAACTGGACTAGTAAAGAGGCACTGTGCAAGTCTTTCAGACATGTTTAAGCTGTATATTGATATTTTAAAGTTACTTTGGGACTCTGAGCTCGACAATGAGGAAGGCATCAAGTATAGGACTCAATAGGAGCTACAATGCTAGAGAATTCAAGTTATTTTTTTTCAATAAAAAAGAAGCTTATATTAGGCATATTTATAGATTGTGTATGTCAACACTGTCCATACGATGTGCAGTGATGCAAGCGGCAATTGTTTTTGGTAACTGAATAAGAATTTGTAGCGTTCTTTAATTTAAACCTTACTAGGTCTACATAACTGTGGTCAGGTGGGAGTGTACCATTTTAAAAGAAAACAAACCTGCTCACAATGGCATTGTGTCATTGCCGGAAATGAGTTCCGTGTAACACTTGCATTGTTTACTTGTATTATTTACGGGGTTAGCCAAGCTGATGCCCATTTACAATTCTAAACATCCAGTTGTCAGTCTTAAATTCTGCAGCATCGCTGCACTAAAAAGGAAAACATAAAACTGTTGTTCTCTGGAAATAGTGAAGAAATGGGAGGAAGCATAATATGAACATGCGCAAAAGTCAATACATTCAATGGAGAGCAAGGCACGAATGAGATTCTCAATTGTCCCTTTTCACCGCATTTGTTGATAACCAACAACTTGTGCTGTGTAAATAATGTAGAGTAGACTCCTGGAATTGTAGTGATTAGTGTGGAGAAGATATGTACCTTTCATCATGCACCTATCGTTAGACAGGAAGTTTTATTTCACTTTAGTCCATGTATTAGGAAAACAAGTTTTAGTGGTACCTGGACAATGGCAGAATTGTTGCAAAGTGCCTACTGACTCTCTATCGTAATACAAAATAGCCTGGAACAGAAACAATACAGTAATCTACAAGATTATGTAAGATCAAGGACCGAGCTGAGAGACTAAGGACAGTGCACGATGTTGCAGCAGGTGGGGTTTGGGAAAGGCTAGATAGTCCTGGTTAGTCTCAATTTTCATAAATATGAACTGAGTTTCGATTCAAATTAAGTGGTCCTGTTCTTGTATTTCCGAACTCTTCCAGTAGCATTACCTAGGTTGGCACACGTTAAGTTATTAGGGTCAGCTCTACTGTAATATCAAAAAATAGTTGTCCATCGCGCACAGCTGTTTCCAGCAAGGAAAAGGCAACAATGCTTGGATCCAGAAGTGTAAGTGAATGCGTCCTGACCCTGCCTTTTGCACAACCCATTTGTAAATCCTAAAGCAAACTCGTGAAACTGATAGGAGACTCCAGAATTTCATGTGCTGCCAGCCACCAAATTGTGCAAGGAGCAGAGATCCCTTTCCATTGCCGCTCATGGACATGCGCAGTTTACTGCACCGTTGAATACTGTGTGTCCAACTTGTGCAGGGAAGCACTGCACTCGAGTTCCAGGAGGGGTCATGAATTGGCACCACTGGGCAATTCTTTGGACTCTAGCTTCGAGGATCCGATCCTAGCATTAATACATTATTGGTCCCAACAGGAGTGTTCTGTGCGCGTTTGGACACCTTGGAAGCTATGGCTGACAATCACACGTAGATGGTTACATTAACAAAAGGCATGATAATACATAATTTAATATTAGGCCACTTGTTTTATTCAGTAGTGTTTATGTTCCCAAATTACAATTTAAGTCTATCGATGTAAGACTACAAAAGTTACCATTAGATTTGTCTGTGCTTATAAAATACCAACTTTTTTTTTTTACTGTTATACACGTATTAATACAAGTCTGAAACAAGTTACATAGAATCATAGGCACTTAAAAGGCTTCAAGGGACTTTTACAACTTAAATTCATTTTAAGAACAAAACTGTTTCTTTAAACCCCTACTCGTACCTTCAAACTGGAAAGAAATGAACTCGAAAAGTGGCCATAAAAATCTGCAGTAAATTCTCAGAATACTGTTAAGAGTCTTTGGGTTTGCTTCGGCTTGCCAGTAGCTTACATCAAATCTTTCTTAAATAAGATTCGCTTGGTAAGAACACGACTACGCAGTTTGTTCGGAACAATCATCCAGTTATACACATAGAGCGCCTGCAGCAAGTGTGCCTGATGCCACACAGAGGAACAAAGCAATCTGTATAATGGACTGAAGGAAAGGAGGCAAATGAATGAGAGAAAGAAGAGGCTAGAGTTTACATAGCGGAAAAGAAACACATTTACAATAAGATATTATCCGAATGAACTGAAGTCAAATTGCAACATGACTACTACAGGAAAGGCGATCTATTTTTTTGGAAAAGAAAAAGATAAATTAATGAAATAAAATGAATTTCACATGCTGACACAAATAACTTTCATAGAACTGCAAGATAAAAATTATTTCTGAAGTAATTTTTATATTTTTGCATGAAGTTTGTTTTCCAGTGAACTTCAATGGCCCTTTAACTTAATAGTTGCCACTGCTATTCACAGAACAAAGCAGACGTTTAAAAGTGTGAATTTTACACCGTTTCAAAAGAATACATGAAAAAGTTTTAAATACAATGGGATTTTATCATAAAGGGCCTTAATGGTCCCTGAATGAAAACATATCTTCAATATTGTATGCAAAAGCTTTATTTAGAAAAAGTTCATTGATCTCATGAATAGAGACACTAGGTTGGCGCTCTATGCATAAAACTCTTTAGTTGGTGCCTTCTGGTAGGCCGCACTGGATGGTTTACGTTCCCCAAGGTCATAGCTGCCTTCATCCTTCTTCCTCATGCGATATACCAATAGCAAGATCAGGAAAATTGCAAACAAGAAACCAATAACTCCACCAGCAATGACCGCTGTAAAACAAAAACAAGATAAGATTTAACAAACTCTATAAATATGTTTTCATAACCATCATATTATTCAAAATCTTGTTATTCCACTTGTTCCCTGAAAGAAATTCTGATCTGAATATTTTTGACCAGGAAGAACGAGGAAGACTCTTGGCATCTCTTTCTAGCTCGGTGAGACTCGTGCTGATGCTTTAAAATCATCAGTCCCAAGGCCCACTTTTTCATCTGGTTCTGTAAGAAAATGTCTTGAACATATCACACTTTGTGACGTCATAATCTGTGTCCACAACACATAGAATTATTCCTGGACTGGTAACAATGTCCTTCACTGAAGGGTCCTAAGTGACATCATAACGCTAATGAAAGCGACGCTCGAGATGTCTATGATGTCACTCAGGAACTGTGAAAAAACACCGGATGCCGCCCCATGACATAACACCGGATATCGGACCATAACATCTTCCCCTGCTCACAACATATCCACAGAAGTAGAGTAATGTGGGAGCTACACATAACACAACCAGCTCTTCGAATGATAAAAAAAAATGGTCTCCTGCTAACCACACTCACCACCTTCTAAAAAGTATCCTTTTCCACACAATCAAGTTATAAAAAGAAATACCTCGCCTCCTGGCATCTGTGACTACCCAAGGGAGCCAGCTGCGTGCTGACAGTGACTGAGAGAGCCGCTGATCAGCACGGGTGGCCTACTCCCAGCACGGGTGGCCTACTCTCAGCACGGGTCTGCAGAGACAGCAGTTCATCAGTGGATGGAGCTGACCGTGGTCTGCCCCCTCGGGTCTGTGGGGGTCCTGGGCAGGTGAAAGGGTGCGGGACACCCTTGCTCCACCACCAACCTCTGGTCTCTTAAAATCTGGGCAAGACGCGCGGAATGGTAAAGTGAGCACTTCCCCAGGAGACGGCACAACACAGTAAACACTTTGGTTATCCAAGGTTACGTCGGAGCAGTGAGTACCCGGATTTCAATCTGGTCGTTCACAGAAGAGTCTTTCAATAGAAGCTGTATATATAACAATTGATCTCTAAATCAGGATCACGCACGGAAATGTTTCTCTGCCCAAACTAGACACAGACTTTAAAACTAGCCTACGTTGGGGGTTTTATTTTAAAGAATCTTATGTGCCCAGAACAGAATAGTAGAGATGTTTCTTGGCCCCAAATTCTGAACGCAAAAATGTTTCATTATTTTTAATTTTATGCAACAGATTACACAATTAGGAGAGCCTATGGAATGGCCCCTTCAGACAGCTATAGAAGGCGGCATGTTTGGGTAAAAATAAGCTCTACGACTCTATGAAAAGCACCCGTGGCGGGGCTGAGATGATGACGTGTTGCTTTGCGTTTTTTCATCCAGAGCATTCCCAGCTTAATGTGGGAGTGGACTCCATGCAAGGAAGACCCAAAGGCTGGGAACAATGCATTCTAAGCATCCGTACTTACGCAACTCTGTCGCCTGTGCTAAACCCTTCTTCTGTTTCAGATTAACGATTATTGTTACTTTCCCTCCATTCCACATTTTGTTCCTGTTTTTAAAAGCACAAGTCTGGCTAAAAGGGCGGTAGAGCTCTAAAGTAAAAAGTATAACACCTATTTTCATGGAAACACAGTATTTAACTGATGACAAAGCGAGGATTTTAGCTCATTCTTCTAGTAATTCTTGGCAATAAATTAATGTACTAACTATAGAGGTTTAAAACGGATTTGTCAGCTTGCTGGGGGGAAGTGAAGGCATTTCTACTTATAAATCACTGTGCGAGAGCCAGGTAACACACCGCCGTATTCAATACACAGAATCTCTATGACAGCAAATCTACCCTTTGGAATAAAATGAAGATTGGTTCTAATTGCAGAGACAATTCTAAAAATACTAACCCATTGTGTTTAGGCAGAACTGAACAGAACTACAAGCACCTTCAGTCCAGTAAGAATGATGGAAAAGGGGGAACGGAAGGCTTTGGGCACAGCCCTAGGGATGCAGGTTAATCTGACAAGAGGTGCGGTTGTCAGGACTGGACGCTTTGGCCAGCTACACATATACATTGTGAGGAGATGTAATACTGAAATAAAAACCAGGTGGGAAGAGGCCAAGGACACACACTCAATGTAGCCCAATCCTGGAGGATACCAAAAATAAGCAACACTAAAATAAATGTTGGACAGTGGAACCGTTCTATTGGAAAGCTTCCACGCACTTCAAAGCACACTCTGCCACAACCGCGCACACAGCAGGGCTACTGTGTAAAGCGAGGAAGAAAAAAACAGCGGTGCTCGCTGTATGCATGGGAACCCAACACTGCTGTCGAAGCAGGACTGGAATGCTTGGTACACAGTGGCATGATGGAAAAGGGCCCCCCTTCCGCACTCCCAGGAGGCTGTGAGGGGCCACTCCATGCCTCAGATAGTCCTAGGCCTTGGGCTGGATGGGTGGCTCCCTCGGTGTGGGACCGGCTGCGTCGCGGGGGCTGCTGGGGCGTGTCTAGCTTTGTTTGCACTGGTCTGCATCTCAGCACTAATGCCTTTCAAAGTCATTTAAATCATTCAACAGTATCTTCTACCAGTTAAACACACCTTTCAAGGCACTCAATAGTGACAGTTAGTGTTTAATATAGTTAAAGAAATACGCAAAGGTGCAAGGACCCTAAGTTGTCATTATGAGCCCTCTTTTTGTGCTGTCACATGACGGAATAACGCAATTGCAAAGCTGCCTGATCTTAGATCCGCCGCATGACTATTTCTTGTTACTTATTCCAGTCTTTATTTTTTGTAGGTTCTTTTTCATTCCTGCTTTCTTCTATCTTTATCACCGTTTCTTCATCTTTTTCTTTTGTCTTCCTTCTCCCTTTTCTGCCTTTCTTTCTCTTTTTCTTGGTCAAAGTCTGATGATGAAAAATGAGCCTTGGGACCGAACACTTATTGCCACCACCTGCAACCACCGGCTCAAATTATGCACTGTTCATGACGTACTATCCTTATTTTTAGAAGCAACGACTAACAGGTAAAAAAACAAATACAAAATAGTCAAAGGCTTTTGCGCATACAGTTTCCTGGTGTCCAAATTCCCAGCAGAGGCAAGATTATCATGTGCAAAACTGGAAAACATCTAGCACTATTTTGTTAGCGATAGGCCACACTGTGTTGCTTTGCATCCTACCAACTTTGAAAACAATATGGCGGGTGTTCTCCACTCAATGTGTTATACTCCACTGTACTACATTAATAGCTAGGAACTGTAAACTGACATCAGTAACGCATGTTGACTCAGGCCACACAGTAAACTGATGGTTATTTTACGCTACAAAAAATTACTGTTCAGATGTGATTCTGCTAGCCTCAGTTTTGTACCTATTTTAAAAGAAGAACATAGTTAAGAGGTTTTCTCCAGTTCAACAAACTGCAGTCTCCAAAATATTAACAGGAATTTGAACACCCTCTTTTTAAATAGTTAAAAGCTTAAACATTTGAGAAGCCTTAAAATGTCAAATATCTTTTAATAAACCAAGAAGCTCTACCTTTAAGCATGTAATCCAGTGTGGATTTCTAATCCCAGTTGTTCAACAATGAACTATAGAAAACATCTGGATTCATAAACTCATCTATATTCTGGTACATTAAAGTTCACTGCATTTTTGGTTAGTTTTCTTTTGGTCTCTTTTCCTTATCTCTGGAAATTAAACATCAGATAAAAACGATATTTCACCCTAAAAGTTCTACTCACCAGCCAACACTTCTGTTTTATGGAAGAAACTCTCTGAGTGTTTCCGTGTGTGCACGTCGCCATCATCAACACTTTCAAACTGGCGCTTCTTGTTATCGGCGTTGCTCTTGGGGACGGTAACTTTATCGATCTCATCCGGTCCCTGAAACCATAAAATAATGATTAAAAGAGGGAAACATGAATCAACACACATGTAACCAATATTTGAATAGGCATGTTAACAAGGTTTTAGCAGCAACACCTGTGAACTCACAAAGTTTGGAGCATGTGGTCCAAACCTTCATCTACGACATACATACACCTTGCCTCACTGTATCGACTATAGGTTATAATTTATACCCAACCACAACACTCGCACCATTCTATTTGTAATCGCTATAAGGGAAGACAACGTGGCCATCCATGCACCGACTGTATGTGTATCCTGCATCTAGACTACATGTACACCCTGCTACAGAATCCAGAACACTGCAGCCTGTATGCAACATTTACTACAGGCTGGTGACGTCACGTGCAGCCTGCCCTCTTCACCTCGCTACAGGCGCCAGACATCATGCATGAACAGCCTGCACGGAGCTCGTTGCTACAGATTCCAGACATGTGCAGCTTGCACACAGCACACTACTACAGACCCCAAATATCATGCACAGCCTACACGGAGCACATTGCTGGAGTCCGGACATCATGCGCAGCCTGCACTCAGCACGTTGCTACAGACTCCAGACATGCACAGTCTAGTCTGCACGGAGTACGTTGCCACACATTTCAGACAGCCTGTGCAGCCTGCATACAGCATGTTGCTACAGATTCTAGACATGCACAGCCTCGTCTGCACGACGCATGTTGCTACAGATTCCAGACATGTGCAGCTTGCATACAGCGTGTTACTACAGATTCCAGACATCATGCACAGCCTGCACAAAGCAAGTTGCTACAGATTCACAGATGTGCAGCTTGCACGCAACACTTTGCTACAGATTCACAGACATGTGCACTTTACACACAGCACGTTACTACAGATCCCAACCATCAAGCACAGCCTGCAGTCAGCATGCAGCTACTAATTCCAGACATCATGCGCAGCTTGCAAGCACTTTGTAGCTACAGATTACAGACATCATGCTGCGCAGCCTCCGAGCAACACCTTGATAAAGAATCCAGAATGCTCTGCCACCAGAAGTTGTTCTAATGTGGGTTCATATGGATACCGCAGGTCTGTCTCCAACCGTGTGGGTTTCTTAATAAACAGTATCAGCTGGTTCTAAAATCTAACTATTGTGACCAATTTTAGACATTCTAATAAATTGTCTATTTGTTTCTTCAATGGGGAACTTTCTTATCTGAACCCTGGGAGCCCTGGCTTTAACTAATTAATTATTGGGAGCTGCGTGAAGAGGTGAATGTGTGCTATCAGTATTGTGTTTTTGTAATGGGAGTCAAACTGGGGGCTCTCTTGGTATAGTAGCATGAGATCAGCTCCTGAGGTCACTTACTACTGACAGGGCCACTGAGTAAGCGTGTTGGTGTACAATGCACACGCGTTGAAAGCTCATGAGATACCTTGTAGGAAGGTATCTTCAAGGACACTGAAAAGGTTACAACTTCTGGCCTTTACCCTCCCGCAAGGCAGACTCAAACCTCGCATGTTTGCTTCTCTCTCCCACCTCTTCAACTATAAACTATCAAGCAATCTCCTTCACCTCAGCACCAGCTGCAATATTCAAATGATGACATCACCATCTGCACTGGAACCTTCTACAACGGTGGAACATACCACATGTTGTCACATACAACAATAAACTAAACCATGATACATGCACTTCCTACAAGTGAACTAGTCCAACGTTGCCTTGAACCCTGCTCAGACCAACTAAATTCAGCCTCTCTTGGTCCGGTCAGGTACTGACCTGACTATCCTGCACCATCATGTAGACATTAAACCTAGTGAGGGCAAGATGAAGGCACATGGAAGTGTCTCAAAGGTAAACAATCCACCTGCATAGAGTTTTAGCAACCTACGGGGAAAACACTAACAACGAATGCCCTCTTTGGTCACACCTTAGTGACAGTGTTGAGTAACAATATGGACTTAGATGGTTTCTCCTCCAGTTTCTCATCCTCTGATAAAACCCTTAGAATATGTCATAATTCCTATTTATCATTTGACGTCATAGCAAGAAAAATCAGCTTCAATCCCTCTAGTGTCACAGTGAAAAATTAAGCTCTTTCTTCCTGCTACAAACTACCAATCCACAGTCCAGCCTCCCGTCCTTTCACACATTAAGAGGTGATTAATGCTCTTCTTATTGCCATCCCCGATTTCTTACTAACACCATTTCTCATTCATACTAATTAAATCATTTAAACCACTGGTTCCCAACCATTTGACTTCTGTGGACCCCCATTTTATCATTACTGGAACCTGGGGACCCCCACTGAATCATTATTGGAATCCAGGGACCCCCCCACTGAGTCATACTGAAAGCTGGGGACCTAATCTGTTAATATTATTGAATTTTCTAAGCAGTAGAACTGTAAAAGATGGTCTAGTCAATTTTCAAACTGTGGCTCACGAGGAACATCAAACTTAAACCCTTCACATACTGAAGGAGTCTAGCGTTTTATACGTCCTTCCCTGGTTTGGTTGAAGAAGGCAGACGCTAAAGTGAGTGGATGGAGGAGTAAAGCATAAAGCTTGTGAGAGTAGGTCAACTTCTAGGGTGCAATAGGAGGGATTTCTTGCAGGAGCCTCTGTTAGTGCACGTGCACTAATCATTAATGTATGGTTTGGTGGCACCACAATTAAAGGGAACAACTCTAATCATGGTGCCCTCAGTGGACAAAAGCTCTGCATACTCCCCTGTTCTGCTAGTTGCACCTTCTATCTTCCTGCAAGAGAGCACAAGACATCTGTTCGGGTGAAGGCACATGAGCTCTGCACAGCCTGAGGGTGCAGGCATTGTGCCCTGGCTGGAGCTACAGGAGCCCTTTGACAGTGGTGCGGCAGGGTTTTGGACATGCACACACTTTCTCACAATCATGGGTCTGCTCTCAGGTCTCTTTCTGGCTATATCAATAAAATCCTGCAGAAGTGTCCTATGCTGACCATGCTCATCATAACAAGAATAATTATAATTTTTAAATGACGTCAGTTCCTTAACTAATATTGCTGCCAAAACTACTTCCCATGATGAACTTCCATCACAGCAAGCACACATTTAAATCTGTGCATCTTTGCCTAACCTTCTTCCGTTTTGGAGAGAAAGAAACAGTGACTGAGTGAAAGTTTGGCTTATAAGTAAGTGTGTATTTTTTATAAGAAAATTAATCTAAAGCTAACAAAATGGGAACTGGCTGCATAGTTGTAATTTACAATATAGCCTAATTTCTCACACAGCAGTGTTTAGCCATTTTGTAAAGAAGTATTGCAGGGCCAGAAACTGAAAAAAGACCAATCAATCATTTGAACACTACCTTAGGTGACATGAAATATCACATTTGTTTATACTGATGGCTACAATGGATATTATTACATCTTGGAGTAAAAATGCGTTATTGCATGTATTAAACCCACATATTAATAAGGAACCATAAAATACAGAAAATATTTCACGGTTACATATGAAATACAGACAGATTTTGTTGCCACTGTGCAAGGTTTGAATTTTTTCTGAAAGTGCTAGTAAGTACATCAACTAAGATAGGAGATGTGGTCTACTGGCTAAGCTAGCAACTTAAGGACCTTGATTTGAATCCAGGTTAGCATTGACTGAAAATTATGCAGTTCTGGGAAATCACTTAATCACAATGTGCCTAAAATTTAAATGTGTGAGATACTAGTGTAAATGTGTGTAACAAAAAGGTAAAAGTCACTACTTGATGAATACAATATTGCATCATTTTCCATCACCTCCCATAATGGGCAAAACTCTGGGCCTGATTTAGATTTCGGCGGACGGGTTATTCAGTCACAGCGACTTGTAATATAAAGTCCTGGATATGGATATCCCACGTGCCGAAATATAAATCCCATTATTCCCTAAGGTATTTATATTTTCGCAGACGGATACCCGTCACTGTTGTGACGGAGTAACCCATCCGCCGAAATCTACAGCATGTGTTGCTCTTGGGCAAGGTGCATGCTATGGAAATAGCAACATGTGCATGCATTACATTGTGAACAAGTATCTGGCTCATTGTTCTGTGGATATCCATTACTTTTGAGTTGTTGGTGAGCCCACCTCATTTTGTGACAGCCATATAGAAGCTCCCACAATGTTCCTTATGCCAGTTTATTCTTTACAGCTCAAGTCTACTTCTTCATGTCTGTAGGAGCAGTTTATTGGGCACTGGGAGATTTCTACACACACATCTTTTTGTTCCCTGGAAGAATGGAATCATTATGCAGTTCATGTTACTCTTAATCAGAAAAGAAACGTTTCCAGTAAGCCTTCAGTGCTTTTAACTCTGACATGCAGAGTACTCGCTTGGTACCCAACATCTTTGAGACATCCAATGCTTGCAGGTTTGGTGGACACACTGAGCTCCAACAGTTCTTGATGTTTCCGTTTCAGGGGAATACATTGGTGAAGACAAAAGATCTGGCTTTAATGTGCTGCTGCAGGAAAGAACAGGCATAGACATATGCCTTTTCCATACATTAGTGCATCATATCTGGACATACTAGCCTTCCAATGGTGTATTCTGATACTGTGTCGGCCCCCAGTGTGTACAGTGGTAGTCCCACAACAACGTTTAGTGCTAGCACTCCCCAAAGTTTGGGCCTAGATGCACACCTACCTGTATGCACTCCTGTGTCGCTCACTGTGACAAATGCAAGCTTTCTGAGAATCTACACACGGATGGAGAAGTATTCAACACAATTGGCAATGTACCACTAACACGGCATGCACACCAAATAGAAAGTGACCGTCAACAAACCTTTGTTTGCGCTGGTATCTTAGACTGCGTTTTAAGGGTAGCTGCCTCTTCTGGAGCATCACTAGTGGGTGGGATGTTGGGAAATATTCGAGATGTTATCAATATTTCACCATCCTCATCATCTACTCCAAAAGCTCCTGTTTTGAAGAACAAAAACAACAATTATTTGTGGTACTTTTTCTTATCAAAGCTGAGATTTCTTTTAATCTTTTTGATGTTTACACATACATTTCCATGTACACAGGTAAGACCTCTACATGCCCACGTAGGCACTGATATTGGATCTTTCCCAATAGTATTTACATTAATATTTAACATAAAAATATTTTTACTAATTTATTTAGGTAACTAAGCGTTTTCAATTTTTCCTATACTTTACCATAGGGAGTGCTACACTCGGAATGTGGATTCTCCCTTTGGTAAGTTATAAGGGGGAGTTAAAATGTTTAACTTGAAAAAATTATCAAAGGTATTTTATGTTAAATATATCTGGTTGCAAAAGACTGTTTGTGGACTTCCCAACAGCTTATGTGGGCTTACATCTAACCCACCCATTGATTACCACTGGTCGTTGTCACTCTGTTTCATTTGCTTGCTTCTTAATGGCTTTCCATGTTGCAGCTTGTCAATCTTGTCTTTGTCCCTTTCCTATAGCGTAGCCTTTTTGACTGGCTTCCAAACCTTCCCTTGCTGACTTTTGGCAAACAATTTTTTCTTTTATCTTAAGCAGTCCATGTGAGAGCATGTGTTTTACAGATGTCTCTCTTGTGGGCTTCTCTCCCTCAGCCATACTTGTGTTCTTCCGTCACCCGTATTCTTCTCTAGTCTCGCTTCTCAGTATCTCTTGCTCGGTCTCTCTCTGTGTTTCTCTGTCCCACCTGCATTCGAGTTGCAGTGTTTCACTCGCATGCTTTTCCCTTTGCCATCTCTTGTTCTCTCTCATATGCTATGTCCCCCACCTTCTACGTTGGTCTACCCTGCCCTGCGTGTTGCTCTCCCCCTGCCCAACCTGCATCTTGCTTGGCCCTCACTAACTCCCTGACCTGTTAGTCTGTTCATATGAAGAAAAAAAAAAACACGCTTTCCCGACATTTTTTTAAACCCGATGAGTCATTTTGATTTTGCTAAAAATATATATTAATTACTTACAGGGTCTTTCACATACTCTTCTTTATCCATTGGTCTTTTTTGTGTGATTCACATTTTTCTTCTGCCCACTGCAGCATACAGCATGGGGCAGCCCATTTTAGCCACTGGCTCTCTACAGTGCCAATTACTAGTATGGCCAAGTGAAATTTTTGAGACCACAAATATGATTTTGCTTTCAGCCAATTTACTTTTGATACTGACAAGCCTCGTCTCTCCTACAACACTTAAGTTTTGTACAAACCTTGACAAAATAAAACAAGCATTTACAAAGTCAACAGGCTGTCTGCCAAGGTCAGAGCTATTGTCTTCGTCTTTGCCAATTCTTGGTACATTACAATGCACCCCATGGGTCTCAAACAATAAGTCTTTGTAAATGGAGGGTGCAAATAATTCTTACAGTGAACCAAGTGCTTCATCACTGCTACTGAGATATATACAGGCTACTTCGGAAAATACTAGACTCGAGTGGATCCTGAAATTAGAACAGCACACCTAATGAAAACATCAGAGAACACAATACTGAGGTGAGGCACCTAGATCATTCTCCTAAAGAAAGACTTTGTATTTCTTAGCATGCACAATTTCAAAGATGCATAGTCCATGTATGGCATATGGTCCACAAATCTTAATCGTCAAATGGATTAGGCATGAATGAATGCCTCACGCGGTATTCATCATGGCAATCCTAAACGAGCATCGGCAAAGCCAATTGGTCTGGCCTTTCACATAGCTACACTACCTCAAGTAATTATTAGGTGTCCTTCTCGAATCAGAAGCGACTGCTCAACAGTCTGTCGCAAAGCAGCAATAACTCAAGAGTTACTGAATGTCTCTCTTGAGTCAGACGCAACTGCTTCAAATGCCTTTAAAAAAGTTGAGGGAGTGTGGCTTCAACATAAAAAGGTACATACTCCATTACTATTCCAATAAATTGTGCATGTTTTTTACAGCATGAGTAAATATGCCAGTGCTGGTTTATATTTAAGAATCGATGTCACAACTTTCAATAAAATGACTTGTTCACTATGAAAAACGTGTGAACATAGACCAGCATGTATAGGTACTAGCAGTCACTGGTTAAGTCAAGTGCCTTCAAACTTATTGTTGGGAAACTATTTAAGTAGCACTATATTTGTGTCCCAGTAAAATACCCATATATCTTCACAAACCTTCCATTTCTGAAGGGGTTACTAGAGGTCCCTGTCCAAGTCAGATGAGAAAGTACTGAAATTCCTTCATGAACCTGCAATTCAACAGGTCTTTACTAAAGGTCCTTCTCGAGTCTGATGCAAGAGCACCGGCATTTATTCATGAAACTGCAGTTCCACAGGTCATTACTAGAGGTCCCTCTCAAGTCAGATGCACGGCTTCAAATGACCTTCACCAAACTGAGGAGGTGTGGCATTAAACATTTGTGCACACTTTTGCTATATAAGTATTATTTGCTTGATTTCCATAGTAATAATAATTTTGCCAAAGCTGGTTTGTAATCAGTGAAATTATAGATTTCAATGCATTCCTTGAAGGCACCATACAGTTTTTTGGAACTACCATACACTGGTAAATACAAGTGCCTTTAAAATAAGTAATTTTGTGTGTGTATAGTGCTGGCTTCTTTCCAAAAGCTGCAGTTTCACAAGTAGATATTAGAAGTCCCTATTAAGTCACACAGAAGTACTTAAAATGTCAATCACAGAACTGAGGGGATGTGATTTCCACCTAGAAAATAGGATATGCGCTCAAGCTACTCTAATGACCTGTATACATTTTCTGTAAGATTACTTAATATTCCATAGCTGGTTTAAAGTGAGAAATCAACATTGCAAATTACAATAAATGCTTTGAGAGTTGTGGTATAGTTGATGAAATGCTACCATACACAGGGACTAGAAGTCATTGGGAAGTTCTCGTGTTGATAAAAGCGTTTCCCAAACTGTGGGTCACGACACACTAGTGGCAATTACATAAAGATGTGTTCAAGGTATGTGTTTGTCTTCTCATATTCGTCCGCTTCAATGACAGAGGTCTTCTTACAAGTCGCTCCTTATTATTTTAACTGAGGATTGTTGTTTAATTTTCTTTCTCTGACTGCAAAGTGAGAGGAATTTTTAACCCAATCTTACAATGTCTTTTTTTTGTAACACACAACAAGAAGTCAAATACCTGTAAATGAACAGTGTGCATTCAGCAGTTAGGAAAGCAAACGTGATGTCTTTTTTTGTAATTCCAAAGTGTGCTGGAAACAGAGATTTTAATAGGCTCAAAACAAACAAAGCCACTTTAATTGGGGATGACCAAATTTAGAAATATTCAATGAAACCCCATTCCACGCATTATCATTTAAGTGCTCCCTTGCTATATTCTTCATAAGGAAAGCTGTATGTCTGTGCAGTTAGTGGCCATTTCAATGGAAATGTGCTATCTGTAAATGACAATGCACTACCACCGCCTCAGTTACATTCAAAATCACTCCTCCTCATGTCCATTAAAGGTAGGTGGGTCACGTAAATTTGTTCTAAAAAGTGGGTTTGGTTCAAAAAGGTGGGGAACCACTGGTCTTAAATGTTCTATTCTTGGGGAAACATTTTTTGATGTAATTATACATGTGCAAGGGAAATAACCGCAGTCACTTGAAGTGAAAGCATCAGCGGACAGAGTGGGCAGGTCTGTTGATTTATCCTTTGTGCTGTGGTGGGAGGGAGCATAATTTGAGTGACACTCATCGGAAAAATAGTGAAAGAGTTTTGACTGGGAGCCCCTATATAAGTTTATTTTTGAGAAACATGAGGCTGACAAGACAGAAGTGACTTTAGGCCAGACCTAAATAGAATAGAAGGAGAAGATCCTTAATGATGACGTATATCAAGGAAAAGAGGAGGATGAGGTGGATTCATCTACAAACTCACAATTTATATTCTCCTGGACAGACAGCAAGTATGAAAACTACTTTTGCAGTTGTCAAGACCCAAGTCATTCAATGCTGTAGTGAGATTGGGCAATGTACAGTCTTGGTGTAATAATACGGTTTATTATGTTATATCTAGTTGTAGGGTGTGCAGATCACTAGATAGGGTACGTTGTTGTCTGCTTGACATCAACTGATGCTATGATGTTAGCAAAGTTGGAAACAGGCTTTAAGTTTTTTTGTTTTGTTTTTTAACTCCGATCTGGCCTTGCCAACAGCTTTTTGGCTTTGCAAATGCTCGTTTTATGTTGTCAGTCTTTTCAATGGCTAAAGGAAGTAAGCTCACACTCTACTCCATCACGCTGCAAAAACAGATCACTACCACAGTTAACCTTAAGCAGCTTTTTCCAAAGAGCTAAACTCTAGTCTGCATAAGGCAGTTTTAGGGGATCTTATTAATATTTGTTAATGCTGAATATGTTTATAAGGCGCAGCAACTTGTCCCGTAGGGGTACCAGGGTGCTAGAAACTTTACAAAACCCGACCCTTAGTGCATGATAGGAGCGTTTTAAGGACTTTCCAAAGTCCCATGTGATTTGAGGTTGGTCTAATCTCAAGGGGCAGACAGTTTCAGACCATCCAAGAAAACCTGGCAGTGGGAAGGACAGATAATGATGCACAAGATCTTACAGAAGATGCCCTATTCTAACGGAGTCTGTTATACATATGCTGCTTGCTACCATATTGGAAGGATGCCAGTCTTGCAGACTGCAGTTCTCAATTGCTGACGCTCTTACCAGGTCTGCCTTAGGTACCTAAGGTATAAACACCAATGCACTTGGGCTTCTTGTGAGATTCAGTTTCTGTATTGCAACTGAAGAATCAGCTAACCAGGCACTATAATGACCAATGTATTTTTATCCCAACTCAACCAATTCGCCCTTTTCTGTGTATTTTCCCTGTAAAGGTATACTGTTTACATTTTAGATTGTCCTGGCATATTGAGGGGACATCTGATCACGATACCTTCAGCCCTCAGCCAATGCCTTTCCTGTTGCTTCCAACTTTCCTTAGTCTTATTTTGTCTCATTCATTCTTTAGGTGTTTAACTCTTACTTTCTTAAACTTTCCTGAAGCACTTTCAATGGATACAAAACCATTATCCAATCAAAAGTCAGACCAGGAACCATTCGGACTATTTGCTCCCTATAAAGGGATTATGACCCCGCCTACTGCCATGGTTTTCGTGGCAAATCTACTGCCACGAAAACCATGGCGGTAGGCACTATCAGTGCCAGGGAACTCCTTCCCTGGTACTGATGGAGGTCTCCCCTGCCACTCCACCGAGTCCTCTACCTCCCTCTCCCTCACCTAGCCCACCCGACATCCACACACTCACATGTGCACACATACTCATACACACACGCATACCCACATCCACGCACGCACACATACCCGTAACACACACTAACATACATTATAGCACACACGCATTCACAACACAACATACACGTACACTCTTATTTATTCATTCATGCACGCATTCCACGCGATCCCCCCTCACGCGATCCCCCCCCTCACACAACAGCCCCACACACGCACACAACACCCTCCACCCCCCTCTCCTGTCGGAGAATCAGACTTACCTGCTTGCAGGAGGTCCTCTGGCAGGAGACGGGACGAGGCGCTGCTGCCAGCAGCAGCATCTGCCAGCAAAACACCGCCATGCCGTATCATGGCTCATGATACGGTAGGAGGTGTTTTGCTGGTGTGGAACCCCAGTTTAGTTAAAATTTGGAGGCAGAGTTTGGTGGCTACTGCTGCACAAGTTCCTCACTGTCCTTTAGAACAGCTCATCCAACCCAACAGGATCCTGCCATGCTCCTCAACCAAACACTGCATTTCTCTTATTGGGGCAAGGATATCATCCAGCATCCCTGTGTGCAATTCAGTGTACTGTGGCCTGCACGCAAAGACGATTACAAACGTCCATATTACAGCAAAATAAAGCAAACCCAGCCCTTCTGAAGCTATCTTGGGTCCCAGTAAAGAAGGACTGTGTTTATGATCCTTCACCCTCAGAGCACGAGAGAAAGGACTCTGTGTAACTTACTCCACAAATTAACCAAGAGCAAACGCCTCACCTTTTGGTTACAAAAAACATTAAGCAAAAGTTCTGAAGAACCTATTGTATTATACTTGGACCAGTACTCTGGAATACCGTCCCTTCTGAAGCTGCTGCCACAAAAGATCACCTCGTAATTTAAGGGAAACTGAAAACGCTTCAACTTATAAGTATCTGACGACGAAAATGCCAGATTCTACTCATCTCTTGTGCACTACATCTGTCACTTAGGGAAAGAAGCACTACATAATAAACTGCGTACATTACAAACCCATGTCATGTATAGTTAAGGTTCACCATTTAACTGAGCAACTGTGTACTATGGCATCTTCACTATGTTACTCACAGCATTCTAGGTAACTCTGTTCTTGCTCATTTGCAGTATCCCTGCAGGCTGGTGCAAATGGTCTTTCTTGCATCCTTGCCTCTTCAGGAGTTGGCCGTAGACAACCAGTGATGACTTCATGCTTGTCACAATGTCATATCCAGGCAGTTTGTGCTTATGTTCTCAGAAGTAAGGCCCACTTTGCCTGCGTTTGACAGTGAACTTTGTGCAACAAACCTGTAGTAAAACACTTTGTTTGCTGACAGAGCTGGTGCTTGTGAAGCAATGGAAGGGTGGAACTATCCCTTTTCCTTCAAGAACAACTTTATTTGGTCATGCTGACATCTGCAGACTTCCGAAGCAGCTTATGAGGGAAGCGGAGTGCAGCAGTCTGCTAACTAGTGGCCGTGTACCTACTTCATTAAGCCCCAGTGAGTAGGGGCGTCATGCATAGTCGTGCCCTGCCACAGTGGTGGCAGTAGGTTGTTCTATGTTCACATAGAGAAATTATGCAACCAAGACATAACCCCATTCAACAGTTGATTTGCAGCACGTCATCTATCAAATACTGAAAGATTTTGCAATGACTAAGTGTCTGATGTCCTGAGGGTCTGCTCACTTAAATAAATAAAATAGCAATCCAGACCATTCCTTTCCATTACTGTATTAAGCCCTGAAGTATAAAGGAACTACTCCTTTGCAGATCTTGGCTTCTTACTAAATCAAGAAGAAACACTAGGGCCAACTGGCCGAAAAGCGGCAATGAGAGAACTTGTTTATAATCCAAGCAACATTGTGATCATGTAACTCAGAGTAACTAGCAAAGCTGCTGCACCCAAAACTAAGATGTACCAAGGTTTATGCAATGGGAACCAAGTATTGTTAAAGCTTTATACTGCATGGTAACAGTGGTGAATATTTCAATATTTGTTTATGCTTTGGTAAATATACTTATTATATTCATGCATTCTATACAATGCAGTGTTTTTGTCAGTGTTCTGCAAACAGGAGCCATGCGAAAAGAAAACCCACATTAATTTATTGGCAGGCAGCCACCTTTAGTTGCAGACACTTTTGCTCCTAAAATAACACATGTACTTTCATTAGCTCTGGTGTTAGCCAAGACCTATTGATTTTTACTAAAACTGTATGTATAACATAGTTACTTATATATGATTTTATCCAGCCCTCATCATCCTGTTATTGTGTCATTCACAATTTTCTTCTACTGACTGCAGCATACAGCATAGGGCAGTGGAACAGCCAACTTCAGCCATTGGCTAAATTGCGTGTGAGTGACAGCAGTCTGCCCTTTCACAAGAAGCACCTCCACACAAAGTAAGTTACTTCAGTGCCAGTGACCAATATGGATATATGTGCTTTTGGAGATAGAAATTAGTTTTGCTTTTACACGTTTTTTTTTATTTTGAAATGGCAAAGACCCAGCTAGCTGTCCAACAAAAAAATTGCAAGGTTCATTACAAAACAAAATAAACACAGACAAAATCAAAAAGTTGGCAGCCAGCACCAGGCCTATTTTCTTTGCCAATGCTAATTTCATTTGCAACTGTGTATCATGTCACCAAGTCCTTTCTGAGAAGGGAGCACAGACTTCCTCCAAACCTTAACTTCTTAAAAAATGCGGCACCAATTTTTATTTTTTATTTTACAAAAACAGAATTTCACACACTAGTATCTACAGAAATTTACATTGAAGTTTTCAACTGCTGTCAAGCTGCAGGGAGAAAGCCCCACCAAGTTGAGATTTTGCTTGAATGGAAACTGGGAACACATGCCTTTCTATGAAAGACTTGAGCAGGAGGTCTCCGGTCCTATAGTCTCATAAAAATAACTACAACTGATTATATCATTAATTCTCTGAAACACATACAAGTGCACTGTCTTACCTGAGCCTGACCCAGAATAATCGTCGTCGTCAATGGGATAAGCTCCTGAGCTGACAATGTACAGGTCTTTATCTGACGTCGTATCCACACTCTAGAAGATCAAAAAGAAACCCAATTGAGTATCAGCTGTCACAGAAGACAGGAATGTACATGCGCACGGATCAAAAATCCATACAGCTCTCAATCAATTAAAACATTATTCAATTTACATAAAACCATAAAAGGACAAGTACAGCACAATTTTACAAAACGATGAAAATATAGAACAACAAAATATGATGGGCTTTTACAGTGAGAACTCGTTATTATTAAATCAGAACCAGTTCTACAATCATTGTGCATCTAATATGAAATCGAAAAAAGAATTCAGAGCAATAGCAATCCGACAGTACTCTCGGCAATTAAAAATCAATATACTTATACAGATCGGACTCAAGGTACACAAATAAAAGCATTGCTGTACAATCAATTAAAACAATAAGGAGTTCCTGTGCTGGAACACATGCTTTAAAAAGGTGGCCACACCTACACAGACCTCCCGTGTGGGAAGCAACTGCAAGGTATAAAAGTGCAGGGATATGGTAAGAATGTAAATTTCCACTTGAGAGTTGGATTAAAAACGTTCTTGTGTAGTTGCTGTGGAACTTGCAAAAAAAAAAAAAAAAAAAAAAAAACACAATGTGCGCCTGAGTTTGCAATGAGTGCTCGTAAAAAGGGCCAAACCAGGATCCTTTTTGGGTCAAACTGGCCTAACGGAAAGGAAAGCTGGCCTATCTGGACCAACTTAAATCTGGTTAAAAGGATCATGTACCCGATTTCAAAGGAGTCAGATAAGGCTCTCGCTCAGAGGATGTATATACCTGCAAGTTCTCTCGGTTGGCGGGGTTCCTCAGCTCAGACAACTGTTTCCGTTCTGCCAAGGTCACAAACCATGGATTTTACTCAACTCCTATCCTTTGTGGTGATTTTGGCAAGCAATACAAAACGCTGGGCCCCCCCGTTTATTGTTCATATCTTTGATGTACCAGAGCCAGGGAATATGAAGGCCCCTTATCATATACAAGACAGTCAATGATTCTTAAAGATCTTACCCATGCGCTTAGTTGATAGTATTTAAACCTAGGCAATGAACAGTGGCTAGAGACAAAAGTTCCCCAAAGGTTTCACCGCCCCATCCTGTAATACTTGTCCCCATTCCATGATACCTGCCTCCTTCAAGGGGCGAACTAAGGCGTCTTTCAAACATTCAGGGGGAGTCCCAAATGGGAGCATGGGTGCTATAATATGATAAATCAGTGATTTTCCTTATTCTAGCCCACAAAAAAGCTGCTGCTTTTAGTAGTTTCAGCCTTACTTTTTTTATAGAACCTTGGGTGGCCAAATTTATACAAGAAATTCCGCTCCCCTATCCCTTCGCTCCGCAACATAGCCTTCTTCTTAGGGGGGACCTCCTCTGCTAATAATAGATCTTTGACATTCTTTAACTGGAATACCCATACATATAACTGAATATCCGGAGGGCAATCCCTCCCTTATTATACCCTCTACAAAGCTTCTTCCTGGCAATCCTGATTCCCTTATAAGCCCAAATAAAACTATCAATCTTCGATTGTATATCCTGTATTCTTTTCTCCGCAAATTCCAGCGGGATCATATTAAAAAGAAAGGTGAGCTTCGGGAGAATAAACATTTTTACTAAATTCGCTCTCCCGTATAGAGTCAAAGGAAGATGTACCCAACTTAATTACAGTTTATCTATCTGATGGGTCAAAAGTTTCAAATTTACCAATGACATTTTCTCCAAATCCTGTGATATCTTAACTCCAAGATACTTTATCTCCTCTTTTATTAACTTATGACAAATATTCATGTTCCATGTCATGATCTCCGTCTTTGACTCAGACTAATGAGTTAGTGGAGTTGCTACATAAGAATCAGCCATGTAAGAAAGAAGATGCTGTTTATTATAGAATATTCTTGGAGTGTTTGGATAGCTCAGGTGACGAACAGCATTTTCCGGGCTCTCTATGGGAGGGGGTGGTGAGTAAAGAGGAGACTAATACACTATGGGCAGGTTCCTGGCAGCGTCTTTATAGAGTGGTCAAGGCTGCTGCTCTTAGAAAGATTTGTTTTGCATAGAGCATGTTGTACCCCAAAGAAGCAAAATAAAATTAATAAAAACGCCTGGGCAGCTTGTAAAAAGTGTGGGGTAGTGGGGGCAGACGATGTTCATATGCTGGTGTTATGCTCTCGGATTTCAGAGTTCTGGGGGGATGTGTTTGAGACTATCTTCTGTGAACCAGGTTTAATTGGTCGCCTCCCTAGCCCTAGTTTTATTTGGTGACACCTTAGAACCGATAAATCTTTCAAGTGCTCATAGGAACCTGTTATTTTACTTAATACTTCTGGCAAGGCATTGGATTTCTTATACTCCCCCAAGTTGTTGGGAATGGGTGGATGCTGTAATGAAAATCTGTCAATTAGATCTTTGCAGAACTGGATCTAAGGCTGTTAAAGAATTACAGCAATCTTGGGTGAATAGGTTTTTTCCAAGAACTAGTTCTTGAGCAAATTGTCCTATGATTATTTTTTTTGCAAGGAGAGGGTGGCATACAATCATTCTCACCTCCCCCTTGTTATGAGTCTTCTGGATGAGACTGACCTTTTGCCTGATCCATAGGGGATTAGAGCATATATCGGGTCTAGCCGTAATAGAAGTACTACATGAAATAGGAGGACAAAAAAAAAAAAGACAGTCAATGATTATTTCACTGTTCAATGAGGACTCTGGAGTTGCACCAGAGAGACCACAATGACATGAAAGGGGCCAAAAATGGAGTCAACAACATACGTAAACAGAGTTCCTCATGAACACAGTAGGTTGGCGAACTCCGACATCCCAGGATATGCCTACATACTCCCTTTTCCTTGTCCTGCAATTGTTTAAAATACTTTTACTCCCATAATCCGGAGCCATGGGTGAGGATGGGTACCCACTTCCTTTTGTATATTTTCAACAAAATATCCACTACGGGCTTGTTAGCGATTTTTGATGCCAAACTAAAGCGAAAGCCTACAGAGTTACAAAACGTAAGACATCTCTGCTGAAGGCATGGACCCCAAGACCCTCAAGAATGTAGGGTGAACTCCAGGTATGGAATATCCTGGAATCTTCAAATGGGCATTCTTTGCAGAGCAGAACAGCAGAATCTCGGTTCCTCGTGCCTCAGGGCATTACAAAAGTTTTGTAGCAAGTTTCGTATTTAACCAAAACGACCCATAAAGAGGACTAAAGTGTCCAAAAATAGCCAAAGGCCATTTGGTGAATGGAACAGCATCATCTGCAGATAAAAGAACAGGGACACTCATGGTCGGGGTGTCCCTGCCCGTGTCAACCAGTGCCGTGTCCAGGCCATTTAAAGTACAAAAGAAATAGAATTGGAGCATGATCGTAGCCCTGCTGGACACCTCGATCCAGGCCAAAACATTCACCATTTGGACTATATGTAACCAAGGAACTAGGATTGAAACTAAGACACCAAGCCAGGGTCAAGTCCCAAAGACATAAGCACTTCCCATAATTTAGATCTGACTACACTATCAAATGTGCAAACCAGATCCATAAAAGCAAGACAAAAAGGCACCCCTTTAGCCAAAGTACATTTAATAATTAGAAGATGCAAGTTGAGACACTGCTCTTGCAGGCCCAGGCCATGTCTAAAGCCAAACTGGCCATTAGAAATGAACAGATTATCAGTGACCTACGAAATCATTCTGTTAAGGATAACCAGGACAATTATTATATCACTCATGAATTCTCAATGCCATGCATTTATACAGTTGTGACTATCACTTCATTCAAATCCTGAGAGAATGCAGCTGAAAAACAAGGGCGTGGCAATAGCAGGCAGTGCCAGAGATTACAGAAATACATGCCCCACATGCAAAATTGAATAATAAAATTAAGCTAGTGCAAGCTTTGAATGCTGGCTAATGACTAAAGGCAATCCAAACACACGGGAAGATATATTAAAGTCAAATGGGCAGAAACAAATTTGAACATAAATAATTCTTAAATTCATGAAAAAATAATGGAGGTGGGCAAGCCTAGAAATTAATAGGGTCTAAGAGCCCTTGCACGAGCCGAGCTCTGAAAATGTTTTCCATGTCAGTCATCCATCAAATAACAGATAAAATATCTAGGAGTCAAATCACAAGGTAAAAAAGTGTATTTCTTTCACACGTGGAAACCCTTAACATTGATACGTCCAGTATGGCAATGCACGGAGATACACGTATTACATTTTTTTCTGCCCCATCCCCACTCGTTTGACCATAAGTGAACTACGAGGGAAGACAGTTGTCACCTGAATCTTGTACGTAGCTTTGATTCTAGTAGATAGTAAAACAGTGTAGTCTCTTAAATCAAACACAATATGTTTTTACACTGCTGATATTTGGAACTCGGGTGTTTGAAGGTACTTTCATTTGCTATAGTGAAGGATAAAGAGGTTCGGTGAAATAAAATATTTGCCTAAAACGACACAACTTGGTTAAACGGGGAAGCTGCGATTAAGGCCGATTTTCTAGCTGCAGTTTGTACAATTGCGCCAATAAATGTGCATCTATATGTCTCTCCTTTTTACCTACAGTGTAAATGTCTCTTGTCTCTCTGTCCATGAAGGTAGAAAAGCGAGTGCGGCATGCGGGAGCCACATGAAAGCTCGGACCGTCATTGGCTCAGCTCGAGGTTTTTTGGAAACCTCGAGTCAAAGCCAGGCTTCAGGCTAGAGCTTTCAGCGGCTCGTCCACCTCTACAGAGTAAGTAAACAAACAGTGTCACACTTGTCATATTATATTTTTAGTTTTCTTCAACGCTTGGAAAGCTACGTAATTGAAATGAGAGAGAGCTCCGCTCTCTTCATGCAGCTCTCTCCTCAGTCTACCTTTGTGTATCTGGATGTCACGATCTCTGCTCTACCAACATGTCTCTCTCTAAACTTCATGTGTGCAGACGTCAAGGTTTTTGTCCCATTCCTTGCCACACATACAGACACATACTTGCCACATTCAGACTACATAAAGGCATGTAGTGCTGGTAATTTTACCACACTGGGGAACAGAAAAGAATCTCTAGTTGGTGGCACAGTGTATGGCTCTGGTGTACTCTCTCTTTTTGGTAGGTGCTCAACCTGAGGCCTGCGCAGATGCCATGCATATGTTATGGTCTGCTGTTTGCTGCTGGTGTTAGACATCAATAGTGGCATGGGGGAATTCAATCCCAGGCATGCAGGAGCAGCCTAGGCCAGCTTAATGTGTGTGGCCTCCATGGTGGTTACAGATGGAAGATGGGGCTACGTGAATAGAAGAGATCCCGCCCTAGCCCATAAAACAAACCTTTTATCCAAGCAAGCAGGTGGGCTTCCAGACACTTGGAATGGGCATTTGCCATGCAAGGTGAGCCTGCTAAAATCTTTGTGCATCCTGCTAACATGTTTCAAAGCCATAACGCTACCCTAGTCCTGAAACTATTTAAGAACCAAGGCTGCTCCTAAGTACAAAAAAACAAAATAAAGTGAGTGTGTATAGGAATGAAAATGTCACTTACCCAGTGTACATCTGTTCGTGGCATCAGTCGCTGAAGATTCACATGTTGTGCATAGCCCGCCATCTGGTGTTGGGTCGGAGTGTTACAAGTTGTTTTTCTTCGAAGAAGTCTTTCGAGTCACGGGACCGAGGGACTCCTCCTCTTTGTCTCCATTGCTCATGGGCGTCGACTCCATCTTCGATTGTTTTCCCCGCAGAGGGTGAGGTAGGAGTTGTTTGTTAGTAATAGTGCCCATGCAATGGAGTGAATAAGTATGTACCTAACTAAGATTTAATATATTTACAAATGTACAAAGTTGAAGCTAACTTCCAAACGGCTACAGGCTCCCGGGGAGGTGGGTGGGCACATGTGAATCTTCAGCGACTGATGCCACGAACAGATGTACACTGGGTAAGTGACATTTTCAGTTCGATGGCATCTGTCGCTGTAGATACACATGTTGTGCATAGACTAGTAAGCAGTTATCTCCCCAAAAGCGGTGGCTCAGCCTGTAGGAGTGGAAGTAGTCTGAAATAAGGTTCTTAGTACGGCTTGACCTACTGTGGCTTGTTGTGCTGATAGCACGTCTACACAGTAGTGCTTGGTAAATGTGTGAGGCGTAGACCATGTGGCTGCCTTACATATTTCGTGCATTGGAATATTCCCTAGGAAGGCCATGGTAGCGCCTTTCTTTCTGGTTGAGTGTGCCCTTGGTGTAATGGGCAGTTGTCTTTTTGCTTTAAGGTAGCAGATTTGGATGCACTTAACTATCCATCTGGCTATACCCTGTTTCGAGATTGGGTTTCCTGCGTGAGGTTTTTGAAATGCAATAAACAGTTGTTTAGTTTTCCTGATGTTTTTAGTTCTGTCGATGTAGTACATTAGTGCTCTTTTGACGTCTAATGTATGTAGTGCCCTTTCAGCTATGGAATCTGGCTGTGGGAAGAACACTGGTAGCTCTACCGTTTGATTTAGGTGGAACGGTGAAATAACCTTTGGCAAAAATTTAGGATTGGTCCTTAGGACTACTTTATTTTTGTGTAGTTGGATAAAAGGTTCTTGTATTGTAAACGCCTGAATTTCACTTACTCTTCTTAGAGATGTGATGGCGATGAGAAATGCAACTTTCCAGGTTAGGAATTGTATTTCGCAAGAGTGCATAGGTTCAAAGGGTGGACCCATGAGTTTGGTTAAGACGATGTTAAGGTTCCATGAAGGAACGGGTGGTGTCCTTGGTGGTATAATTCTTTTGAGGCCTTCCATAAATGCTTTAATGACAGGTATCCTAAATAGTGAAGTTGAATGGGTAATCTGCAGGTATGCAGATATTGCTGCTAGGTGTATCTTAATGGAAGAGAAGGCCAGGTTCGTTTTTTGTAAGTGTAGTAAGTAACCCACTACATCTTTTGGAGATGCGTGTAATGGTTGAATTTGATTATGATGGCAATAGCAAAAAATCTTTTCCATTTGCTTGCATAGCAGTGTCTAGTGGATGGTCTTCTGGCTTGCTTTATGACTTCCATACATTCTTGTGTGAGGTTTAAGTGTCCGAATTCTAGGATTTCAGGAGCCAGATTGCTAGATTCAGCGATGCTGGGTTTGGATGCCTGATCTGTTGGTTGTGTTGCGTTAACAGATCTGGCCAGTTGGGCAACTTGACGTGGGGTACTACTGATAGGTCTAGCAGTGTTGTGTACCATGGTTGCCTTGCCCACGTTGGTGCTATCAGTATGAGTTTGAGTTTGTTTTGACTCAATTTGTTTACTAGATATGGAAGTAGAGGGAGAGGGGGAAAAGCGTACGCAAATATCCCTGACCAGTTCATCCATAGGGCATTGCCTTGAGACTGCCTGTGTGGGTATCTGGATGCGAAGTTTTGGCATTTTGCGTTCTCCTTCGTTGCAAATAAGTCTATTTGAGGTGTTCCCCAACGTTTGAAGTAAGTGTTTAGAATATGGGGGTGAATTTCCCACTCGTGGACCTGTTGGTAATCTCGAGAGAAATTGTCTGCAAGTTGATTCTGGATCCCTGGAATAAACTGTGCTATTAGGCAAATGTGGTTGTGAATTGCCCATTGCCCATTGCCATATTTTTTGTGCCAGCAGGCACAGCTGTGTCGAGTGTGTCCCCCCCTGTTTGTTTAGATAATACATTGTTGTCATGTTGTCTGTTTTGACAAGAATGTATTTGTGAGTTATGAGTGGTTGAAATGCTTTTAATGCTTGGAAAACTGCTAGTAGTTCGAGGTTATTTATATGCAGCTTTCTTTGATGTACGTCCCATTGTCCTTGTATGCTGTGGTGATTGAGGTGTGCTCCCCACCCTGTCATGGAAGCATCTGTTGTTATCACGTATTGTGGCACTGGGTCTTGGAAAGGCCGCCCTTTGTTTAAATTTATGTTGTTCCACCATAGAAGCGAGAGGTATGTTAGGCGGTCTATCAACACCAGATCTAGAAGCTGACCCTGTGCTTGAGACCATTGTGATGGTAGGCACTGTTGTAAGGGCCGCATGTGCAACCTTGCGTGTGGGACAATGGCTATGCATGAGGACATCATGCCTAGTAGTTGTAATATCATCTTCGCTTGTATTTTTTGTGTTGGATACATGCGTTGTATAATCTTTTGGAAATTTTGAACCCTTTGTGGACTTGGAGTGGCTATTCCCTTTGTTGTATCTATTGTGGCACCTAGGTATTGTTGTACCTTGCACGGCAGAATGTGTGATTTTGCATAGTTGATGGTGAAACCGAGTTTGTAGAGGGTTTGCATGACTTGATCTGTGTGGTGCGAGCACCTTGTCAGTGAGTCGGTTTTGATTAGCCAGTCGTCTAGATACGGGAATACGTGTATTTGCTGCCTTCTGATGTGTGCAGCCACTACTGCTAGGCACTTTGTGAAGACTCTTGGTGCAGTTGTTAAACCGAAGGGCAATACTTTGAATTGGTAATGTATTCCCTTGAATACGAACCTTAGGTATTTCCTGTGCGACGGATGTATTGGTATGTGGAAATACACGTCTTTGAGATCTAAGGTTGTCATGTAGTCCTGTTGCTTTAGCAATGGTAACACTTCTTGTAGCGTGACCATGTGAAAGTGTTCTGATTTGATGTAGGTGTTTAGTGTTCTGAGGTCTAGGATTGGTCTCAGTGTTTTGTCCTTTTTTGGTATTAGGAAGTACAGGGAATAAACTCCTGTGTTTATTTGTGTCTTTGGTACTAGTTCTATTGCGTTCTTTTGCAATAATGCTTGAACTTCTATTTCCAGAAGGTCTGAATGTTGTTTTGATAAATTCTGTGCTTTTGGTGGTATGTTTGGAGGGATTTGCAGAAATTCTATGCAATAACCATGTTGGATAATTGCTAAGACCCAAGTGTCTGTAGTTATTTCCTCCCATGCTTGGTAATACTGACCTATTCTTCCCCCCACTGGTGTTGTGTGGAGGGGATGAGTGACATGTGAGTCACTGTTTGGTTGTAGGGGTTTTGGGGCTTGGAAATTTTCCCCTATTCCTAGGGAATTGTCCTCTGTATTGGCCCCGAAAGCCTCCCCTTTGGTATTGTCCCTGGTAGCTGGACGGTGTGGCCTGTGAGGTGCTGGCTTGTGTGGCTTGACCCCAAAACCCCCCTCTAAAGGATGTTTTGCGGAAGGCGCTGTAAGTGCCTCTGCTCTGCGGGGAGTAGAGTGCGCCCATGGCTTTAGCAGTGTCAGTGTCCTTTTTGAGTTTTTCAATCGCCGTGTCCACTTCTGGTCCGAACAGTTGTTTCTTATTGAATGGCATATTGAGCACTGCCTGCTGAATCTCTGGTTTAAAACCAGACGTTCGTAGCCATGCGTGCCTTCTGATAGTCACAGATGTGTTAATTGTTCTTGCAGCTGTGTCCGCTGCATCCATAGAGGAGCGTATCTGATTATTAGATATGTTCTGTCCTTCCTCAACCACCTGTTTCGCCCTCTTTTGTAGCTCTTTGGGTAGATGCTCAATGCGGTGTTGCATCTCGTCCCAATGGGCTCTGTCATAGCGCGCAAGTAGTGCTTGAGAGTTAGCGATGCGCCACTGGTTTGCAGCTTGTACTGCGACTCTCTTTCCGGCTGCATCGAACTTGCGGCTCTCTTTATCTGGGGGCGGTGCATCCCCAGATGTGTGGGAGTTGGCTCTCTTGCGAGCTGCTCCTACTACGACGGAATCTGGTGGCAGCTGTGAGCTGATGAAAACAGGGTCTGTGGGAGGTGCTTTATATTTCTTTTCCACTCTTGGTGTTATTGCTCTACTCTTGACCGGCTCCTTGAAGATTTCCTTTGCGTGCCGAAGCATTCCTGGGAGCATAGGCAGGCTTTGGTAGGAGCTATGGGTGGAGGAGAGGGTGTTGAATAAGAAGTCATCCTCGACTGGTTTCGAGTGTAGGGACACGTTGTGGAACTCTGCTGCTCTAGCCACCACTTGTGAGTATGCTGTGCTATCTTCCGGTGGTGAGGGCTTTGTAGGGTACGCCTCTGGACTGTTGTCCGACACTGGGGCGTCGTATAAGTCCCAAGCGTCTTGGTCCTGATCACCTTGGCTCATGGTGGTGTGAGCCGGGGAATGTGATGGAGTTTGTGCCGGTGAAACGTTAGTTACAGGTGGAGGAGAGGGTGGCGGAGTTACCTTTTGAGAGGGTGGCGGAGTTACCTTTTTCACCATTTTTGTTTGTGGTGCTTGGTCTGATTGAAACTCCAGTCTCCTTTTTCTCCTAATAGGGGGAAGGGTGCTTATTTTCCCTGTTCCTTCCTGTATAAAAATACGTTTCTGAGAGTGGTCCACCTCGGTGGATTGCAACTCTTCCTCAAATCTATGCTTTCGCATCTGAGAGGACAGTGATTGCTCCTCTGAATAGGAACCGGTAGGTGGGTCGGTTGCGGGTTGTTTTTGCACCGAAACCCTGTCTGTACTCTTTTTCGGCTCCGAAGTGACCTTCTTCTTTTTCGGAGTTTAACCCTCTCAGCGTCGATCTTCCTCGGTGCCGCTGTCTCTGCGTCGAGCAGTTTCGGCTCCGATATCTCGGCGTCGATGTTTTTCAACAGCACTTTCTCGGTCCCGAGAAGGCTGTGTGCCGGTGTCTCGACCGGAGTCGGACGATCTCGGCACCATTTCGGCCTCTTTCGGTGCCGATGGTCGGTCACCAAATTTATGGGTCGAGCCATGGCCTGGTGGCAGTGGCGTCCCCTGGGCCTTGTCACTTTTTTTGTGTGCTGGCTTCGACGTCTTACTCACAGTTCTTTGGTCGTCGAATTCTTCGGAGTCCGAATCATTGATCGAGAAGGTTTCTTCTTCCTCTTGTTCCTCGAACTCTCGGTGAGCTGTCGGCGTGGACGTCATCTGCAGTCTTCTGGCTCGACGGTCACGGAGTGTTTTTCGGGACCGGAACGCACGACAGGCCTCGCAAGTCTCTTCACTGTGCTCAGGCGACAGGCACAGGTTACAGACCAAATGTTGGTCTGTATACGGGTATTTGTTGTGGCATTTAGGACAGAAACGGAACGGGGTCCGTTCCATCAGCGTTGTTTTACACGCGGTCGGGCCGACCAGGCCCCGAAGGGGGATCGAAAACTACCCCGAAGGGTACCGGAGCTCTTCACTCTTCGATTTGGTGTCGATTCTAACTAAGCCGATCACGAACGCAACAATACCGACGTAATTTTTCCGATATTTAGCTAACTTTCCGTTCCGAAACCCGGAGCGAAAGGAACACGTCCGAACCCGATGGCGGAAAGAAAACAATCGAAGATGGAGTCGACGCCCATGCGCAATGGAGACAAAGAGGAGGAGTCCCTCGGTCCCGTGACTCGAAAGACTTCTTCGAAGAAAAACAACTTGTAACACTCCGACCCAACACCAGATGGCGGGCTATGCACAACATGTGTATCTACAGCGACAGATGCCATCGAACTGTTACTTTTCTTTAGAAGAGAACAACAGAGAGCAGACTTCACGTTTACGCTTCCCTAGAGCAGTGTACCCTTCAAAAGAGCTGCCGTGTAGTACATTCACATAAAGATACTAAACTGGGTGGGAGGACAGCGGGGGTAACTACGATCATGGGGCATTTGACAATAATATTGCTTGAGAGTGAGTACTGGGTAAGGTCTGCAGCTATGGGGAAAACTTACTGTCATGCAACATGAAAGGAGAAAGGAGGCAAGGCACAGAGACCTGGACACCACTAAGAAAGCGCTTGAGGAAGTCTGAATACAGCCAGGGCTTTGCATCCTTTGGAAGTAAGTTTAACTGTGGAGGAAGAAATTCTGGTAGGCGGGTCCGCCTGATGATAGTCAGAAGAGGACACGTGGGTTTAGCAAGGAAGTGAAGAGGAATCCTCTAGTAGTGAAGGAGGAGGGCGTGAACGGAGTGAGTAGTGAATAACACCAGCATGAGCTGGGAACTGGTATTACATATGGTGCACAGGGTGTCCTATGGGGATGCCTCGCTGCGGCTGTCTGAGGTAGCTTTGTTATGTCTGGGGGTTAGGAGGTCCTAGATTAAGATATTTTGTCCATGGCGCGTGTCGTTGTAAATAGATTGTGATATGGCCCACTGCTGCCATTAAAAGACAGTATCGCCACTTTAAAGAGAATGTTTCAGAGACCCGGTGCTAGGATAAAGTGTACAGTACTTGTAAGAAGAGAAATCAGTTTTAAAATCAAGAACATGCATTCGAATAAACATCTTACGGCTCTCATCCCGTCCTTTCAAAACACGGGCATGACCAATTTAAAGTGAGGAAATTATGTTCACCCAAGCAACATAAAATCTGCAAAAAGCAAAAGTAATCATTTCTGAAATAATCTCAATATATATATCTAACATCCAAAATCCTTCCTGTACTTCAAACTTAGCGATGAGAACTTTTTGTTTGATTTTTGAGCATTATTCAAGGATCAGAGGAGTAATTATGCTTTTAAATAAACGTTTCACAACTTCATTCAAACACTATGTTGCAAAAAAGCTGCTTATCGAGGAAATGTTTTACGATTTCCTATCATATGTAAACACTGCACGGATTTTAATTCATTCTTACCAAAAAAACTAATCAGTTTAGAAATATAATATTTCAGGTAAAATTATACATTTGTAAAGGCTGTGAATGAGCAGAAAGCTACAATACAGATAATATTATTTTCACATTGTGACAGCAGCTAATATGAAATTAGCCCCCAGTGGCTTCAAGCCTCTCTGAACCCTAGTTCTAGTAATTTTGAAGAGGTATGTAAACCAGAACAACAAAGGAAACGTCTGGCATTGCACGCCACAGTCAAGCCCTCAACTAACGTGTTATACGATACTAATCATTTCCACTACAACAGGAAAGAGCGACACCCATTAATTACCTTCTCATATACCGTGCAAAGGAGCCCTCACGAGGCTTCCTAGTGCATGTACATCTGCTATAAGAATGCACGTGGAACAACATAGCTTGGGGAAGTAATGTCTGCGGTGGCTGTATTCCATCACACAGGGATCTGAGAAGTCCACATACATTCTGCAATTGTAATATTACGGTTCTCACATCTTTATCCTATGAAGCCTGCAAAGGCTGCCACTACAAAACAGTGGTACCCCCACAAGAGATAGGTAGCTGTGTCAGATGTTTTTGTGAGGACTGGAGGAAAAACATGATGCACCCCTCTGGCTGCTTTTTCTGTTTTTTGCTTCATTCCATAAGTCGCTGTTTCAAAGTATTAAATATACTCAGGAAAGACAGAAAACATGGCATCTTCAGCCATCTAGTGGTATAACCATACAAGATGCTTTAATAATAATTGAGACAGTAGGCTCGATTTCAATAATAAAAAAAAATACCACACAAATATATTTTTCTAAAGGAACACAGGTCTTGGGGCATAATGCCCGCCGCTTCCTCCCCACTCTCAGATACACATGCAATGGGTCAAGGCGTTGCCACTCAAAATGATTCCAAGTTTTACCTGGTGCGAGACGCACCCAAAACCCTATGCTTTTCAGAACACACTTTCCACTTGATGAGAGCAGTTGGAAAATGGGTATGGAAAATGCCCCAGAATCAGGGAACCACGTGTCCAAATGGGCCTGGTAATTCTGTGTTCCGAATTGCTCGGACTCTGGACACAGAAACCTTTTTATGGCCAGAAAGTTGGGTGTGTATATCAGCTAGTCTCAGTAATTCACGACTCTGTATCCATCCTTCAGTTACAGCAATCTCCAAATGAGGCCTCAACTGTTGCATATGCCATCTGCCACTGTCGTGCCTTTCATATACTGTCTTTCATACTTTAGCCCACTTCACACAAAGGTGACATACACAACTGAATAATGAAACCTAACGTAAGATGACATGTACAAGGATATATTTAGCTCCATTAAATAGATAAACGCACCACATGTGCCTATAGCATTAGTATATCAAACACTTTCAAGTCAATGCAACATGTAAACAGGAAACTAGGAAATGGTTCTCGTATCACAAGACTATGTTTTCCCTTGAGTTTTAGATGTCAGTCATAATTCACTTCAAAATACTTTAAAATTTGCCTCATACTTTAGGTTGTTCTTCATAAGCATCTTTTATGTGAGCACTACAATAGTGCAACTCTTTACACAGTCCACCCCGAGCCAATCTAAACCACAAGAATGTATACATAATCCAAAAGTCGAACTGCACGCCTACTTCTTGGGGATCACATCAGACATCTCAAAGTTTTCATATTGGCTTCCATTTCCCTATAGATGACACTTTATGATGCTTCTATGATACACACGTCCTTCTAAGGCAATACTCAGCCTACTGGACGGTGCAGACTACTATGGAGACCATAATGCATGTGATAGCATAAGATCGCTTTTCAACTGCTCATTTTCAGTTTTCTGGCCTGCCTCTTTACCAAAATTGAGTGTTTTGGGTTCAGTCCCTTTATGTGAAATATGGCCCACAGACCAGCATCTTTAATTTTATGCATCTTTTAGGCAAAGAGAAACAACAGTGTCATCCTCTTTTCTCCTGGGTTCTCCATCAGAGTCACATGAGTATGTTTTACCAAGTCCTCATATGTAGGATCTAGGGTGAGTCAGCCACAGACGCAACACCAACCTCATGCTTAAATTTACGCCTTTGTCTCCTACCCAGATATCTGTCCAACTGAATGGAGACAAGGGACCAATACATCTCTACAGAATATTCATTTATGTATTGATAGCTATATGTACAAACCTAGCATGGGAACAACAAAGCACTGTACCAATTGGTAAATGTGGCACGAAAGAAATTGAATGAACGCTGTCAACATTAGGTGGTGCTTTAAACATGTTACTTTACACCACAATGCACAATTACAATACAAATAGCATGCGTCATGTGGACATAATGTTATTTTATCAGTATTACCCAGAACCCAAGTCTCCAAGCCGACAATTTATCCACTAGACCATATTTCGTCTCTAGGAGCAGTTCTCCTTGGGTACTAGCAAGGAATATTCCTGGACCTTGTAGCACTAAACATACACAAGACAACAATCTCCACTGCACTAACTAGGATTAATTTCTGGGTAAGCACACAGATCTATGCAAGCATTAACTAATAGAGGTTTGATGATGTACGATAGTGCATTACTTTATACGTAGTTACATGCACATAAAAGACTGAACAAAGTTATAGAATATTGTTCTTTAGCAACTACTTTGGTCCTCATCCCATGCTCAAGCACCCCCACCGCCATTGTGTGCAGCATCACAGTTCAGATACTTTTTAATGCACATTTGTATGATAAGTGGCACGAGGTTAGTCTGTGACAGAAAGCACTGTGAATATGTAGGTCATTATTTTAAACTTGCGTTACACACATTATAGGATATGCTGCTTACAAAATGGGCAAAAGATTTGTGATAAAAAAAGTGCTTCTAAAATATAGATTTTATTAATACCCAGACTGCATTTGGTGCAATTATTTTTATAACTATCTTTTAAAAACATAACAATTCATAGCTCAAATGGTAGCTCCTGTGCACTGCCACTCAAAAAGAATAATCTGTCTCATCAGGAAACTTGAAATAATTCCATTAGTTAAAGTCAATACCGGCTTCCAATCACCCTTTACCATGTGCAGATTGACCAGTTGCACAAATTTACTTTTCATTCAGGCAAGCAGGCACCCTGGCAAGAAGGGTTATTTAGCTTTCTGTCGCTCCTTTGAATTCACAGCACAGGAAACTCCCTGCCTTACACTTCAGATGAAGCATTTCAACTTTCGTAATAAATTGTCCTAGAATAGTAGTCTTTCCACAAAAAGTAGGGGAAATGTTTTAATTAAAATAAAAGAACACAAAGGCCACTTCAACCACGGAGATAAATCAACAGTAATACGCATTTGCAATGCAACAGGTCTCACATTTGTGAGAGTTCGAGCTACTGGCGCTGTAAATGACATTGTCTTTTACCTAAGTGTTTTGGTTTTGGAGTGTAGTGGGTGTATGCCAGGTGCCACAGCAACCCTCCCAGGCCTGAAGCTGCAGGAGGCAGGACACAACAAGGCCACCTTCTTGGGAGTGGTTTTTCCTCATTCCTACAGACTGGCTGTGATACCCTAGAGATGCAACCCTTTCTGGTGTGTTTACCTAAACTTTTATAGCACCAAACAAGCCACAAAGAGGCACCTTTGTGACATTTAACCTGGCAAATGAGGTGGTCAAAAGAGTTAGGAGCAAAGAAAAGGGGCAGCTATGAATTTCTCTGTGCTTTAAAGGAATGATTCCTCTACATTGGCAATACCAACCTAACTTTTAAAAACTGACTGTATACAAAGAGGATAACAGAAGATGCAGTTTAACTGAACAAGAGGCTTCAAATGTGTTCAGATTAGTGAAAGAGAGCTTCAGTGGTAGATGGACTGACAGACTAGGATCCAGAGATGCGGAATCTGGGACCTTGGAAATACAGAAGGGTTGGTACTCTGTATTCATTTAAAGCACTGCTTTGGGTTAATAGTCTCATGACAGCCCTGAGGACTGGGCTCTGTAGAACAGATGTGTATACCAGAATCTCCTGGGATTTGATGGTGCGTTTTCAGTGCATACGTTTGTGCACTGGCTGATGGTTTTGAAGTGAGAATTAATGTGAAGATTTGGCCTTGCCATCTGGACCACTCAGAGTAAAAGCGGGAAACCTGGGTTTGGAAGACAGAGTATTTTTTCACTTCCACCAGTAGTGCCAAGTGAGGCTCCTACAGGGCTGGTTTACTGGCACTTTTTCGGGCTATGAAATGGGTTCAAATGCATTCTTTTCTTGGGAATCCAAGGTTGGTCCCAGATCCATGCCAGAGTTTCTTCATACCCACATAAGATAAATTACGTAAAAATAATAATTTATATGGGACTTATTTACACAGTGGTTACCCTACAAGCCTGGCATAGATCTTGCCTTCCCAGTCCTTCAATGGACATGCGTGTTCTATAATGACATGCAATAAAGTGTTCTAATAAACATAATGTATATCTATAATATGTATATAGCACATAAGAACTGCAACATAAAAATGGAATAAAAAAAGCTACTGTGCAGTGCACTGCTCCTATGTCCCCTCGTGTTCTATAAATAGGTGACTCACTATCAGGTTGTGAGGCAACAGATGTCTCTCCTCTCTGAGTGAGCAGAATGACGACAGAGGCCCGAAGAAAGCATTTGCAGCAAGTAGAAAAATCCAGTGTTCAAAATATTTGAAAAGAAAGTACTTTAGGCCCATACGAATTTTGAAGTGAAAAGTTACCCAGCCCAATGATGCTATGAAACAGCCATGGCTTTGCAGCCAGAGCTGCATATCTGTTTAAGAATGCAAAGACATGCAACTAGCCAATTATGCCAAACTTCTGTGTACAGAAGCAGACAAAGACTGTCTGACCACAAATCACCAGCTTTATTTTAAATGGCAAGCTAGAATTACAGAAACGAAACAGTAACAAATATTCACAGGGAGGAGGGGGCATTGGGCTGCCACACACCCTGGAGTCATGGCTCCTCCAATAATATTCTACGATTGTGCGTGTGTTTTTTTTCCCTGACACAAGGGGCCACATTCAGTAAGAAAACCTACTGTCTTAAGCTTACTCGTTGATTCTGGAATTATCAAAGAATTTCAGAAGTAATACTCAGAGCCTGCAACTGTCACAACTTTTCGGAAGTACTCACAACCGTAAGCACTACACATATATGAAATTGTTTTCCATGAGCAGTTATCTGAGAAAAAAATTATTAAGACATTTACCTTATCTAACTTTCTTCCTCCCCACCCCCATTTTCCACTGGGAAAATGTTTTTACCGGTGGAGAAGCCAGATCTCCTACAATTGTAGGGATGTTACCTCTCATTCTGTTACTGAGAAATTATTTACTCTTGTCTGTAACAACTGTAAGTCTCTCAAATATTTAAGGCTCAGAATGTTTGTGAGTACTTACCAATTCATACGTTTATCAGTGAGCATAAACTCTGTATGGCATCTCCACTGTGGCATGCACACCCCACACCCAGGAGAGCAGATTTACTCGAACCTAATGTTACATAATACAGGTTTTATATTATGTGGGTGTAAACTGAGTTATAAGCTCAAATGCATATTCCACTTTTGGCAATCAAGCCATTGACTTAATTAAGTTGAACATATACATGTGCATAACTGTGAATAGGAAAATTAGTGCTATGGGGCACACAAGCCCAACTTCCTGCTTCCTGGGAAATAATTTGACAAGTAAATCTCATAGTGCCCAATTAGGTGCTGGGAAAAGGTTTGCATTCAAAATATACCTGCAGACTAGGATGTGGACACTGATCCTGTGGTGGTGCCTTGTGTTATATCACACTGATGCTTGGTCCCCTTTCCGGTTTTGACACCGTTTGGTTGTGTGGCGCAGCCATAAATGAGAAATCACACAGACCTTTTCCAGCTGACAAGCAGCTCTGTGTGAATTGTAATCTCAAATACAATATTTGAAGACACGGTGAGACACACTCTGCTTCATCATTTTTAGCTTGTCTGTGCCATTACAGGCTAGGGCGGACCATGTGAGAATTAAGTTGGCCCAGCCATTCAGTGGGTGTTATGCTGGAACAGCTGGGCCAGGAAACAGTGCAATTTTCAGCTCCTCTGGCAAAATAGAACTGTGCCAACGGTGCAGTCGCCATATAAGCTGTCAAGGTAAATTGGCAATATTTTTGCATTACCACTAGTTGACACCATAAGGCACTTTCCTTACACCACAGGGCTTGGTTGACCATATCCACTCTAAAGGAGAACTTGTGCATCCCCTAATGCAACAAGTATAAAGTATACAGCATTAATTTACTTCTGGTGTGTAGTCGTAGACCGCACATTGGGAATAAGCTAAGACAGTCATGTCCCTCTCAGGCATTGACTCAGCTTTGACTTCTCAAAGTCAAAGAAGATGTCAAAAAATAGTCTGGTCATGTGACAGGAATATTTAAGTGTATTGAAGATGCTGTGAACCGCTGCTCTGAAAAAGATCAATGTTGTGGTGATGCTGAGAGCAGATGTGTCCAAGTCTGTAACATAAACAAATGTTGTGCCAGCCACAAATTCTCAGTGCCTCACAAGTCATGAACAGAAATCATGTATTACTTTAGAGAAAATATGAACTCCTATGTTGGAAACCTAGGCTACAGCATGTATACGTAGTGCAGTCATAAAGATGTATTCCTCTTCTAATCCCATCATACAACTAATGCAATAACATTAATAATAAAATTATAACGATATATTACATAGCCCACATTAAACATGCAGTATCTCCTCTTGGGGCATGTTAGTAAGAGGAAGGGCCACTGAAATGATGCAGTCCTGTGACTGGCATACTCTGCAAAGAGGCAGATCCTTTGCAGTGGCTATCTAGTCACTTTTTAGTTGATGACTCTTGTAGGTAAGTGTTAAGCTGGTAGTAATAAGGAGAACTTTTTGGTCAGACTGTATTTATGTGTGTTAAATGAGATGGGCCAGCTCAACATCCTGTGATTCTGGACAAATCACTTAATCTACCCTTGCTACCAAAAATTAATGTATTCTTGTGTAATGTAATCAGTGCATATGTAAAGCGCTATAATACCTTTGTACTGAGATTGTGCTAACTGAACTCTATTTGAAGAGACCCAATGTACATCCAAAGGCTAGATGTTTTTTGTTCATGCTTGAGGATGTGAACTGCTTGGGCCTGGAGTCACAAATCCTTTTCCAGCATTTTGGAGACAACACATTTCACCATCTTCTTGCCTAGAACTAACCTATGTGCTTGGTTTGTGACCCTCCGGAGGTTATCAAGAGCATGTGCTGTCACCTAGTGTTAAGCTTTACTCAAGTAATTTGGTTAATGCACCCACTAAAGAGATCTTGACAGAACGACAATGTCACAAGTTACAATCCTGGCATAGTTTTTTCACCTCTTCATCTCTGCAAAGTTGATGCAAATACATTTTAGCAATTTTGTTAAGAACGGAACCTGCTTTGCCGCACTATGAAATGGGGGAACCTGTATTACCAAGAGCTATGTAAAACAAATGAGTTATGGCCAGACTGCCCCAGTACGCACCAGACAAAGAACCCTAGGGGAGAGGATGTGGAGTAAGGGACAGAGCTGCTGACTTTGGAGCTGGGGAACACGGTTCGATTCTCAGTGCCGGGACAACATCCTGTGATTCTGGGCAAATCACTTAAACTCCCTTTGCTACCAATGTGTTCTTATGTGATGTAACCGGTGCTTCATGTAAAGTGCTGTCTTACCTTTGTATCAAGTTGGCGCTACATAAGACTGCAAAAAAATTAAAAAGAAAGCGTTCCAATACCTTTTTGCCCAGTTCACGCTACATAAGACTGCAAAAAAAAAAAAAAAAACTCAGACATTGCAAAGAAACATCAAGATGCCCGAAAAACAAGGAAGAAGAAGAAGAAACAACATACCGCCATGAGCATGAAAAAAATAGTGGCCCACAAACAGGCAAAAAAACAGCTGACAAACTAACCAGTCAGACCAGCCCTTCAGGCACTGCCTGATTGCCCTATAGGCCAGTCCGACCGTGGTATCAAAAGACAAATGTGCCCTGCAGACATGCTGTGGCATGGGCGAAATGAGCTGCTGCTCAACCCAGTGATGCTGGAATAATTTTCAGAATGGGGGCACTGCCATCAATGTAACATCACTGAAGGAATAGGGTTTTTCAAAAACTAAGCATAGAAAGAAAACCTATAAGTGTTGCAAATGTGTCATGCCCATTCAGAAGGAAAGTGGAAAGGGTGTGGTATGTATCCAGTGGTGCACTTTGGAAGGCGGGTGTTTTAGCGCACTGTTATTTATAGACAGCGCAATTTAGGTTGAATCGGACACTGAATTTAAATAGACATGCAGTTTAATGATAATGTGTCGAAATCGGGTTTCAGCAAATACTTATCTTTAGCAAATCACAAGTAAATTGTTTCAATTTATCCTATTAAAATCAAATCTTTGTTTCTGTCATAATTCAGAATTACAAAAAAAGTTGCCTCACTTGTGCTTTCCTAATTGCCGAGATTCGCACAGTTCATTTACAGGTATCTAAATGTTGTGTCTTAGGAAAAAAAAGGACATCCTACAGCCTTTTCTTTCACTCCCTGTACCCAAGTAAGATTCTCACTTAGGTTGCTTTTACAAAATCTTCTCACTTTGCAATCGGAGAAAGAAAAGTAAACACCAGTTTTCTAGTTAAAATAAGCAGCCATTTGACACAGCATATAGCCTGACGTTTGATATTCGTCACTGAATCCATAGCAAACCTGATAATAAACATAAAATTAAAACATCATTTTTATTGCTCATTCACCTTCGACACTCCAGCATGAGGTTTTTGTGGGTGCTGCAGCACCACGCCCCTCTACTTTCAGCACCTATGGCTAAACCAAAAAAGCCCTCAAAATAATTTAGAAAAATGTCTCTACAGTGATTGAACTCTAACTTCAGATCTACAATGTCATGTGATGGTATATGCACTATTCAGGGTGCAATACTGACTCCATTCTTTACACTATCATATACACTGCAACGGTGAGGCGGTAACACCGCGTGTGGGACCTTGACATATTGATGATGTAATTCAGGGGCGTCACAAGCAGCCACTCCGGCTCATCCACCCGATAGCTAATAAAGCCACTGTGCGGCAATCCATCAAGTTCCCAGAGCTGCAGCAGCTCGCGGGAGACCTCGTCTATCACACTCACTGCTAAAAAAGATTTTAATACGACAGACCCATTCAAACTCATTTAGCTTCAGAAAATGATGCCCCATTAGGGTTTGATAAGTGTCTCTCACCCTTGTTTCAATCTCAGGAAACCTGTATTAATTCTCATTTTAAATTGATTAGGATGAGTTCTCTTCACCTCAGCTACTCTTCACATGCCTTAGGCTTTGATCTGTTAATAGTACATAAACCTTAAGAAAGTGCCATGGGAGTAGCAGTTACTGAACAAAACACATATCCCATGATTGCAGGATAACTAACTTAGCTGTGACCCAATCCCGCATTCACTACAAGGCTGTAATAATTCATAACCCAATATGGTTATTGAATAAAATAATTAAAAACATGGGCGACAACCTTGTGCTCTTGAGTGATGCAAATCAGAGATGGGATGAAAATACTCTTGTTGCCACCTAGGTGTCATTCCAAGACATTACGTTTGAGCAGGACACTGGAAATATGGGATTCAGCAGCTGTAGCATTTTCCATATAATTATGGATTTGCCACAGTCACTGCCACTATAATTATGCTACTCTGTAGCTGCATTTAACTCATAATTATGGATTAGCAGCTCTCCCACATAATCCATCATCTGACCCATAATCTGCAGATTTTACCCAACAAAACTGTTTCTAGCTCAAGTGGATCAAAAGTTACTAAATAGGCTGCAATCCTATGTTGCTGCACAACAGAAAGATTTGTGCAAATATTGGCTGGTCACTTTTAAATTCATTATTGCTGTGTTTGAGTGTTAATCTGGAAGTAATTAGTTGAAACCTTTGTCCCAGACAGTATTTGCATGTGTACAAATGACAAAATAATGAGGCAATGCTGTCAAATAATGTGCCACATTATGCCACATAATTTGAGTTTTGTTGCAGCATTATTTACTCAACAGTGCTGCACAATTAGGCACTTCCTGACGCAAACTTCTAGTAGCCCTACACATCATCTATTATCTGCTGCATAATCTGCAGATTAACAAAAAAATGTTTCTACATCAGTGGGTCACGAACTTTGTAGAACCTCGGCCTTTTTTTAGAAAAACAAACTTCCAAGACTGGCCTACCTTTAATGGCCATAAAGTGGGGCAATTTTCTAATGTAACTAAACCATTGTGTGATAACATAACACATTGTCATTTACAGATAGCACATGTTCCATTGAAATAGCCACTAAATATGCACAGACATACATTTTTACTGATAAAACCTTATAGCACTCAAATGTTGTGTGGAAATAGTGTTTCTATGAATATTCATCATTTGTGCATCAACAAGTGTCTTGATCCTATTAAAATCTCTGCTTTCAGCACACTTCAGAATTACAAAAAAGTTCTTCATTTTTACTTTTCTACCCGCCAGATGCATACAGTTCATTTACAGGTATTTACATTTTGATGTGTAATGCAAAAACCAACAACCTACATTGTGTTATAATTCACTATAAAATTCCTTTCACTTTGCAGTCAAAGAAAGAAAAGTAAACATCAATCCTAATATCAAACGAATACAGCAGCCTGACATTTTACCTCTGTCTTTGAATCACTGGCAAGCTACAAGCAGAATACGGAATACAAAGGTATCTTTATTTATTGCTCTGATTTTCGCAGCCTAACAAAAATCAGCTTGCGACCAATCAGTGGATCTAAACTCGTAGTCTGGGAAACGTTGTTCTAGCTTAACAGATCAAAAGTTTCTAAAAACGCACCCTCAAGTGTTGCCGCACAGTGCATTGTCCTTTTCAAATGTTGAATGGTCCCACTTTTGTTGCTCATTGATGAATTTGGTTTATAAATAATAATAATAATGCTGTGAAAGCTTTGCTCACAGTTAACCGGTGTAGTTAAAAAAAAAAAAAAGTTAATAATACTACGACAAAATATACAGCATTTTGCCACACAATTTGCATTTATTTTCTTGCTGCTTAATGTAGTCTACACTGGGGCATATTTTGGTCCTCTCCTGCCGCATGATTCCAGTGGCTCTGCAGAGGAGGTGCAGTGGCTTGGAGTAAAAAAAAATAATAAAAAAAAAAAGAGAGAGAGAGAGAGAGTCTGTGTCACAGCATGACCTCTCACTATGGGCAGGGCCCTGGAATTTTGGGACTGTGTGATTTTCCCATTATTATGGATTTGCCGCGTTTGACAGGTAATCAATCATCTGCTCACTATCAGCAGATTTTAACCAAAACAATTTGTTTCTGGCTCAAACGGTTCAAAAGTTACTAAATTCAGCAACACGTGTTGCTGGTTAGTGGAAGACCCTTTACAAAGGGGGACTAGTGTTGCCTTAGTGTTGCTTGTTGCTATATTTGGGTGTTAAACTGGTACCAATAAGGTGCAACCAATGCGCAGACAATGTTGCCAAGTTTTAAAATGACAAAAGAATGCATTAATCCTTTACAAAATGTGCTGCGTTAAGCTGCATAATTTTTCTTTTCTTGCCACCTAATTCACTCGACCCTGCCGCATATATTGGCTTCTTGCAGCATAATTCCAGTGGTCCTAAATATGGGCGTTAAGAACTAATGGGACAGGGAAACACCAACTTTATTTCATTGCTGCAAGTCGTTCTTCTGTACTCATAAACATGGGCGCAGAAAATGTGTGTGATTTTTTTTTTTTAACTAACAAGGTTTAGTGCATGTTCTGTATTTCACAAAGTTCTGCTACTTTCCCTGTTTAAGGTTGCTCTCTTTGTGCACATTTTTTGATAGCGTACAGTGTGGAATTGTTTACTCTCAGCACCCCAGCCAAGGCATACCCCGTTTGCAGTTTCCTATGAACCGGGATAAACCCTGGTCAGAATTATTCTCTTCACGTTTACCTTCTGTAACGTAAATTGTTTCGAGAAATGCGCAGCTTGAGAAGCTTTCTACAGAACTCAATGACACCTTTGCGAAGTAAACTTTGCTATTTCGCACCCTCTACTTGCCACTTGGTTCTTACCCTACAGAACCCAGAATTATTTACTGCGTGATTGTAATTCTGTAGCCGACGCACACCCTTCACCTCAGACTGAGAAAGGAAACGGGTTTGACGCGGCAGAGGTGGCTTATTTATATGTGCGTGCCGTTACCGCGCGCCCTCCTCCCACCTGCCAGATAGTGCTGACTACAGGTCTGCCGCGCGCGGGAAACGCCTGAGGCAGCAGCTTCCGTGTTGATCTCGATCACAGCTCCTTTCAATCTTGCTGCAGTTTCCGCTGGTGAAGTACTCGAACAGAAAGAAGTAAACCTACAACTGGAATTGAAAAACAATTTCTCCAGGACTCCGTAAATTGGGAGTCAAAGTGTGGCAGATGAAAGGGGGTGGAGTCACGAAGGGCGGGGCTTAAAAAGCAGCGCCTGACCGTCTTTTTATGCATTTACATTGGCAACAAGGAAGGGCAAATGTGACAGTATAGATGCTCTAGCTGAATTAATTGGTCACAAACAGGCTGTATTTTAATATGTTCTAAATAGTTAACACAACTGCTGCAGATATCTTTGTGTGCCCAGCAATTTAGAGGGGATATTAACAGCAGTAAGAAAACTCTGGTGGTTTATGCGTTTCTAGAAGAGTTCTGTTTTCACTCCAGTCACAGTTTTCACTCATGGGGTAGCACATAGGACATGCGTTCTGTAAAGCATCTTGGTAACATGCAGACCACAGATTTGTATTATGTAGACAAATTAGTGTGCTACTTGTTTTAACAATGGTATCATTGTGTTACTTCCAGTTCATACGTTGCAATCATTCTAATATAGCACAACAATATATTTAGCGGCACCAAGGTTTTTTTTCAATCTGTTGTAATTTACACATCACTACGAAGGGTTACTGCACAAACTAATAAGGTCTTGTTAACACAGATGAGTCCAATCACTATGTCATGTTTTATATCCATACTTTGTGTTTCTTCCAACCAAGCACTCTAAATATACAAGTTTAGAAGATAACGTGATTCCTACACCTTATAACGCTCAATATGTAACATTTCCTGCTGACTGATATACACACTTGTATGAGTAACTGCATCTATGTGTAATGTAAAGTGCTCTGGAACCCTACACTGAGATAAGTGGCTCTATAACATAATTTTAAAAAGTAGGTGCCATTTAAATCTATTTTGCTTAATTACTCATACACGCAGATACATCTGGCATTCTTACAGAACATGCACATACGTGTCTTACCCTTGGAGGTTGAACAAAGTGAAAAACCTGCCTACAAGTCATACTTTCTTTAAATTATTTGTGAAGTGATGATATGGGTGCCTTTGTTTCCTCCACTGCAATGTTGTCTAGGTGTTAGCCAAGAAATGGCCCCCAACCAGGAGGATACTTCAACAAAAGGAGGGCTGATGGCCCTCTAAATCAGGCCTTTATTTTGGGCCCAGCTCGAAGTTAAAAGAAGAAAGCCCTTTTGTCACCTGTATGTTGCTGCTCTGAACTAACGGAAAGCAAACAGTGTGCGGGTGCCTGAATTGTGTCCTGGTGTCAGAAAAATGATACCAGGACAAATTCAGCATATTTTCATTGGTCAGCATATGTTCCTTGATCAGCCAAAATAGCTTCCCAAACCGAGATCCAGCAGGATCCCCTTCACTTTCCATCACTGACTGAACAATTTGCATGTTTTGTTGGGATTCTCCACAACGCAAATTAAATCCCAACTATTTGAATGATAAGTTTAAGCGGCACCAGAATTTCAACATCTTTTGGAGCTAGTAGACTTATAATATATTGTTAAGGAATCTGAACATTTGTTTGATCCCCAGATTTAGTTATAATCAATCAATCAATCAATCATAGTATTTATAAAGCGCGCTATGTACCCGTTAGGGTTTCGAGGCGCTGAGGTGGGGGGGGGATAGAGAGGCTGTTTAGCGGTCGAAGAGCCAGGTCTTGAGGAGCCTTCTGAATGTGAGGAGGTCCTGGGTCTGGCGTAGCGGAGTGGGGATCAAAAGTTCTGTTTCAGGCCATTATTCACAAAGATGGCAGCTGGGCTAATTATCCTTAAGCTTTGATGACACATTTCAGAAATACACAGTGAACTGCAAGTCAAAACCTGGCAGCCTGGTACTCATAAGATGTCCCACAAACGAGCACCCTGCTTAGCAAGGGTTGCTTTTAAAATATAAACATGACTATAAACCTAATTTTGCAGAACGGATCATTGTTTATTTTCGATTACTGTTATTTTAAAGAGTGCAAAAAGAGTGAACCAACTTGAGTTTCTTGGTGATACCATGGCATGAAAGTACCGAATGGCCAAGGCTTGCTTACAGCTTGCTACTGTTTTCAGTTATTTGCAAAACTGGGCATAGGTGGTCTAATTAAATAGGGGGCCAACCAATAGGTTCCACAGCAGAGTTGCTTTCAAGACAAATCTGTCCATCCTGGTGCGAAAGAAAGACATTTGAGCAAAGGACCAGAAGATCTGAGCGATCAGCCATTGATTTATTTCACAAATTATATTCTTAGAAACCAGGGTCCAGTCTAAAAAAAATCCTGATGTACCATGCAAAGTGGTGTAGATGTTGGGGACTCAATTCACAAAGAAAAGCCACACATGCTCATAGCAAAACTTTTGTAAATAGGGCTATTTGTGTTGTTTCAAAGGCAGCCATTAAATGAAATGCAGTTCAGATGTGATATAGCCAAATTTGCCAGGTGCCAGTTAATCTCTGTATGGAATCTGTGCATGCAAACATGTTACGGTTCACTTCCGAAGGCCACAGTCAAAGTGTGCAGATACAAAAGCAATGCTGAGAGCAGGAAGACAACTCATCCAGTTTGAGAATCCATGGAAAGAGCTGAATCCTAGGCAATACTTAAACTGCAAATCGCTTCCACCAGTCACAGGTGAGAGTCCATAGGCCTGAGACAAAAGTGTAGTTCTCAGCAGGAAAAAAAGAACTATAATTAACAGAAGGTGTGACATGGTGGCATTCACCAACTATTAGAAGATCCTTTGACTATGCGACTGAGTTAATGATAGCAAGTGAGGATTATCGAATAGTGGCCGGCCGTGTAGTCAACCGGACTGCCACTACTCAAGAAATCTAGACTTTAATTTGATCTGCTCATTACTCTGAAGGATCGGTTAGGCAACTTGTTGCACTAAATAAAACTTCCAAATACATCAACAACTAACATTTTTTACTACTGCCATCTTATAGAATTTAGCACTTCACAAATGAGATGTCATTTTTGGTTAGATCACTTCTTTACTTTAAATCAGCTAAGTACAATGATGTACAAAAAATCATTGCCCCTGCATATGTGCAAATTGCCCACCAGTGGCCTGACATTTATGTTAACCACAAGCAGCGAGATAGTCAGACATGTGGGACACCTCGCTTGGCTTGAAAAGGAGCAGTGTCCAGCGGGGTCAGCATCACATTCTGTGACTAGTTGCAAGAAAATTAATCCACCCAATTCAGCACTGCATTCTGAATTACCACTGCTGAAATATGTCTCGGTAAGTAACAGATGTTCAAATGTGTTGAAAGTTGCAGAGAGATCTAAAAGAACCACGACCTGACAACACCGCTATCCACGTCCATTTTCGGGTGATCGATCGGGCATGGAGAGGACAACATGCTCTGTGTAGGTTGCATCAAAAGCATGACGCAAATGTGTTAGGAATGCTATGCGTTCAAGATGAACTGAATATCCAATATCTCTTAGGCAGTGGAAAAACTATCTAATGTCTAATTTAATGTTTAATATCTATCTTAATAGAAATCTCCAGGGGACCAAGATTTCAAGAGGCCAATAAAGAATGAACATCAGCCTCTGAAAAGAGGTAAAAACTGATGAAGAGGCAAAGAACCCTGTCCTGGTGGATCTGGAAGACATTGTTCTTCCAGTGGTTGAAATGGCATTCGATGTCAACTAGAATCTAGTGATCTGTCTAGGAAAACCAATCTGCTGGCTTTTTTACAATGATCCAGTGAAGTTAATATCGGAGATGAATAGGCCACCTCAAGAAGAGGCTCTTTTTAAATGTTCTTACCATTAGCGTGGATTAAAAATAATAATAATAATGATAATAATTCACTATTCAATACCATTAATAGAACAAACTATTATAACCCTCGGCACCTTTGGCTCATCGTTCCATAGTCCACAAGTCCATGCGCAACAAGAAGAAAGCAATATTGGAAAGACAGATCAATAAGATTATCCAAGGTGTGCGTACGACCCTGAAAGAATATGGCAGCTTATTGAATACAGATTAAACAGGCAAAGGTGTTAATTTCTCTCCTGCACTTACAGAGATCAGTGATAAAGGCTTCTATTTTATGTACTTAAGTTGTGTTCTCGATGGAGAGAGGTAAAGCCCTGGGGTTCAGGTTTTGCCTGTTAGCGACTAGCCACTGGCCAATAGGCAGCTCACAATTCTATGAGACTTTTCCCTATCTTAGTTGTAGTGACAGATCAAATGGGGGCGAGCGTGGAGAGCTTCTTTTCAAAAACGGACTGACTGACCTGTAAAAAGTCAAGCACCTATGCAGATTTTCTAAAACGTACACAACAATAAAAGATGGTTGTCTAAGGAGTGCAGCATTCACAAAGGCTGATAGGACTTGCATTTTGTTTTCAGGAAAGGGAGCTACCAATAATTTGCCAGGGCCTATTGTACTGAAAATACACTTTTTCCAACTAAAGCAGAGGTCCAAGGGCAGAAGAGATAGGTTCTAGGAGTAAAGTGGTACCTAGGCGCATTTCCTCCTCGTCAAGACTGCATAACAGCACTTAAAGGCAGAATGCCACTCCTAATGCCCCTCTGCAGTTTCCTTTGACCTCAACAGTAAAGCTTGCTGGGCACAGTGGTCTCATCGTTACAGGCTGATGGTAAGTAGTACACAGCACAAACCAACTGTTTGAAGCTGTGTCTATAGGAAAGCAGCTGGACGAGAAACTGGGTCGAATCCTGCAAGCAGAGCACTGTTTGGAGTGTTACTCCACAGATACCTCTTTATTTGTTAGAGCCTTTGAAAAAGGTCAAGGGCGGCCAGTACACTATCTGCACAGTTTGTACGAGTCAGCTTCGGGAAACACAACCATTTGTGTGTTGTTCTGGAGTATACCTAGATAGCAAAGTCAAGTGCCTCAACTGGAGTCAGTAATCTTTGAACAAAAAGTCCTTTCCAAACTAAAATATTAATTATGTGGGTGCATTTGTAATGCATAAGCTAACTACACCTAGACTAAGAGAGCACTTTTCATCTCCATGTCCATTACGGCTCATAAATCATAGACAAACCAAGTCAAATGCCATCACCTGCCTTATTCTACAATTAAAGTTTATTTATCAACAATTCTTTGAGTGGAAATCATTGGAAATCTCTCTGCGTGTCTGACATTGGTGGATTAAGTCACTGAAACTGATAAATGAACACCAACTGTAAGTATGACCACACCCACTCCCAAGACAACTCTGACCCTACATTCTCTCAACCTACCATCCTTTGAAGAAGCCAGGCATTTTTATCAATTCTGAATAAAGTATACATGACAACATTTTCAAACTGGGAAGTGGGAAATTTTGAAAAAACTAAATCGGGGGAATGCATTTTCCCCACTGGTTTATACTGAAGCAGAGGCAATTTTAGGTGGGAGACACCCAAAATAAAGCCATGTTTGGGTTCACAAACTGGGAGTCACCCACCTGAATCGTGTCTACTGGCACATACGGTAATAAAGTGTAACTGTATCGTGCGGGCCAGGCAATCGTTGGACCAAGCAGGCATGGGTGCAATGGTTGCCTTTTTGCACTGTAAACTGCTGCACACCTTCAGAACAAGCCACAGAATTTCTTTTTAAGCTGCAACCTCTCTGCTTGTGGTCCTGACGAGTCAGATATTGCAATCTAACCAATTAGTACAGCAATGATAGTGTCATAACCTAGAAGTGGACCCCGATAACATGCAAAATATACATATTGTGTAAATACTAAGTAACTTTCAGTTTCCAAGGACATCCCTCCAGCCATTGAGGATTTATTGGAACCCAGGATGCAGGCCAGTGATAAGACTGCCTCGTGTGTACACACTACACCTTAAAAACATCAGAAAACTACACAAAAACAGAGCAGCAAGTAAACCATTGTCACTGCCACTGACAAGAAAATCTGAAAGATGTAACTATTTTATACTGAAATCAACACATATGGAGTGGTGGGTTAGGACAAGAGAGGCCTTGAGCGCCCACTAAATCGCTTTCTGAACCCAAAAAAGCAACAGTTTGGCACTTTATCTCAACCAAACTAAATACTTTAATTTTCTTATTTAATGGGCAAAAAAGGAGGGAAAGCCGTAACTGTGGCGGTGCAAAAAGAAAAGGAGTGTGCAATTGTGCTGTTGTCATTAGAACACAAGCAGAAATAGTGGACTTAAGGGGTCCATAAACTGTAACTAGAACAAGCGTTGGCAAAGCCAATAGGTTTCACCTATTTGAGATTTATTGGTGTTGTCAATGTTTTTTTAGACATATTGGACAGCGGCGCGGGCTGCTTTGCAACATGGAGTAAAGAAAATAAAGACCTATGAAACTATAGGCTCTTTCTAAATTTTACTTTAAGGCATGTTGCACAGCACCACTGCTCCAAGCACTCTATAACATAAGATTTCAAGCTGCACAAGAAACCTCGCTTCACCATGTGCGTAGCCATCAATAATGCCTTAACCATAACTGCAACATTAAACGTTTCTTACGTACATTTTTGTTAAGTGCTGTCACACAAGCATGTATAAGAGATGAGCATTGTACTCATTAAAAGAATAGTTTTCATCTTATAAAAATTCAATAAAAACCTTTGAACAATTCAAAGTGATTCCTTTGTTTCTATCAAACTGCTGTTGAATTGGGCCCCTCGTCACATAAAAACTCTCTACCATGTGCATGCTGACAAGTAAATTTTAAAAAGAGAGAGTACATGCAGGTGCCAAGAGTGGTGGGTCACTGCCCACAAGAAGCTGTACTTGGTCCATGTGCCAAAGGAGGGACGAAGGCTGAAAGCCCAGGAGGAAGCAGGAGGTGAGAAGGTGCTGACCAAGCAAGGAAATGAGAGTGACGTCGGAGCCAAGCAATGGTAAGGAAAGGTAAGTAATGGGCAGGCTCCATGTCCCTTCAAAGATTTTTTTTTTAAATCCTTTTCAAGATATTTCACAAGCACTGTGAAGGTAAAATCTAAAACTGCTCGAATGATTAAAACAAGAACTTGCTAAAAACTAAGGTGTAACTTTCTCTAGATTGCTTGGTCCCCTACTTGGCTAATTCCCAAAAAGGAAGTTGTGTTTTGACGGCAGGATGGTAGTAGCAGTACAAACGTGATCCAATGTGTAACTGAGGTTTAAGTGAAGGGTGGACTGATCGTAATCTGCGGGGCACAGAAATTGACTTTACTCTTCAGATGAATGAAAAACGCTACCAGCGAGAGTTTCCACCGGGTCGCAGAATGGGGGCCTCGCGCTGCAGAGCTGACAGGGCCACGTGCGGCTGCTAATCCCAAGCGCCATTTTTTGGAACAATTAAAGTAAAGCCCCACGTTCTCCATTTCAGCGTGTAACAACCAGAGAATCCTAAACTCACGAAACCTCCTTATCTGTGCTCCAGCTTTCTATCGCCCGGACGTAAAGCCTCATAAAGCGCCTGAAACACAAATGGCCTTGAGCGTTTTCTCAATGGAAAACCACCTGCCACGAGGGCTCTTGACAGAGCAGCTATGGAACATCTGGGACTCGGAAGCGCGCGCCCCTCCCTCCATGTTAGGAATGTCGGCAGGCCAAGGCTGCTTTGATGTTCACTGGAGCTGCCAAAAGAGCTCCGATCCGACGAGACCCCTCTCTTCAAGAGAGGCAACAGTGCACGCTTTCTCGGCTCGCGCGCCCCAGCCGCCCGCCTGTTACTTTAAATGAGGTACTTTGGGAAGGAGGTTTAGTCGCTTGAGCGCGATGGCCTTTTCTTTGGTATTAGGGAAGTGAGGGGAAGAAAACCAATATTTAAAACATATGCAACACAACAAGACCGACGTGCACAAACAAATGCTGGAAGAAAAAAAAAAAACACAATAACATTACGGACTCTTCGTTCGGCAACTGGAAACACGACCCCGGCACAACATGATAAACACGGGCAAAGGCGTGCACGAGCTTTCAGCGAGCCAAACTTCGACAGATGAGTAAAAGAAAGTAGAGTCGGGGTTAAATTAGCAGGACTTGGTCGAATATAGAGGACAGGGCGGGAGATGGAGCTGACCTTGTCTTACTGCACTCCAAGCGAGGACAGAGGGTCCCAGGGGAACGGGATGGGGGGGTTGCGGGGGGTGTGAGGTTGTTATTTTTTGCAACGGCTTGGTTATAGGATTTCTAAGAGAGAGGTGTCGACACAGCCTATAATTAATACCAGGGAACGGGAAATGAAAACCAGAGTAATACTGAGGACCTGAAACCAAGGAGCATGGTATTCAACAAACTTTATCTGAATGTCATTTCAAGCAATACTCTCGTCAGTACGAGATATGGAATTTTTCCATACCAGTGGCCAATCTACCTTTACAAACAAAAAACAAATTTGTGTAAAGTGGCCACTGCGTGGACTGCACGTTGAAGTGCCCGTCAGTCAAATCTCTCTAGATTGGGGGGTGAAGCCTCCGCCCACTTCGGCCACTCCAAGGGACTGTCGGCATCAGACACATTTTCTTTCCGGTTTAGAAGTCGGCTGCTGAATGGCCGCGGCTGCCCGGGAAACCTCCTGGAATGCGTGCCAGTAACTCCTCACCTAAGCAGCCTCCCGCCGCATGGCTGACTGCCCCGGCCTACGCCTGATCGCCACAAGCGCTTCAAGTGGCCGAACAACAGGCCGCCCCCCACGGAACCCCTTTGTGAACTGCTCAGGCTCACGCTTAAGAATGACGCTTAGAATACGGATTGTTCTCTTTAAACGCGCTCAATGGCGGAAGAAATCAATCGCGCCGGAGGCTCCCTTCAACACCCCGGCCTCTCGAGGCGCTGCTGTTGATCGCGTTCCAGTGCATGGGTTTCAAGAAAACACCCCCTCCCACTCCAAGGAACCAGAATCAATTTTCCAGACCCTTCGAACATGAAATGAGACCAGAATTAAAAGCGACACCCCATTGACGCCACGAGACGCACACAAAAACCTTGGTTAGGTTGTTCGTCGTAGGCTTACAAAGGGATAACAAGTGCATACAGAGACACATACTGCTTGCGGTCCAGCCAACCCACTAATTACTGAACCTGTGTGGTCGCTGCGCAATTATTTTAGTGATAGAAAGCAGGCTTCCCTTGACTGTGGAAATACATTTATTGATGCAAGACTTTCATCCCGCGGGGCACAACTTTAGGAAACAAACTTTTACTTTTATGGTCTATCCCAGTAGTTTCAATAGGCAGGTCCTATCCACTTTATTTTGAAAGGGTGAGTAGATGCACTTCTCAGGAGCAAACAGGTACTCCGAATTCAGGGTACCAAAACTTCAGGATTTCCACTTAAAGCACTGGTCTATCGTTGTCCTACGCTGGCGTTGCAATCTATGCTCATGCAACCTCCACCCTTAAGTATGATGCTCAGGTGCTTTACGCTGCCAGTAACTAACAGCCGGACAGAGAGGCTGGACCAGGCAACAGATCGGGAGCCTGGGTTTGGTGGTCTCCAGACCGGACTCCCCCTCCACTCTGTGTGCCACCATCGCACTGGCGTACAAATGCACATCTGGGTTGTTGCTTTGTCTCCTTAGTGACCGTGGAGCTGTTTTTGGAGTGTGAGAGTTATCATTTCACTCAAAGAAATATTAACTAGTGGTACTGTTCTGCACGTCCCCTCGCGGGGTCTGCACATCTCCCCTGTGGTCTTGTATAGATTCCCAGGAGGCACAAAAGGAATGGGCTGTAGTAGACTGAGGCGTGTAGCAAGGTCCCATCTATAATGCACACTACAACATCTGCCCCTGAATAAATATCTGCAAAGAAGCTATGCCGGGTATATGCTAGTTGAAAAATATTCTGGTAATCTGAAAAGCCAGAGATGTGTCCACAATATTCAACAAATGCTTATAGAACTGTAAAGAGGATCTTAACCCCAGCCAATTACATTTACATGTAAAAACACGCACTGGCAAAGCCAGTAGGTCTGGTGTGTGCCACCAGCTTTTTGGGTTTGTGAATGCTTGTTTTGTAATGGTTTACAAAAAATGTATTGTAGGCAATTCTAACAGGCCCTCACAATCTTAAAGACCACAAACACAGTGGCAGAAAACAAAAAATGTGTTTTGGTCTAAAAATCCACACACTGTCATAATAGTCTCTTGCACTCAAAGAATCTACTTTGACACTGGGTGTTCTCCTTGTTAAAGGGTAGAGCACAGTGGCTCACAGTTAAGTCAGTCAGTGGCTGAAGTGAGCAAACCCACGGCTTCATACTATATGCTGTATCTCTAGCCTACTTGAATCCTGAGCGCCTTGTGAACCCTAGCATTTCACCCCATTAGTAAATTTATATGCTGTAGTGGGAAGTAGCAAAATGTGAATGACAATAATAGACCAATGGATGAAGAGGGCTGGATGAAAGGTCCTATACGTAACCTACAAATAAGTATATTATACATATCATTTTAGTAAAATCAAAAGGTCTTGCCCAACATGAGACTTAAAAATAAGATGAAGACATCATAATTTAACTTATAATTACAAACAAGCATTTGCAATGGGTCTCACGTTTGCTCGAGTTAGAGCTATTAGCGTTGTAAATTCCTAACTGGACTTTTCTTGCCACACAAACTGAAAATAAAAATTAAAACGTTTCACAAAAGCAAGCCAATTCAAAACGCCACTGTGAGTGTGAAGGAGACACACAAAAGGAAAAAGAAGTTCGCTCGCAGTCAAAGTTATTGGCAAACGTGCAATTATCCATGTAAAAGGGTCGATGGCCAAAACGGTAACAAAACTGCCCTAAAGAGGGACAAACATAAAGCAGTTACCACCGAAAAGAAAGGATTTTTTGAAGGGCAAGCCCATGAACAAGTGATAGTGATGGGCGTGTGGTGGGTGTCATTAAAAGTCTAGATACGCCCTAACACGTTAGAAAAGCAGCGCTTGCGCCCTGCTATGCTCGACCTAAAAAGGAGGCAGGAGAAAAGTATATCAGGAGGGAACATTTGGTTCTGTTCTCAACAGATGTGCATTAATGGGAGAAACAATGTAAAACCTATAGAAACAAGGCCCTGAGGCACTTTGAATACAGTGTTAATGTAACACCTCGCTGCTCGCCCTCTTCACTTGTGTGGTGTAATCTGTAGCAACCAGACATGATTTACAATCTTAAAGAGTGCTTTCCCCTTTTCTAAATCTCACACATCACACTTAGAGAACAAAAGTTAAGGGGCAACTCTCAGTTATGTGATGCTAAGTCGGCCTGGGCCTTATTTTATCAAAAGCAGTCAAAATGTGTTATAGTGCACATGAAAACTGGTTAAGTAACAGTAGAAACCAATGTTGTTCGTGTCTCGGAAGACTGCAAACATACAGTATATAAACAACCAATTCCCACGTGGATAGTTACCAAACACTCCTGGGACAGAGCAGTGTCAGGTTTGGGAGACCGATAACATCCACGAAAACATTACTTTAAAGTAGCAAAAATCAAAACCACACGAACCCCGGATTACATTCCCCAAATGCTTCTTTATTTTGTGATGCACAACTATCCGACGCGTTTTGACAGCTTTGCTCACGGTGAGACAGCGGAGAAGGGTGTGTGCAGCCTAAACACCTTTGAGGAAAGTAAGATTTTGTGAACCTGGTTTTGCTTTTCCATACTTTGAAGTAACATTATCAAACGTGCCATATAGTACCTCTACTCTACGAGTCTCCAGATTATATTTTTAAATAGACAGTAGACACAGCTATTGCCAGATAGCCTCTATGCATGTTCAGAGTCACTTTTAAGAAACACCGGCCACCACGGTATTTAACCTGAATGCAAAGCATTGAATTTTATTTGGTAAAGTAACTATATTCAAGTAACCGAGTTGCTGTTTATATCCGATCCTCCTAAAATATATCAATGTATCACAATAGATATTTTATCCTCAAATAGACAAATACATGTTGTCAGACCAGTACCTTCATCGTGAGCGTTGTCAGTAAATGCAAACATGGCAGAGACAACTGACAAAGGTGATGAAGGACAAGGAGAGGATACCCAATGAGATGGATATTCAGCAGTTTACTGTGCCAGGTGTCCTGAAGGATGCACACACAGACCCACCCAGCTCCAGAGCTCCTCACCACGACTTACTTGATTTGGTAATGCGGGTAGAGCGCCACCACTTCATGTAAGCGGAGCAATGAGGAGCCAGCTTGTCCTAAGCCACCACGGTACCCGTGCATCTCAACTGTGATCTTAGGCTGTGCCCAGTCTCGGTTGTCCTACTCTAAAAGGAAATAGCATTCTTCTACGATTGGCCGTTTCTGACAATATATATATAAAAAATACAGTCGACGAAGACCAACGACCTCAAAGCTTACAGTACTACTATCTGAAGTATTAACACTTGTGGTCATCAAGGCCGAATAACAACTCTGCTGAATGTGAAGATACCGGTGGGTGACCCCAACCTTCTCCAACTCCACTTTTCTGCAGAACTGTTTTAGCTGGAAACAACCTGCATCTCATACCAATCTTGCCCTGCGGTACTACGGGTATCAGAGCTCCTAAGAACATACATGCTCCACCATTCATTCTCACATTCATTCAGCATATGGGAGATAACCTCTACCAACTATGTTGCTTAATTCACAATTCTGATGGTTCACTGTGAGTGATCATAGGCCCCCCATTTCAGCCTACACAATAACATGTGAATTAGCTGCATTGATTTATAGGCCAAACATCCGGGAGCCTGGAACCCCCTCTTGCAAGGTAGCAAGAGGTTCCAGGTAGAGTTTGTGAATCAAAGTCTCTGTCCTGAAACCACCTTGAATGAAGGCTCTTCAGGATAGTAGGTGAGCACCTCCCTCCCAGCCGTCATCTCAATCCCAACTGTGACCAACTGCCTCAGACACCGCTTTCATTCTGATCCAGCATTCCATGATGACATCACAGACTCAACAGCGCTGGCTAGCACCAGAATGTTCTCCGAGTGACAGCACCTCAGCCTAACTAAACGTCAAAGCACAACAATCAGGAACATGACGTGAAAAACATATTCAGACTAAAGTAAAACCATGACCCAGGAATCAGGTTCACTTCTGCCAGCAACCCACAAAGAAAAATAACCCAATGCCACACTTTACTTAAGTTACAATACTGATATTGGATAAACAGGTGTGCCTGTATCTCGGTGGACGGTTTGACATTTTGCAGGATCTTTACTACATTAGGGCTAATTTGTTTATGTAAGAGAGCAGAGAAGACGCAGAATGAGGTGATATACTCACATGGACCAAGACTCCCAGGGCGTTTTTATTATAGAATTTGAAAGGGTATCACCTATTGGCAGACGGATCCCATGTGGTGATGTGCTCAGAAAATTCAGAACAAGTATTTCTGGATCTATCAGGCAAATTTCTTAACATTGAGTGGTCTAGAACTGGCTCAGGCATAATGTCCTTCATTAAAGGAGACATCTTCAGCAGTTGTCAGTTGACCGAAAACTGCAAAGCGAATGGCAGTGGTGGAACGGACCCCTAACAGTGGAATGGTTGAAATGAAGCAATAATCAATTATGTTGTATTTATTTTATATCACTGAGTGCAAAATGGCACTGGGGGCCGCCTTCCACAGGACATATGAGTACTACCGGGTAATGGAAACTGCAATTTGGCCTTTGTATGAAAGGTGTAATCCATGCCTGCAGAGAAGTACGAGAAGTAGGGCACTTACATCTTTGCCAGAGAAATGCTAAATTCTTACCAGAAACCATTAACAAATCCTAACCTTAGCTGCGCTGCTTCTCTGTCTTCTGCATGCGTTTATGGGGCAGTATGGTTGGGCCAGGTGGGACTGTGCAGGGTTTTCACCGACTCCCCAGCCTATCGACTGCTAAATATAACAAATTGTACCATATTGAAATTAAATAAGAAAGTACAGTCAACACCTATTGGCATCTGTACATTTGTAAATACTGCCAGTAATAAGTGGGTAATGTGAGTGGCTGAGGCGTGTACACAACAATCTGCACCCACAAAGTGACAGCTGAGTTTCTCTTACTATTGAAAAGCTGTTTTTGCTCTGCTAAACTTTAATACCGTTTGACGAATATGCATGAAATTGGACCCCCAGTTTGTGCATTCGGTTAAGTTTCAAATGTCAAGTTTCGTGCAGATCTGTTTACAGCGAAAAGGTTAAAATGGGTGGGGTGTTGCTTCTAAAAAAAGAAGCATATTTCATTTTAGGCCAGGTGGAATATCTGCTTTCTACTACTGCAAATTCTGTTCAATTAAATGACAGCAAACTTGATATAGAATTTTACTCAGACCATTTAGCGTTTGGAGTAAATCTGCTTGGTGTATTCTGAGACGTCGGAGTTATAAAATAGGATCAAGTCGACAAAGGTAGGTTAACCTAGTAGTTAAATGGTTATAGTCACAAATTCCAAATTTTTGCTTTCAGTCAAATTAAAGAAAGATGCGATTGGCTTTGAAAAACTTAATTTTATTGTGTTGCTCTGTCTTGAATTAGTGTATTTTACAAAAATGGGCGTATCAATGCTGTGGAAAATATTTCATATGGTAATTGGTGGGTTTTATGATGAATATTTCTGGAATCGAAACTGATAGTTGTCTCTCTCTTAGTGTGTGGAAAATGCCTTCTTTTTGGGAGAAAAAATGTTTTTCGACAAGTTGAGAAAAACAATCATTGCAGCCAAGGGAGAGCAAGGGAAATATAATACATCAAGTGAGTGGGGAAGATGTATACATGAAAAACAAGCATTGGCACAGTCAATAGGCCTCACCAGTAAGACCCATTGTTTTGCTAATGTTTGTAGCCATGCTGAACAACACCCCACAGTTAAAGTAAAAAAAAAAAAACGAAAAAACCACACACACAGAAAAAGAAAAATACAGCTGCTGCATCATTTTATGGGTGAACGCATGCGTTTAACACGGATGCACATGCTTACAGACATGTTTTTATTTACAAATCAGAGATGGCTTTCTAAATAAAGTAAAAAGTAACCCAGATGTACTCTTTTAGGACAGTGCAAACATGCTTTTAAAAATAAATAAATAATGGAAACAGATGAGTGAATTGGGAAGGGGATAGGGGATGAAGCAACACTGCAGGCGGGGGAGAAGCACCACAAGGAAGACAACACAGGTGAATGAGCAACGTGGAGTATGGGGAAAGAAGCACATGAGGGAAGAAGCACATGGGGGAGAGCAATGTCGAGGGAGACAGCTGTAAAACACATACTCTCTTCATGGAGTGGTTAACCAAAAAGGAAAAAAATAAATAGTTCCCTAAAAGCAAGCAGAAGAAGCATAGGAGGTAGCCAATCAAAGAGATGGTAAACAGGGTATGCTCAATGGCAGGGACAAACAAGATGGGCAGGTTGGAACAAGTAAAAACATCCAATGGAAACCAAATAAATAAGAGAGAGACACTAAACCCAAATGATTGGTAAGCAATGAGCGGCTGCAAGCCCAAAATCTCTCTTTAGCAGCCACACAGCTGTATGGTAGCCCTCACCAAAAAATAAATTAGGCGAAAAGAATCACCTGGTTTCAAAATTACAAATTCAGCATTAATTTATATAGACCTGAAAACATTTTTTTTTTTAAACAGTCAATCCATAGAGCAACTGCATATGGCAAAATTCTGTGCACAGTTAGCTTTGTTTCACATGAGCTAGATGCAGGGCCTAGCAAAAGGCCAAGCCCCTGGCTCATCCAACAGTGCTGAGGACTGTGCAGAGAGGAGTAAGCCTACAAGGGGGTCTGCACTCAGGACCAAGCTGAAGGCCATAGGTTACTGGTGTGACCTAATGGGTTATGTCAACACAGAACAGCAGCACTGACCCTAGAGGCAGGACTACTGCAGTTCCTGGCTTGGAGGCTCTAATCCAGTGTGGTTACTGAGTGAGTTATGTCTACTCATGTTTTTGCATACAGTGCCTGCCTGAAGCTAGGCCTTGGACCCAACCTAACATCTGCCCAGCCAAAGGGCATGCACAATTTATTAGCTATGTATAAGGGCGGAGTACAGGTTTGGGCCGCAGGCTATCACCTAGTGGGGTTAGCATGTGGATTATGCCCAGACAGGGGCCAGAATAGGCCATGGGTGCAAGCCTATGGCTGTAGCACTAACCCAGTGAGTCAGGTCAGGTGTGACATCTGGGCTAGGGCCAGGCTTTGCTCTCATATGGTGGATGTCACTGGTGAGGTTATGTTCTGTGCATTTGTATAACCCTCCCCCATGAGTTTAATGGTCCTGAAATACTTTTTAAATTTTGGCACCCTTTACCGGTATGAGATTCTCGTTAATCGGAGTCAAAATGGTCTGTTGACATGGTGCTTAGTACTGTTGTAGGGGTGGCTCCTATTGCATAGTCACCGGCAAGGTCAGGGTAGAGCAGTGTATTTTTTTAGTGATGGATTATGTTGGAAGTAGCTAGGTCCTAATATGGAATGGATGTGTTGGACATTGCTGCTTGTTCCTTTCTGCTAGGCTGTACTTTTATCAAGGTGGCTGTGAATTTTCACAAAGCATCTTTGCCCACTATGTGGCACTGATTCCATGTGTATGTGGGTGTAGTAGGTTTAAGTTAACATCTACTGAATGACTGATATGTGTACTTAGATGGTGCCTAACCCTCAATTTACTAAATAACTTGGAACCATGTAGGGCACATGAAGGTGCCATGGGACGGGTCTAATGTGCACTTTTATTGAAGGGTGAAAGCGCGACTAAAACTTTAACTAAATGTGCCTGTGAAGTGAGACATGCTTACTTACCCAACTAAATGGCTCTGAGCGGTGCTGCACAGGGTCGGATTGGCCTATAGGGCAATCAGGCAGTGCCTGATGGGCTGGTCCGACAGGTAAGTGCGCCGCTACTTTTTTGACTGTTTGTGAGCCTGTTTTATTGGACTGCTGGGCCGGTTTTTACTCTCGATTTCCTAGATATTCCCTGATATTAAAACAAACATTGTCAGCAGCAAGTTCTTAGCCATACAGTCTTCCAAACTTTGCAGAACACTTCTACAGCGTCCTTTACAGTTAGCAAACATGGGCCACTTTTTTAGCTTGCCAATTCATTAATGGGGCCACTTTTATTTTGGTGCCTGGGCCTATGTTCTGTTCCAGTCTGATGCTGGTGTTGGATACATGATGATGCATAGAGTTTTGTCCAATGTGAAATGAGGTTGTAAGGCTAAGAATGTGGCATGATTCATGTGTGCTGCTCAGCTAGCTGCATGGTTTGGTGCAGTGTTGTGCACCTGGTGCCAGGGGCTACGTCGGATGTACACAGTTGTTAGCGCTTTACCTGGAGTCCCCCTTGAGCTGGCACAGAGTCTCCTAGATGGTTTGAAGCCTTGCTGTGCACATGCTTGTGCCTGGACATGTGTCTAACATGTACTGCTGCTGTGACTTAAATAGGGTGCTTGCCCTGGCCTCCTGGATGGAGGACTGTCCTTTGGAGAGGAGAGGCGCTACGCGGTGACATCGATGATGTGATGTTTCATGTTTACTCCTTGTGCGCAAAAATATCCATAACTTGATTGAAACAAAGTATTTAAGTGAAAATAGGTTAGAGCACACACAGCAGATACAGTTACCTGCATTCACGAAGCCGGAAATGATGTTCCATTGCTAGAAACTGATGGCTCTATTTCTCCTACTGAAGCCATCATTACAGATGTTATGACTGCAGCAGAACCCCTCGGCGCTCAACCAACCTTCCGGTCCCGCGAGCTCCAGGCCCGAGCCACAGTAGCTGAATAAAAGAATAAACCTTTTAAAGACGGCGCGCTGCAAACCTCCGGGCGCTGTTAAACACGCGAAGGATCTCTCTGCATTATTGACTCGGGCAGCCTTTTCATCCCGGCGGGCTATTTTAAGGAACTTTCTGCCAGCAAGAAAAGCTCTTTGTCGGGTTTTGTCAACATAAATGTAAAAGCCTTGCTTTCAGCACCAGCGCGAATTAAAAACGTAACCTGTAAACAGATGCGCGAGGGCCGCCTGGAGAAGCCGGTTAACCCAAAGCAACGCGGGGAAAAGCGCTTGAACCAGCCCAGCTCCGTTCCTTTCCTCGCGCTCTCTCTCTTCATCTATCCATTCCTCTCTCCCTCCCTGATGGCGTTCTCTCCACCATTTACCCCATGTCTCTTAAAGCTTCTCCGTGTCTGCGACAAGTAAACTCTGGGGAAAGTGACAGAGGGATCAGCAGACGCCCCTCAAAACAGGGTCAAGGGGCTCCAGCCGACTGGGGAAATGCCCGGTGGAATAAAAGGCCTGTCCGGCTGTTTCATTGCATGACGACTGATGTGACGCAGCAGCGCTTGTATGCCCAGTTTCAATGCACTAGAATAGGTATTTTCTATTTTTGTATCACAAGCGCCAGAACGTTGCTTCTGTTATATTTGTTTGTTAGAACAATCTTAACAATATATAATTAAACTGAACATTTCATGCATCAATTTAGTCTTTTCTTGTACAGTGCGCGAGCATCTCCACCGAATCGGATTAGGAGCATACATTATGGAGAATTTGTATACACGAAGTTTAATTGCCGCCTGCATTGAGCCAGAACAGAGGAGCCGATGACGTGGAGATTCAGCAAACAGCATCACCCCTTCTGAGCTGCTAGTCAGGCATTACTAAGGACAAGAGGACACCCAGAGGGGCCCGTTCACAAAGACATATGTAAAGCTACGGGTTTGCACTCTGAGATGGGCAAGGACTTACAAATATATGGCAATAGCAAAGCGTTCAAAGAGTATTCAAGGGAACCTGCAACACTCGCACCTTTCCAAAAGGGACCCTGGAAATTTTTTGAGAATTCCCATGTACATCTCAGAAATGCGTTCTGCATTCTTAATAGAACTTAGTCTATGGAAATATGGCTTTACATTGGCGAAATGGTTATTTTTCCTTCCACGGGGAAAACATTTGCTCACCCATGAAGAAGCCCCTTCCTTTGCAACCCCGCAAAAATTTTGGGGATCTTCCCTTCCTTTCCTACCTCAAAGAGATTTACTATTGTACTTGACAGGAGAAGTCTTCTAACGTTTAAAGAGTTTCAAAGGGTCATATAAACGTTTGTCAGACCCACAAACTCTCAGATTTGTAGGTGCTCCCAAACGTTGCAGGGCACTGCTGCTCACGTCCTACCTATGGAGTAGTATTTACCCATGCCTAATACTGTAGCATCATCTGGTACTATTTTACATGGGTAAATCAATTTACAAGTGCAAGTTTGCATTTCGTGAATTCCTTGTAATCGTAAATCAAGAGCACTGAATTAGTAAATTTAATTTACAAGTACAAAAACCGTCAACCACACCCAGAGGGCTGTTATTTTCTCAAGACCTACTATATGCAGTTATAAAGTACTGGGGGAGACACTATGCATGACAAATCCCAGATTAAGATTAGAGACTGCCTACGATCACTACAAAAAAATCCAAACATTTCATACGCAGATACTGGGGGCCACCTATATAACTACCTCCTAGTTAGGGAGCTTTTTACCACTGTAGTAAATGCCATGTGAGGAATCTGGGAATGAATGAGCGAACAGTGCTAGAAAGGGGCCAAATGAATTTACTACCAGAGATTTCAGCTGTTGTGAACATATTTGTCTATAGGCTGTCACCAGTCTCTGCAGCTATCAGTATACTGGAAGAAGGATTAAGAAATGTATGGTGTACAGGCGTGGGCCGTCCTTTATGGCGGAGGGGCCACGCCCCCCCCACCTTTTGCCCCTCGTGAAGAGTGCCTGTCAGGCTGAGCAAAGGTCAGCCTGACAGACACTCTTCATGTTCAGATCAGGCAGCCAGGAGTGAGACATGCGTGATTTGCGCAGGCTCCTGGCTGCCTGAGCTGAAATTTACTGGGCTGAAGAGGTCACAGCTCCTATGGGCGTGACCTCCTATGCTCAGCAAAGGTGCCTTGAGGTCCTCCCCCTCGGTGACGAGGGAAGCATCACCCATTGACTTCGACCTGGGCGCTTCAGGTTTAAGCCCTGAAGCGCCCAGGGAGAGTGTCAATCAGTGACACCTCGTCACAGAGTGGGGTGGGGTCAGAAGTCTCACTGACCCCAGCCCACTCTGTGACGAAGTTTGGACTGCTGCCCTTGTTCATTGGCTGACCTAAGGTCAGCCAGTGAGGGAAGGCAGCAGTCCCAACCCTCCTGGGACCTACGAGGCTGAAGGTAAGTGTGTGTGTGATCTTTTTAAATGGATGTGCATGCGTGCGTGCATGTGTGTGTGAGAGAATGAGTGTGTGTGCTTTCCCCCACCCCCTCCCTCCTAAAACTGCCGGCCACCACTGATCGTGTAATAAATGAAAGCCATTCAAACAGTAATGAGAAACTCCTTCTTAGCACTGCAAGTTTGACGAGAAAGATAATTTAAACACATTCTTTAGGTGAGTGGAGTTATAGGAGAACCACTAAACCCAAGATGTGCAAATGGTCCATAGACAGAGTCTAAACTTATAATTAAAATGAGAACAAAGACTCACTGTGGAGGAGGACTAAATCTTGCTTATATTATAATGCTTCATTAAAGATGGGGATGGCTATTTCCTGTTGGGACCAGTCTATTGGTTAGGAGTTAAAGGAGATTAATTTTAGAGACATGTATACTTGCACAGGGCTCTCTGTTCAAGAATACAGGGAGTGCAGAATTATTAGGCAAGTTGTATTTTTGAGGATTAATTTAATTATTGAACAACAACCATGTTCTCAATGAACCCAAAAAACTCATTAATATCAAAGCTGAATATTTTTGGAAGTAGTTTTTAGTTTGTTTTTAGTTTTAGCTATGTTAGGGGGATATCTGTGTGTGCAGGTGACTATTACTGTGCATAATTATTAGGCAACTTAACAAAAAACAAATATATACCCATTTCAATTATTTATTATTACCAGTGAAACCAATATAACATCTCAACATTCACAAATATACATTTCTGACATTCAAAAACAAAACAAAAACAAATCAGTGACCAATATAGCCACCTTTCTTTGCAAGGACACTCAAAAGCCTGCCATCCATGGATTCTGTCAGTGTTTTGATCTGTTCACCATCAACATTGCGTGCAGCAGCAACCACAGCCTCCCAGACACTGTTCAGAGAGGTGTACTGTTTTCCCTCCTTGTACATCTCACATTTGATGATGGACCACAGGTTCTCAATGGGGTTCAGATCAGGTGAACAAGGAGGCCATGTCATTAGATTTCCTTCTTTTATACCCTTTCTTGCCAGCCACGCTGTGGAGTACTTGGACGCTTGTGATGGAGCATTGTCCTGCATGAAAATCATGTTTTTCTAGAAGGATGCAGACTTCTTCCTGTACCACTGCTTGAAGAAGGTGTCTTCCAGGAACTGGCAGTAGGACTGGGAGTTTAGCTTGACTCCATCCTCAACCCGAAAAGGCCCCACAAGCTCATCTTTGATGATACCAGCCCAAACCAGTACTCCACCTCCACCTTGCTGGCGTCTGAGTCAGACTGGAGCTCTCTGCCCTTTACCAATCCAGCCACGGGCCCATCCATCTGGCCCATCAAGACTCACTCTCATTTCATCAGTCCATAAAACCTTAGAAAAATCAGTCTTGAGATATTTCTTGGCCCAGTCTTGACGTTTCAGCTTGTGTGTCTTGTTCAGTGGTGGTCGTCTTTCAGCCTTTCTTACCTTGGCCATGTCTCTGAGTATTGCACACCTTGTGCTTTTGGGCACTCCAGTGATGTTGCAGCTCTGAAATATGGCCAAACTGGTGGCAAGTGGCATTGTGGCAGCTGCACGCTTGACTTTTCTCAGTTCATGGGCAGATATTTTGCGCCTTGGTTTTTCCACACGCTTCTTGCGACCCTGTTGACTATTTTGAATGAAACGCTTGATTGTTCGATGATCACGCTTCAGAAGCTTTGCAATTTTAAGAGTGCTGCATCCCTCTGCAAGATATCTCACTATTTTTGACTTTTCTGAGCCTGTCAAGTCCTTCTTTTGACCCATTTTGCCAAAGGAAAGGAAGTTGCCTAATAATTATGCACACCTGATATAGGGTGTTGATGTCATTAGACCACACCCCTTCTCATTACAGAGATGCACATCACCTAATATGCTTAATTGGTAGTAGGCTTTCGAGCCTATACAGCTTGGAGTAAGACAACATGCATAAAGAGGATGATGTGGTCAAAATACTAATTTGCCTAATAATTCTGCACTCCCTGTATTTTATAGAGGTTTCTTGCTGATATTTTATGATCCGATAAGATGAGTGGGGCATCTGAATTTATGGTTTCCCTGATTAAGTGATGTGAATGGACGATGCATGCGTGTATTAGTGTAACTATTGTGTTCATTTGATTACACTTCTGGTACTTATTTGGGTTTATGCCTACCACCCCTTTCCCAAAATCCTTGGAACATTCAGCATTACTGCACCTGTGAAAGTGCTATTCATAAGCAGTGCATTTGGGCACACGGTGTTACCAGAGGCATAAAATAATCACATCATGGCAAGATAAAGAGAGTATAGAAGGTTTTTCCTAATGGCAAGCACCTGATAAACCATATATTTGTCAGAACAAAAGGGGGATACGTTTTCTCTGCAAGATGAAAAAGTAAAAAACCCAGCCGAGGATGTCTTCTGACTCCAGCTCCATGGCAATTAGAGTTGATTTTGAGCTGCTCTTAAAAGGGATGCCAGCAGGATTAGCAGAGGATGAAGTGCGAAACTTTTCAGATGATCCTCAGAACGAAGGCTACATAAAGCTGTAAATCATCACTTTGTCCAACTTTTCTTTTTTTTTTTCTTAAACGGAGGTTTATGGGGGTAATGAGTGAAAAGACCGGCTAGAAGTAGTAGGTTTCTGCAGGATAAATGCACAAAAGTCCACATATCATAAAAAATCCCCAGTGAGGTGGAGGGTTTTGGTTGAAGTGCTGTGGTGTAGTTTGAAGGGGAGGGTTAGTCTTTGGAGTGGTGATGTTTCATGGGAAGGGAACTAATGAGTTGGTCCTTGGTGGGCTTTGGAGGGTGTTCCATAGCAAGGATTGTGTTGTTCTCTGCACACAACTCATAGGTCTGGTTTGGGTGTTCCGGGGGACCCATGTGCAACGAGCAATTGTTCTGTTTGTGACTTCAAGGGAGATCACTCCAATTAAGAACTAGGAAAACGAGTAAATAACCACGCCTTACTGGACCTCCCCATCCATCTGGAACTCACTTCCATCTGATCTGAGATACTCTAAGAAATTTCTAAAAGTCTGTCAAGTTCTAAAAATTCACTAGTTTAAAATCTATCTAGAGGGACATACTTGGCTTTCCTATCATCTTCTATTTCCTTAATTACCTCTCCTCAAGCCCCCCTTGGTCATTCAATTTTTTAGCATTAGGTCCTAAAGAATTATCCTAAGTATCATCCTCATTCATAGAGAAAACCTCTCTCCTTTCTCTCTGTTCCTCCTCTTCTGTTTTTCTACCGCTGCCTCCATCTCACTAGCGAGCAAAATTCCTGCCTCTCTTTGTTTTTTTGCAAACATTTTGGCATATAATTCCTTAAATGTATATCCTTACCAAGCCATAATACCTAAACGTTTAATGAGGACTAGTAATTATATTCTCTTTTTTGGATCTATTTACAGTAGTTCACTATGCGTTTCATAAAATACTTTTTGCCTCACAACTCAGAGCTGTTTTATTGTAGAGAGCACAGACACCTTCCTGGAAAAGGGGTGCTTTATAAAATAAAATAAAAAATATAAAGTATGAAACATAAAAAGGAGAGAAAGAAAAGAAACATGCAAGAGAGAAGAGGCAGCTAAACCTGATTTTCCGCAGACTCTCAGACTCCAACACAAGAAGGAAAGCCATGGCATATTTCATCATAGCTGCTGATTAACTGCACTATCAATTGTAAGAGTATCCTGGTGCTGAGCAGTTTAGTGTGCCAAGCCCTGGTTTTGATGGATTGGTTAATTTAAAAGTCAGCTCATCAACTTCTTGCGAAGAGACGGGAAGAAGAGAGGAATAGGCTCTTATGTGGAGTGAAAGGTCGTTTCACCCTTTAGAGTGATGCAAGAGAACACCAACTTCCTGATATGGTTCTGTGTATGTGTGGGATACATGTGAGGAGTCCTGCGGAGTGAAGGTTTCTAGGTTGAAGGAGTTGCAATGATTCAAGTAGGAGAGGCCTAAGCTGTGTAGTGTCTTGAATATGTATGTGAGGAGTTTGAAATTAATTAGTTTATGTATCAGGAGCCATTGGAGCTTCCGGAGGTGCTGTGTGATGCTGTGTAATGCAAGTTCTGTGTGAGAGATGCAGGATGTGTCTGGCTGTCGAGTTCTGGACGGTTTGCAGTCTTCTAGTGAGTTGTTTGGTGATTCAGGTGTAGAGGGTGTTCTTGTAGTCAAATGTGCTGGTGACTAGAGCCTGGGTGACTTTTTTTCTAGTGTTGCTTGTGATCCATGAAAAGATCTCCTCAGTATCTTCATGGTGTGGAAACAGGATGCAGTGACCTGTGCTGTCATGTCCAGTTTGCTGTCAATTATGATTCCAAGTTTCCTTGTGCAGGCCAAGTTGTGCTCATCAGCAGTTGGAGCCCCAGTGTGAGGTGTTCACTACTTCTGTCTTGTCAGCGTTAAGCTAGCGTCAGTTGGTTTCCATCCAGTTAGCAACATTGGTCATGGAGGTCATTGAACTTGTTTGTTGTGTTAGAGGTCTTGTCCAAGAGGAAGACTATGAGTTGCATATCATCAACATAAGAGAGGTTGTTGATGTCATGGGTGTGGATGACGTTGGCCAGAGGGATCATGTATGTGTTCAAGAGGGATGGGTTGGCCGATGATTCTTAAGGCACTCCACAGATGAGTAGCAAGCTTTCAAGGACTAAGGTGCCATGCTTGCAGGTTGTTTTCTATCCATTAAGAAGGATCAGATGTAGCAAAGAGCGGGTCCTTGGATGCCAATCTCATGCAGGCACTTGATGAGGATGGGGAGCAAGACTGTCAAATGCTGCTGAGAGATCCAGGAGAATGCTGTGTCTCCTCTGTGAAGGATCATGCAAACGTGCTCTTTGACGGCAATGAGTGGCATTTCTGTACTGTGGCTAGGCCTGAATCTGGAAACTATGGTGGCTGGTAGCTGCTGAAGTGGTCAGTGAAGTGCTGGTTGATTCGTTTCTCTTAGATCATTGCCGGATATGGTAGGAGAGAGATGGGACTATAGTTTCTAAGCATGGCTGATTCAGCAGATGGTTTCTTGAGAAGGGGCATAATGGTGACATGTTTCCAGGTTTCCAGGAATGGATCTGAGTCCACAGAGACATTGAGGACAGGTGTTGGTGCTTTACTGATCGTTATTAGTCCTTTGATAAAGGGATGGTGGGGCAAGGGTCAAGATAGGGCCCCCAAGTGGGTGGTCTTCATGGTAGCAGCATTTTTGACAGGTGTAATGGGGGGGCCACAGGGCCAGGGTTTGTTCTTCTGCCGTGATGAAAAATTGAGTTGAGACAGTGAAAGGGTTTGGTTACCATATATGGAGGTGATTTTGTTACAGAAGAATTCAGAGAGCTTGGTGCAAAGGTTTTGCAAGGATGTGATGTTCAGCAGGAGGCACAGTAAAATCTTTGATAATGGGTGAAGATTTCATTGCTGCCGTTTGTGCCAGTATTACTGCGCTCTGCAAGGATTTTGCGCTTGGTGTTCCTTATCTGCTGGTGGTAGTATCTTAGATGGATTTGAAGGTGTTTTTATCTGTGGTGTCTTGACTGGTTATCCATTTGAGCTACGGTTGCTTTCAGTGGCGATGCCTCAGCTGGAGTTCCTGTGTACCAGCTGGCCTGTAATTGGGCTCGTCTTTAGGTTGTGCTTGGGCCAGAGGGCGGAAGCCCGCTGCTCATCTGTGATGTTGTTCCAGTTGCAGCTGGTAGGTCTGGTAATGATAGGTCTCTGGTGATGCAATATGAGTGTGCTGAAACTGATGATGTAGTGTTCTGTCCAGGTCATAGTTTCTGGCTTGTTGACTGTAATGTTGCTGATTGAGGAGAAAATCAGGCCCAATAGGTGTCCAGCGGTGTGTGTGGGTTTGGTAACATGCTGGGTGAGGCCGAGGTATTCTAGATCAGCTGCAGTTTCGGTTGGTGCTTCTGTATAGGTGAAGATTATGGTCTCCAAGGAGGATGAGGGTGTTGACGTCGATGATGAGGGGTGCAACAAAGTCTGTGAAGTCACTGGTAAAATTGGTGCGTGGTACTGGTGATCTGTATATAAGGCTTCCGCCGAGGTAGAAGTTGGCTGTAATGCGTATCTTGAACATGAGGAGTTCCGTGTAGCTGGTGGGGGTATCCATGAAAGTGGTGCAGCTGATGGAATCTCTAAATATAATAGCGACTCAACCTCCAGGCTTGTGTGCTTGCCTCCAGATCTTGTAGTCAGTGGAGGTGGCTGTAGCAATGTCCGGTGCGGAGGTTGGTTTTACCCATGTTTTTGTGAGGAAGAGCAGGCCGGTGTGTGGTCGAGTAGTAGGTACCATATCTCTGTGGTGTTGTTGACCATGCATAAGAATGTGGCATGTTGATCAGGTGGTGGTTGGTCTGTGTGAGCATGTGGGCGAAGGAGTGGTGGATCTGAAAAAGTGTATGAGAACTTGCAGTAGACGCATGTGAACGCTCCTTCAGTATTGTGTGGAGTGGCAGCAGTGCAGCAAACAGCAGCCGGTGTTGAGACTGCAGAGGAGTGCAGCAGTGTTCCTGATGCTGGATGTGGTCCAGGCTTAGATGGCCGAAGACAGGCTTGACACTGGCGTGCCCCCCTGCACATCTATGTTGCAGCCGTCATTAAGTAGGTCCTGAGAGGGAGTAAGGAGAGGCGAGCACAGGGAAGTGAGTGACAAACCAGTGATGTTACTTCCTGTGCAAAAGGATGATGGGAAATCCAGTGATACCACTTCCTGTGCAGATGGATGATGGGAAATTAAGTCTTTTTGCTTGGTTGCTTTTCTTGAAGACTGTTTTGGTGGAAAACTAGAGATGACACTTCCTGTGCAGATGGATGAAGGGAAATCCTGGGTGATAGGAAATGACATCCTCTTGCTTGGCTTCTTTTAAAGGTGGTTTTGGCAAGAAACCTTTTCAGTTTCCTTGAATTTGGATGCATCACAATACAAAACTCAAGATAGCTCCAAAGGACTTTTTTCCAACGTTAACAGTTGAAAGGTAAAGTGGAAGAGAGACACAGGTTACTTTCAGTGCAGCAGGAAGGAGCATCAAGTACCATTGGATGTTGTGACATAGAACCGGAAATTCTGTGCCTTAAGCAATGGAGTGTTGAGACGATTGCACAAAGGGATGCTAAGGCACCTAGTAGCTGGGCTCTGGTTTGATCAACATATTTGCGAAGTAACTCCCGGTACTGCACTGAGCAATGCAAGCTTTGCAGTAGCTGAGATTCAGGAACAGCCATATGCGAAACTCTACCACACATTTGAAGTTACCGAGTGCAAAGGGCACAGTTTTAAAGGTTGCAGAGTGTGCAATGTATGGATCAATGAGTGCAAAGTACAAGGGCTAAAACTAAAAACACGTATCATCATTGTAGTGCCTTGCTGGAAACGTTCTAGTATTTTGCCTATTATACCCACCCCACACCCATCCATCACAGGTGTCACCGGTCAGGTGACCCTGACAAAAAGGGGCCTGGCGCACGTGCCCAAGACCAGATGCATACACCATAACCATGTGTCCCTGTCCCCTTTTGTGCTGCACGCAGACCAAGGGCCCAAGACTCTGCAATCTTATAAAAAAGACTGAGAAGCATTGTATTAATGAGCAAAAAATATAACAAGTTCATGGATAAGCTTTTAAATTCACTTCTGGGCTACGTTTATTTGCTGTCAATCTAGAACTCCAGCCCCATACTTCAATGAAAAACAAACTCGTTGCCAACTTAACAAATGGAGCTGTACATGATTGCCCAGCTTCAGAAAAGGAGGCCACGTCAGACTGGAGGTGTGTGAAAAATAACAAGGCAGAGATTCGTCAGGTTGGAAAATACTTGCTGCAATTAACTGTGAAAACGCTCTGTGGGAGTTGTGCAGGCTAATTCAACACTGGCAGGGAAATGAGGTTACAAAAGAAAAATAAATCAGTACAGAAATATGTGATTTTACAGGGAAATAATGAGAGGCATGCCAACACATAAAACCCTCAAATTGCATTCGATACATGGTTCGAAATAAACTGGATGGATTAGATTAGTAGGGAAAAGGGGGGCTCATTCCGGCGTGGGTGTTACATTTTCCAGGCTGCGGAAGTTTGGACAGGCCAGTGGGCGGGCCGGGAGAGATCTCCTTTTACTCATTTAAAGAATTGTTTCTTTAACATACATGAAGGGAAGAGAGTTTGGGGATCATATCTGGTTGGATCTGTTGCTGGGCAACCGCAGGACGACACGTGAAGGCATGAGAGTCCGGAAGAATCATTACTGAGGGTTGGGAGTGATTACAGAGTGGGAGACTTCTAGGACGGAAAACCCACCAGCGAGGGATGCGCAGACCGCTCTGCACTTTAGAGCGAAGACCATCACTTAGGAACATTAAACATTAAAAATTAATGGAGGTCGAATTCAAGTGTGACAGAACGCAGGCACGTAGAGTCTAAACAAGTCCTTCAGTTGTGTCATAGCAAGCGAAAGCAGTCCCTGTAGGATGAAACGCAGGACACGGTTCAGTTGGAGAAGAAAACTTTTGATGAAAGCCTGGGACATATGCACGTTCACTGGCAAGGTACAAGTCAATCGGTGGGTATTGGCTTTGGAAGACTCCAGACGCCCCCTGAGAGCGATGAGGAAGAATCAGACTAAGTGCAACTCTCACCCAAACCCATATTCGCCCCATCCTCCCAGCGCCTCCCCCCCCCCAAAAAAAAGGGTCCACCTTAACCATGACACAGATGAAGTAGAACGGATAACCCCACGCCCAAACTCCATTATCTCCAATATCTAAAGTCTAATCTGACCCCACCCGCTCCAGCAGGTAGGTAAATTGTAATTTTGTTGCTCTTACATTGGGTTTGAATTAAATTGATTTTTGCATGTGACATTTCAACACCTGCCAAGGGGGGGCAACTTCATGTCAAGTATACATTACAATCTTCGCTACCCAGCTATGGGTTTCCCTTGTTAGTGGGTCTCCCCTAATCTCTAACACAAGCGCTCACAGAACCTGTACCATTGGACGGAGGCAGAACGGGTGGGAACATGGGATACTATACAATTGTAAACTGTCATTTTATCTAGAGAAATCAACAAAACTATGTTTAAAAACTTGTCAGACAGATGACTCACAACCAAAATTGCATCTGCCACTTCTGCAGACAGATTAAGACCACTCAACTGGTTCTGCTCAATCTCCATTCATGGAGGTGTAGGTTGTGGAGGTATGGGTGCCCTGTTGTTCAGACAGCATGTTTTCCTGGAGAGGCAGACTCCACAGCTTGGAATACCAGAGACTGTGAGCAGCCCAGGGTCATTAGGTTGAGCATAGTTCTGTCCCTCCTGGTCTTCAGAGCTTAAGGAAGCGGAAGCAGATATAGAGGGTGGAAATTACATACTTCTGGCATCAATGTTTTCTCATGAAGCCAGTATTCCCTCAAAAGGCTTACGGTGCCTATCTACAGGTGGAATTACTGGCTGCATTGAGTAAAACTAGGATCAGGCTGCCATCAAGGCCTAGGTCAGGGCCTCACTGAAGGAGAGCAATAGTTTAAGTGTCTGGCTGCAAACCTTTTTGGAGCAAATTCACCTTAGTCTCCATAGGCATTTGCAACTCTAGCACTTCTAGAAACTACCACCACGAAGAGGTGCTCTCTTCAGTGGGGGACCAAATGGTGAGTCGAACTCCATTGCAGGAGAGGTGTAAAGACCACGAGCATTTTGTAGGTCTAACAATAAATCAGCATCAGTGTAATGAGTGGGGGGAACAAATTGTCTTCTCCCTCAATTGCCTTCATCATAGAGACCACGCTGGAAGCCCCAGTTGATCCATGGAACATGAAGTTGCTCCGGTGGACCACGAATCACACAAAAAAGCTATAGTATCCCTTACTTGAAGGCCTCTACCCACTACAGCATTGATGATGGCTCAGGAAATCTTGGGTGCGTTGGCCTCAATTGTGGGTTAAATCAGAGTCCGACAATGGCCGAAGAGCCAAGAATTCTTCAACACCAACGGTGAAACCTCCCCCTGGAAAAGTTGAAAAATAATGGAAGGACTCCTTCCTAGAATATCTGTGCTCAAGATCGGTCTTTCCACTTTATCTTGGACTTACTCAAGCCCAGCGATGGGGTTAGAGACATAGATCTGGAACATTCCTGGACTTCTCACGTAACCAACCTAGCTTCTTCTGTTCTACCATGTTCATGCTTCCTGATAGCCTCAAACTTTGTAAGGAGCAAATATCATAGGACTCTGTTTCACGGTTGTAAGGACAACCTGGCATGTTCTGTGTATGCAAGTGACACCACATCACTGTGCAACTATAGTAGTTCAGGCAGCAGTTATACAGAGAGGATTACACACAAAAAAAAAGTCAATTTAGACAGGAGCTTGGCATTACACAGAGACGTGGTGTGGTCCAATGCAAACAACTAGGTACGATTAGGAGGGTATGTTTTTAAATAGCTTTAGAAAAACAGAGAATGTAGTCTGACCACATACAACAACACATTGCTCATGTGTACTGTCTTCTTTGGAGGCCTAAAAATATAAGATATAGTCTTGACTGCAATGCAGGCCAAATCTGAGCTTTGCTCCCTATCGAAATACGCAGCGCACAACAATCTTTGAGAGCTGAGAATGGATTAACTTCTTTTCAGTGATTAATTTGTAATTGTACATGAACCGAAAAGCTCCCGGGGAGGGCAGATTAATCACGCTGCTTAACGTGGATAAATCGGAAGCCAGCGTTTTCCTCTGCAGGCTAGCAGGCAGCGACGCTAGTATTTTTTTTCTGGTATCTGATGTTCGACGTGTGTAATTATATCTTGTGCTTTAGTGCAGCATATTCCATACCCGCTCCTCTGGCGGCCAGAAGCAGCGGGTGGCCACGCGCAGTGCGAGTCACCTGCCGCTCTCTGGTGCCATTAAAGATGTGCACAGGGTTCAATCCGCGAATAACCTTCAATCACGGAACCTCAGCTCCCCGTCACGAGCAGTCTTCAGCACAGCTTACAACTACTTTGGCACATAGACATCATTTCTCATGTTTCCCAACATGGTTGTGCATAAGGCTGGGTAAAGAGGCGAGTTTAAAGCAATGCAAAGGACCGTTTGTTTATTAAAATACCGACGCTGCCCACATACTGGCCCTTAAAGAGATGCACATAACTGAAAACGAACACTGGCAAACTGATAGGTCTGGTTTTGTCTGCTAGCCTTTTGGCTAAGTTTTGTCATGTTTTTTTTTATTGTTGGAAACGCTGCTGGGTCCTTGATAATATAAACAAGCATTTGCAATGCAGTAGGTCTTGCGTTTACTCGAGTTGGATCTACTGGCATTGTAAATGAATGACTGGACTTTTTTTGCCACATTAATTGGTCAACCCTGCTGGATATTTTGGTCCTTTCTGCCCTGCCTATAACTAAAGAGCTAGTAGACCTCATGGAATATTTTTTTTAAACAAGGCCCTTAAAACACAAACTACTCCCAGTGCAAAACATATTTACTTGGCAGTTAGTAGAGGCAACATTGCCCATGGAGGCAATGAATAAATAATTGTACTCTAGAATTTATGCTTACTGGATCACTGTACCTTTACTGCAGTCTGGGGAGTCGAACAAAACACCCATGACTTTAACACATACTTGAGGAGAGCCATCTCACATGATATTAATGATCCTCAGTCTTGAACTGAAATATTAGTTATAAAAAATGTACCACTGTACAGCATAATCAGGTTAGTTTTTATAAATACACTCACACACAGCTCAAGTTTCACAGACTCAAACGTGTGTAGTTCATCTAGTCAGGTTTTTGCTTTGTATTCGCAGCTTGTATCACGTTATAAAAATAAATCAAGTCCCAGAATGCGAAGCAGAAACAAACTAAATTAGCGAATCACATTTTGAACTAGGGAGCTGGACAACTCTATGAATACTACTCCAAGGTCTGGCTTCCAACTTTACGATATTACAGCTGGAATGCTCTCTTGAATAGTAGTGTATGATAGTAAAAACATGGCAAAGCCAGGATTTCAGCACATTAACACACTGTTTTCATCAAGGACTGAAGCTACAGATCATGAGCTGGGGTAGGCTGCCTGCACAGGGTTTGGAAGCAGCCGCAGTGCACACATTTCCAAAGATATTTATTAAGGAGTTCAGTAAAGTTGTAATATGGCACTCAAACAAATAACTCATTATTCCTGGAGGCCCAAAAAGAACTTCTTCAAAGCAGAAAATAGCTTTAAAGCAGGACGCAGTAACACGGCTGCTTCAAACAAACATTAAAGCACTAAATACTGAGGCAACCTAAATTTAAAGCTTTATCAGGCCTATAGGTTCCATGTCCATCCACTCCTGGCCCCTTCAGCTCACTGTTACAGCGTTTTTTTCTCCATTTGTGACATTTTTCTGGTGAGAGTGCATCTAATGTAAACATATCAAAATAATGCTAGTGATTAATGTTCTTTCTGGAGAGAGAACGTACTTTTGTGTAGTGGAAGCTTATGGTCATCATAAGGTAGCGCACAGTATGAATGTGCCTGCTGCAAAGAACGTATACTAGGCCGATCACAAAGTGCATATAATGGAAAAATTTGAAAATAACTCTGGCGATCAATGTTCTTTCTGGCGAGAGAAAAATACTTTTGACTAGTGTAAGCTTGGAGGTATAGTAAGGTAGCACAGAGGGTTATTATGCCTGTTGCAAAGAACACTACTAAGCAGATCAGAGTACATATAATGTAAAAATGTAAAAATACCTCTGGTGATTAATGTTCTTTCTGGAGAGAGAACGGCTTTGCATTTCTGCCTCTGGGTTAAATCTAGACAATGAAGTCACTTGAGGTCTCTACTATGTGTCCTGGTGGCCCTTTATTTTGTCCATGCTCCCCACCCCCTGCTTCTGACTCTACAGAGACTTCATTTCCCACACTGGACACAGTGACACCCATCTACAGCTTGCCTGGGCATGACAGTGCTTTCAACACACCTCAGGACCTGAAAAGAAAACACTTTTGATGTGCCTGGAATCGCTAGCACTAATAAAAAACAAAGGTGTATATATTTACCATGTATTATCTGAGAAGGTATTTTGGTAACCTACAGATCATGCGCATAAAAGCCAAAAGCAAAAATGAAATTACTCTTATTAGGTAACAGTATAAACAATGTGAGCAGCGCTCCAATAGCGCCAATCGAGTTTGCGCTCTGAGCGCTGTTGCGGCCACGGAATGCAGACATAAGAAAAAAAATGCTTTCCGATGTGCCTGGAAGCATTAGCGCTAATGGAAAACAAATACATAAATATTTACCATGCATTATCCAAGAAGATAATCCAGTGACCTACAGATCACGCAAATAAAAGCCAAAAGCAAAAATGAAATGACTCTTATTCGGTAACAGTGTAAACAATGTGAGCAAGGCTCCAAAACTGCTGATCGAGTTTGCGCTGTGAGCGCCATGGCAGCCACAGAGCGCAGACAAACGAAAAAAGCAGTCGTCCACGCTGAAGTATATCAGCAATCATGCAATAATCTATGTCACAGGTTCAATCTGCAAGGCAGTAACAAAACCACCCCAAGGTGGGACAAACGTAAAGCATTTACCAATGACATCAAGTGATTTTTGAAAGGCAAGCCCACGAACGAATGAAAGTGATGGGCGTGAGGTGGGTGTGGTTAAAAGCCCACAATACTTACAACAGGTCAAAGCGATTGCGCTCAACCTAAAAAAACATAAAACAGGCTATAAGCAAACATTTGTTGGACCTAAAAAAAAAACAACACATTGCTGTAGTAGTTCCTGGAAAAGACGAGAACTACTTCTGTGTGTGGGTGTGCTCATCGTGAAACAGCAGTATGTAGATATTTACAGTGAAGTCATCCAATGGCTGAAGAAGACTGACCCGCTGCACAATGCTTATGTGTTGTAGCTGGGATAAGAAAAACACGAATGGCACAGCAATGGATCAAGGGCTGAAGCTCCTATAAGTATATTACATACATAATTTTATTAACATTAGACCTACAAAAAAAAAGCTGTACATGGCAATGAGTGTACACCAATAGTAGTTGTTTAAGAGTAAATAAACATTCATAGACTTATACATTTGAAGTATCTTGCTGTCTAGCAAACAAACATACTTACCCTGAACAGGGTACTACCAGCCACTTTTGGCTTATCACAGACCAAGTTTGCATGCCTTTTGCATACACTTATGACAAACTACACTAAGTGACAATTTATCGACACAGCATCCTGTGCACACTCTTTGCTGGTTGCTATAGACCATGGGTACTCGCAAACATTTTCCCAGGGGCCAAAAAGTGTGGTCTGTGACACGCCTGGGGGCCGCATTGATGCCAGGGCTGTGGCGGTCAAGTGGGGTGGCTGGGGGAATAGGGGGCAAGGTAGGTGTAGGAGAAGCAAATGATATACATCTAGTGGCTGAAATAAACAATGGAAAACCAGAAAACCTGGAATGAATTCCGGCTTACCCACTTTTCCAAACTGTGTGATCCTAGGCAATTGTTTAGTCTCACTTCACTCCTTTTTCTGCATTATCACATTTAAGATGACCTCGAAATACATGATTCATAGTGTGCGCTGCACAAAACCTGCTTCTATGTTTGATTTAATAAACTATAATGTTGTTAATGTATGATAGGAACCCAGGCCACCCATAAAGTGCACATACCAAGTGACTGGCCTCTTCAATTTACTATTGGTTGTGTTCTCAGGATAAGGGAAATAATTAATGTTTCAAAATAAATTGTACTAAGGCAAAAAGGTTCTGCGTGTTAACTAAATACACTTTTTAATTTTGAAGAGACTGTCTTAGTTTTACACTTGTGCTGCAAGATGTCTTTAAAAATGAAGACGTTTCTAAAGTTATGTGCAGGAGTCCCTAGTTACTTCTTTTCTTTAACACCAATTAAGTTTGAAATAAATGATTGTGTGTGTATTTAATATTTTTGTTGTTAGTGCAGAATCGAGCAAACAGCTGCCAGTGCTCCTGTTGCCAAATGGGCCGCATGTAAAGGTCAGAGGGGCCGCATGAGGCCCGCGGGCCGTACTTTGAGTATCCATTGTATAGACTATCAGTGCTCACTAATCACAACTTAGCTACAGCACACCAAACCCATACTACTAGCTGACAACCTACTAATTACTTTAAATGGGCCTCTACCTTTATAGCCTTGATAAAGTCATATGGTTGAAACACGTTTTGGCTGTTTCTGGATGCAATCTGTTATGGGTTGAATCAAGCTACCCTCAATAAAAGTAAGCAAGTAATTTCTCTTAAGGAACTGCTACTAGTGTGCATCATGGCCATGTACACAATTGTGAATGACTGTAGTCCAGCCTCTCGCGTTGCCTCTGTGAGCAGCAGGATGTCTCAATGGTAAACCATCACCTGACTATGTGAAGACAAGGGAAATTGATATACATACACATTTATTAGGGTCGAGCCTGCATCGCATGCGCTTACGTTTCGCTTGCGAGACGCTTTAGGAGTTAGAAAAGGGCTCGGAGTCCATGTCATGTCAGTGTCTTTCATTGGTTCGTGGGCTTGCCTGTTAAAATCTGCTTGTTTTCATTAGTGGAAGGCACGCATACATCATGCCTTTTCCGGTGGTTATCCCTCCTCGAGCGCAGCAACCAAGTACTGAAAACATGCAAGGCTCGCTGTTTCCCGACAGGTTTGTGGACTACTTTTTATCTTTTGTTCGCAGCGCGATCTCGCTTGACAGAAGTCGAGCACTTTGCATAACATCGACCCTGTTACAAAGTTAATTGCACTTTTGCCGGTTACGTAGATAATTGCTCTTTTGCCGATAGGTTTCACTACGAGTGAACTGTAGCAGCTCGATCGCGCTGTTTTTTTCCATTCAATGTGCCAAGAAAAATCTGGTTGGGAGTATACAACTGCTAATAGCTGTAACTCGAAGAAATGCGAGACCCTATTGCATTGCAAATGCTTGTTTTTACCATAGCTACTCTTTGTGGATGTGCAACTTTGATCCCATTAGCTACCATTGTAACAGTTAAAAATCTAAAATAGTTAGCTAAGGCTAGACCTAACAACAAGCAATGGCAAAGCCAATAGGTCTGGCATTGGATTCAAGCCTTTTAGCTTTGTCAAGGGTTGTTTTGTTATATGCAAAACCTTATCAGACGCAGCGTGGCCCTCCATAATCTAAAAACATAAAAAATAAAAAGTGGCTAAAAAATTAATATATTTTGGTCTCAAAAAGAATAATTTCCATTACAGCCACTGAGTGTGCCCTCCTTGGCAGATTGAAGAATTTTGTAACTTAGAAAGAAGTTAGCCATTGATTAAAGTTGGCTAACTCCCTACCCCAAGCACCAGTGGGCAGAAGGAAAATGTGAATGACTCAATAACAAACCAATCAATGAAGAAGGCTGGCTAAAATAAAACCTTGAAGTAAGTATATTATATAAATAATTTTAGTAAAAAGTATAAGGTCTTTGCTGGCACCAGTCCTAATGAAGCAAGAACAAACAATGACCAAACGAAAATGCCACACATAAAAACATATCTAAAAAATGTAAACTATTATAGTAACTGAAATATTGTATCCTTGCACTCATTTACAAAGGCTGTACAGTTATATTGTGAACAAGAAATAACGATAATTAAGATGATAGTCAATACTAGAGTCTACTTTTGCATAATTCACCAGTGAGCAATCCCAAGCAGCTGAAGCAGTAGAACGCTAGAAGGCTGTAAATTGATGGCAAACATGTTGTTTTCCTTCATTTATTTCCTTAACATACCCTTAAAATAAATATATAGCTTGCATATTTCTCTCCGCTCCTGGCCTGAATGTACGCCTGTCACCAGTTTACGAAGGAGAATGAACTGCCACAAACATTAATATTTTAAAACAAATCCACATCTGATTAGCCTAATTCCTTCAGTTTTAAAAATCTTTCTCTATTGTGGAGAATGCCTGTAAAAGAATACGCAGAGAATGACAGAGCTCGAGGGGTGCCTTTTGCATGATAGTCAGAGGTGAGACAAAAAAGTGCCCTGCACAAATTTGTGTGTGCCTGGCATTTTTCAGAGAACAACAACAATGGCATGATAACTGGCGGCTAATGCACTTGATGGAGAGATCCGTGATTTGTCTAGTAGTTTTGACTCATGATAAGCTACTTTGCAAGCAGGAGGTGTTCTATAATTGATCCAAGAATGTTCCCATGCACCCACTCATGGATTCTGACACACATCCCTCTGTACTAACCATAGCAGAAAGGGACTTGCATCCAGAAACTACACCTCTTCAAGAAAGGTATAAAGCTGGAGAAAAGATTTATGTTCTCCAAAAGCCAGCTGTAGGTGTGCAGCACTGTACAACACAAATACAAAGTGGTTAAGTGTTAAACTTTGTCTAAGCATGGAAAAAATTCTTTACATCAAGTATACACTGTTGCCCTATGCTGCAAGGCTTATGTATTGGAGCAACGCAGCCTACATTATGCCAGGACTAGAGGAAAGAGCAACAGCACCATATTTTGGTAGATATGGCGCCTACTGTTGTGCTCTGTCCTTTTACACAACACTGCGCAAAAACTTTGGTTACTACATTGAGTGAAAAAAATTAACAAACCTGCTCCTTCAGTTCCACATAACAAGCAACGCTTAACATATAATGCCTGCCAAGATGACGTGCGACTCCAGAACCTTTTAGTGCTCAATGTTTCAAGTAGCATTTCTTGTACAATTATTTAAATTCTTGCATGGCTCATTGTCTCTGAATACGTTTGTAATTTAAAACGCTCTGACACTCCATATAGGAATGAGCAGCACTATCAAATAAATAAATAAGAGAAAAGGGGCTCTACTGGAAGGTGGTAGTGAGGGAATCCTTGAAGAAGGAGGTCATTGCAAGGTAGGGTGGCCGTTAATGAAGACTAGCGCAACGGGAACCACCAAAGCTCAAGGCAACCCTGGGTGCAACCTTCCGACAAACAAAACATCGTGATATTCAGCACATTGACCCATATACCAATATATAAACAAAATTAAAAAGATATTCAACGGAAAGCTGCAGCTCGGAAAACAATTAACATTAAAATAATGTACGACGAAAGGGCGAATCTACAAAAAGGATCAATATCATATTAAACGAAAAGATGCGCATCCAAAAAGAATCCTGACGTCGCCTTGTCAGTTTCTGGCAGGCGTGTGGCGAATGAATCTCGTTAAACTTCCTACTGCCCGCCATTCGCTACAAATTCATGCACGTAAACAAATAGTTCAGCTGCAGCTTCACAAACGCCGTGGAGACGCGAGGGAACACACTCACTCATCTCGCAGCCAATGGGTGCCGAGGTATCAGCCATGTCCAAACAAACCACGGTCTGACATGTCTAAGGCGGGCACACATTCCAGGCCCCGGGCCTTGACAACAGGAGCATTGTGCTCAGGTTTCAGGCCAGCCATTACAGAGTCTGGCTTCACGAAAACCAAAAGCCCTACAGGAAATATCGCCTAGTTCCTTCCTGCTTTATATATCGAAAACACCCAACAAAGTCAGTCTTCTTTAATATAAATCAACTCCCCACCGACCGGCCAATCACATTAAAAGTAAAGAGTGCCATGCAAATCACGCAGTGCAAATGTTTACACAAGTCAAAATAAGTGCTTTTACATCCCTGCAAAAAAATAAATAAATGAACGGGCTACTGTAATTAAAACAGTTTACGCGTGGTGTCCCAAACCAAAAAAAACATTTTATGTAACCAGTTATTAAGGACATAAAAATGTGACTCGGCTCACCTCCTCTGCATCAATTCTTGTTTCCAAACATTTACCCTTAACCGAGTTTTGAAATAATTATTAGGTATACATTGCAAACTGCATGATCAAATGTAATGGTGGATTATTATTCGTAGCAAGTGTGTCAGGTGGGCAGGCTAGGGACTAAATTGCCGGTTTTGGAACTAGGTGAGATGAGTTCTAATCCTAGCTCTTCTTACTTGAACAAGAATCCAGAGTAAAGGAGTGGAGCCCCCTTCATGCGGAAGAAACAGTTTACAGAACGCTAATGTCAAACTCTATATTAATGCATTCATATGACGTACGTAGCGTAACAGAAGCCATTTTAGGTGCAAGTAAAACATGATCAGGGCGTAGAAGAGCGCTGATAAACCGTGAGATTCGAACGAAAAAGTGAACTGAAAATAACAGTGCCATTAGTGACTGTGGTACCTTTGCAGACAAGGTCCCTCTTGAATGAGAGACACAAGGCCGCGTGGGACCTGGAAGGGTACAACCTATTTAGCCTGAACTGGGGTTGGTCAATGTTAGGTGTGGGTGTGTGTGGGACTACACGTAAACCTAATATAGCACTACCACAAGGTGTTTTACGGGTCCGGGATCTGGGGGTGCCATTCATCCATCTAAGCAGACTTTTTTTTTTTTTTTTTTTCAACAGGTCTTGAAAAAGCCTCTTGCCTACATGTCACCAAGTGGGGCAAAACATGTGCTGGCCATATTAGAATTATTAGAATTCTGGAGGCGAATCGACAAGGTTATAGCTCCTCCAGTCATCTCTCCCACTGGCTATGTGACTCAATTTGTGCCATACAGGACGGACACATGTGTAATTAATGATTTAAGTTAATATGGTGTCAGCATTTCATATGTCTGCAAGTCGGCATTTGTCTGGGTGGGATAAGCGAGGAAGAGGAAACACGATTCCGTAAGAAATTCTGATGGTACCAAGGCTGATGGTACCAAGGTGATACCGAATTTCACTCAGTATGCTGAGCAGCCTATTTGCGAATAATTGATGAATGTGCAGCCTGAAAAGCTAAGAAATGTATGTTTATGTATAGAGCTGTAGCTGGACGAAGTTCGTGGGACCTGCTGCGGCTGCAGAAACAAGCCCTCGAGACGTGCATCTAGCAGATAGTGTGGGACTACATAGCAGTAAATAGGAGCCTAATGTTACCATCCACTCATGAACCCCATACGTAAGAATCCAGATTTCATATCAGCAAACAGTACTTCTGCATTCCAAAAGTGGGGGAAAGGGAAAGTGTAGATCTCTAGGAGGCCTTTTCGCCCGGCGAAAATTAAATAAATTATGGAATGCAAGGAAAATGTGCGATTCCACAAGAAGAATGGATCCAATTCTGCCAGCTCAAACTCTGGGGGCCTTGTACCTCCCAAACGCCGGGACCTCGGTCATTTTGAGAAGCTGATAGTTACTGTGATCCGATATTACCAAGACATTCAAAGAGAAACACCATTTAAGGTAATGCACCAATGACACATGACTCAGTCAAGCTGACTTTGCATTTAGCAAACGGCATAGGAACTCTCCTGGAGACACCGGGACCAAGAGGGCTCCTTTCTACACAAATAGTGGCAGTGTAATATGATACAGACATCTGGAACGACAATGAGTCACATCAGAGGGACTGTGCGATACCCAATGAACCCATCCATGGCCATTTTGGGATTGAGTCATGCCAAGTTTGAAGAAAAGCCACAAAGCGAAAGTGTGCTGATCTCCCACATGTTAGGAGCATCAAACACCACAACAGCTCTGTGGTGGAAGGAAAAAAGAGCACTGCATGTAGCACAAAGATTTCCTAGATTATGGTATGTACTCACACTAGACCAATGAACATTTAATAACAAGAAATTAATAATACTAACCACACAGAATGTATATTTCCATGAGTCAGAAAGCCTAATGAGCACACACACATAAGGACAAATAAATAGGATTTAAGGAATTCATAGAAATAAAGGGCAAATTGTCCCAACTAGGAGTACACATAATAATAATAATATGGACAAAAAGCTGACACCGGGGAGAGTGCAGAACCCTACAAATAAACTGTATCAATTTATAGGAACTAGGCCTCGGTGGCGGGGGAGCAGAGGCTAAAGCAGAGGAAGGGGATGATTATGGTTGGGGGCAATACATTGGATGTGAAAATGTAAGGACCAGGTAAAGGAAAATGAATGAAATACGAATGTAATGCTGCAACAACAGGTTTCTTTGGCAAAAAAAAAAAAAGATACTAAACTTTATTAAACAAAATTCACAGTAAAGTCTAGTAATATGAGGAAGCACAGGTGGTCTTTTTCAAGGGTGTCCAGGATTGTAACAGGTACTATGGTCAGATAAGAACATGTGCAATAGGTCACTCTATTGACAGTTTTATCATTTGAGAGGATACACATTCTCAATAAACTTAGTGAGAGAAGGACGACTTGCTACTTGGGGGCCATTTTCCACTTTAGAGAGGTCAAGGTTGGGATTCTATAGGCAGTGTTTTACAAGTGAAGTTATAAGCCAGTTTGGTGCAATGTCATTCTGCTGAAACAAACTGGTGAGGGCACACCAGTGAAGAAGAAATACCTGAACAAGGTCCTTAGCACTGACAGGAGAGACTGGAAGAGTAGAGTACAGAATATAAGGGGAGTTTGGTATCAGGCACAGCAGAGAGAAGGGTTTCGTCTGAAACGAGGGAGAATGAATTCCAAGATCAGATTGGTTTACTGCTTTAATTGCCATCGGAATCTCAATTGGGGAGGGTGGGAGTTTGAGAGGGGAAAGGATTCTGGAGAGTTCCACCAAGGCCGAAGAGACACTATTGGAGAAGTCAAACTCATGCCTGTGTATTTTGTGAGTGAAAGCCAATAACAGTTACATTAAGAAGCATCAGGCCCAGAGGGGGGGATGCACAGATTTTCAAGCAAATCATTCCTAACAGTTTTCACTTAGATCTGTTACAGCAGAGATTGATTTCAGAGTTGAGGCCTTCAGCCTTAGCTGAGAGGATGGAGGATTTGTAAATATTCTTCAGTTTGAGCTGGGCGAGTGACAAAGGAGTTTTGTTTGATCATCATTTTTCAGCCCTTCTAACCGAGCACCTCTTGAAAAGAAGGTCGAGAATCATCAAGAGGCTGTGTTTGGCGCAAGGATTTTCCTGGAGAAAAGCTTGATACCGTTAACAAGGACTTCAATGGAAGAAGTGAATTCATTAGTGAGGTAAGTAGGGTGGGAAGAGACAGGAGGGTGGTGGAGGTGGTCAGTAGTCGCCGCACCAGGAGTTTTCGAGCTTGGTTTGAGAACAGGTGGCATTTGAGGGGATGGACATGAAGGGGATAACAAAAGGGCTAGAGCAGTCCAATGTGACAGGCTCTAGAGTCTGGACATAGTCTTGCATAGAGGTGGTACAGTTGAAGATGGAGCCTTTGCCATGAGTGGATTTCCTACAGATGGGACAGGAGTTGCAGTGTGCGGGTTACTGTCAGTGCAGTCTGTTGTGGAAGTATCTATAGGTTGCCACGTTTTCTGGGTTGACGCTCATAGGACAGAGTCTCTCAGAAGAACTTTCATGGGTGTGCATTCGAATAGCTCACCTGTTGCACATGCTTCAATCCAGCAGGAGCTAAAGATCTGAAAACCAGTATGTACGACAAATGGAACCCGAGAACAACTAGAGCTTGCAACACTTGTACTCAGCTTCTTTTGATTTAAATTAATTACCAGGGCAAAATAGGTATTTTTTTTTTTTTTAGCCATACCCAAAAATCACACTGAATGAAGCTATCATTTAAACTGGTTCGGCTGCCTGAGCATGATTCCACAGAGTATGTGCCTGTGACCAGCTGGTCACAGGTACACAGTCTAGCAGAACCTAGGTGGCCTTCATCCTTCCCAGTGCATCAAGCTGGTTAATTACAACATTTACCATCTACGTTTTCAATGTTATTTAGTTTGTGGTAAGATTTTTTTTTAATAGGACTCTTATTATGACTAATTAGACAGTGCTGCATGGTTTCACTGTAGGAACGAGAGGATCAGTGCTTCACACCACCAGTGGACCACCACCCAAGGTGAATCACACTGCATCGCTACCCTTCGGAGTGTATTGCCACTGCACTGCCACCCAGATTGTACCTCCACTGCACCGCCATCCTAGGGTGTATCACCACTGCACTGCTTTCCTATGGTGTATCACCACTGCACCACCACCAAGAGTGTATCACTGCTCCACTAGCCTAAGGTGTATCACCACTGCACCGCAACCCTAGGGTGTATCATCACTACCCCGAGTGTACCACCACCCAAGGGTGCATCACAACTGCACCACCACCCAGAGTGCATCAAAACTGCACCACCACCCAGAGTGCATCAAAACTGCACCACCACCCAGAGTGCATCACAACTGCACCACCACCGAGAGTGCATCACAACTGCACCACCACCGAGAGTGCATCAAAACTGCACCACTACCCAGAGTGCATCAAAACTGCACCACTACCCTAGGGTGTATCACCACTGCACCGCCACAGACAGTGTACTACCACTGCACTGACACCCTAAGTTGTATCACCACTGCACCACCACCCAGAGTGTACCACCACTGCACCGCTACCCTAGGGTGTATGCATCACCACTGCACCGCCACCCTAGGATGCATCAAGTATGCTTAATATTAATGGATATCAGCAGTGCCAATTAAAAGGGACGACTTGAAGCTGAACGTTTAATTACTGGGGTGGCTGGAGGCGTATGGAGAAGCTGCAGATGAAACGTACAAGCATCTTATTCTGAGGTGGCGTTACGAAGAGGCTGGAAGAAGACACGTAGCCCTTCATGCAGCACTTAAATAAATACACTAGCCATCTTTATGGTCAAAAGTAGCGCCCTGCAGACTGTGGTTGACGCTATACAGAAGTGGTCCTGAATTTTCATTAAATGGCACACTTTTTGGCCACTGTATGTTTCTGAAAGAGAACAACCATTCGAGTGGACCACGATCACTCTTCCTCTGCTCGCCGAGGTGCAGTACGCCACAGCAGTTCGGCCAAGTTACTTAGATTATCAGCAGTCCTGGTGTAAACTGCAGGAATCGTGCCTTTGTCAGGAAAGAGGAAACGCGATAATTCCGTTCATATTTTTCATGACCTTGGAAGCATTACAAACAACCTTGTTAACCCACAAAATAAAACTGCCTTAAGTGTCATTTTCATCCGTCAAAAGGTCTGGCCTCCCGTTGACTCGCTGACCTCAGGAACTAACCCGCTTCTTCAAATAAAGTTTCAAATTACTCAAGTCCCTAACAGAAAGAACCCCGCAGGCCCGAATGACAGTTCTCACGGAGATAGCTCACTGAATATTACACATCGTGGCTGCTTCCGCTGCGAGGCCTATTAAGGCTGCATTAATTATAAATTCCAACCTTAGATTTTTACGATGATGACAATTCGAAACATCAAAAACCAAAAAACGTGTAGTTTCTAGACAATAGGACACATTGGTCTTTAAAAGTGCCCCACATCGGAGATTTTATCCCGACAATTCCTGAGCCAGCCGTACTCAGTCAAGAGTCAGTGTTGTGGTATTTTGTGTCCTCCATTTTTTTAAGTCTCAGTAGGGTTGTTTAGTTGCCCACGTTTGAAAAAGTTCCATAAATTACTGAGAGTCAGCTTTGCAAACCCCCCTTGGGTAAGAAGACAACCTTGCTTGGTTTCCTGTCATATCCTTTGAAACCAGTTAGTAGTTTACATTGGTGAATATGTCAGTGATTACATTAATATGTTTTGAACTAAAAAACACACAGAAATTCACCAGTACTGCGCCCCGAGTTTCCAACGCTCACTATAACTTGCGTCCCTGCCATGCTCTGCTTATGACCTCACATAAGACATCACTCATGGCATGTTCTATAACATCATTTATGACATCACTGATTAAATCTCATATGACATCATTAATGGCATCACTGATGACATCATCCAAAGCTTTGTTTTCCCACATTTTGCTGTATAAATTGCTATGGCTTTACACCTAGCATAGTTCACATTAACAATCAACCGCAGACATATGGGAAGCCCTCATTGAGTACGGTGTTTCATCTATATACAGCGGTTTAGAAAAGACAAAATAGTGAATGTCAATTCCTAAACAAATGCCCTACTAAGGATAGCTTTTAACTGTATCAAACACCTGGCACACACCACATGTACATGAACAGAATAAGTTGATATTAGCAGAAAACTGATCAATGTAAACAGAGTTTACTCTATGGCGAGAGTTCATTCTACACTACACTGTTTGAAAACAGTGAAACTCTCATGAGAAATGCATCACATAGTATTCAAAAGATCCTACTAGAAGCAGTGTACATTCTATGCTACAGTTGTGAAAAAATACACTATTTGCTAAAAATAACCAAGATCATACTACCTGCACCCTTTATATTGTGGTGAAAACTTTACAGATAGCCCTTCTTCAGAAGCAAAACAAGCACATGTACGTTAATTGCTTAGAGAGGGCCCCTCTCTTAAAGGATCTGGCCCTGGAGGTGGGCTCCAGGGACCTTTTCAGGAACGGGGATAGGGGCCATGAGGACTTTGTCTTCATATTATGCATTTTTGGCCCCGGGGGTGGGCTCTCTCAGGTCTTCAGAGGCATGAGGAGGGGAGCTGCGCACCCACCCTCCCAAAAATGAATCTTGTCCCTCGGGGTGGGCTCCCGGGGGCCTCTAGATACACAGAGAGGGGGGCTGCACTGCCCACTCTCATAAATGATAAGATCAGCCCTGGGGATGGGCTCTCCGGGCCTCTAATGGTCTAGGAAGGGTGGACGCACTGCCAACGTCCCCTTTCTAAATACAGCTCTGGAAGGGGGCTCCCTGGGGTACAATATAATTAAATGTGGTCTGCCTGCCTTTTTTCCCAATCCTACAAGACTCTTGCCAGATTGTGGCACTTTTTGCCTTTCTTTTTTGGCCTCAGGGGATCAGTGTATCCCTACCCTGAATCCATATATCTTTATTGTTAGACCTTCAGAACGGTGGACTAAGTCCCAGAGTCCTTTAATGGCTCCCAGCAACATTTTTCTCGTGCTGCTGGCAGCCAGTCAGAGTGCCTGCAGTGGCAGGATGGCCCAAGAGAAATAAAGCTCCCTGGGCCAATCAGAAAACCCTATTTTTGAAATTGGCACTCCCGCAAGAGTCTCGAGACTCTTGGGATACTAATTTCCAAAATATACAATAATTTTTTACCCTTTATTTTACAAATACTATTGAACAGATTTACACCAAATTATGAGAAAAATGTTGCTGGCAGCAACTACAGGACTTGAGGATATATTGCACTGTCGTGAAGTAAAAAAAAAAGAAAAAGTATAAGGGGGCAGGGTAGAGATACCCTGACCATCTAGGCCCAATGGGGGAGGGACCCAGAGGCCCCAGTGTGATGGGATCTCCAGGGCTTAAAGAGGCTCTGGGAGGGGGCATAACCCTCGCACCCCTTTAAAAAAGGGGCCTGGTCCCCCTGTGGCCAACTCCCTGCCATGCATGGCCAAAGACCTTGTGCAGTTTGTGGTTGGCTGCCTTGGGGGGTGGGGTAGGAGGAAGGGGGAGGCTGAGACTGAATGCAAGGAGCTTGCTGCAGGGTGTGGCTACAGGCCAGGCTCTGAGGCTAATCCCCCCCCTACCACCACCTTGCACCACCAGTGGCCCTGTGCAGTGTGGGGTCGGCTGCCTTTACAGGGGTTGGCCACAGGACATGGCTGCAGGCCAGGCTGCATGAAGTAGGTTGGCCACAGACCCTGTAGCCAACTCCCCACCGTGTGCAGCCAAAGGATAAAGTAACATTAAAGTTAGGTGTGATAAAAATAGCCATTTTTGTTTCGTCTCACCCCATCCCCACTGTGGCCCCAGGCTACTGTATAATACTTTTTTTTTTTTTTTAAATAACTTCAGGACAGGGGAGTAAATCCCCAGAGTCCTGTAATGGCTGCCATCAACATTTTTGTCTTGTTGCTGGTAGCCAATCAGAAAGCTTGCTCCAGTGAGAGTCCAACTCTTGCCCAAGCAAAAAAGGTTCCCCGTCATGAGTGATGTAATATGTGAGGTCATAAGCAGTCCATGGCAGGGCGCAAATTATAGTTAGCTCTACTAACTAACTGGTGAATTTCTCTTAGTTCAGAACATTAATGTTGTCACTGACAAATCCACCTAACTATAATGGTACTTTAGGCTTTGTTTTTTTTCAGTGAATATATAAAACAAATCAGAACATGTTGGAACACATTAAGCTGTGGACGAGATACAATGATGATGTATCATCTAGGTGGGTGATAAAAAAATGACTAGAGGCTTTTATCTAGTCTCATAATGACAATGAGTACAATCTGAGATTCACCCATACCATTAGTGCTAATCAAACTGACTTTCTAGACAGTGAAGTGTATATTAAAGACATGAAACGCTAAAGCAAAATTAATCAAAACGTGACCATGTAATAATAGTATTTTGCATGCAAACAGTGGGCACCACAATTACTTTAAAGTGCAGTGTACCTTTTGGAGATATGTTGCGTGCCTGGCGAAGCTATTCAGAGGCCACAGACTTTGAACAACAAGCAGAAGAAATGCTTGTACGGTTTGAGCAGCAAGGTTAACCATTTGATGCACTCCAGAATGCCACCTCAAGAGCTAGATCAAAATCGAGGGAAAAACTGCTAGTGACCCACAATAGACAACCCAAGGAAGAAGGTGACATCCAGTTCATTTTGGATTACACAACTGAACATCTTGAATTGAGGAAAATAATACCAAAGTCTTGGAAAAATCTACGGCTGGATGAGACATTGAAGGAGATATTCTTGGAACATCCAAAAATAATTTCAGAAAGATAGCCTCTATGGTAGATCTAATGCAAAGCCATATGCCCTCTGTAAAGCCATTGAAAACAAGCTTGTTGATTCAACCATGATTCTGGAAATGTACGAGATGGATGACATGTGAATATGGGGTGAAAAAATGATGTGAATTATTCAATGGAAAGCAACAGAAGATAAAGGAACACATTACATGCGAGAGGGATTGTGTAATTTTTGTACCACAATGCACCTGCAGCAAGAGTTATGTGGGTAGCACAACAAATAAGGTAAGGCTCAGGATTCTCCAACACCTACATGCAATAAAGAATCAATACTTTTCCTACCCCATAGCCAAACACTTCTGAGAAAACACTAAGGGAATCCGAAATAACTTACTGTGGTATCAAACACATCAAAATGGGAGAAAGAGGCGGAGACCGAGTTAGCACTGAGGAGAATGGAATAAAGATTAACCATCTTAATTGGAACACAGGCCCCTCTTGACATAATCTGGAAGCTGAACTGCATGTTCACTTATGAGGACTCTATGTTTTGTTATATTGTTAAGATTAATTGTGTCCATCTGCTACTCAAGATGTCCTGCCATAAATGTTAAGTTTTCTTTGAAACTTGGGGGTTGTGCAAAACTTTCAAACATTGTTATTGTTTAATTTATACTATCTCCAGGGAAAGACAATTCTGAAATATCACACAAACATTAAAAGATAAGGTGGGAGAGGTTAATGACACAAATATTTGGAAAGCATAATTCCTTGGTGGTTCATGATACATTTAATTTTTTTTAAATGGGATGAGTACAATATACATCCAGGGGATCTCAGTGATGCCACTTTATACGTGTACATAAACATGCAATAGATCAGGTGTCTCCAGCCAATGGATCCTGAGCTAAAAAAAAGCTCACATGCCCCTTCAGAGTAGCTCACAGCCTGGGGTTCATTTTTAAATAGGCACAGGGTCACATTTTTCCTTTTAGAGTTAAGAAAAGGCTGTTTTTGTTTTACAATATTATTATCAGGCTGCAGATAGCAGGGCCTGATAAGGAGCAGTGCAGGCACATAGGTGAAGAATTGAAGCACCAAGGCATTTCATTCTTAAATAAATGTCATTGCCAACTCAGTATTGAAGGTGAAAACAAAATAATGTTGCTAGATGCTTTAAAATCAGAGAAAATCATAAATGAAAAGTTAACTTAAAAAAAAAAATACGAAAATGAAAACGTAATTTGATTATAAGTGTTGCATCTACAAACAGCAGGTCTCTTGCTCCCAGTGCCCAGTGAAACACTGTGCCATACTTATAACTGAAAAAAGCAGTAATTTCTTAAATGGGAGAAGTTTAAAGTGCAAAAAAAAGTTCCACATTATGAACATTTTTGCACTTTAAATTTTCTCCCATTTAAAAAAACGGTTTTATGTTAGCGTTATGCATTTAACGGTGCCACATACGACCAAAGGTATGTACACACGACACAGGCTCTCTGTTACCCATACACATATATCCCATCCATATGTGTTCATACTTTTCCAAAGACCACTCTCGCAGAAGCAAACGGAAGCCCCGTCATAGTGTTCCTAGTCTAAGTATCTTGTTCAAGCCATAGTATCTGGCTCTATGGACATTAGGCTTAAAGTCAAGGAAGTTGGGCATGGGGGTGTCTGGTAATAATGCACAAGTTGTTTACCTTTCGGTAGCTCACAATGATTTTCACAGATCAGTAGTAGATCTTGCTACAGAAAAGGTTGGAGACCCCTGTAATGGATGCTCTTTATGATCAATTAGGTCAATGACTAGCACTTTAGAATTGTGCGTTTCTAGCTTTTGGATTGGGATAAGTGCAATATATAAACAAAACACTTCAGTGACAACACTTCATTTGTGTACATTTATTAGATGCACTTTATGATTAGTGCACTGGCACTTTGGAATTATTTGTTTCTAGTTTTAAATTACAGCACCCATCAACTAAGAGTAGTATATTTGGTAGGAGGGCTGACATACTGTATCCCCTGGTCTTGAAAATTAAAGTAAAAGAGAATTGTGTAATATGGTTTGGAAATCAGACCATGAGAATGACCCATAGAGAGTGTAATGGTTTACATGATCAAAGAATTATAGCAAATGCACTTCATATGTACCAGCAACATGCCCAAAATATTATAATTCACGCACTGGCACTTTCACACATTTAGGTCTATGAAAATGGTACCCAAAGATAAGATTAAAGCATTTGCACGTTTTCATGTTTCACTACCTTATTAGGAGATTTAAAAAAAAAAAAAAAAAGAGAAAATGTGTATAAACACAATATGCTGTCTGTGATTGCAAAAGAGGTTCCTTCCCTAAGAAAAAGATAATTAACATAGTTGTCTGGCTGACTCGAGGTCACACCTTTATCACATGGCCTTGATACTTTATAATGATTAATGTTAACCATCTTCATATTGAGGAAACGGTGAATTGAATATATCTGAATGTACATTACAATGATTTGAGAATATTACTCTGTAATCTGTACTTTACGCTCAAAGGTGCAATAAATGTCTAAAAAGTATGCATAACGACAGGATGTGAGTGTTAAATTCAAAATGAAGATGTGACTGGTCATTTATACAGGGAAGACAAAAAACATTCAAGAAGCTTTGAACTCTAAAATGCAGGCATGAAATGGTTCAATATCTGTTAACAGCATGAGCATCCTAGTTATTTTTAAGAGAAAGAGTTGTTGGACTATGATACTGTATTTAATCGGTTTGTGCTCTTGGCCTGCATGGTCCAGTCGAAGACGAACTGCATTGGCAGACTATCCTTTGTATATGATGCACTTTTGGAGAAAGCTGAATAAAGATTTCAATGATTCTTGTTGGTTCGCTGGGCTGCTACTCCTTCTCAAGTAAGTAAGAGTTGACAGATTGTGTCACACACATACGCACACAGACAGACATATATACATACACACAGTCAAGTCTTTCCACAGGTAATGCGTTTTTTTGGTTCTAATAACTTTGGCACAGTTTGATAGATCTCCATGAATCCTTTCAAAAAGGTGCTCTTCTTTGACTAGTTTGTGCTTGGAAAGTCTCAGGGTGATCCATCAAGCAGGGGCTCAGGAAAAAGGGCTGTCCTGAAAAGCAAAATCTTCATGCATTTTCAAAAGACTTTTTAGGCAGGGCTACAGTAAACACTGCTGAAAGGATTTACAAAAAAATTGGCAGGAAGATAGATCGTGGTACGCAAATTGTTTTTGTGAGAGTCCCTAGAAACCAATTTTAAAAAATAGTTCACTCTGATTGGCCCAGGGAGCTTTTTTTCCTTGCGCTATCTCACACCTCACTCCTGCGAGAGACTCTCGCAAGAGCTACTGCTCTGACTGGCTGCCAGCAAAATGAGAAGAATGTTCTTGGCAGCCATTACAGGACTCTGTGACTTAGTCCCCTATCCTGATGTTATCTTAAAAAAATTAATATAAGGGGGCAGGGTAGGGATACCCTGCCCCTCCTAGCCCTGACATACTCACCTCACTATAATGTAAATTTAACCTTTGTTTTTTTCATTGAATGTATATTCATTTATTTTATTATATTTAGGTGTGCATTTCTATAAGAAGAACATTTTATTTGGTTGCAAAGAAGTTTGGCATTGTTTGAAAAATCTTTAAGAAACTTTCCAAAAAAATAAGTTCATCCACCTCCCCTCCTTCCTGGAAAGTTTGGGGGTGATCCGTAAACAGGGGGCATGAAAAAACAGAAATCAAATTTCTCAATGCATTTTCCGTGGACTTTTATGGAACGCAATTAAAGAAAAATTGCTAAACGGAATTTCATCAAATTTGGCAGGAAGCTAGATCTTGGTCCAGAAAGTGTGCTACTCAGGGTATCACCATGGAGAGCATGTAAACCTTGTCTAGCACTCCGCACTAAGTCACCTTACCTATGCTAGCTGCCGTAGTGATGCGTCCTTATCACTCTTTAACTTATCCAACGTGTGTGCTGTCGCAATCAAGGTCTGAGTGATGTAAACTCAACTTCCCATTGTAGAACTGTACAGCTGATTTTCCTCTACACCAAGTACATCATCATCACTATGTAACTGTTCGATTGAGCCATGTCCTATTCACTGTGGCAATGAACTATTTGCTTGTACGCCGTTGTGAGACTGCTTACGTATTGTACACAGATGCACGTTATATTCTTGTTCCTAATTTACAAAACCATGAACTTAGATAAATACATACATACTGGGATACAGTGTTGAATCCAACTCCTATCTATTAACTGATATCCTAGATTATTTGGATTCACCCTTACTGGACTGTCTTTTGACTCTGCATACAATGATCTTGGCAGATCTCCCTGGTAAATCTTGTTCCAATTGAAGACCTATATTTGGAACTTGAACACCAATTTCAAGCTACACTGTCCTTCCTGTTAGCTGGGACTGCACAGTACATACAGACCCTTCCACAGTGCCTGCACAGGATGCTTTTCTCTGCAATAATTGTATGTCACAACAGGTGTGTGCAAGAGCTATCTCCAACATGGGATTTTGTTCAGAGTTTAGCGAAGGAGCATTGGTAAGAGAATAACCTGGGAATTCCATATAGGAAGGGACAACCACGGACGACCAGACCTTAAAGGAGCACGCAACGTCTGAGCCGCCACCCGCAAACTGCCAATCTTAATATCTAAACAAGATGTCGCTTTTTTAGGGTTGTGCAACAGACATTCTTTTCTTTAAGGAAATGAACGACATTTTTTTTCTTAAAAGAAATGAACGAGCTGCTTCTACCCACCAGAAACCCAGAGTCAGTACCCTGATGCTGTCATTTTATTATGAGGTGGCCTTCTCAGTCCACTGTGGAATATCCTGGCATTAGTGGAGCGCAACAAGTCCAGTCTATATTTTACAACACTTATACCCTCAGATTAGCCCACAACATCCTACCATTCTTTCTCCCTTCTGCAGAGCACTATGTCCCTGCTTCCACAGCATGTCCACGGTAAAAAAATATAAACTTTACTTTTTTATTAAGCAACACACATCACACTAATTGTGGCTCTCCAGCTACACTAGACGAGGCTCAAAAAACATTGTGTGCATTCCAGTTATCAGGTGCAGCAAAACTGCCATTAGCTGACATAATGGATCTGAAGAGAATAACTCCATAGATGGAACTAGCTTCCTAAGAACATCTTTCTGTACAACAATCTATAATGTACTCTTTTTTTAGGTCTCATGCAAAACAGCGCACATGCTATCTCTTGCAAGACCTTTTGTTATCTTACAGAGGTCTTAGAGGCCATACATTCATTATGACTTGTTCGCTTGTTATTCTCATTTGCATACTTCTTGTTGATCAACCTCTTTATGCCTCCTTCCACTTCATGTGTTTTGTACCTCTCACGGAGCATGGACACATTGCATTGTCCTTCTATTGCTGGCTTTTTCAGGGCTACTTTGTTTTTGCACTCTAGGGAAAAAAAACATGTGTTTTTCAGCTGTCCCCCTCACTTCTTCTGTGCGCCTACCCCCCAGTTCCTTCCACCTACCATCCCTCAGTTGTCCATTTGCTTCCCTCAGACCCTCCCACCACCCTCCACTGTACATTGCTTGCATCCAGCCCGTTACTTGTGTGCTTGCCCCCTGCCCACCTACTGTTGTCTGTGTACCCCACCACCCCCCTATTTCATCTTGTTCTCCCGCCCTCCCTCTGTGTTGCCTCAGGGAAGCACACAAGTAATTTAAAAAAATTTAAAAAAAAACACACATTAGCACTGGCTACGTCACACCAGTTTTTATTATTAGTTTTGACGTGCTGCACAGCAGCATCGCTGATGGACAACCTGGGCACAAAACACTGCTAAATCCCATATCTCTCATAGAGGAGACCTGCTGGCTTTGCCAATGCTTGTTTTGGGTGGAGGTGGGAACGGACGTGTTGTCAGACGAGGTGCAAATGATAATTAGCGAGAAGGTAGTAAGCGGCCACTACATCATGGATGGGATGGATTCACAAGCCTTCCTGGTGGCTTACTTCATTTACAGATTACCGAAGTAGAACGATTTCTTCCTCCAGCAACCTCTTTTAGAAACATAAGTTACAGGCTGGAGTCCATCAAAACAAAACACTGCGCACACTGCTTTATGCCCACATACACTAGGTTTGTGTCTAAAGCAAGGTAGGATTTGAAAACAACAAAATGCATGTCTTTCTCACAAGGCGGTCCTTTAAAAACTCGACTTATGCAACCCACACAACACAATTCAGGCTCTAAATCTTAACCTCTCCCACCGTCCGGTGGTTGCTGATTGCCTGGATCACACGGTGACAAAGCTGAGACGCGGGAGTGCCCAGGATTCACCCTGAAACATGGTGTGGAGGTAGCAGAGTTATGCAAAGGCATCCCTACCTAGATGCCTTCAGGCCTGGCCTCCCTGCAGTCTGTGGGTTGGGTCTGGGCTCAAGCTGTCTGAGAGTCTACGAACAAGGAGTGGTACATCCCAGAGCTCAAAGCAAAACGAAGGAGCGCACTTCACTGTTGGTCCTGGCAGCCTACACCGCATCAAATCCGACTTCAAGACTGTTCTCAAAGTTGCACGTGTTCTCCACAATGCTTTGGGGCTCCCTCTGCCCAACAAGCTGGACATAAACAGCACTTCTTCGAACAAGCCACAGCACTAAATTCCTGCAGGCTTACGCTACCTCTCTGCCCATAACATGCACCGCCCGCTCCAAGACAAAGCCATAGTGTAAGGAGAGGCAGGCCTGTGCATCGCTTCGTCTCGAGTAGTCACCTCGCTCGATGACAACTGGAAAAGTGGTCATAATCTCAACCTTTTTACTTCCGAATTGTTCAAATACGACGGACTAATGGTTTCAAAACCAGACTACAGCACCCAGGATACATTAGCACGGACTGAGGTCCCCGCCCTCGGTGTGTCCCATGGGGCTGAGGGACAGCTCCTCACTTCTGCCTTCGGACTGGCCAGCCACCAGGCCACACTGCAGCATCTCCTCTGATCTCACCACCACTGTTTGATTGTTATTTGGACTATTTTAGGAAGACACTAAAATCGCCATGTGGTGTCAAGCTGAGGCCACATAAACACACAACCATTTTGTAAGAAAAAACAAAAGCCCTCTCCAAAGCGGGATCTTTGTTATGGTACCTCCCTGCCTCATGCAGAAACCCAGATGGCAAAGGAAAGAAGGCGTTACTGCCCTGAAACCAGACACACCGCTTCCTGCATCCTGGGATGAACATCTGTGAAAGAAGTTAAGGGTAATTGGACTCTGGTAGCTCCTGCAACTGCCAACTCTGCGTTCTGCCAGTGTGAAGCGATTAACACAGACCTGTGCTGTGCGGGCGCTAATGGATCCCTGGCACAGAACTGGACACCGCTATGAAACGGCGTGCGTGATGCGGTGGTGTGTTCAATCATCGTAGATGTACACGAGGCGCTAGGTAGTGGGAAGCCAGCGTCAGGCAAACGTCGCCAGTGTGGCCTGGGCAGCGTCTGTGTTAACTGTCTGCTTTCCTGTGGCCAACTGGGCTTCATCGGTGATCAGCATGAGGGGCTGTATTAGTCAAGATGCACTTTTACACAAGTACACTTTCTCTCAAGAAGTTGAACTCCAGTCATGGATTATTTGGGCCCACGTGCCTGATGCAGGTCAGAGGTGGATCACAGAGGGGAGGGGAGATTGATGGCGACTCAAAACATGACCTCCACATGAGGCACCCCTGTGTCAGGAGCACGGCCACACCACAAGCAGCGCTACTCATGTGAACTGCAAATGTGTGGCGCATACTTGTATGTGCTGCAGCAGGCCCCAGTGCATGGACTGAGCCCATCTGATTGACACAGGAGGCAGAAGTGGTCAGTGCTCGTGCACAGCCGTGGGTGGCAACATGTGGTCCTCAGTTTTCAAACACAGCTCTGTGTAGCCTCACCACACCACACCCCTCCAAAGCAGAGAGTCAACTACGCTGCTATGGATGAGCACCAGTCGCTCCAACCTGCATGTGACCAAGGTAGGGATGAGGCAGCAGGGTGTGGTTCCTCTGCCAAGCTGCCTGGAGAGTGATGACAGTGATGCACTTTCTGTGCAGATTCAGCAGCCATTACCATTGGGGCCAGGCTTCTAGGGCTTGCTCCCTGTGCACCTTCAGAGGACAGAGCTTCCAATGACTGTGGTGCACGCAGGGTGGCTTCCTGGGAGACCCTGCTGACCCCAGCGCATGAGCAAACTGGCTTAGTCTGGCGGGAGGAGTATGAGACCACAACATCTTGAGATCTCCAGAGGAACCTTGTTGCTGCCAAATGGTTGTTCCAAGAGATCACACAGCCTATTCCAAGCCCACTGTCCGGCTCCAGAAGCACCAGGGGTAACCTACCCAATCCCCATATATCTGCCACATGACAATGTGATGGGCATTTGGATGGTGAATCTGGTAGCTGCATGTTTCTTTGGTTTGCATGAAGTTGTGAATATTTTTTTTTATAACTAGTGGTCCAACGCACCCTGGAAACATGGAACAGCTGCAACCACAATGTAGACCAGGTAAATGCATTTTTCTCATACCTTGGACACTGGAGGGGGGGGAGGGGTGATCATTAGTTGTCACTCCCAATGTTTCCATATGAGGGAGCAGAGTTGCATGGAGGACTTAAACAGATATACACACACAAGTGCATAACCAGGTCTGAGAGCATTACCCTTCTAGCCGCTGTATAACGCATTTATTTTAACAGTTATAATAACAGTCTGATTATCTCACGCTTTGCCTTATAAACTTTGGTTTCCTTCTTCTAGCACCTGTGTCATGTACATCAAAAGAAGCTCAGTGTAAGCTAAAACAGTAACTGCTGTTAATCAGGCTGGTAGCGTTTGAGGCTACAAAGGACATCAGTGGAATGAGGCATTTCGGTGTCTAATGGAACGGTGCTATGCCGCTCCTTCACTATAGGCAGTGGCCCACACAGATCAATGGGAATGAGTTTAGAAGAGCACCAAGCTCACAGGGTATGAGCTCCTATAGGCATCTGACACTGGGCGGCCACCACAGGCCAGACATCTGATAACCTCTGCCCACAGGGCCACCCACTGCCAGCCATTATGGTGGCCCAGTCATAAGGAGGCCCTACTCTGGGCATTCTACCCTTTAAGGTGTCCCAACCATAATGTCAACCTCCTTTGGCATGCTGGGACCCTTGTTGGCATTATTTCTGCCATTTCGTGCATACTAGTGGCCATACATGGCATGAGGCTACTGCTAGCATAATATACTGGAATTAAATTTGTGAACACAATGTGCATATTTTCAGAAAACGTAAAGCAAAATTACACTATCAAGATACATGCAGCAATATGAATGGTATTTAATGCTGAGTTTGAACACAGTGTGAGGTTTATTTCCTTGGGGCCGGCGAGCACCTGCTGCTGTAGCAGATTCCGGGCAATTCACCCTGCACAGTGTCAGCACTTCCATGGGATTGTCTACGCCACTCTTACCTGAAGCCAGCCCCTGTGTGACGTGTTACTTGATAGCTATGGCTGCTGTACGAACGGGAACGGGAACGGCGCCTCCGCTGAGTGGTAGCTTTACTGTCTGGGCCTCTCCGATGTGGCTTACTCAGAGTCAGCTCAGGCCTCAGGCTGAGATTATTTTTTTTTTAAAGTTGCTTAACTTTTATTTCAGCACTCTGTACGCTCCAAGGAGAGTTCCACTCATAGTCTAGGACTGAACATCTACTTGGAACGGTAGGATGGAAACACGATGGACGGTGAACAGCAGAGAAGAGGAAAGATATAATATACTTTAAAAATTAAAAATGGTAGGATGACATGCCCAGCTGCATAGCCAAATTACCAACTTTTCCCTAAGAAGGATCAGACTAGTTAGGCACACAGTGAACCCGTTTAACTCGTTTATTCCTTTCCTTCTTTTTCGCCACTTTATTTGAAAATGATCCTCTGAAGTATACATTCTGTTCTCATTTATTCAGATGTTCTTAGCAGGAAGAACCCACCCCAAACTCCCAAAAGAAAGTGATACTTTCTAGCTTCGCCCATTCGGTACAACTTGGACTGGCTGTTTACGGTCTCTCATGTTGACCAGTCACCGCTGCTGGCCGCCCTGATCCATGCCCGAGCCTTCTTACCCAGTCTCAGTCTCTCTAATCTTTCCCTCCAGAGTCTGCATCCTCTGTCAGTCTCATCCCTCCTCGGCTTCTTCACTCCTCACCACCAAGATCCTTTTATTAGTGTCAAAAATACTTCTACACGCGATGGCCCTCCGATTCTGGCTTTGCGCCACCCCAAAATCCTCTAGGCAACGCCCTAGAAGATGATCACATATTTGCATTTGGACGGTGGCATGGATAAACGAGGCTGAATCAGTGTTACTTGTTTAAACACCTTGATCCTTTCGAAAACAAATACTGCAATCAATTAGAAATACTGCCCTGTCTACACCCAATCTAGCAATAGCGCAGCAACAGACATTTATAAAAACACAACCCCCTACCTAAGAATGCATTAACCCTTCAAGATTTACCTACAGCTTAGTTTCAGCAACAGAAATCAACAACCTCCTACAACAAGGCAGCTTGGATGAAGCCCACAACTTTGTTCAGAAACAAAGTATTTGGGAATTAGGCAAACTCAAAAAAGAGCTCTACTTACGCCCGCCTTTTAGAACTCGGATTACTGAGAAAATGCTCTTTCCCTTTATTGGTCTCAAATGGCTATTCATGGATTCCTGGCATACCTACGATTCTTTTCATTCAACATTCAGGCACTCTCATAAGACTTAATGAATTGAGGAAACACTATACCCCACCAAAGACAAGATGCTTCAAGAGGCACAATGATTTGCTGTTTAAGATCGCAAAGCAGTGACCGCTCTTTCCACATCTAATAGGGGTAACTAGGTAGATTTTGGAAATCGATTTAAAGAGCAGACCAAGGCACGCTTTTTTCACCGAAGCGTAACTCAAGTCAGTGAGCAAAGGTCAGATACAGAGAAACTTGGCAACATTCCCCAGAGAGGCTTAGGTAATGAATGTTTGCCCCTTTAAAGGGTGGCATAGTACAGCACTGTCTAGCGATATATATATATATATATATATATATATATACACACACACACACACACACACACACACACACACACACACACACACACACACATATACATACACCACCTACTGGTGACCACCAGTAGGTAGTTGTAGTTAGGACCTAGTTTCTATAGAAAAAGCGTTTTTTTACTTGCCTATATCGTTGGCAACTAATTTCTAAGAAATTTTACAAACAAATTTGACTTTCACGTCAGCTGGTGTCTGGAAAGTTTTGGGGTGATCCGTCAAGTGGGAGGCCGAGAAAAGGAGGTGGGGAGGATGAGGAGTGGGGTTTTAAAAACAGTGCATTTCCCATGATAATCCCCATAGGGATTTTGAACACGACTAGAGCCTGAAACACTAGACGGAATTACACCAAATTTGGCAGATAGGTAGCTCTTGATCCAGAAAGCACCTTTTTTTGTTATTTGGTGTAATTCCGTTCAAAAGTTCTTGAGAAATTAAAGAAAAAACTAATTTGTTTATATAGAGACACAAAGGCTCACCAAACCCTCCCGATCTCGTGATGAGATCCGATTGGCTGCCAACACTTCAACAAGGAAACTCTGGCTCTGCACACATTTTCTATTCCTTAATGTTCTTTCTATGACTGATTGTTTTATTTAACGTACTATAAAATTGAAATTGTTCAATGCAAAAAATCCAAAATCCAGAATAAATTTACAACTTCCATTGCACGTCTTAAGCAAAGCAACCCAGAATCCAAGTATAACTTCAAGGTGAGGATCTAGAAATGTTGGCTAACCAGCACCCATGCTTTAGCACCTATTACTGTAAATCAGTCTGAAGGCAGTGTAACCCCATGAGTGACATTCCAGCATAACTGATGTCTCTCAAAAATGTTCATATATCAAAAATGTCTGCCTGTTCAACAAGGTGTCCCACAAACTGGGTGAAACCACATACCTGTGATACAGGATTACCTACTAACCCCCCTACAGATTAAGCAGAATGTGACTGCAGTAAAATACAAATCATTCAAATTGAGAAACAAAGTCTACGGAGAGCGGCTGCTGAAGAGAATGAATATTGAAAAGAGAAACGTATTAAGATGCAAGCCAAAAATTGAAGTGCATTGTAACAATTTGCACAAAAAAATACATACATTCCAACATTCACAACAAGTCTCCTCTTCAGTCTAAATATGTGAATTCTAGATATCAAAATCACTCCAAAACATATGTTCTATCTTAGTCTGCGATCCCTTCACCAATATCAGTACAAACAATATATTCTTGCCTTGAAAGCCACATAGGTGATCTAGTGTGCAGTTTGTTAGTTTCTCTGCCAGCTTCTTTGGTCTCAAACATTAAAGGGTGTGCATGTTAGCTCAGGACCTTCGTTCACAAGGCTTCTTCATCATCTGCCATCATCTGCCTTTTTGGCAGAGTTTCTTTGGCCTTTTACAGATGTCCACCTTTTAACGTTATGTTCAGGCTCTCCATAAACGGGTTTGCTACTAATGTTCATGATTGTAATGATAGAGGGCCCCAATCAATGTCTACTAGACTTGAAAGCTGAATAGTCTTCCACATCCACAGCACCACATTTTGAAGGTTTGGTCTAACTTACGACATCTCTCTTCTGCTACGTCATGTAAGAAACAAGGGTCAGGTAAATTGTTGGCTGTTTGTTGGTGTCGGAGCCCCCAGTTGTCGAATTCCTCCAATTCAGGATGGATTTCATTAGATCTGTACTACTGCTAATTTATTTCTTGCACACATTTCACAGATGATTGAACTCTAAGACAAGTTGCTTGTGGTCTTTTAAATCATGTGGCACATGTAAAGTCCGGGAAACCACCCAGTTTGCTTAGCAGCAAAATGAGATCTATTGCCTGAGTTTACGTGATCCTCGGCGCCATGACATGCAGACTTCTTTGGGATATGATGATTCCCTAGGCCTAGGAAAGTTTTGGGAGCTATGGAGAAACAGGGAAATAAGAAAGAGTTACTGTAGGTGTGATCAGGTGCATTTCTGTGAGAACGTGAGTATGTTAAAGAGAAAGTGAGTGCAAGAGTGTTTGTATGCTAAAAAAGCAATATTGAGCTTTCCGTGGGAACTTTGAGAGGTTCATGGGACAAACTGATTTCTCAGTGAGCATCCTTCTATTAGCAAAAGTGGAGCAGCCCAAAACATTGAAGCGTCTTTGTAGTGAGAACTAGCTAGTAGGAACAGACAGCTAGTACCTGAGACTTTGCTGCATTACTACAGCATCTTAAATAATACTCTCCCTAGTCTACTACGCACCAATGTGTTCCCTAGGCTCTCTTCTTATTTGTTTAGAGGTTCAGAATGTTCCTACACAGCCTCAACTTCTGGGCACGGCCAGCAAGGCTCCCTTCTTCCTCTTCTGGGCACTTCCAGAGTGAGCCCCACCTGACTGTTTGTTTTGTTCTGACGTGCTTTTGGAGTCTAAACATCAATAAATATATCCTGGTCAGTGATGGAAATCCTCCACTGTGCGCCCAGCTAACGCGCATCTAGTACCAGACCCAAGTGGCACCAGGAGACAGTCATGTTGCCAGGGCTTTGAGATAAATAAATCTGGCCACATATTTACCAAGGGTTGGGCATGGCCTATTTGGCAGTTCAAAATCGTACCCTGTGCATTTTGAAATATTTTCAGTCCTGATGGCTCCTACATTTTAGTATTATTTTGACACGTACTTAATTCCAAGAACAGTTCATTAAAAAGCAAGTTGGTGTACTTTTTCCAGATACTGCAGTCAGCACATTGTTCCAAGCCTGATTTTATATCAAATCCTCATCTAACGTTTTCATTATTTTGCTTTTTGGCGCTTTTTTCGACAGAGCTAGAGGAAATCTTAAACTGAGCAACTAGGATCGTTGTAGTCATTATTTTGTTGATCGGAAACTATTTTGTGCTGGAGTTCTGGCTTCAAGTGCCTTGCAATCCTTCGGTTCTTTAGAGCTAGTTAGTGCTACAAATATATTCTTATTGCATAGGCCTGGAAGCTGGTTTACAACTATGGAAAACATTCATTTACTTGCAATGGGGCCAGAGATAACCGCACCGCTGCTCATCAGATGTAATGCAAGCGTCTAATCTGGAGCTTCTTCCCGCAGCCACGTGACAAGAGGCTGCCTGCTCATTACATTCAATGCCAGGGGGTTGCTTTGCAAGCCCTCTACGCGCAATACACCGAATACAAGGCAGGAAAGACACCAGTGCCCGATCGTGTGTGGTGCATGTGGCGGTGCAGTTCTAAAGCCATCGTTAATCTTTTGTTTTGTAATGATATTAAGGTATGTTATTACTTCTCTTCCAGGGACCGCTTCTAAGTTCTTGGGTGCCAATCATGCTGCAACTGGCAGCTGTTTTGAACATTTCTAGGGCTTGTCACATCTCCAACACAAACCTTCTTTCACACATCGACTAACTAGTAATTTTGGCCTCATGCCGGTTCAGAACCAGCCACATGCTTTTAATTACAGAATAGGGGTCACGAACCTTATTTGTGATTGCATGCCTGCTAAATATTTTGAAAGTAATATACATTTTACATAGGTCTTGCACATGTTCTGAGTGGGTAGGAGCTTTTCTAGGCTATGGAACCCAAAATTAACTTTCACCGCAGCACACGACTATTGTTGGCTTCACATGTTCAACTAAAGCATTCATTCCATTAAATTTGGCATCAGAAGATCTAAATAGCGACCAATTTGGCTAGCTACGGCGCCAATGTGCTTACATTTCTGTCGGATTATCACAGCGGGGTGCCACGGCAACTTGTCTCTTGTGAAGCAATCACTGGCCTTAATGAAGGTATGACAGTTTAGGTCACACGAAGATTTGGAGGTGTTGGAAACCCACGAACATAAGCTCCCCTCAGTGGAGGCCATTCTGTGATATGGCATGTGCATTATGAAGCAGTTACTACCCCTCAAAAGGTGCTGAGGTCCTCTGCGGCCAGACAGAAGCCAAGTGCCGGTGATCTAACCACACAAGGTTTACAGCTCCTCAGGCTGCTCCTTTAGTGTCCAGCAATCTTAACTTGGCAGGATGGTTCACAGTATTACTAACACTTCTGCACAAGGGTACCAAGTATTTGGTCTGTGGTGTTCTTGAGATGCAAATCCGTGCATCGTTTTCATGCCTCTATTGTAGGGATACATCTGCTATACAGAACAACCTAAGAGTGCCAGTTATTTTGATGGCACGATGGGCAAGATTACTGCCACCAGGGGAAAGAGATGCATTTTATGCCTTACATATGAAATTGGAAACAGACATTTCCTTTAAGTTGGTCCATCAAGCAAGTTCCAATGCACACAGATTTCGTGGTATGTGATGCGGTGACATATAGCACAACTATAATATTGTTCAAATTTTTGCAAGTGGTTCCAAGTTAGGATTTTTTTTCAACTACAAAACATTCGTGCCAGGTACCCAAGCAGGATGAAGGAAGGATCTGAAAAAAGTCCCAGAATTAATTTTCCCATCACACATGTTTATGACATCTGGTGTCTCCTCCCACATTGGACTTTGGCTCCAAGGAAGCGTGAAGGACATAGTTAGGTGTCCTGTGGTGTGACGGGTTCGGTCTATAGGCAGAACAGTGGACATTTTAAAGTTCAATAAGAGGCTTCCGTCTAAGAAAGCTTCCAAGGCACTAGACACACTCGAAGCACTGTAAGTGACACATACCACGGTGTTTTCAGACTGTTTCAATGAACTTGCAGGTTCTAAGAATCAAATTTGCAGGTCTCAGCGCCTTGAGACCCTTGCGGGTGAGTGGCGCGCTCTACAAATGAATGATTGATTGATTGTATATTCCAGAATAAAATCAATGCTATAAAAATGTAAATGCGAATACAAGTTTTCCTCTGCTTTGGTCGGAGGAATTATGCTTTATATACAGTGCCGACAAAACGGTGAGTACCACGTGGGTTTAGATTATGGAAAAACGAGTATGCAACCTTTCCACGAGAAACAGGTTTGAATCAGACTTGTTAGAAGAAAACTTAACCGCTTACAGCGATTGGCTACATGCACTGAAGCCTGAACAGAACTCACAAGTCTAGCAAGTACAGCTAGCAGGTCGCAGCAACTCAAATGTTTCAACCCACTGGATTTAACAGACTGATAAGAAATCTGCCCAACTATCCGACAAGACTCGTGTGTTAAAAAAAAAACGGCCTGATAGTACCCGCATATGTTTTCCCCTTTTTGCTATTTTGCTTTAAATATGGTTTCTGTACAGATGCCCTAGAGGCTTCTTATTTTATAAAAGCTTGTCGTAGCAATAGTCCCTAAAATATTTAAAAAGGCCCCTAATATTAAGAGCTCTTTTGAGGGGCAAAGACCAGCCTCATATATACAATTACCAGCTGAAAGGAACGAATTTCTAATTACTGGACAATCAAGTCAAAGATCAATTCTCTCAAATTCAGGATGAAAGGGGAAAGGAAAATGTTCACTATATATGTGAAACAGTCCATTATTATACACTTTACGTGCTTAACCCGATGTTTTTGTGCTCAGAGATTCACCCTCCGAAATCAATATGGCCTGGTTTTACTTCTAGTTACTGTACCCTCCCTGCTTTTCTGAATCTGATGTTTGTCCCACTCACCAGTGGAATGAAAATGTGTCATTATATGAGGGTGTCATTTCCAATTCGAAAAAAAACTCGAACGTAGCCTTCCATCAGTGAAGCAGGATGCAGTCTTTACTGGAACAGATAGTTGGATGTTTTTTTGTCCGGGTTCCTGCAAGTGACCAGTACATATAGAGATCCTTGCTGGACACAATAATTGAATGTTGTTTTGCTGAGGTGCTTGGAGGTGAGTAGGATATACAGAGCCAGGTTGAAAATGGGCCCCTCATGAAACAACTGCTGGTATGAGTATTCCAGCAGGACATTATGTGCTGCAGCTACAGTAAAAATCCTTGCTCTATTGTCAATTTTCTCTTCCACCAGTAGTCAACAAACTCCTCCACATTTGTTTAATTTGTTCATCTTTGCTGGCGTGTACAAGGATTTAGATGGCTCCTCGCCTTTGGCGGTTTCCTGCATCAATGCGCGTGTATCTGCCCTTCTCGTTGTGTTTCTTCCTTGCAATGTATCTGCTTGCATTGAATGCTTTCCTAAATCTGGAGTTCATGATCATGAGAACACAAAACAATTGTTTTCTATTTGGAGGACATTCTGGTGAGTGTGAAAAATGAACAAAGCAAAACGTTTAATTTAATCTTATGGCCCTAGCCGCTGGAATATAAATCTGTTAATCAAGGCAGCCAGTCTACATGCGCACTTAGATTCCCTGTCGGGGAGCAGGAGGCACATTTTATGCAACACTTATTCCATGTGGCACTACATGAGGGATTTCGGTGTCCATGCCTCAGACAGAGCTATCACACTGCAAGTTCGAGGGATTAGGTCGATCTCAATGGACTTGTGCATTTTAAAAGGAACTCAGTCCCTGCAAAAACCTCTAAATTCAACTTGGCTCCAGAAATAACTGTACGTTACCAAATGATGCTGTGTGTGAATGACGGTACAACCTCTGCAAATCAATCCCTGGCAACCATTCTGATGTACAAACTGTGTGCAGTAGAGCAGGATTGTCTAGGAATACAATATCTTTAAATGATGCTGTCTGAAGACAAATAAGCTCGCTATAAAACTCACCTACCGCATAATTATTACCCATGGAAAATAATCCAAACAAACCAATTGTTCTCTGCCAACCCAGTGTTGGCTGATGCATCGTCAACGTAAGGAAACTGACTTATTGACTCCAGGTTTGGGATCATACCAGTCTCAGCCCTCCTGTGTCTGTATGTAAAAAAAAAAAAATCCTCGTCTTAGTGTGCAACACACTGGTATTCAGGCTTGTAGCCATGTAAAAACGGCTTCATCTTTGTATAAACTACAGCTACAGCACAAATGCCTGGCTTTTAGAATGGGTGAGCTGGGCCCATGGGAGCTATCCCCACACAGATCAAGCAGCAGTCTCTACCTGACCCGACTCCAGCGATTTAGCCCACAGTGCAATTAATCATTATTTTTAGGTCTTGGCTGGGAAGCGCATGCGCTGCCTCGAAGAGACGTGTAGTGTTCATTCTGTGAGCTTCAGCCTGCCCACAGACTTTCAATTTGCTTGGTCCACTGTCTCTCTCAAGTCCTTTGCCCCCATTTGTCCATGGCATGAATACGTCATGCCGATCCTGTGTTTCACCCTCCCGCCAGAGCATGGACCATGTACATGTAAACAGCCACAGATTTTATTTGGGAACTATTTTTTTCCTTTGTCTCAGAGCAATCTAAACATTGCTCATGTTTTCAGTTCACTCGTACTGTCTTTTTTTTTTTTTTTCAATAAAGTTTTACATAACGAGAACCCCACCCAGATGTATTATTATAGCACTTTACATGAGCACCAGCTACTTTACACAAGGAGACATTTGTTTTGTAGGAACAAGGAGATTAAGTGATTTGCCCAAGATCACAGGATGTTGTGCTGATGCTGAGGCTCGAACCCGGTTTCCCATCTCGATAGTGGGCAGCTTTTGTAGTAAAGCCATGTCCTCTCTTCCTGTCCTGAACCTCTGAGTCAAGAGCTCTTTGCACTTTGCTTGCTCCCTCCTGCAGCCCCTTGGCTGCTTTTTTATTTTTGAATTGTTGCATTCCATAGGAGTGTGTTTGAAGTCCCCCTCAGCACGCTGTTCCAGTGTTCCTTGCTCCGTCTCACCCTCCCTGCCTCTTCCCATTTGTGCTTGACCCTGCCCCGTCCCTTGTGTTGCTTGCCTGTCCCACCCTCCTCCCACTCCTGCTGTCTGAAATTGTACTACCCCCGTCACCTTGGCCCACGCTGCTGTTTGCCTCGGCTAATCATGTGTGATGACTGTGGCTCTCACTTTGAATTATTATTATTTATTTTTTTGGCCCTGTCACTCCCATCCTTAAACCACACCCCCCTCAACATTGTTGCATACCCTCCCTCCTGCTTGGCAAAATTACTGCGGGACCATCACTCTGGAGTTTATTTCTTGTGGTTTGGTCCAGCTGCTTGCAACCCCCCTCCCCCAGCATTATTGTACACACCGTCGCTCTCGCTTTCCTCCCACGTGACAAAATTACTGTGTGGCCGCCACTCTTGTTCACTTGTGCATTGCTGAGACCTATTGGCTTTGCCAATATTTGTTTCACTCTTATACAGGCTGCAGGCACTTTGTTGAGCATTGTTTCCCTCTCCCATTTCTTTCACACCGCCACCCTCTTGACCGCTCACCTACAATTTAGTACCTACACGGAGGAATGAGGCGAGCTGTGGGTGATTCAGGTGACAGTTGGTGAGGGAGCGGGGACGTTTTCTTAATCAGCCAAAAGCAATGAACACAAAAGCCACACCACCCACACCCCTGGGTTTTTCTCTCTTTTGGATTTCAGGACTTAAACACCAGGGTCCCAGGTCGAATTTACCAGGTCTCCTAATTTATATTGGATTGATCAGTAGCATCTGTGATTTACCTGTATGGAGGGAAGAGTCACTGCCACTCATGGCCTGATATGAGGTAACCATGCCCCTTGGGCTTTGTATTGTGGCATCTCTAGTTTAAGGCTTTGAAAGGGCATACATGTTTTATTGCATTTTATCGGTTTCTGTTCACAGGAAGTTTATTTCATTGTTCACTTCTTGCATTCATTTGGTTCTTGAAGGTGATATCATTGAAATACGAGGGGTGTACCAGAGGGGTAGTGTACCTTCCACTTGAAATAAACCTAATCTATAGCTGTGTAAGCTTGCAGAGTTTATAAGAGGTAAAACTACATGGGGTGAGATCTTTCGCCTATGGATGCATGGGCATGTCAACACAAGTTTGGCCTATCGCATGCAACTCTTTCTGCATAAATCTTGTTTTTCTTTCACCTTGCTTTCTTGGGGATAAACAATTGGACCCTTATAAAGAACATTGTATGGAATATGTCTTAATGTCAAGGGAACACACAGGGATGGCGCATGATTATTTTTTAATTTTCCCTCACTTGTTTGTTATTTTTCACAACTATGGTGATTTTTCCTGAAACCAGAGGTCCATGGTGTTTTTTTTTTTTTTTTTTTTTTTAGTAAATAGCCATTTATTAAGAAATAGTTTCGGTTCTGATTGCTCATGTTTATGTATATGTTTTTTAGATTCTGCCCCTTTGTTTCACCATTTTGATGTAATCACATAGTGTGGTTCTGAAGAAGGTGATTGGGCTATTAATTCCTTTTACACAGAAATGGCGTTGATGTTTGGAGGGATTCCAGCTCACAACAGTGCAGCGACTAAAAATCGAAATTGTTTTTTTCGGTTCTATGGTGTTTTGTACGTGTAGAATGGCTGGAACAGGACATGAATGGTGAATATGAGAGAGAATGCTTTTGTATGTGAGTAGGAGTGAGTGAATAGTGGCGGGGTTTCAATTTGTATTTATGTATATTTTTCTTTTGTTTGTTGTCTATTATGTGTGAGCTTCCGTATAGTCTGTAAATAGTTTAACAGATAAAAATATTCAGTGAAATTGTGAGATTTTCAGTATACATGTCATTGATATTGTTGGATGAAATTGTGTGAAAATTAAGTAAATAAATGAATTTTCATAAATGAAATTTTTCAAGATATTATTGCCCTTTGGGGATCAGAACCGATAGCATTTGTTTACGCACATTAGAAGCAATACAGGCCACGTGGGACTTGTTCTTTGTTAGTTTGCTCATTTCCCCTAGCCCCAGGCCTACATTTATTTCATTGGGGGGGTGGCTTTCTTTTTATGTACTTTACTCAGTCCTGCCCCGCTAGTCTACCTCAAGCACCAATCCTCATTTGTTTGGAGATCTTGCTTTCCTCGAACTGTTCTCTGTTGTTTACATTATGTTGCTGCATAGAGCCTCCTTGCACGCAATGCCACGCATTTCTCAGCGCTGCTTTTCTACATAGCGTGCAAAGTTTCCAGTCAAGTAGTGTTTATAAAAGTGCAAACTAGAGATCAATAAGACAGAACTGCTAAGCACATCTGAGCAATTTTAAGTAATTTAGTAAAAAAAATATATATATTGATATGCGAACTGTTTATGCTACATGTTTATAGAAAAACGAAAACAGCAGAAAGAACAGACCGTCTGAGGCAGACCTGGAAGTTTTCAACGTGTCAGGGGAAATGCAAATTAATCACCGCCGCATCCCACACGGCAGGTCTGTGACACACGTCAAACCCTTTCCGGGATCGCGCGCAGTCTAAACATGCTCTCGGAGAATGAGTTTCTGCCCAGCCTGACGTTTGTTACCGATTCCTCATTACCGACATCCGGAACGCGCAGTTCAAATACCGCGCTGTAAAGACTGATGGCGCCGACGGAGAACGAAACAACTTTGTCACTGCGGCCTCCTTCATGTTAACAACAGCCGAAATGATGTTCTCATCAAAAAGTTATTAAGCGTGGCTCGTGTAACTTATTGTATACATCCTCGAACCTTCCCGCCCTCATTTCCTCTTCCAGCAGGAGTAACGCGTTACAGGCCTGCACAACTTTATATCGGCGCTTGAAGGCACAAGTACTAGGCCGTGTGGGTGTGGTTTGTCATTTAGAATGTGCTGCTCGACGCCGATGTGTTTTCAAATAGGACATAACCTGCCACCATCCAGGGGTGGGTGACAAACCTTAACTTCCTGGACTCCACTTTAAACCCAAAGTCAATGATGATCTGTGAGATATGGGAGGCCTAGGGCCCCCATTCATTACATTGTGCTGGGGAAGTCTTTCAAAACCTGATTTTTTAACTATCATTTTTCTGGGGGGGGGGTTTGGGGAGAGAATGGTGTTGAGAAAGCTCGCTAATTCCACTGGTGCGAAGGCGCTTTTATTTCCATCAACAGTCTTTTAAGGGTGCATTTGGAAATGTTGATTCACACCATGGATGGTACTGGGTGTCTAGGCTAAAGTTGCCACCATAAACAAGCATTGGCAAAGCCAATACGTCTCGGCAATGGCGGAGCTCCGAAATATTAGTGTTGTCAATGGTATTGGTCGCACAGGAGTTCCAAACATTGCACGTTCCTGTGCATTTCACTGTAGAAAAGTACATATTTGATCGCCCCAACACAGCCTTTTGAGACGTCTAGAGTTGAGACCTAAAAACTGTGACTTGAGCAACCCCGGTGGCCACCAACGTCTGCGCCAGCTCCTACAAGAAACTTTATGGCAGTGGTTCCCAACCTGTGATCCAGCCCCTGGGGGTCCGTGAGGCCTCCTCAGGGGGTCCGCAACTGCTTAGAAAATTAAATAATATTAACAGACTACTTCTCCAGCTTTCAGTAATGACTCAGTTGGGGGTCTCCGGATTCCAACAATGATTCACCGGGGGTTCCCTGTTTCCAGTAATGATAAAGCAGGGGTCCACAGAAGTCAAGAAGTTAGGAATCACTGCTCTAGGGCCTTGGGCTTATGTATTTATTTACAAAACATTGTGACTTTGGCCCCAGCGTGTTTTGTTTTCCATACATTTTTGAATGACCTACTAAATAGTCGGTATTGTTCTTGTGGATTTAAAAAGTCAATAATACGTACTGCACAAACGAAGAACTGATGACTAAAAATGTAACAAATACCGTTTTGCTTTTATTCTTGTACTTGAGTCCTGCTACTCCAATGTTAAAAAATAAAGGACTACACGTATGACAATACGAATCAAAAACTACTAATTAGCTTCTCACTAGAACGGTGAAGCTTGAGCAGTCAGCTGCTTCAGAGCTACGATACGAACCGGTGTGGGCATTGCTGATGCTTGGGGGAAAAATAACGTGGCACTCTGGCTGATGGAGAGGGTTGTTGGAATTAGCTGCAATGTACAGGCATCTCTACACTTCCTGCCAAGTAAGGCTGGAGGGTTAGACATTACCTGGGCCACGACTGGCGGTCTCACCCAGTCCGTATTTTATTTCTGTGCTGTAGTGCTGCATCCAATACAGAGCGCACAATGACAGGCATGCAGTCTGTGACGGGTTCTTTATCCCGGGTTGAAGGGATATTGGAAGAAGGCGACAGACGCGGGTTCAAGGGGTTCACTAATTTATTTCGGTTTTAAGATGAACTTATCATCTCACAATGTCAGTGTTGGTTTAGTCTCTCAACGAAAATAATAAAATCCCTTTCTCTTTCTTTCTTTCAGAGTTCGGGTAAGGTTCCTGGTGTGGTCTGGTCCAGCTTTAAGAAGGTTCGGGTCTTCTCATATGTCAGCGGCCCAGGTTCCCCAGAATAAAGAAGAAAAGAAAACAGGTAAGTGGGGAAAATATATAGAGTTATTTAGGTTTAGTAGGGTGGTGGGGGAATAGGTAGGAGTGCAGGTAGGTGAGGGATTACTTTTGTAGTGTCTTTCTCCCTGCGCTAGTGCGTTCGTCAAACTCCCCCTTTTCTTTGACAGCAGCTATTTAGGGTTGGGTTTCTGTGAGGTTAGAGGGTTTAATGTTTCCCTTCACACCGTCTCCCCTTCCTTATAGGACCTCACCCCTTTCCCCTTGGTCCCCCGTAATCCCAGTAACCACCCGGAGCCCCACTCCCAATTGCGATACGATCGTACCTCTGGTGGCCACGCCCCTCCAGGGCCGCGGCCGGCTTCCTGGCGATCTCCCGACTTCACTGGGGCATGGGCGGGAGGCTCCCTGAGTATCTCTCCTCCTTGGCGTCGCTCCTCTTCTGTTCCGGGACCCACTTCGTTGGTGTGCGCGTTTTTCCGTTCGTCTTCTCCTCCTGTTGCTCCCTGAGCGTCTCTCTTCCTCTCCGGCGCTGCGTTCTCGGCGCCGTCTTCTCTTTCAAGTCCTCTCCTGGCGTACATGACGTTCGGCGTCATGACGTCCAGAGCTTCTCGGGTGCCCCCGGGGTATTCCTCCACAGTTGCCGCATCTTCCTGAAGACCGGCGTCGGGAGGCGTCCGGTTACACAGTCTCTAACCATTATCTGTATCTGTTCAAACTGAATTTAAAGGACAAAGAGTGCATATATACGGTGTACACAATCCACAACACGGTTGGCAACGCAATGGCATTGATAATTGGGAGACGTAGCATGCTGGTTGAAGAATAATCAGTAAAACATTTTACGACAAGCCCACAAAATAAACTTGAAAACATCCTGCCGCTGAATATTAAGTGAGCAATCACTTTTGTAATCATGTAAATGTTAAGGCCATGTTCAGACCCGGGTATGGGGTCTAGACTAGAGGCGGGTGGGAGCTCCACTCAGCTGGCGGAGTTAACAGACTTTTTGGCACCTTATACTCCGCCTGGAGCGTAGACAGTCTGCATTTGCGCTGTGTGGACCATAACTGGGCTGCAGTGCACACTTGGCCCAAAGAAGACGTTGGCGGAGGCCGGCGTGGCTGTGGAGCAGATGCAAGCTGCTGCTGAGGGGCTGCACCGGCACCAGATCCAGGCCTCCCTCCTTTCACTATCTTCAGCAACCCAGGAGCAGGGGGCAGTGCGAGGCAGGGATCCAGGTAAAATGCAAAACGCGGATCTTACTAGGACCCTCATTTCACTTTCTCTTCTATGTGCACAAGGGGACCAGCACTGGGCATGGACAGGAAGTGTGCTTGCCCTCCAAACCAAGTTTGTGAAGGAGGGCAGATGGTGAAGGATATGTGCAGGGGTGGCTCCAGGCCGGTGGGCTGTGTCAGCCCAAGGGGCCTGAAACTGCAGCTTTTGCTGCCATTTTGGCATACCCTGGCCTGAATGTGCCTGATCTCAGAAGCGCTAAGCAGGGTCGGGCCTGGTTAGTAGCCCAACCCTGCTTAGCACTTCTGAGATTGGGCGCATTCAGCGCCAGGGTGGTAGAGCAGGCGCACTCTGGTACACACACAACTCCACAGAATTCCACTGAGTTTTTACCCAACTCTGCAGAATACTGTGGAGTAGAACTCCAAGCGCTCTGCCCACCTCTAGTCTAGATGCCGCTCTCAAGATCATTCGTACCTATTTGTCCGGTCCGTTTCCGCAGACCCGTCCACAATAGGCTCAGTGTGTCTCTGGGATGAAGTGTAGTCACGTGGCACAACACCAAACATGGCAAATTCGACAAAGCAAAGGCAGTCTCTCTGTAAATATAGCTTTGGCATGGGAAGTAGATAGAGGCTCGCCACATTATTTAGTGAAAGTACAGGGACAAATGCAGTGGTGTCATCTCATGAGTTTAGGAGTGGACATTCAACAATCAGTTAAAGACTAAAACTAATGGTGAACAAGAAGTCAAGAGGAATTAGAAGTTTGCTGAAGGTTTCTAATTAACTTAAAAAAATAGGGTGACACAATTATTTCAATTTGAATATGTCAGACAGAAGGAGTTGAGGGATTTCTGTCACTAAATTCCCAGTACAGGCCTCAGACTGCAGGTGAAGTGGAACATGGCTCACAGAGTTAAAGCGACCAGGACTAGAAAAGACCATGTGACCTGAACCTGCTGGTTCACATTATAGTGTTCTGCACTTGTGGTTCAGAGGACGTTTTCTTGAAAATGTATCTAACCATATGTGAACTCTGGGATTTTCCACGGATGTGGACATTTATTAATTTATCAAACGTGGAACAAAGCCTAGCTGGTGGCTAGAATTATGGCTGTGAATCAAGAAGGCCGGATTTCTAGAATAGGTTCACAAAATTGAACATATTTTTCATTTGGGCAGGTCGGTGTATCTCTGGGACCTTCTCGGACAATACTTAGGACAGTTCTATTTACAGTGGACTAAGAACACATGGGTGAAGACACAAGGTTGAAGGTAAAAGTTTCTGTTGCAGTGAAAGAGATCGGTGAGTGCCGACAGCGCTAGTTAGGGAATCAATGATGCCTACAGGAACAGGGGTACACCTGGACCAAGGATTACTAGAACCTCAAGACTCCAAAGCACACCCAAAAAGTGAGCAGTTCAAAGGGACTCTCGCCAACCCTGAATAATTCAGAGAATGGAGTCCTACAGCAGCTTACGACCAACAATTGCTCTTCCTTTAAATTTTTTTTAAAAAAATTACTGTTATGGTAACAGTAGCTACATTTTGACATATCATTGACATATCATGTGGGGCGGTGCAAATAACCCTTTGTGCACAATACGGAAAACATGGTGCCGCTGCCTCCTTATGAAGAGCTTAAGGTTTTTCTGGCATCTACTACAGCCAGAGCTGAGGGGTGGGAGGGAGGAGAAGGGGAGAAAGCAGCATGAGAAGATAATGCTTAAAGAACCGAGCCATGCAGCAACAGCAGAATCCTTGCCATATTTTCTCCAGGTACGATACTTCCCAATAACGCAAAACGAGAATAAACCATTTGTTAACTATGGAGTGCAAAATTGCCTATGTGTAAATTTATGCATGTACGTGGAGAAGTCATAATGGATTATTTGATAGGCCACAGATCTAATAAAGAGATACAGAACAAACTAGGTAGAAAATACAGAATGTCCACCAATTGTTAGATATTTGTGAACCAAAGGAGAACAGATGATGACATGGGGATGCACTTTGGGTGTATGAAGATAAGGTGATGCAAGCCCAAGATAAAGCTGCTTACAGGGTGAGTGATGAGACCAAGGTGTTTAGCAAGTAGGCAAATGCAGGCTAAAAGGGTGGTGGAATCTCAGTGTCGGTGTAGTCGTTTAAACTCTTTGAAAAATGCTAAGAGTTGTCCGTATATTTGAAAGCATGGTCACATGCGGAAAAAAAAAAAAAGAGGCACTACACATGCATGTGATGGAGGGGTGCACTGTGTAAATGAGGACAAGAGTGGTCCTGGAAAGACTGTGGCAAAGAGTGTGGCAATACAGGTTAGTAAAACTGTATGCGGCTTAAAGTTTCAAATACCCAGTATTGATTTACAGGAAGGAGCGCTTTTCACTCATGTTCTAGGTATACCATATATGGATTACACCAGTGCCGAAGCAAAAGTTTGGGCTTCTAGCATCACCAGATCACATTTAGCCAGGTTTCATGTAGGGTCTCACCAACAAGAGACTAAGCTATTTTAAAAGCGGGTTCAATTTAAAATCAAGCAACGGCAATTCAATCGGTCTGACTTATTAATGCACAATCAAGCCGCCCTAAAAATGTATGTAGCTTAATGATTGCCCTCCTCTCATCTGTGCTGCTGCCACGAAAAAATAACACAAATGTTCTAGCTATCGAAGACACTAATAGCTTTACAATGTTGTGTGCCCCCCCAAACATTCAACTTCATGCTGATGGATAGATAAAATGTTCACAGGTGTGGAGGGCAAGCACTTTTTTGTGGAAGAACCCAACTTTTGCCCATGAAACCATGTGATCCTGGCTTCCAAAATCTGGGCGGCACCAAAGCCTCTGTCTAGTGATGCTGACATAATTGTCTGGCGACAGCTGCTCTGTCACACCATACTATAACTACTGTGTTGGAATGAAGCCATTTAACACAATAACGGAGGTACTCCCTTTCATAAGGTAAACATCGAGGAAGGCTCATTCAGACTATACAATCAGGTGCACCGAATGCCTTTTATTAGCAGAGAACACTCTTAATTCATAAAATAGTGGCGAGTTGCAACCCACAGAGTTCCTGGAGGGTTTAAAGAAATTAAAAGTGCTTCCACAAGAGAACTGAAGAGTGTGTTTCACAAGGTGAGAATTCCATCCATGAGTATGAAGGAACAGTGACGAGAGAAGCTGACTAGTGTCCAGATCGCACAGTCTATTGAACATATTGAGGCATCAAGACGGCCCACAAACTCTGGTCATGTGCAAGCAAAATATTTCAAGCTAAACTGTTAATATATCGGGAAATGCATGCTACTGGCATCAGCATGTTTGCATGAATGAGGAGAAAAAAAACCACGGCCAAACTGGATGGGGACAGAAGCGGAGATCAAGGTGGGTCTGGAGCTTCCTACAGTACTGGTGAAAATTGAGCTGGTGACGTACAAGATACACAACAGTGAGCAAGGTGATGGAGTGAGAGCACAAGGTAGGAAATGAAAAAAGGGTGCATGGCTCACCTCTGGTAATTCAAGAAAGGTCGGGTGATTTGGCACAAAATACCAAATGGAAGATGAGAAGAAGGCAGAGTAAGCGGGAGGATAGTGCAAGACAGGACGAGGAACTACTAATCAAATGGAATGATGCTAGGCCTGTAGATAAGAGAGAGAAAAGAACTGCATAATGAGAAAAAGGTTTAGGAAGTTCAAGCCAGTGCCAGATGTGTCCGAAGTGCACCTAAGTAGTAAGAGGACCAATATATGTTTTTGGATGTGCATATTATGACACTTGGGTTTGATGGCTCTTTTATCGTTATAAGTAAGGGAGATGTGCTGATTTTATACAAGTGGGCCTTGCATCCTCCATGCTGTTGATGAAAGATAAGGAAATTCTGTAAGGAGGGTTGGAAGTAGCTCCTGATCAGGCGGGTAGAGCTACATCTGGCGTAAAGCTTCTCCAATGTGCATTAAACATAATGCCGTCAACAGCTGACGGTCTGCGCATCTCGTGGCAACTGTGTACTGTAGCTCACTGGCTTCTTCTGGAATGTGCTGTTTGACCTCACTGTTGCCTTTGTATCTATTTCACAAGTACTTAAAACAATAAGAATGTGCTTATAAATAACTCGGTGTTTCTATCTTCCAAGGTCCCATCATAAAGTGCTTTTTAGCCCGAACTCCTAGGCGGATCACCACCAGAAAGTGTTGTCTCTGGGATAGCCATATACATCTGCACAATTAACAAACACCCTGGGAAGCAAATCCCTTAGAGAAATGATCGTGTTGAAAATAAATCCACCCAAAAGGCCTTCAAGCCTTTAGCAGTTTTTTGATGTCAAAGAACACATCCAACCACAAATATGAACAAGGAGCATTCACTGAAAACAAAGATTGCGACAGGCAATGCCTAATAAAAATGCCACATTTCAATTAGAGAAAAATGAGCTCAACTAAACTATTTCATATGGACGGAATATTTGGAGGAAATTACCTAATCCCAGGATCTGGAGACAATGAGTCACAGCAGTGAACACTAAGCTCTGGCAACATATGCCAGAGAAAAGACCCAACAACCTGCCCTCCCTCACTAACCACAACAGCAAACAATGGATGAAGTTACTTATTGAAAAAAGCGAGACCAAGGGGAAGGTCGGGATCAAAGTCAATGCTTCCCGGCTAAGACGTGTTTGTGCTGGCAAACGTTCACCGAGTCAGGAACCACAACTGCAAAAGGAACCACAAATTACAGTTCTTCTAATGAAAACACAGCTGAAATGTATTTCTAACTTTACGCCACAGTGTGCTATGAGTTTTCCACCTATAATTTGTGATCACTTACCTGTCCAGAATCTGCTGAACAGAGAGCATTCCTCACTTGCCCGCTTGGAAGCAAGGCGCATGTGTAAAGGTCAGTGGTTTGAAATTCACTGTGCATATACTTTATTACCCTCAAAACTGTAGCAATACACTTGCACTTCAAATGTACCAGAATCTTAAATTTGTTCGCTTTTGTAACTGAGACTGTGGAATTTTACAGAAGAAGCATCATCATACACTCCCCTGAATCACTACCCGAAGACACAGAGTTTAAAGTACTAATGCAGATACAAAACCGAGTGTGGCGCACTAGTTCAGAGGTGGCCCAAAAGCTGCTAGCAGCCAGTCACAAGCTGTTGATCGGATCTTTGCCGGTGTGCTCGGGGGCCACTGGACGGAACTGGTAGAGCCTCCTTTGGGCAGGCCCCCGGATCACAGTACCCCAACTCCGAGGACAGAGACATGTTTTTGTCAGGAGCCTTGATAATAAGGGAGGGACGTTTAAGTATGTAGAGTGCACCAAACTGCTAACAGGGGGGAGGGAGGGCGCTGGAGCATAATGGGTGGATACAAGGAGCATGGGGTGTGAAGATATGAGGAAACATAGCAGCTGCTCCTACTGGAGCAAGAAAAACGTCTGAGGTGTAAGTGGCTGGTGTGTGAATTTTGTGTTTATGAACTGGAATTGAGCCAGAGTAATCACGAATGGTCACTATTAAACCGATACTTCAACCATCACTTTTTTTTTGTTTTACTAGGCAAGCATGAAAGGTTAAAAAATACATTTCATCCAGTGAGAACTGGGCTGCCCATACACATTTACACATATTGCTCAGATTGTTGTATAGGCAGATGGGCAATCAAACCAAAACAATGTTCATAATTTATTTTTGAAGAAAAAGGCAGAATTAATCTTGTGTGGTCCATGAACAAGTTCAAGCAGTACTTCCTTACACTGCTCTCTGCCTTCCCCCATCACGCCCAGCATCCTCACTGGCAAGCTCACAATCCTACTATGGCCGAAAAGGCTACAGAAGTTACCAGGTGTCACAATTATCTGTCATCCATTTCTATTATTTATGTAATTTCCACTTACTATAGACATATCGGGGTAGACTTTCCCATCAGTGATTAGCTCAGCTGTGCAGCCACTCTGCACATAGGTATCAGCAAAACAAAACGGATCCAAAAACCTTCAAGCAGCCCAAAATATTGGTGCTGTGGTGGTGGAGGGCGTGAGCAGGAATAAGCAAGTCTCTGCTCCTGGGAGAGATCCTCACTGGCTTAGGATGCAGCATCTCTTGAAGAGGCCTCCTGCAGACCATTCACAAACAGCTTCATTACAGAAGTGTAACCAATAAATAGATCCATATAAGCAATTAAATGTGTTTTTTTTTTTTTTTTTTTTTTTTTACTGCAACTGGTGCTCCTTACTAGAGGGAAGAGAATCACATCCGACATTGATTGGTACTGAACAACAAAGTTTGAAGGAAACTTTCAGACCTCTTACAACACAGGCGTATTTTCCATGATACACATGATACGCTCTAAATACATAATGGGTGCCTTTAACTTTTAAGTAAGAGTAAAATACATTGGTTTGCCCCTTTAATCATTCTGATCAGTCATAATTTTTTCCCTCATGGTCTAACAATTTGACGACTGGGAGAACAAACTGAAGTCTCCCCATGAACGCCTACTCCAATCCAGCACACAAACCTTTCCCAAGATAGGGATGAGAAACAAGTGGAAAAAATAAGAGAATATATTCAAATATATGATATATTCAATTCAACGAGTACACCTGATGAAAGGTACTATTACTTGGGACCTTTGTTTGCAATGCTTTAAGTGGTACTGGAGGCTTTGCTATGTATGACAACAGAGTCAGAGAAAGCTTACAAGGGGGGAACTTTTAAGACCTATGAAGGAGATATTTGTAAAGTATTAGTTGAGGACATGTACATAGGATCCAAGAAAGTACAATGGTCAAGTATGTAGTTTGAAAGTTTTAAAAGGCTGCTTTCCAAGTTTTCACAATGCTCTCTAGGACCTTCACAAATCTCAAAAGGAAATATTTAGAAAACGTGGGCAAAACTGTACTTTAAAGCATAATGGTGAAGTAACCTGGCTCGAATCTTATTAGAATTTAAAGACCTCTTTACTTATAGGTTTTAGTTTCATATATATTAGGAAAACGAGTTGAATTTTTTTTTTTTTTTTTTACGTACTTCACAATCTTTAACAGTGAACATTCTAGAACACTGAACGACATTTGTATCTGAGGTGGGTTCTCATAGCACCTATAAAGAGGACACTGCTGTTTACTACTTAACCAAAGACTGTAATATCAGATTGTACGTTGCCCTAGGATACCACATACTATAATGCCATCTTCAATGATAACTCAGAAAATCACAACTCGTGGTGTCCCATTACACACAGAACTATCTAAGCGTATGCCATGGATGGCTAAACTGCTGGGCGCACATTCAAGCTTGCAGATCAGGTTTACGTGCTGGCAAGTCCAAATCAACCATTCACCCTTTGGGGCTTGATAAAATAAGTGCAATTTAATAACACTTAAATTTAGCCACCTGGAGACCATTCAGTTTGTGGTGTGTACTATATAAGTAGCTATTAAAATTCTCAGCCCTGAGCAATGCTAACGTCGTACAAACGGACTCTTTTGCATAAGCAGAAATCTGTCTCTAACAGATGAATGTAAGCAGCACGGAAATACCTTGAAGGATTTTGAAACGCTCAGAGGGACTCAGGGGGATTTGGTAATACAGTAAAGTGGCGAAGAACCTCTTAAATCCATATTCCAGTGAATTTCTGCACGTCATGCTGTCCCAGGTTTTGACTGGCAAGGTTACTGAGCATGAGATGCCCTTGAAGACGAGGATCTGAATGTGCAGCTGCTGGAGCTAGAAGCTGCTGGGAAAGTTGCAAGACAGGAGTTACATTTAGTTGCATTTTCAGGCCGGTACTCATGCATCTGGTTGGCTTCTTCTGTTACATATAACCAGGTTAATCACTGATAGAACAAACATGCATTCTCAGACACATTCTGGCATTGTAGAAAGGGGGGAGGGGCACTAGACTAGATGCCAGTGAGTGACACCGCCGTTTAAAAAAAAAAAAACAATGTAAAACTTTTTTTCTTAAGCTTTTTCCTCGAACCTGGAACGTCTGGATAACTCTTGGGTTACCATAAATTGAGCAGTTGCGAGAGGTCACAGGTCACAAACAGTAAGCCTAGATTTGACCAAAGGTGCAGATTTGGACAACTTTCAATATTTTCTGTCTCTTGTGCTCATTGTGCAACTCTACATAATAGGTATTTCACAGCAGCTGCGTTGCCAAGTCAGGAGCAGTACAGCACACCAGCAAAATGTTGCTGAGAGAGTGGGCGGGGATGACCACCTCCAGAATATTGCAGCATCTCCTAGAGATGAACAATTGACTTTGATCAGACTAGTCTTGACAGACGATTCCTCCTCTTGTCAGATCTGAATCTGGGCGGACCAAACCCACATAAAGGGCTGCCTGTGGCACTTGTCAGACTGATTTTGCCACACCTGGCTACTTTTGAGCGCATAGGAGAGAAGACAGAGGGAACGCGGGGAGAAAAGAAATGGCTAGGAGAAAATGTTCCTCCTAGACATCAGGGAAAAAGCATATAAAAACAAATCTGCATTTTCTAGCATGATTTTGCACGCCTCATCTCTATGGTGTTTTTCTCTTTATTAGTTCTTCTTGTATTTTAAAGATAAGCACTTCTGGTAAGAATTGCAACAAGTGTCCCATGTTGTCCAAGTTAGAAGTGCCGGATCCCTGGGAGTGTTGAAAGTGTGCTGCTGGCAACCTGGTCAGTCGTTTGCAACCTAAGGTCGCCCTAGCTGCTCTTCTAGCCACAACCTTTTCCCTGACAGACCAAAGATCTAGGGAATCACCTCCATCACTGCCCCTTAACTGCTTTCCTCCAATCCGCTGAGGCCGGCTGACTCACCTGCACTTAAGAGAGAAATTCCATTGGCACATATGTCTCCAAGCTCTATAGAACCCTCTGTTTTATTGGAGCTAGGAGATGAAGCCTAAAACTCATTTGGACTCGCTCCACCATGGCACTCTCCTCCAACTCGGTTCAAGACCTCCTGCATCAGCATCAAGTCAGATGCAGATACATGTTGCAGTAAGTTGCTGCAGCAGCCACAGTACGTGAAATCAACGCCCAAGCCAAGCATGCGACTGCTGCAGCATCTGCTGCATTTGTAACAGACTTTCTCTGTGTCTTTAGGTCTCATCTCATAATCCTTCCCACGCATGAATGCAACATACAAATCTCCTCAGTTTGAGATGTCTGATGGTTATATTGGCAGAAGGGTTACATTTATTCTTAATCCCGTTTATCACTCTGATGTAGAAGTACTATAATCGCCCAAAAAGAGCCGCATACATTGCCACTGTGGAACAACTTCTGAGGCAACAATTAGTATTCTTGAAGGAGGAGCACTGTGTGCTCTGTGGGATCAGAGGCTCCCTAGTGAATGTCAAAAATTGAGATGGGTGTTTCATCTGGACTTTAAAATAACGAAATGCACGACAATACCACCACATTTTGGCCAGGAGGTCTAGAGCTTATTTCCCCGCAAGGCATATGTGAAGGTTGGCCTGAAGCTGTTCATATATACAAAACTAGCTGGCTTCAATGAGTGCACAGTTCAGTGATGCCTTAAAGATGATAGAGAAGCCACTTTCACTATGTGGTGAGCTCTGTATCTTTTCCCCGGTCTTTGATTCGTGAGGTGCAGAAGATGCTTCCAAGTTACTACTTCTATGCCAAAAAATGCCAAACACTGAGCTCCAGCTGTACTTTTTGAGACACATTCAGTACGTCTTTTTGAGATTCATTTTTATTCAGTCCCATTCATTTATAATGATACCACTGGTGTGCTTTACTTGTTAAAGAGGAGATGGCCAAACCCTGGATTGCTCACTTTCATGTCAGGTAACTCCGTAAAGATTTTTCCCATTGTCCCCATGACTGTTTCTAGAAAATCTTTTGTTAAGGCAATTTACAGGATATTGATTTCGTCTTTTTGTGAAACTTGCACTGGTTGTGCACCCACACAAGTAGCCTGTTAAACCTGTCTCAGGCCTGCCATTGCAAGGCCTATGTGTGCACAGTTTACTGCCACTTTGACTTGACATTTAAAACTACTTGGCAAGCCTTAAACCCCCCTTTTATTACACACAAGGCACCCAAGTGGTAGACCTTAGGGTAGTCATAAGGGTAGGCTGCTGTTTAAGAAAAAGATGGGAATGTACTTTTAAATTTCACATGTCCCGGTAGTGAAAAACTCCCAAAGTCATTTTTCACTACTGTGAGGCCTACTCCTCTCATAGGTTTGGAAATTCCTCAATACTCTTTTAAGCTGTAATTCCCGATTAGAAACGAGTAGCTGTGTTGTTTCATATCTTTAAAATGATAAATCCTCTTTACTGGTAAAGCCGAATTTAACATTACTATTTTAGAAATAAAACTTTTAGAAAGTGGGCATTTCTCTGCTCTTACAGCTCTGTGTGCCTGCAGCCTGTCTCCAATACACATCAGAGGCGGGTTACAGATACACTCTGTGCATTCCCTCTAGACAGCCACAAACACAGGAAGGGTGGGTGTGACAGAGTACGTGTCTGCATTCATCTGCATTTGGATAGCTCTTCCTGGGTAGGAAGATGGAGAGGGAGCTGATACTTACACCTGAATAGGGAGTGCCTGTCCCCACACAAATGGCTGATTATTCCCTATTGATAATCTGGAGCCAGGGCTGAGGAAGAAAGGATACCTGTGCACTAGGAAGACCCTTCTTTGAAGTCACCCCCATGTCAATGGCACTTTTGGGTAGAAGTACTGGGTCTCTGACCTTTCCAAATCAGACACTTCTGGACCTATTACTGGATTCTGTCAGAAGAACTGCTATGCTGCTAAAAGGACTCATCTGCTGTACCTGGGAGGCCTGTTTTCTCTTGTGTTGCCCTGCTGCCTGCTGGACTCAGACTCAGCTGAAGAAAGACTGGACACTGCCTTCTACCTGAAGTGTGCCCCATGGGCTTGTTGGCTTGCCTCCTATTGCTTGTGACTCAGGGATATCAAAGACTTTACCTCTGCTTCTGTGCCTGGTTCACTAGAAGTGGACCCAGATACTTGCATCACAGAAATTAACGCATTTCCTGTCTGTGTGTAGCAGAACCAGAGTAGAATTGGTGCATCTCTCTCAGACTCTACGCTCTGCCCTGCGAGCCTGATGCATCAGAACTGCGCTTCACCGCCATAGCAGTCTACAGAGATCGACGCATCTCGCGACTGCAGGGAGAAACCCCGCACATCGCACTTCGGAACCAACGCTTTGCAGCACCAGCACTTGTCTTCAGAACCAATGCATCACCATCACTGCGAGGGACAGATTGAGGCATTGCTGTCCCTGTGAGGACCCGATCAATGCATCTCACCACACATCTCGCTGTTGCAACCCGGAAGGGTACTTTGTACACCAGGTCCTGCATAGGTCCTACAGCCAGCCTGTGCTCTATCGAGGTCAGCTCGAACTTTGACTTCGCCCTGGTCCAGCACAACTTAAAGTAACCCCCTAAAGTGCTATTTGCTTTGAAGCACTAGAACCCTTTTAGTTGTCTAAACTGTATAACTCAACTTCTACTTATTGGGTTTTTCTCGTTGTGGTCTTGATTTACTTATAAAACTGTTGACTATTATTCTAAACCTATCTGGAGTCTTTTTGTGGTGTTTTTATTGTGTTGCTGTGCGTGTGTTGCACAAATACTTTATACATTGCCTCTTTAAATAAGTCTGGCTGCTCTGTACAAAACTACCAGAGATTGAGCACAGGTTATCTGTAGGTGTGTAACTAGCTTACCCTGATTAGAGTGGTGGTTCCCGGCTTATACACAGTGCATACTCCGACAACCAGAAACCCATATCTAACACAGTTGCATTAAAAAAAAGTTCAGCATGTGCCAAAATAAACTATGGATAAGGAGATAGGTTAATCCTTCACGTTTGTCTGGTGGCCAGAGTAAAGATAAGCATGTGGATGGACGCTGCTGCAAATGTGAGCTATGTGTGGAGATCTTAGTATTCATTGTAGCATCTTCCTTATGGAATTTAGAATGTGATGAGGTAGTAAGCTGAGGTCAGGAATGGAATGATGGGGGAAGAAGAATCTGGAGAGGGGAGAGAAAAGGACGTGTTATAACTGCTGAAGGTGTTAGGACTTGTTACCCACAATAAAGAAAACTTGGGAAAAAAGAAGAGGAATTCTGTGGCGTAAACGTTACATTGGCTACGAGGACCTGTGCAGGAGACAGGCTAAAGAACACCTTCACTCCTGGATTATTTGAACAGTCTGACCTTCAAAGAAATGTTCAAAGAAAGGTACTTAAAATAACCGTTACATTATTCAATTGCCTTGAATCGACAAACTTTTGTACTGAAATCGCATAAAGACGCGATGCTTTAAATCATTTTGGAAATATTATAACTGTGCCGGTTGAAGACTGTGCGCGTGTCTCCACGCGCTGATTAGTTTCAAACAGGCTTCTAAAGCGTGCCAGCCTCAACGCGTATTTGGAAACTGTACACGCGCTGCTTATTTTAAAGAAACACTCGGTTTCCAACACGCGCTGAATACTACGCGCTAGATGCGTGTGTGCTTCGTCTTCAATAAAACTAAACAAAATAAGAAGCACACGCCGGGCGTGCCTCGCGCTGCTTTATCTTAAAGCAGAACAAGCAGTTAAAATAACTGTATTACCGGCAAGGGAAATCTTACCTGAATCGTTTAACGAACTTCAAGGAAGCAGGATCCGAACACAAAGGGGAAGTGAAACCAGGAAGGAAAAAGAAAAAAAAAAAGAAGAAAGTGAAGAAAGACTATTTCTTGCCTGGATGATGAAGGAAGTGAAATAGTGATGAAATAGAGAGGATTAAAGAGAAAAAGTGAAGAGACAATATTCCTATATCCTTTATATATATTTTTGTCAACTAAAAATATGAAAATAAATATATAATTTACATAGACACAGACATAATTTACATCTATATATATATAATAAGATGAGTGATCAAGGCATATCAGCGCCACCACCGTTCCTAGCAACGCCAGGTGATCCACCCATACCCTGGAAACAGTGGAAGAAGATTTTTAACACTTATATGTTAGCTATTGGGAGTGATCGATATGCTCCTCCCAGACGTCAAGCTATATTATTACATCACCTTGGAATTGAGGGCAGAAGAATATATGAGAATTTACCTGAGGTATCGCTGGGAATGGGGGATGGGCAACCTTCTAATGTCTTTGATATGTCTATACAGATGTTGGACATACAGTTCACCCCAAAGACGAACCTTGTGTTGCAACGTCATAAGTTTTTTTCCAGAATACAGCACAGAGATGAAGACATTGCATCCTATGTAGCAAGTCTAAGAGGTTTGGGACTATCTTGCGAATTCGATCATTTACTGGATTCTCGAATAAGGGACCAGCTTGTGAGGTGTGCAAGTGACAAAAGAATACGCGAAAAACTACTGATGAAGGATCCAAACTTGGAAGAAGCAATACTGATTGCTAAGAAAATGGAGCATGCAGCTGTCTGGCTGCAAGAAATGGATGTGAAATCTATGCAGGTTGAACAAGGAGTTGTGGCAGAAATTAAGAAGAAAGAAGAACCTCGCGGTGCAACACGATGGAATAGGTGTGATAAGAATGGTGACGATGTGAAAATAAATAAAGAGGAAAAACGTAAAACACAGGAATGGAGAGTTATAAAATGTTATCGATGTGACGCACCGGGGCATATAGCTTCCAGTAAAACATGTGCTGCCAGGAATGCTATTTGTCGCAACTGTGGGAAAAAAGGCCATTTTGCCAAAGTTTGCAGATTCAAATATGGCATGGATAACAAGATAATTCAAGAAGTAGAAGATGTATGCGAGACCATGGAGGATATAATCCTGACGGTTCATGGAGAATTGGTCTCTCACAACTGTGAGGTAATTTCACTTGAGGGAGTCAAGAAGGAGAGCACTGAAGTATTGGATAAACCGCATATCCAAGCCATGTTAGATGGTTTTCAGGTTAAGTTGTTGGTGGATTCGGGAAGCTTATTCACCCTCATCTCAAAGGAAGTGTTTGATTCTGGATGGACAGATTCTTCGCGTAAGAGCCTAACAATTCCCGATATAATATTGGTGTTGTGACAGAATCTATAGAACATGGATTAGTTGCAAGATATCCTGAAGTTTTTTCTCCTAAATTGGGTCTTTTAAGAGGATTTGTGCATAAGATTATAGTAAAAGAAAATACGACACCTATTGTACACAAGGTAAGAAATGTTCCAAATTTAATGAGGGAGCCATTAAAACAAGAATTGGAAAAATTATTGAAAGAAGACATCATCGAACCGATAGAATCTTCGGAATGGTTGGCTCCGGTGGTCGTTGCACCAAAGGAAGATGGTAAAATCCGTCTATGCATTGACCTTAGAGACCTCAACAAATGTATATGGGTTGATCGTCAACCTCTTCCAAATATCACAGAAATGCTATCAGTGAAGGCGAAGGGTAATACATTCAGTGTTTTGGACATGTCGTCGGCGTACCATCAAATAAACCTACATGTTGATTCACGACATTTAACATCCTTTGTAACACCGCTAGGAGCTTTTAGGTATAAGAGAATGCCCTTTGGACTTGCTTCTGCGTCTGCGGTGTTCCAAAGGATAATGGAACGAGTTTTTGGGGACATGAGTCGTGTATTATGTTTTCAAGATGATATACTAATTGTAGGGGAGGATGAATCTGATCATGATCTTTTATTTCATGAAGTAATGCACAGGTTAAAAAGGAATGGCTTAACAATTAAGAAGGAAAAGTGTCAGATTCGTAAAAGAGAAGTAACATATTTGGGACACACAGTAAATGGATGTGGAATTAGGCCAAAGAAGAGCATTGTCTCTGCAATTAAACATGCTCCCGAGCCGGGTTCGAAAGAAGAGTTAAGGTCATTTCTGGGTCTTGCAGAATATTGCTCCAAGTTTGTTAAGAACTTTACAGAAATGGTTGAACCATTAAGGAGACTTATGAAGAAGGGACTAGTGTATGTCTGGGATGATAGTTGTAAGTGCTCTTTTCAAGAACTAAAAGATCATATTTCAAAGGTTCCTACCTTAGGAATATTTGATTCATGTGCCAAAACCTTTTTAACAACTGATGCTAGTAACGTAGGTGTTGGAGCTGTGTTAACTCAAGTTAAGGATGGTGAAGAACGCATCATTGGTTTTGCATCCAGGAGGTTGCAGAGTGCCGAAGTCTCATATTCCGTGATAGAGAGGGAGGCTCTGGCCTGTTGTTGGGGAATAAACCATTTCAAATTTTATTTGTGGGGTTTACCCTTTAAGTTGAAAACTGACCACAAGCCACTTACCTACATTTTTAAAGTGGGGGCGTGGTTTAGAAGGTGGTATTACTCCGCGAATTTCCAAGTGGTTGTTGTCAGTATTGGGATACAACTTCACGGTGGAATTTGTGAAAGGTGATAAGAATGTTGTGGCAGACTACTTGTCTAGAGCGCCAGTGGATGAAGGTGAGTTTCAGGAAATGGAGTCAAAAGATGTGGTGAGTACCATTTTAGGAGAGATGGCTATAACAGCGCAAGAGTGGGAACAGGCAGAAGTTAGTGATATAACTATGCAAGTTGTGAAAGCAAGAGTAGTGAGTGGTTGGAAAAATGGTGATGAGCAGGATTGTGATTTGGTAAGGTACTTTAGAATTAGAGATCAACTAAGTATAGTTAATGGGAGGTTGTTAAGAAGGGACCAACTCGTTCCACCTGTTAATATACGTAAACACATTATTGAGATTACACATCAAGGACATCTGGGTAGGGGAACAATGAAAAGGAAGGTGAGGCAGACATTTTGGTGGCCTGAAATGGACAAGCAAGTGGAAGAAACAGTAAAGAATTGTGTGGCATGTGCCAATAGCGATAAGACCAAGGTGTTAAGGCACGTACCCCTAGCTCCTGTGCAATTTCCTAGTGGTCCATGGGAAAAATTGGCAATAGATTTCATTGGACCTATGTCTAGTTTGGGAGTGGGGTGTAAATTTATATTGGTGTTAGCAGATTATCATTCCAAATGGTTCACTGCTAAGGTGGTTGGGCATGTGAAAACTTCAGTAGTGATAGAATTCTTTGAGGAGGTATTTAAGGAGGAAGGCATCCCAAAATGTATTGTGTCCGATAATGGGGTGCAATTTACATCATCAGAAATGACTGATTATATACGAAGAGTTGGAATCAAACATGAGAGGGTAGCTCTTTTCCATCCGCAAGCCAATGGTCTGGTGGAGAGGGTAAACCGATTAATAATGGAAAACATACAGTTATCTCTGGCGAATCGACTTCCATGGAGAAAAGAGTTGAGTAAAATGATCTGGACTTATCGAACGACTCCCCATTCTACAACGGGAGTGTCACCTTTTGTATCATTAAAGGGAAGGGAACCTGGTGTGTTGGAGTGTCCGGTGTGGTTGAAGACCAATAATAATAGAGTGATAGTTGATAGAGATTCGATAAGGGCAAGAGTTGAAAAAAATGCAGGAAAAATGTGCCACACACTACAATAGGAGGATGGGTGTGAAGTCTTGTAATATACAAAGAGGAGATTGGGTGGCAGTAAGGAAGAAGGGTATTGTTCTTAAAGGAGAAAGCAAATATTTTCCTCCTCAACGTGTGTCAAATGTGAAAAAAAATGTGGTGGTTTTAGAAAATGGATCCACATGGGACATGGGAAATGTTTGCAAACTTAATCGTTGAAATTCTCATGGTATTTTACATTATTGTATATAGTTAATCATATTGTGTTCATTTTGATTTGTCTTGTTTTTAATGAAAGGGGGGAGGTGTGTGGAGATCTTAGTATTCATTGTAGCATCTTCCTTATGGAATTTAGAATGTGATGAGGTAGTAAGCTGAGGTCAGGAATGGAATGATGGGGGAAGAAGAATCTGGAGAGGGGAGAGAAAAGGACGTGTTATAACTGCTGAAGGTGTTATGACTTGTTACCCACAATAAAGAAAACTTGGAAAAAAAGAAGAGGAATTCTGTGGAGTAAACGTTACACTATGTTTCTGCTGTTGATGACCTCCATTGTCGATCAATCTCTTCTTACCCACTCTATTGACTGCACTCATAACTCTACTACTCCTTTCCACTTGCGACCACCTAAGTGATGTTCTTGCTGCTTTCCAACTGACATCTATATACTTCTCTGACCTCATACTGTATAACTGCTTCATATCTCTGTTCAATTCCTAGATACCTGTGGACCGTCCACTTCGCTCCATCTCCCCTTTGCCTATCTTCGTTCTCCCTCATCTGGGATATGGGGCACTCTTTGCTGGTATGTCTAAGACCAATGTGCTGGGGTTGAAGTCAGCAAGGTTGTGCCTTTTAAGGGTGTGTAGGGACACGCATTACACTTTTATACATATCAGTTCTGTTGCAAATCAACACCCCTGTAAAAATGGTAGCAATGGTGGTATATGAGCCAGAAATGCTTTTTCATATGCTACCAGTCAGTTTATGGCTGATTTTCTTTTGTAAAATAAGCATTATACCAAGCCCAGAAACCCGGTTAGTTCACGCCATATAAGACAATAAACAAAATGGCATGTGTGCACGGGTCTTGGTTTGGCACAGGACCCGTAGAGAAGGAAGCACAAGGCATACAGGAAACAAATATGCCACCTGCCTGCACAACTCTCATGCAGGCCACGAGGGGCATACCGTATTCCCACAAAGACTCTTCTGTGAAGTACACTTGCCTTGGCAAGGGTCATTGGTCTTCGTGGACATTTAGATCCAGCCACATTATATACACTATGACATGGTCTTGTTTTGTAAGGTAGAATGCACGAGTAATGGTGCACTGAATTTGAATTTTATTACAATACTGAAGTTAGGCTTTGGGGTAAATTCAGTCTCATTTTCCTGGAGAAGACCTTTAGGATCCGCTGATGTAAATGCGACCTAGACCACAGTTATGTGAGTTCCTAAGGCCTGCTGACAGAGCCCACCACTTCACCCCGACGTGTCCCATGGCAACCACCGAATACTGAAGCAGAGAAGCAGGGATGGGCTGCTCGACAGTTGTCCTTCCTTCTGCACAGACCTCTCCTTTGTGAATGGGGATCTGCAACAATACTCCTAGACCTAGCAAACGTGGGTCACTCTTTGTGAACGTGTATACAAACTCGCAACCCAGCACATGCCGATGACGCATGCTTCAAGAATGAGGTCTACTGGAATGTAAAAACCTTAACTTTCACTCACTAAGAAGCCACCAGACCAGTTATTTTCTTTCAGTTCTTTCGTGCAGCTGTACTTTTATTCCTCGTGCACCTGGTCGACCTTCAGGCTCACTAATCCACAAACTATTTCATTCCATCATAGCTCTCCAATAACAACACACAAATCCAGGGACCACCGCTCCACAAGGCCATTGGTGAATGGACGGGCAGGGTGTTCACAGATGCTCCAAGCCTTGGAGATAGGTCCACAGAGGAGCTACTCAGCCACGTACTCCACCACATAAGAGGATGCTTGGTAAAGAGTACAATGGGAAAGTACGGTGAGAAGCAAGTCACATTTCAAGAGCCAAGAACTTCACAGCTGATCCGGAGAGTGTTACACCCAAGGGTCTAGCCTTCCACCTAGGCCTACTAACTTCAGAGTAAAGGTTGGGGAATAGCTAAGAGTGGACATACATTTTTTTTTTTTAAAGAGAAAAAGAGAAATAGTGGTGGAGCGAATGCATCACAGTAATTATGCAAAGGTCCTGAAGGCATTTCCTTCAAAAGGGAACAGGTGCATGCATCCTTAGACTAACCCCTCAACAGAACCTACACAGATCTCAAAGTTTAAAAAAATAGCAAGGAGGGAAGCAGTTGCTTTGAGAGCAAGTGTGCACTGAAGTAGGTACCGTTGTAGAATTGGCTAGCAGCATGCACCACACCATGGATTTTTATGTAACACTTCATCCCCCCACCGGGCTGTGGAGCGCTCCCGGTTTGCTTTGGGACCTTAGGTGCCATTTTCATAGCACAAAGGATGAAGATGGTGTTGGTTCTACCGTGACCTGTCCCTGGATGCTGGGTGAGGTGTGTGAAGTTTGGAGATGTGCTTGGAGTGGTAGCAGTGACCTTAAGCATGAAGAGCTGAGGAATAGTAGGAGAAAACAAACTTTCTGCAAGCCCATACCTGCTCTCCTACAGGACTGATTATACCACATAGTTCATCCAAGTTTTAAAGTGCATCAGGTTTCATGCTGTTTACAAACTGTGTTTATTCCTATTGGCACACAGTGCCATATCTTCGCACTGAGGGGTTACACCCGGTGCAAAATTTGTTGAAGGAAGGAACAGAGAGGAGAGGGACCATTCTATGCCATAGTGGTTGACTTGACAGTAGGTACCCACTTTTTGCTGAAGGGAATGAGGTTATGAGCTGTCGAGAGCATGACAAATTACGCACTATAAAGGCGATCTATCTAGAAAACACTTGAGACCACTCGTATTATGCACTTCGGTGGTTGCAGAGTTTTGTGCATAATTATGGATTTGATGCACTTGCCACATAATCTATCATCAATTTCTAGATTTTAACAAAAAATGTTTTTAGCTCAAGGGTGTCAGAAGCCGCTAAAAAAAACTACCATTCTTGTTGCAACACAGTGACAGACCTTTTGGTGCACAGAGGCAGGTCAGTTCACAGTTGCGGATTGCTGTATTCCGGGGTAAAACAGATATAAATTAGGTGAAACATTTGCCAATACAGTGCTAACGTGTAAAAATGACAAAATAGTGAAGTATTACTGCTGCAAAACGTGCTACATTATACTGTATAATTTGCCTTTTTTTGCTGCATAATTTAGTCCACCCTGCCACACAATTCCACTGACCCTGGTGATTGTTATGGTACTGTAGAGTCAATCTGTTTTTTAGGTTAGGCATAGCAGAGCGCAAACGCTGCTTTTCCGACGTGTTGGTATCTATGTGGGCTTTTAACCACGCCATCACTTTCACTCGTTTGTGGGCTTGCCTTCCAAAAATCCTTTGAGGACATTGGTAAATGCTTTATTTCTGTCCCGCCTTGGGGCGGTTTTGTTACCGCCTTGGGACCCACCCTGTTACATGGATAATTGCACAATTGGCGATATGTTTGACCGTGAGCAAACTTTTTTCCTTTTATGTCTCTCCTTAATGCTCATGGCGGCCCTGGCACTTTGAATTGACTTGCTTATGTCAACTGTTTTATTTTTCATTTTCAGTTTATGTGTCAAGAAAAGTCCAGTTAGGAATTTACAATGATAATAGCTCTAAGTCGAGCAAACCTGACACCCATTGCATTGCAAATGCTTTTTTTTTATTTTTTTAATGGGTTTCATGCATGCAATTTAAATCACTTCGATTACAAGCACCGATCATCAAGTAGAGAAAATTGTTCCATGTACACATATGTAGTAGAAGAATTTGCATATGCTGAAGTGACAGCTTGGCACAAGACATCCATGGTCATCTTTCAACAAGCCTGCAAAAAAGACAGCCTTGTGAGAAGAACAGCCAAGAATTCTGCATTTTTTGCAGGCAACGAGTGTTGTAAGTAAGAAATTACTACACTACAAGAGAAGAAATACGGAGTAAATGGAACACTGTTATTTTTATTTATTTTAAAATATAGCTCTTAGGTATCTGATGAGGGCTTTCAAGCACTAAAGAGATTGAGGGCCTGAAAGAGATGGAGGGGTTCGGGCAGGAGTAAAGTAGGAGTTACAGATTCTACAGTTTAGGCTCCATAAACAATGACAACAAATCAGCCTCGGCGCTCCTGAGAGCTGGAACACCAGGAAACATCATAGGTTTAGGTAGGACATTACATTTATGGGCATAGGAGCCTTCACATACCCTCCTAATCAAAAGACACTCAAAGTGATCCTGTACTATTCGGGTTCAGGGTGTTCGAATTGGGTGTTTTTGCTACAAGTCTCTTCTTTCTGCCTCTCAATCCATCCTGCTCCTTGCCTGCCGGTCATCCTTCCCAATACTAAATAGCCCTTTGATATGGGATCGAGATAAGACTCCAGCAAGAGGGTGTGCAATTCAAGCTCCCATCTGAAAGAAGGGAAGTAACTCACCCAGACCAACACAGCGCTAAAAATGAGTATGTCAAGTCGAAAAAATATATCACTATCCAATGCTTTCAAATATAGATTTTATGCAATGACTGATAATTTTCAGTTCTCACCATGCCTCAATTGAAACTACATCCCTTAAGCGGATTGGTCAATGAAGGCGCTCCAACACTGCAATCAACAGAAAGAAAGCCAGGCAACCCCCATGTCACCATCCTAACTCACAGAGACGAGTGAAGAAAGGGCGACATTCCAACCCCAGGCCCAAGCAGCAGGTGGGAACCGCTTCTCATTCAAGGAAAAACTAATCCCCTCGCAGAGACTCATCACCACAGCTACTGGCCAAGGCATTCCAGAGCTAATTTATCAAATGCTAATGTTTGAAATCGACTTAAGCTGATCAGAAAGGCTGAAAAATGACCCTGCACACTATGTGAAATTCCAAACCGATGTCCTACTGGTCACTTAAAATGAAGACATACTTCACTTGCTGTTTCACACAAAATAATAAGATTTTTCAATGAAAAAAAACTAAAAGGAGATTTGTTATTTAGCAAAATTCACAGAGATCAGGGTAGGGTAGGATGCTCCCGTTGATCAGCCTGTTATGCAGGAAAGAAAACAAAGCCCGAGTACGTAATATTATGTAGCGCCCCTAAAAATAAAGCGAGGCACCTCACTGCAGAATATACCGAGCCTTTAGGGTGAGTAGGAGTCCAATTAGGGTGGGACTCCCTTGCACTGCAGCACCAAAGACGGAGGTGATTATCACCATAATTCAAGGTAAAGGTTCACAGAAAAGTTGACTGTGTATTTGCTATGGTCAACTATATCAGTTTGAGTTTTTTGTGCAGCCTCTGCACAGGACTTTCAGATCGCACCTGGGAATACGGCTATACGAGTTGTTCAGAGCCTGTTTCGTATTCAGATGTGACCAACCACAGAGTTCCTGGGGGGCCCGTGGGATAGATGGGTGATACTTGGGGTTAACTGCCAAGAATGTCCCAATTCGTAGCTGTGATTTTAGGCCCATACATCGATGTTTCCCAAATAACAGGATTGATATTACTCAAGTCCTCTTTTTACCACGTCTATCTGTCAAATGTTGTGTTTACAGAGCCCCTGAGGCAGGACAGAAAGCTAGCTGTGTATTCTCATTCTAGTAACTGTGTAGTAACACTTCCCTACTCCCTGGTACTGAATCCAACCCACTTCTAGTTTATTTTCTAACTGTGGTATTTAGCCTACTCAAGGTCAGTGTTTGGACTTGGTGGTCCAGAAAAGAAACATAAGAAAAGCAGAAAGAATAAAAAAACTTTTAACTGAACTACATTTTTACTGTTGATATACTAAAGCAGTGTTTCTTAACATTTTGACTTCGGTGGGCCCACACTTAATCATTACTGGAATCAAGAGATCCCCACTTAGTTATTAATGGAAGCCGGGAACCGCAGCTTAAGCAGTGTTTATGTTTTGAATCTCAAAACAATCTACAATAATAATGAAACAAACTTTCATCAAACAAATACAAAAATTATGAAATAGTTAATCTAATGCACAAACAAAACAATCTACACTTTAATGTTAAAAGGCAGGTCGGGGCTTTTCTAAATTCAACTGAGGCCATGCACCATCCATAGTATTCCATACTTTATACTCCGATGATTTGCACTGCTCCAACGAATCAAGGTGAGGACACCAACTTAATTTTTAGCCTCCAATGTCAAATTCCTTACATTTATGGAACGTCTTACATGTGTCTCTATATACACAGTATCTGGGCCACAAGAGGAGTATCGATGGACTTTAAAACGGGTAAATGGTCAATTGTAAGTTTAGATTCAACAATAATGGTGGACAGGGACGGTAAAGGGCAATTATCAACCTTTCGTGCAAGCTTGCTGTCTGGCTTGATGTCCCACTGACGCTGTTGGGTGTCATAACTGGGAGCACTCTGAGATGGACTAAGTAGCAGCAAAATCTACAGGAGACACCATTTTGTTGGCCGATTGCTCATTAACAAATCACATTACTATGGTCGTGAAAAACAGGCCTTTATTGCAGGTCTGTGTCTTCTTCATGTGCAAGACACCATCATCGTTGCTTAAAACCTGGAGGCACCCAGGAATGAGTGCCTACAGGTGAAAAGAGCCAAACCCTATGAAAGAAAGGATATCAGTCTTTCCTGATGAGCGGGTAGGAGAGTCGTACAGTTCTGCATGTCGACTGATAGCGAACAGCCTGAATATTCAATCGCATGGGCTAATAGCAGCTCGCCCACTTACAAAGCACCACCCTCCATGGAGAGTATTGGTAATAGGGGTCAAACTCAAAGGCGCACTATTCCTTATCAAGCTTGGCACAATGAAAGGCTGCATGGCCCCACAGAACCCGATACCTTCCGGGTACACAAAGCTTTGCAGTCGATGCACTGGTTTAACCTGCTGTCTCATTACGTTATTAGCAAGGATAATCCATGCATCAAAGCACTAATTAAAGAGCAGATAATCTTGATATTTGTCTCCCGGAAAATTTAAGGAAAATACATATTATAAAAGATTCTCATTTCAGACGCTTCCTGATATGATGTAAGCAAAGGATTATGTACAACATTAACAATTACTGAAAAATCCACAACACGTTACAGCCCTGATGTGGGTAGAATCCCACCACTCATGTTACTGGACAGGGTCCAAGTATGTACAAATTAAATCTAATTAATACTCAGAGTATGCATTTCATGCACAAATCAGATGCCAGTTGTGCTGTCACTGTCCCTTTTACGCACGACCTCTGCGACCAAGCACGAGCCACATTAGTGTCAAGCACGGAAGGCACAGTATTATATAGACTATACCCATTTTAATTACTTTTTGAAGCACAGACGACGTACATTTCGGAACATCTGAACGTGTCTATTTTTGTGCCGCTCTTTCGTTTTAATAAATCATGCAGTGCTCGTTAAGGAGATGAATCCAAGTTAAGTGGATAATCTCTTTCCTTCATGGGATCCCAGGAGTACCGCAGAGAGGAGCAGGCTCCCAGCACGGAGATGCGTTTTCTCCTTTCACATAGCTCTGTGTGAATCAGCATATCCTGGCTGTCCCTTCTTTCAGACATAGGACTGTGTTGTGCTGCCCCGTTATATAGAGCTTATGACCCCTGTGTGGCATTGAAACACTTGCCTACATGAGTAACGTGTTTCAACCCTGTGCGTTGTAAGGATGCCGTTTTTGTTTTGACCCAATGTGGGAAGAGTTCCAATGGATGGGGTGATGTTCACGCAGGCGCGGTTATGGTGTCAAGAGGTGAAGCGCACAGCAGTGTGTTGGATGATGAAGTGTGAGAGACAGACACGCATCTTTATGGGTTTCAGTGTGCTGTTAGCTTTGCACAGCTCTGCATGTCACAAAGGGACATTTCTCATGATATAGGTGGTCATTCTGACCCTGGCGGTCTTTGACCGCCAGGGCGGAGGACCGCGGGAGCACCGCCGACAGGCCGGCGGTGCTCCAATGGGGATTCCGACCGCGGCGGTAAAGCCGCGGTCGGACCGGCACCACTGGCGGGGTCCCGCCAGTGTACCGCCGCCCCATTGAATCCTCCGCGGCGGCGCAGCTTGCTGCACCGCCGCGGGGATTCCGACCCCCCCTACCGCCATCCAGATCCCGGCGGTCGGACCGCCGGGATCCGGATGGCGGTAGGGGGGGGTCGCGGGGCCCCTGGGGGCCCCTGCAGTGCCCATGCCACTGGCATGGGCATTGCAGGGGCCCCCGTAAGAGGGCCCCTACAAGTATTTCACTGTCTGCTGCGCAGACAGTGAAATACGCGACGGGTGCAACTGCACCCGTCGCACAGCTTCCACTCCGCCGGCTCGATTCCGAGCCGGCTTCATCGTGGAAGCCTCTTTCCCGCTGGGCTGGCGGGCGGTCTGAAGGCGACCGCCTGCCAGCCCAGCGGGAAAGTCAGAATTACCGCCGCGGTCTTTCGACCGCGGAACGGTAATCTGACGGCGGGACTTTGGCGGGCGGCCTCCGCCGCCCGCCAAGGTCAGAATGAGGGCCATAGTCTGCTTAGCTGGTTATTGCAGTGGGTTATCCAACCTGAGAGGGTGTGTACAGGTGTAGTCCTGAGCTGGCGTGGCTGGAGTGAGAGAGAGGTGGAGACCTCTGTTAAGATGGGCATTTTTATCATCATCCAACCGCTGAGTGTCTTTGTGCGATGTAAAGAAGATTTTGGAACCCGTAGTGGTGGACTATAATAGTCTCCTCTGAACAGGCCAGCAATGTGTGACAGATCTCTTCAGTTGCTCCATGTCTCTTCATTTACTCATTTTTGGGGTTTTGGCTATACAGTGCTGATGATGGACAACCTTCATAGCAGATATATCTTATATAAATTTAAGAGGTATAAGTTACAATTTGCTACTGGCCACCGCGTATTATGGTCTTAGTATTGTTTTGGACCAGAACTGTTATTTATGCAAGTACATAACTATTTATTGCCACGGCAAGTCTTAAGTCAACCTTCTTGGCTTAGCTGCATAGCGAAAGCAACTTACTGGTTGAGTTGTTTTCAGTTTAATGGTTGTAAGCGAAGGATTGCACTTGAGGGTGTGACTGTTTCTTGGGCTCTGTTGCTGAGAGGTGGGTGGTGCAGTTATCTTGGAAGTAGCCAATTTTCAACTGTCTTTGGAGGTTTATATGCTCATAGGTGATCCTGATGTTGGCTGGTAGCGTGTTCCAGAGCTTGACAGCTTTTACTGGGAAAGTTGTGCCTCATACAGATTTCTTATGGTCAGGTGGCATGATGATAAGTGCCACAGTCATTTCCTCTCAACCACTACCCCTTTACCCAATCCTTCTTGTCAAGACATATAACCACTGTGTTGCTTTGCTGTCAGTTACCATGGCCACAGCAATATATTTCAGCATAATGAATTTTCCAATTGTAACAAATATTCACAGCATGCAGAACTATTTAATGGTAGCTGTCCATGTAAGGAATGAGAGTCTTAAAGATTGTCCAAAGTGGTAGTACTTCACCGGAGGGGGCAGAGTGGGAGTTGTCGGTCACCAGCCTCCCACATCTGCTCAACCGTCAGGTAGAGCAGGTCAGTGCAAGACAAAACTGGAGAAGGGAGACAAGCATTTGCAATGCAATGGGTCTCGCGTTTGCTCCACTTAGAGCCATTAGTGATGTAAATTGGTAACTAGACTTTTCTTGCCACATAAATTGAAAACGAAAAGTAAAACAGTTGACATAAACTAGCCGATTCAAAACCCCACGGCCGCAGTGAGCGCGAAGGAGAGACACGAAAGGTAAAAGAAGTTTGCTCACAGTCAAACATATCAACAAACGTACAATTATCCATGTACCAGGATCGGTGTTCAAGGTGGTAACAAAACCGCCCAAGGAGGGACAAAAGCAAAGGCCACCATACAGGAAAAAGCAAGACGTCTCACTCAATCAGGAACAATCAATCAGAAGAAATGACGGCGGCGGTCTCTAGACCTCTCCAAACATGCTTTGTGCCACCATACCAAGTGCCCTGGTCTGTCCTCTGAGCATCACCGGGTGGGTAGCGATTCTAAGCAGACCATTCGGTATTCCCTTTCTTTGGTGTCAACCCATATTAAAAATGACAAAAAAACAATGTTTGCACTACTTCTGTTTTTTTACTTACTGGTGGAAATCTGTAAATAGGACAAAAAAGCACGTGCATCATTTGGTACGAGCACGCATGTGTGGTGCGGATACATACAAAATGTATTGGCCAGGCATCATAGCACTTTTTTTTTTTTTTAGCCATGTCGCTAAAATCCATTGGCAAAGCCAGTACGGTCCAACAGGCGAGACCTGTTGGTTTTGCCAATGCTTGGTTTTTTTTTTTTAAAGTACCTGATTAGGTAATTGCGCCCTCTTATTTTGGTGCGGGGCCTGCTTTTTTGTCCCTGCCCTACCCTGCCCTCAAGTGCTGCTTAGCTGTACGTGGCAGCCTTCGCTGAAACCCGAGAACAAATCCATTGAATTCTCAAAGACCACACCAGATATAACAGCAAAGCTGCGCGGCGAGCGCTACCACGAAACTAACTTTAACCGGTTCCTCGACGCGTGGTCCCACCTACAGGCCTCCTACCCCGGGGGAGTTCCACGGCCGCTTTTTTTTTTTTTTTTTTTTTTTAATTCTGTGTCCATTGAATCATGTGGAAATCAAACGGCTTTATAGGAGGCGATCACTGGATACCTGGTGCGGCCTGAGAGGTGGGGGCTGAGCCGACAGTGCTTAGTGAAAGCACTCAGACAACAGTTGCGCAGTCCGATATAATCCTTAAATAGTTCTCCTGCAAAACCGGTGCCTCCATCGCAGGGGCGCTGCCTGGCAACACCTCGGTGCCTGTAGGGTCATATATTCCAGACAGAGGCCTGCGCCTTCATCTCCAACGAGAACTGGCAAACGAGTGAGGAAAAGTCATTAAGTGTGTGTCTATAAACCCCAGAATGAGACCTCTAGCCATAATCCAGCCTGTGACAGCATCCTGGAGACCAGCGCGTGAAGGTACCGAACTCAGACAGCGCCGTGAAGCCATGCAAGTGGCAATATAGCGTAATACAAATGTCTGATTTATGATGCGCTAGGAAATATTTGGTAGCAAATTAGCTCAGACGTGTTTTCTGCCTTCACAGCTGCGCCATTTTTATTTTCCCCGTAAAATTCTGTAAATGGGAAGAACATTTCACCTCCACCAAAAATTCAAAATCTGGCAATTTAAACTACAAGGCAGCTGTCACAGTCATAAATACATTTAAAAAAAAAAAAAAAAACACGTCAAGGCAAACATTTAGCATGCGCTTAATATAAAGCTATTTTATCAAACATAATGAGTGCGCAAAGTGAGGAATATTACAACACGACATTTTACTTTTCACAGCACGACTAATTCTATTGTCACAGGGCTGGGGGTATAAAAGCCAGTTACCCCTTTCCATCGTTGGAGAAGAGGCAGGGGTGCTGCAGAACTTCTCCAGTTACAGCCAGCCAGAATGGGCCTCGAAGCCCCAGCATTCAAAGTGCCACTAGCTTAGAAGCCAGACCGGCTGAGGGTGTCACCCCAGACATGGCATGGGGCACGAGGCAGCTATGGTTTTAGACATGGGTTCACGGAGGGGCTTTCCGCTTTTCTATATGCACGACGCTGGTGCAGATGCTGCCACCTTCAGGTGTGGTCCTAGTACCCGAAACCTTTAGACAGTGGAGGCCTTCACCTCTTCCAGATGTTCAGAGGTGGTCTTTTTACATCCTGGTGTATTGGTAATAAAACCCATCACCTGGCTTCTAGCCTACTCACTTCGGGACTAAATCACCCGTCCCTCACCGGAGGAAAACATTATTTATTCATTTTATTTTTGAACTTTTATTCGCAGGCACTATGGACATCAGAGCATTGGATAGGAGCAAGAAAGATAAATCAAATCATTAACATTTATAAAGCGCGCTACTCACCCGTGCGGGTCTCAAGGCGCTAGGGGAAAGAGGGGGTTACTGCTGCTCGAAAAGCCAGGTCTGTAGGAGTCTCCGGAAAGCGGAGTGGTCCTGGGTGGTCCTGAGGCTGGTGGGGAGGGAGTTCCAGGTCCTGGCCGCCAGGAAGGAGAACGATCTCCCACCCGCCGTGGAGCGGCGGATGCGAGGGACGGAAGCGAGTGCGAGGCCAGAGGAACGGAGGAGGCGGGTGGGGACGTAGAAGCTAATATTCTGTAAATGAAGGGGTGCAAGGTCACTTCGACAAGAGGAAGTCCAGATTCTTGGGGTACTGTTGTCCGAGGAGGACTGTGCAAAGATTTGCCACATTATTTTATTAAATATGGGGTTTATCAGACATAGCTTCCCAATGTTTGGCAGGGTTTGTGGAGGCTCCATAAAGGGATATTGTTCTGACAAGGCACCCGGCTGTGCTTTGGTGGACTGCTGTACAGATCACACAAGACATCTGAAAACCCACTGGCTTCCACGGGCAGCTAGCGCAGGGGTGGGAGCTGGGATATGACGATGAAACAACGTGGTTAAGATTAGTCAAGCTCCTGCATCTTGCACTACTTTTAGCGGGCCTGTGAGCAGGGCGCTACCGTTGGACAAACGTGATAGAACCAAAGCCTGACCCACAGTGCAACGACAATCCACATAATCCACATTTATTATGGACAAGAGCTTGTAGCTGACAGTAAGCCACAATACGGTCCCATGTGATTGTCAAAGTTTCATACACCTGCTGTGTAGAGTAAATGCAAGGGATTCAGCATTTGAGGCAAGTGCTGGAGTAACTACTTTGGCCGAAAATGCAGTTATTCAGGTCTAGATGCAAGAACGACAAGAGGAGAAGAAGAGTAGGAAACTGGTTTTCATTGGCTTGAGCCTCAGCCAGTCCGGTTATGAATATGTACGAAGTAGTCATATAGATGATGGATTCCTTTATCCAATGGTCCATTTTAGATACAGTTGTGTGTCATCTGCACATTAGTCAATGGCAATGTTGAAGCTTCTAAACAACTCTTCTAGCCAATCCATGTGTGTGAAAAGCAGCTGCAGGGAGAGGCAAGAAACAGGTGGCACCCATGTCCTCAATAGAAAGAACTTGTACTAATCACAGTTTGCTTAAATCCTTGCTTTCAGAGGTTCCAGCAGATTTGGTAGATATTCAATAGTATTTTGGATTCCATGGCAACAGTCAATACATTCCTCTTTGGCGTTTGGCCTTGCGGATGAATAACTTGTGTGCTATTATAAAAAAAATTCGCAATATCATTTGATTTTCAAATACTTATTGAAGTAATTGCGCTATTAATTAATGCTCAAACTAAAAAAAAAAATATAGGATGCTGCATGACGCTTTTAATTCTGAGATTATGTCATGTCTGAGTTCTTAATCTTTCCTTTCTTGACTATAAAAATCAACATTTGGTAAACTGTCCCAAATCATATATGCATTTGCCAGAGGACAGTTGAACACTTCTTGCTCGTTAACTCTTAGTTATATTCCAATAAAAACAAACCATTAACTATCCTGGGACATGTGGCTTGCATATAAGGATTCTGTTAGCATTTAATCATGCAATTACAGGATTGTTTCGTGTACATCTTTCACAACGTGTTTTCAGCTTTACCCTGAAAACGTGAAAGAAAGCCTCAGTGGGAGAGGGGGCATGTACAGGTGATTTGCATTCTAGGACTAAACGAGGCAGCCATATTACTAGGAGTTTATGCCAGTCAGACGTGGTAAGCAGAGGCGCTTGCACAACATATTTTTACATTCAAGTCAAGCTGAACAAGCTCTGCAAGCAACTTGTAGGGTCTGCAAAACTGACACAGACTTCTTCCTGTCCATCCTCTGATTTGAGAATGCTTTACATAATTTTTTACACTGGGAAAATGAATGTCATTATCATTTGCGTACCTAATGTTTATAAACTCAATCACCTGCCACCTACGGGGGCGTAGCTTGGTCAGTAAGACTGGGGAGATGTGAGCTTCAGGTTTTCCAACAATCAGGTTGGTATTTAATGTTAAAATGTATTATAAGACAAGCAGGGTGCATAAGAGGAGCGAAAGAGGCAGTGAAAAGGGAGAGGAATGTGGATTGGTAAGGGTTACTAAGAGAGAAATCACCATATTTTGTAAAATAACCAACATTTTTGAAGACTTTCTAAACAGAGAGGGAGAAAGTGTGTGCACCTTTTTGTCTTTATGTAAAAATTCCTGGTGAAACGCGACAGACTCCTCACCAAACACGACTGAATGCACCTTTATCCGACTATTTACCAGAAAATAGATTAGGGGTGTGTAACACCCCCAAAACTACACTCCTGATCACCGCTCAATTGGTGTCCTAATCCCAGTGAATTCTGAAATACAACCCATTTTTATGAAAACTAAACTCTAAGATTTTAATAATATTATAAGACGGTTTAAGCTTTTAGAGTTTATTTCCTCTCCTCATGCAATCCTAAAAATATGGCCTTTGGAAACAGTGGATTCCATTTGTCACTGAAGCAGCCACCTAGAAAATACTGTAATCATAGTACACACGCCATACCTTTGTGCCAGAATGTGTCTTTCTTCCTTCTGATGCAATATGTGGCTCAGCACCAACCCCAGTTTAAGTCATGAAAAGGGGAGAGCATTAAATATGTACAACTGCGGCACTCAATGCCATGTAAAATCCAAGAATCTCCAGGGATGACCATCTACGTGCAACTAATAAACCCAGTTCAACTTACAGAGAACCCTGTAGGTTAGTGCTTCCTAAACTTTGCAGAACTAAAATGCACTTTTTAGCATAAACTTGTGCAATCCAACTAGCTTTAATAGACACAAGGCAGGCAATTTTTTTACTGTAGCAAAGGCATTGAGCGGTAGCGCATTGTTATTTACAGCACATTTTCCTTTGAAATGGGCAGTAAAAGTGCACAGACACAGTTTTGCTGATAAGTGTATTTTACACAATTGATAATGTGTGAAAATCATGATGCAGTGAAGATTTATCATTTCTGCATCACAAAGAAAAAGTGTCTTGATTTGTTTTGATCCTATTAAAATCTTTGTTTCTATCACAATTCAAAATTATAAAGCAAAATATGCTTCATTTTTGCTTTCCAAACGGCTGAAAGTGTAGTTTCCTTACAGGTATTTACATTGTGTTGTTTTAAAAATGACACCCTACGGTCTTTCTTTTCACACTCTGTAAACCCAGCAAGACTGTCAAACAGTTCACTTTACTTTCTCAGACTGCTAGGAGAGGGAAGTTTGTAAACACAAATCCCCTTGGTAAAAAACATAAGAAGCAATTTCTCATAAGACATAGCCTAACGTTTGACCTCTTTTATTTAAGCACAACAAATGTGATGAGATAAATACAGAATTTAAAGGCTCAACCCACAAAAAAAAAAAAAAAAAAAAAAAAAAAAAAAAAAAAATCGCCTGGGTTGTTACCCACATCCACAGGAAGAAACAAGACAGGAAATGTGGACATTGGCACTCACCTAACAATATAAAAGACATATTTGGGCTCCGAAAGAAAACAGCAGGTTTGGGTGGTATGAAGGCACCAGGCTACACCCAACTTCCTATATAGAACTTCCCACAGTATTTATAAACCCTGTTGCTGCTGTTATATCAGACTGCCACTGAGTCTCACCTATGAAGACGCAATATTGCCCAACAGCCTAGAGGGAAACAGAGCATCTGAAGTGCAGCAGAAGGTTGGCTCTGCCTTCGCCAGCTCACTGAAGGAGCAGATGATTCTGTAGACCACCAGGGAGAAGAAGGAATAAAGACCCTGCTTTCTGCAGTTCATCCAATTTCTCTGAAGACTGTCTCTTCCACATTTAAATGTATAATGAGAACACAACTGTGATGCTCAGAAGGCAAGGCCTTTTTAGTGTTACCAGAAAAGGATATGTGTGCACTAACCCACAATGCTGGACATTGGTCAGGTTCAATAACAGGACATTCTCAAATGTCCTAGTTTGTCATTTAAATAAATTGGTTATGAAGGGCAGCAATGTTGGATGCTTATTAATTTACAGAGTATTGAAAGCAAACCAATCCTTTCTTGAGATTTTTGTCAAGTTTGATTAAAAAAATGTATTTAGGATGCATCCATTGGGTGGATTCCTCTCTGGGTGCTAGCTCTCACCACAGACATGTTGCACTTCATAAAATGTTGTGGACAGGTTTCATTATTTTTTCTAAGGTAGACATAAACTTTCTTACAAGGGAGCTGGTTTGTAACCTCAAGTTCAGGGTCGGACTGGGAACCCAAAGCAGCCCTGGCAAACTGTGTCAGACAATCCGCATTGGGTGCATAGCGAGCTAGCGAGCGAGCCTGATCACTACAAACTGGTCTGAGGCTTCTCATCTCCAAGAAAATCCAGAAATAAATGACAAAAACTGTGCATTCTACAACACATTTTTCATTACATATTCAATTGTATTCATTTTTAAAGCATAATAAATGATGACCTTACAGTGAACAAGGATACAGCAATATTTATTGGGCCTCTTAAGTGATTCCCTCACCATCAGCCTCTAACAGTGTTTCTCATCTTTCCTTTGCCCCTCTCTCATATGTATTTAATTTGTTTTATAGTGCCTCTCTAATCACCATTGGGTGTTTTGGCACTTTACATCATACATTCAGAGACAATGAATGAGTGTGTAAATAAGTGTATAGAAAATGTTACATAAAACAAAAGGGACTATAAGCTGTTGGATTCACATGTCATCCTACTGGTAGGCATTTTTGAGAGTGCTTGGTCTGGGGAAGCACAGCACAGGATTCAGAACGTTACACAGTGGTTAGGGTTGACTTTACTAATAATTTATTTCTAGTCAAACAAACCCTTTTCTAACAAAAGTATTTAAATACTGGGAAAAACATACATTTCTAACCTGTATCATGGAGTTTGCATGAAGCTCTTTGATGGCAGGCCGTAGCTTACTGTGCTAGATTATGATTGAAACTTACGAACTGTACAGTAAGAAAAGGATCTCTGTGACAAAAGCAGCATCCCAAACACTACACACAGAATACTGTTCTGTGATATGAATAGTACATGTTCTTTGCAGCGGGCATATGAACCCTCTGCACTACCTTAGAGGACTCAAAACTGCCACTAGACAAAACTGCGATCTCTCTCCAGCAGGTACAATTAATCACTGCAGCTATTTTGGCACTTTTATTGCTTCTAGAAAACTGTTGGCTATACCAGGCACACTGCAGTGCTTTTAAAACTGCTGCACTTCTACAAAACCGGCCCCCTCAGTAACAAAAGTGGCTCCCCCACACTTTCAGCCTCCTGGGGAAATGCCCGATGCCCGCTAAGCCCATTCTGGTGCTGCACGAGTTGGGATGTCGGACATCTTCGGATAACAAAAAGGGAGCCACTTTTGAGATCCTAACACACAACTCCAAATACTTTAACTTTGTGCTGTTCTTTACAAGAGGGATAAAGTGCATGATAAGCTCACTGACATAAACAAAGCATTTCTTTTCATCAAATATTTCCTGCTGAAGGATATATCTAGTAAATCAAAGGGAACATTGCCCATTAGTGGTCTCTCTGAGAGAAGGCATACTGAACCCAAACCAGGCCTGAAACATGGAAAGAGGCCCCAGCTCTGGGTAGATCCTCATTCCCTCAGTAGATACAAAGTGATCCTGAATGGGCCATGAGGATTAGACAGCAGCGCTGGCTCATGTCTAGATGGAGGGCAGCAAGGGAACATTTTGTTGTTCCTGACTGATGGCAAAGGTGAGAGCCTCATTGAACCTTGAAGAGAATGATTCTTTTGATAGTAGGTATAGCATCAAACACACAAAAGGTGTAGGTAAGACATTCCTGGCTTGCAGCATTCTCGTTCCTTTCTCATCAGCAGAGCAATGACCACACAGCAGACTGGAGCAGTAAGCAGACCCTGGCATAAAAGGAAGAAAAGGAGCAGCCCTTATGAGGAAGCTTGGCCAAGCAGAACTCTTACTGTGCAGAGAAGGAAACCGGGATCGAAGAGTCAAGAAAAGCTCTGGCAAAGTTTATACTGTGAATTATAGGGGACGCACTCAGATCTATACACAACAAATGGCAAGCACTGAATCCAGAAATAAATATCATTTTAAGAAACACATATTAAAGCACCAGCCACAAAAGGCGCATGGGGGGCATCTCATTTTCCAAAGAAGAATGTAATAAGGGCTCCTGCGGGATGGCATACATGTGTAAAATAAGAAAAGGTATTACAGTACCTTTTCGACAGTCTGAAACTCTGGTTCAATAATGTAGTCCCCTCTTAATTTACAGTCTAGGCCTTCTAACAGCAAAAGCATAATTTTTATTTTGACGAAATTTATTACTACCAACTAAAATGACGGCTGAAAAAACAAGCACTGGCAAAGCCAGTATGTCTGGCGTGCATATGGGGTCTTTACTAAAATATTTTTTAAAAGCCTACTGCAGTGAACAAGCATTTACAATGCAACGGGTCTCGCGTTTGCTCATGTTAGAGCTTATCACGTTGTAAACTCCTAACCCGACTTTTCACCTATCGGGCAAAAGTGCATTTATGTACGTAACCCGAAAAAGTGAAATTAACTATGTAAAGCACTCGACTTCTGCCAAGCGAGATCGCGCTCGTATATTAGAGAAAAAGAAGTCCACGAGCCCGATGGAAAACAGCGAGCCTCGCATGTTTTCTGTACTTGGTCGCTGCGCTCGAGAGGGCTAGCCACCGGAAAAGGAATGAGTTATGCCTGCCTTCGACTAATGAAAGCAAGTAGATTTTATTAGGCAAGCCCACGAACCAATAAAAAACACTGACATGAAGTTGACAGGGCTCCGAGCCCTTTTCTAAATACAAAAGAGTCTCACTGCGATACGCATGCGCGAGCGCATGCAACGCAGGCTCGACCCTAAAAATAAACACTGCTTTCTATGCACAATACATCTATGAGTCAAATAACTGAACGTGTACTTTTGAGATGTAAATATACACTTTTGCATTGTCTTCAAGGACACTATAGTAGTTGCAATGATGCATCAAACAGCCAATAACATGAAATGAGAGGAAATATTACTTTTGTGTAGAGCCAAATCTATTCTTTGTATATTTTAAAGAATCAGAAACAATTGGTCGACAGACAATTGCATTTCAAACTCATACCTAAAAGGGAAGATGGTTAGCAGACTATGCAGGACAAATGTTTTCCAGTGGTGTTTGGAAGTCATGATTCCATTCATTTTTCTTTGCAATACAAAGTAAAAAAAATTCCCAGGAGGAGAGATGGGGTAGCGAAAATAATAGAAAATGTGCCTACTCACCACACTCTTTAGTGCCTTGAGTTTAGCTGGACTATGTGTGTCCATACACTTCCCGACAAAGCTCTGGGTAGGACATATAATTATTATTATTATTCCTTTTCAGTATGGTGGGCGACTTCAAATTTCCTAGAAATGACGGAGGAATACAGAGAAATAATACTCTCTTCCCGAGCTATGTCATATAGGTGATTAAAGACATAGTTCTACTTCCGGCACCTCCGAAGTTACCTACCACTAATTGCGTTGGTAAAGGTCATTTTTCAAAGTGTGCATAGATTTTCCTTTGTTTTATCTTCTGAAAGACAAGTGCACTGTAAGTTACAAGGCAGATGACCCACAGCGGGGGCTGACATTTAAACAGTAAAAGAGTGCAAATTAACTTTAAACCAAAGGTGTTGGGGTTGCAGTAGTATTCAGTATAGGCTGAAGGCCTTTTGTGAACGTCTTTTTAAATTAAAGATGCGAAAAACGACATCACATTTTGCGTACCTGCTCTAAATTACAAAAAACTATCCGAAGCTTAAAAACGAACATGACCAAAACAAATAAGGCTGTTTTGTTAACAATGTTAGTTAGAATGCCTTTTTAGGTCGAGCACGCAAGTGCTCTTACGTGTTGTAATCGATCTGTGGACTTTTAGCCACACCCACGCATGCCCATCACTATCACTCGTTAATGGGCTTGCCTTTCAAAAATCCTTCATCATTGTTAAGTGCTTTACGTTTGTCCCTCCTTGGGGCAGTTTTGATACCACCTTGGCCATCGACCCTGTTACATGGATAACTGCACGTTTGCCGATACCTTTGACTGCGAGCAAACTTCTTTTTCCTTTTGAGTCTCTCCTTTGTGCTCATTGCAGCCGTGGCGCTTTGAATTGGCTTGCATATGTCAACTGTTTTACTTTTCATTTTCAATTTATGTGGCAAGAAAAGTCCAGTTAGGAATTTACAACGCTAATAGGCCTAACTCGCACAAACGCCAGACCCATTGCATTGCAAATGCTTGTTTAATTTAAGTCAATTAATCATATTTAATGAACTGTGCCCTTAGGGTATTATAAAATTCCTTCACTTCAGTAGATGTAAATAAACATCAAAATCACTTACAAACCCTATTCTGGTAGTATTTGGAAACTGCTATAAGGGACATTCCTGAAGGTGTAAAAACTTCGGTGAGATTGGCAAGTCGCCTGCACACAGTGCGAAATGGCGCTTCTCGCGCGCCCTTGTTCCTCGCAGGTCAAGCTGGCTGTCTAGCTTAATGCCTCGGAACACCGCCGTGGGCTCAGAGCCCCCCTCGGGCGCGCATATACGGGAATAGAGTCACGAAAATATTATCATGAACAGACACCGTTCTCCGCAGGGAAACACCTTGTTATGCACCGCGGAGCCGTAAATAAACAGCCACAGGTCTGGCGCTCCCAGGGGCCCAGGCTGCAGCTGTAGTAAAAAAAAAAGTTCTCACAGCAAACGCGCGACTACGTGGCTTTGTAAACAGCAGCCAAGAACTGAAGAATTTAAATCCTACCGACTCGTTTTGTTACCAAAGTAGCTGCTAACTCATGGCGAACTTTCTCAACCAGGTTCCACCTAGTGCTAGTGTGTCTCTCCGCGTATGGTGTATGTAGTAATGACCCCATAGCCGCAAAAGTCATTAAAATGCCAGATCTTACATCAGCATTTATGGAAACATACCTTACAAGTTTTAACTGTGCTTTGCCCAAGCAGATGGAAAATCATTCATATAATGTGCTTTACCATAGTTCGTGCCATATACTTCTTTTTCTTGCTGAAGAGAGGAGATCAGCTCTCCTTTGCACTCCCTCTCCTTTCCTCAGACATGCATAAGACTCCTGGTTTTTGCATGGTATATTGCATCATTAATTCTTTGTATTCGATTTGAGCATCTATGCAGCGCTTAATACACTACCGGGTCACTGAAGCACTTGCACACAGGGGTAGCAAGCAAGGCAGTGCCAGGTGTTTAGTTGGACTAGCATTGTGCCTTGCTGTAAGCTCACTCGAGTTGTGTTTTGGCGTTGTGCGCGCCCAGAGAGGTGCTCTGATCTGAGCTGCAGCACTTATTATTGTGAGGGTGGGAAGAAGTGTGAAAGATACAGCATGAGAGGTTTATATCGACTCACCCATCGAGGCACTTGTAAAGTAGCGAGGTCCCATACACCGCGGAGATCCCAACTAGAAGCGAACAAGAAGCCAGGCAGTGTTGAGCAACCAGTGGCTAGGTTATCTTGTTTGTGGGTTGCTGGGATACTAAAGCATATAGGAACACATACGTTAACACAATCCATCACAACATGCTATCCTGAGGGGCAGTGGAATGCAGTGTGCATTTACACCAAAAAAAGGGGTGATCACACAATGGCACCATGCGCAAGACAGGGGTAGGGTTGAATGTTTAAATGATGCCAAATGGGTGGGGAAAGGATCTGGCGCAGGGAAGGAAGTTGGTGATAGGATCAGTAACCCAACAACTTCTATGACCCATAACCTCATTCAGATATGTAGAATCTGGAGAGAACATGCTTCTCAGTCTAAGCTAGGACCTTCCTTCAATGACTTAAGTAATCAATAAAATACTCAGAGGACAAAGGCGAGCAAAGCAAGGCCACTGCTTAAGACGCTCATGTCCTCCCCATCACTGGATCCAAACTGCATCAGTGTCTCAATCACGGCAGTTTTGGAATATTTTAATAAAGAATTTGATTATTTTTATCCGTTTCCCAATAGCATCAGATTTGACACCCCGAACGCTGTCTGAACTACGACTGTACAATGTGTCTCCAATGAAACAAAAGTCCTTACTTTTTTTCACGAAAATATAAAAACTGCAGTCTCTTTGAAAACAGTGGCATTCAGACCCAAGAGCAAGTTATTTAAGAGCTACTCTCAGTTAATATAATGGGACTTGTAGTCCTTATTTTACCCTGGCTAAAGGTAAAAGGAAGGAGGTTTAGAAATTTTGAGGAAACACTTCGAAACAGGACCTTGACCCCAGCCAGGAACTGGGTTATTATCCACAGAAAGAAAGATCCAGAACATAAGCCTCTCTCCTCATCAAGAGACTTAACTCGTGGAGGGAGACAGATTTACTAAAAATGCATGAGTGTTATGGGGTTTCTTCAGACAAGAAATAATGGCCCTGAACGGTTGAAGCTCTCCATGTTTTGCGCGACTGAACAAGAGACCACACATCAAGCTTTTGCTAAGGACACGGGTAGACTAAAGTAGTTATTTTGGGACGCACTGAAGCCCTCAGCCTTTAATCTTCGGGAAGCCTAATTCAGGTCTTTCCATCTGTCAGTCCTTCGTGCTATTTGGCAAAGGAAAATAGGGAATCCCTACTGCACCGACACCACATAGCTGATAAAGTAAACCTACAAGGTAAATTACTGAATTCAACTCAAATTCAGTTCCCTTCAGATGCCTGGTAGCAAAGGCCTTAGCAGGGAGCTGGTGCTTGACTTGCCTCGCCAAGTGTGGACATGGTCTCACACACCCCATGATGCATACTACTTATCACAGAGATTAAAATGTGTTCTGCCAGACACATGAAATCCCACACGCAACAAGGTAGACATACATAAACCATACACCCATTCACAGTCCCACTTATTCCCACCCACACATCTCCCACACTAGAGTGCTGTCCCGACCATAGCTCTAAATCAGTGGTTCCCAACCTTTTGACTTCTGTGGACCCCCACTTTATCAGTACTGGAACCCCGGGACCCCAACTTTATCAGGACTGGAACCTGGGATCCCCCAAATGAGTCATTACTGAAAACTGGGGACCTATCTGTTAATAATGTTAAACTTTCTAAGCAGTCACGGACACCCTGAGGAGGCTTTGCAGACCCCCATGGGTCCCCCAGACCAAAGGTTGGGAACCACTACTCTAAACAACTAATCCAGAATGTTATCCGTTGTAGGACAATGGGAGTTTATCTTATGACATATCAGAATAAGGCAAATCATTTCACCTGGGGTTGTACAGACATTCTGCTATTGGTGATAACCTGCAATGCTTTCTCACTTACCATTTCCAAGTTTCAGGCATTGCATACAAAAACAAGCATTTGCAATGCAATGGGTCTCGCATTTGCTCGAGTTAGAGCTATTAGCGTTGTAAACTCATAACCGGACTTTTCTTGCCACATAAATTGAAGATTAAAAGTAAAACACTTTCACATAACTAACCAGACTTTTCTTGCCACGTAAGCTGAAAAGTAAAGGTTTCATATAAGCGAGCCAACGGCCGCCATCAGCGCAAAGCAGACACACGAAAGGAAACAGAAGTTAGCTCGCTGTGAAACATATTGTCAAAAGTGCAATTATCCATGTAACTGGCAAAAGTGCAAACATCCATGTAACAGGGTTGATGTCATGCAAAGCACTCGACTGCTGCCCAGCGAGATCGCGCTGCCTATGAAATTAAGAGAAAAGGTAGTGCAGAAACCATCCAGAAAACATTGAGCCTTGTATGCTTTCAGTAGTTGGTCGGTATTCTCGAGGTGAGCTAAACACTTAAAAGGCATGCCGTATGCATGCCTTTCACTAATGAAAGAAAACGAATTTTGAAAAGCAAGCCCACGAACCAACCAAACTGATGGGAGTGAAACTGGCGTGGTTACGAGCCCATAGAGAGATTCCCCCAGGAACAGAGGGCTTTGCGCTTGATCCTAAAAAGCGCTATGACAAGGTCAACGCTGGTGGCATCGTACTTTTTTTTGTGGGGGGGTACTTTAAGCCATGCTGTGCAGCTGCATGTTTTTTAGACCTATGCAACACATTTAAAAACATTGACAAACCAACAGATTTTTTATAGGCGAGACATGTTAGTATTGCCAGAGCTTGTTTATAGCAGTAAGAAAAACCTATAGTTGACAATGCTCCCTCTGATTGAATCTGCTTTACTGTTTGCAACAGAGGAGCATCCAGTGATTCAGGGCAGGCTATAGAGAGGGATCTACAGGACCATCTTCTCCCCATTCAAACAGAGCCATTGTTCCTGCACCCATTGTGGTACCCCTGGTGAGAAGTGCTCACATTGGAAGGTCTTCGAGCTGTTTGAGTCTCAGTGCTGTGCACTTGGTGGACACATCCTTGGGTATCCAAGCACCTGCAATAGAGGATCCCTGTAGGAGGTCCAGCTTGGCAAGAAGGATGAACCACGTCAGCATCTCATCACCAGTGCAGGGGCTGCTGCCTGTCCACCCTTCGCTCTGGGTTTCCTGCTGGAGCCGGGTTAAGTGAGGACAGAAGTCGAAAGGCTGAAATTTATTTTCAATGTAGCATCAGAAACAAACCTTGCAAAGCCAACAATCCTGGCTTTAATGTGTTCATACAATTGCACTTTTGTACGTTCCTACACAGCAGCCTTGGGTTCCCTTCGGCGACCGAACACCCCTGACTGGGTCCTTGAACCCCTGCGCTTTAAAGATGTATTTTCTTCCCACGTGAGTGTGCCCGGATCTCTGAGCTTGTGTTACTGAGCTCCTGGCCTCACTCCCACGGGTGAGAGAAGAGGACTGTACGAGCATCCCATGCCCCCTCCCAACAGGACCACCCCGCACCAAGGCAAACACCACAAATAAAGAACCGAAATACTGTACCCCGGAATCCAAGGGGAGTTCATGGTTATATTAGTATCTTAGGAACCAAAAGCAAATTATCACACAGGATAACATCAAAACTAAGAAATCTACAATTTATAAAGATAAACAATTTACGAACAAAAATGAACCAAGAAAATGTAAAAACGAGCCACTCCCACTTTTTGAGAGCCTGATGTTTTAGAGGAGATTCCTCTAACAAAGATCGTTAAAATCGATTTAATTATGTGATTTTGCATGGCAAGACACCCTCTTCGTTATTAAACAAACAATGCATGGTTTAGAAAGGATTGGTTATTTGACATGCAGCACCCACTGAAAGGGCGCACACCCCGCTTTATTAAATTACACTTTCAAGATTACATAAAATAAACTGACCAACTGCCACAAGGCGCTATTAACGGCAGGCTTTTGGGCACTAATAAACAAAGGAATAGCAAAGAAGCACACGTGGTTGTGATGCAGTGCTTCGGTTGTGGAATTACATTTCAAATATGCTACAATGCTAGAATATCTACCTTTGTACCACGCTATTAAGAGGCGCTATTAAAACATGTTTTTGAACTATTGTAAATGCAGCCATCATTCTCACATTTGTCCGAGTTACAGCTATTACCAGTTGTAAACTCCCAACCGGATTTTTCTTGCCACATTAAAAGAAAAAAAAAAAACAGTTCTATCGCGCTGCTACAGTTCACTCGTAATGAAACCTATTGACAAAAGAGCAATTATGTACATAACCGGCAAAAGTGCAATTAACTGTGTAAAGGGTCGATATTATGCAAATCGCTCGACTTCTGCCAAGCGAGATCACGCTGCAAAAATAGAGAAAAAGTAGTCCACAAACCTGATGGGAAACCGCGAGCCTCGCATGTTTTCTGTACCTGGTTGCTGCGCTCGAGGAGGGTTAACCACCGGAAAAGGCATGACGTGTGCATGCCTTCCACTAATGAAAGCAAGCAGATTCTAACCGGCAAGCCCACGGACCAATGAAAGACACTGACGTGAGGTGGACGGGGCTCCGAGCCCTTTTCTAATTCCTAAAGCGTCTCAAAAGCGATACGCATGCGCAAGCGCATGCAACGCAGGCTCGACTCTAAAAAGCACATAAAAGTTACCATCTATTGGAAAAAGAATGAAAATCCGAGCAGAGTAGTGGCACATTTGTATATAGTGCCAAAGCCTGTTTTCCAAGGGTTCAGCATAACTAGTAATATCCAAAATGTTAAATGCTTGGAAAGATAAAGTAAAGAGAATTTTAAACAGTAAAATGAGCTATAGGGAAAGGAAAATGAAAAGGAACGAGCCAGTGCCGTGGGCACATAGACATCCAAATATGTAAAATCAACACTTGAATTAAAATCTGGAGATATTTGTAATAACTCACTGACTTTTAACTGGTTTACCCTCAGCCTATGATATTTCAGCCGTACTTCTTCACCAACTATTAACCAATCCACAATATACAGTACTATATAGTTGAAGTTAATATTTAGTCCATTTCAGTACCATGACCTGTGCAATAGTGGCCCTTCTCACTAAAGGGCTGCAGACACTGAACACAATAAGTGGTAAAACGTTGTAAGACAAAGCCAGTAGATCTAGAGATGCTGCTAGCCTTTTGATTTTGTCAATGCTTGTTTTGGTTTTTGTAAACCTAATTGTACAATAGAGCTGTGGTCTATCACACTTAAAAAAAAAAAAAAAAAAAAAACACTTGCTAAAAGAAATTTATTTCAAGAAGCATTTGCATAGCCAATAGGTTTGGCCGATGTGAGACTTATTTGCGTTTTCGGTGTCTTTTAAAGATGTTACACTGCAAAACAAGCTGCTGTCTAACATAGTTTAAAGTACATAAAAGCAAAGCGCTATGGCACAGCCAGCATTGACCCCACCACTGCACTTTGATTGGATTTGCTTTAAACCATGTTACACAGCAGCTCCTGGGCAACATGTTTAAACAAGGGAGCCACAACAAGGCGTTCCTGGGAGTGGCAGAAGATGATTACTTCATGGTCAACGTTAATAATACAAATGCCAGGTGAAGTAGCCACCAATCCAACACAAAGTGCCAATATGAGCACACAAACGATGAGTGAAGAAAAAAAAGCCAGAGTATAAAACTATGGTCAAAAATGAGTCTTACATTCGAATAAAATATATATATATATATATATATATATATATTAAAAAAGAAAAAAAAAATCAGAAACTTGCTTATCTTGTGGGAGAGCGTTAGGCATGCAGCTATATTATCATAAAGGCAATAAAAGGTAGGTTCTTATTTTGAAGACAACACACACTTTCAGAAAAACGTACATTAAAACCATTAAAATATTTTGCTATGCAATAATTAAATATGTCCTATGAATAGTCAAGTTGACTCAAACTGAAAACGTGTACAATCATAAACACGTCCTCTATGTCGAACACCTGTCTAACCAAGTAAAGGGAAAGCAAAATTCCTGGACAGGGTTCAACTTAAGTTTACAGCTTGAACTGGTTACAGAAATTTACAAAATGCTTTAGCATACCACTCTAGTTTTTTATGTCCATTACTTTGATTGCTCTCCGACATCCCCTCCATAAAGCATGACAAGTTCCACCAGTCATTCACTCACGGCCAGTCAGAGGCCATTGGAAAAGCCAGAATTCTTGCTCTGTTCTTTAGGTGAAGTCTACTTTCTTTTTTTCAGGTCATCGATTTCTCATAGGTATCCACACTGCCATGGCATGTGTGGCGTGTATGGAGATCAACAAATCATAAAACCTTCTACAACAACGAAAGGTACACTGTGTTCGAAAAAAATAAGGCAATGATGGTAGACATGAACCTCTCTTTCCAAGATATTAACACTGAAACCTCACAGCGGTATCACCCACGGACCACGATTCCCTTCATTGCTGTGTGAAGCCGAAGGCTTTAAACAGAAAAGGAAATAAAGGACCCAAATCTTTAACACCAAATGTGGCTTAACAGGAGCCAAAGACATTCAGGGATGTCAGAGTAGCCCCTCGGAAAGAAAACAAATGGAAGAAGCTACTGGCATCTACGGAATTTAGGCAGATAAAAGTAGTAAGGAAAAAAACAGCAATGGAAACAAAAGTTGCGAAAGAAAAAGAAAACCCAAATATTTCAAAAGGGAGAGTCAGAAATCCAAACTAGGAGCCACTTGGCTTAAAAAACCTTAGCAGAATACAAACGTAAATAGTAAACACTAAAGGGGATTAGACAGCAATACGCATAAAAGCAAGCCAAAAAACCCAAAAATATTTAGAAGAAAAACGTTAAAAAAACAAAAAGCAAGCATTTGCACTGCAATGGGTCTCGCGTTTGCTCGAGTTAGAGCTATTAGCGTTGTAAATTCCTAACTGGACTTATCTTGCCACATAAACTGAAAAAGAAAAGTAAAACTTTGGCAGAAGTAAATCAATTCAAAGTGCCACAGCTGCCGAAAGCAGGAGAGATATTGGCTCCCTGATTGTATGTCCAGAAAGGATCACGGCTGGGATGAAAGGCAAACCAAAACCGGCGGAGGGGCCATCACACGCTGTAACAGGAGGAAGCGTGATGCAGTGTGATGGCCAACAAAAAAGTTCACTTAGTGAACTCGCCCGGGAGGGAACTCAGCACACAAAGGAGGGACATTTCACAAAATGCACCAATAAAAATGAAGCATTTAAGACAAGCACAACAAAGAATGAATAGGAAGAGTGGGCGTGGTTAAAAGCCCACAGAGAAATTATAACAGGCCTGAGCGCTTGCACACTCAACCATAAAAAGGAGACGCGCCTGCTTCACATTTATGGAAACAAAACTTAAAGTGAAAAATAACTATTTCTTCTGGTAGTGGAAGCAGAATGTCTGCAGCACCCAGTCTTTGAAAGAAGAAACACGTATACAGTTGTTGCACCTCACTTGCCCAATACGGACAGGCAGGGGCAGTTTTATGTCCGAGGCAAAACTACACTAATTACAATTTTAATGTAGTACACTAACGGACCCACACGTTACAAGATCAACTAATGAAAGCAGAAAAACGATTTCTGTTCAACAGGCTCAAATTGCAGCTTCATGCGAATGTCCCTGCCCCACTTCACATCCCTTCACCGAGCATCCTTCTTCTCAAGTTCATGCACACGCCCGGTTATGCACCAGTCTTCCCTCTCTCGGTCACTGTGCCCACTCGTCTTGGCAGCAAGACCGTTTTGAGTAACAAAGTACAAAGGCTGTTCCAAAAACAGCTAGGATAATATCCAGACGCCTATAAGGCAACATTCTTTCATCACATTTTAGTCTGGGAAATATTGGCCTGAGGGTAGTGGTGGGATTTCACATATTTGGAAATTACTGGCCCATGATGTCTCACAGATGACCACAAGTGAAAAATAAGACATCCAGAAAATTGTGGTAACTGTGTAATTTCAGAACCAAAGTTTAGGTATGTTCTTGGGAGTGACCAGTTTCTATTGTTAAAATCTCACAAAAGCACTTTTGCATGCTGTAATTCCTCTGGTGGCATACAATTAATTTGGAGTTGCTTTGCTCAATTCCAGTTTCATTATCACTTACGTGGTAGTCAGTTGGGTAAGATATAGGAGTTTGAACTGAATTAGCCAATGGACGAGTTTGTGGGAAAACACCTACTAACTAGAAGGTAATGGTGAAATTACACAGCTTTTAAATTTGTTTAGGTGGAGTCTTTGTCCTTCTCTGAGAGTGCTCCCTTCAATGTGCCACATAACAACTCTGTTCCTGGCTCACTACACTGAGGTCACACGCATCTCAATCCAGGGCCAACTTCGCCGGCTCCTTTCTTCACGAAGGCAAGGTGCAAATTGGCAGCAGGAGAGCCAAGGATACGACATTTGTAAAGCCCGATGTCGGAAGCATGTTTGTTACACGAGGAAGCAAGCAATATCAAGCCTTTTGTTCATTTGGTAAACAAACTAGTCCCTAAATACAGCTGTAAACATTGAACCTGACCTATGTAAGCTAAAGATACATCAGGATTTAACCAGTGAAGTTAGTACAGGCATAGGTAACTACAAGGTATAATAAATATACATTACTCTGCTGCTTCTGTGGGATAACAAACTCATAGCAGCGGCTAATTGCTCTGGTTTGGCTGCTACCGTGACTTACTTTTGTCTTTAAGGCAAGATGAATTCAGCAATTTAGCACGTGCAAAGAAAATAAATATGCATATGCCTGTCTAGCCTGTTTTGTTGGCCCACTTGCTAACAGGTGCTACCTGAGAGCTGAGGTGTCTCCAACCTGTCCATTGCGAGCTACCAGTAGCTCCCAGACCTCTTCAGGGTAGCTCATAGCCTAGAGTTAATTTCTAAATAAGCACAGGGTCACATTTTCCCTTTTGAAGGGAAGGGAAAGCAATGCTTACTTTACATTATTACAATCAGGTGGCAGATAGCAGGGCCTGATAAGGAGCAGTGCTGGAGTCAGATTTATGACCCAGGACACAGAGGTGAAGAAATGAAGCAGTAAGGTATTTAACTCTTAAATGAAAGTCCTTGTCTACTCAGCATTCCATGTAAGAACAGAATGATGTTTCTCAATGCTTTTATATCGGGGAAAATAAAAATTAAAAGTTATATTATAATTAATTTAACTTTTCATTTTAATTTTCTAAATGTTCTCCTCAAAGTGTTGCATTTACAAACAGCAGGGCTATCATTTGCGGTGGCCATTAGAACACTGTGCCATATTTATAACTGAAACTTCAGCCAAATTTTAAATGGGATGAATTGAAAAATGTTCCACATTATGAAGATTTTTGCACTTAAAGTTTCTCCTATTTTAGAAAAACGCTTGTATGTTTGTGTTATATATGTAACTGTGCCACATATGGCAACAGGTATGTCCTGTCCCACAATTATATATAACACACACACATTCCATTCATATGCACACATGTTCATACATTCCCAAATACCACTCTCTCTGTGACACATGGCAGTCCTGATAGAGTGCCCCTAGTCAAAGTATTTATTTCAAGCCATAGTATCTGGCTCTATGGACATTAGGCTCAAAATCAAGGAAGCTGGTCATGGGGGGCTATCTGGTAATAATGTGCAAGTTGTTTAGCATTCAGTAGCTCACAATGGTTTTCACTGATCAGAAGTAGCTCTCACTACAGAAAAGGTTGGAGACCCCTCCGATTCCTACATTATACATTACAGTTGAGAACTTGAAATTCTGTGTTACAGGGTAAGCAGCAACAAGTGCCAGGGGAAAACAAAAAGTAATACTGTGGGGCATTTTAAAAAGTACATTTCACCAGGTTGATTCTTAGAAGCATTTTGATACAGAATGAGTTTAGAAATGTGCCATTTTTGTGCCACTTTTTTAAGGTTCACCAATGAAGGGATTGAACATGTTTTTTCCTCCTGGACTATATTACAATATTTGTGGCAGTTAATTTTTCCCGGTATGTGCCACATTTTTCGTGACACCAGCAAACTGACTCATTAGTCACGAACGAGTAATTGCAGCTCGCTTTATTTTTTCAACCATACGTCCTCCTGAGAATTGTTTTTGTTCTTTGGAGTATGAAGTGATGGAGACTGCAAGTGTAAAGCAGGCTCACTTCGCTGTTTAGCGAGGTATTATTGAAGGAGCAAAGACATTTTCATGGGACAGTGCCACGCAAGAAGTGGCAACAGATTTACTAGGTGCTACACACTTTCTTGTTCCACATAGCCCGTACACATCTGAAATCACTTTTAGTGTAGGGCTGGCCAAAAGTCCTCAGAGAATCCCTGTATCTGGCAGAGAATACTACAACAGGGCTACCCATATAAACCCAACAAAGAAGCCTGGTGTAACCAATATATGAGGAGCAATGACTGGATCTCAGGGTTTCAATTCGACGAGTAAATTTATCTCACGAGAAGTCCTTGCTCAGGTAGATAACAAAAAGTACATGTACAAAAGAGCAATACAAAAGTACACATTCCATGCAATATCCAGAGTTACATACATTTGACATGGACGGTTTCAGTGCTACGAACGTCAGTGAAGATGGCACAATGCATGGTGAAAAACTGATTTAAAAAAGGAACAAAGTGCATGTGCAAAGAAAATTGAATCCAGCACGGTCTTTTCTTTAAAAAAGGAACAAAGTCTACAATGAGGAAAGCAGTCAACGTTTCAACCCTAAGTGGGCACAATTTGTGAGTTGCTTTAGGGTGGAAGCCATCTAACAGAAGCCTATGTCAAAGAAAAACACAGCTGTGGTGCTACAATTTGCAGAGTAAACAGAGTGACCCAAAAATGTGGGGATAGTCACAGAAAGAAAGCAAGAAATCCGTGTCTGAAGCGTTCAAGGGATCCAAGAGACCTCCAAATGAGAAATCACAATGGCCTAAAAAACACAGTGCTGGTTATTGGGTAAACTGACCACCCAAAGACTCACAACAAGCTAGTCTCAACATTAAAAAAGATCAAGCCACGCGTGAATATCAGTTATAGAACTGGAGGAAGTAGTCAGGTCTCTGGAACTTTACATGGCAAACAAAATTCTGTTTGTTTTATTTCACATAATTTCTTAAAATATTTATACAAAAAAAACAACAAAAAAAAACACCTCAAGATCTTCATATTATAAGTCTGGGTACAGAAGCTAACACATATACACCTTGCCAAACAACACATCACTACACTAATGATTCATAAAGTAGACCAAACAAAAACAATATTAAACCACCACCCTGAGAGAAGGAGCAAGAAAAGGACTAACAGTTCGTGGAGGATAAGAAACACAAGAAAGAAGATAAGAAAATGAAAGATGCTGCTCAGAAGGTGTGTGACTAAAAGCCTTGGATTATTCAAGATCTGAAGTAGGCCCTTATATCCAGGAAGTGATGCTTGTGGATTGTGAAGATATGTCTACATTTCATGGAAGGTTTATACTTTGGCAGTGAGTAGCGTAGAGACCCCGTACCAAGGGTGGTATACTCTAGACTATGTTTAAAAAGGATGTCCTTGGATTGGCACACAGCAGGCTAGACTCAAGGTTTAAGTGATGTGTACACTCAAACTTGCAGGTTTAAGCTGTCTGCCCAGGATATGGAGCACTACGTATTCGGTTTTCTTTTTACCTCCCACAACCTCAGCCTGCTTTCTACAGCTTACATCCTGAGCTTGCTTGATATCTCAGAAAGCCACCTTCCACTGTATTCCTAAAACCCTGCATGAAAATACTGAACTTGATTAGTTTAACTCGATTCCTCTACGCTTGATTCCTCTCCTTCCTTTCTTCAGAGAGACTTTCTTCTTACCTTCTACCCTCCGCATGCTGTCTTTTTCCGAATATAGGCTCCTTTCAGTATCATGCCTGTCTTCCTTATTCTCTCTTATTGTAATTCTGCAAACGTCTGACACCTCATTTCATAGATCCCAACCACTCTGGCTTTAAAATCCTATCCTTGCAAACTAACATTACCTGATCTCCTCCAGCCCATATAGCTCACCAACCACTCACCTGAAACCACATAGCCTCCATTAATGATCACACCTAACTGGTACTACTATAATTTATCAGAAAGTAACTGGAGTAGACGCATGCAATGTTTTTTTCTTGAGAGCACATGACTAATCGCAACAACTAACACCGGACCACTGGATTAACCAGTAACCTTTGGGTCTGGAGTAGCATGCTACTCAATGCAAATCGCTTCAATGCGTCATCCAGGGTAGTAAGTGCTACATAAATGCAATAACAATATAGAACCCATTGTTAACATTTTCAACTTTAGGACTGATGTATATAATAGTATATTTAGTAGTTCACTCACAGACTACTTGGAAAAAATTATGGAATGAGCTGAATGACTCCTCTGGGAGAATTTCAAAGTCAGATTGTCTAACTTGGACTACTGGGAGATTACGGAGTAGACCTGAATATTTGAGTCATCAACATACGATGGAGCAAAAGTATTTGGAGCAGCCCAACACCATAGTCTCTGTACTTCAAAGCTGCCATTATGCTGGTCCCTTCAACTTTAGTCATCTTTCAATGAGACCTAAAAAGTAGCTGGTGACTATCTTCAAGTCATTTCACAGTGCCTACTTCAAAGCACCACTGGTGGCTTTGCCTTAAAAGTGCAATAGCACAACACCAAAATCACATATTTGTACTTGATTAGCTTGCACAAAATATATATATATATTTTTTAATTAAAATGTTGCTCTCTGCTGCAGAAGTGGCTGCAATCTAATTAGAAGACTCAATGGGAACTGAGAAAGAAGCATACACGTTAACATATTCAGCCCTACTACACTTTAAAAATTTTTTTTTTTTTTTTTTTAAACTACCTTGGCGGTGTTGGGCAGTTGAGACTGGGAAACGCCACTGTAATCAAGAACAATAGAGGATACATCTCAGATTTGGTCCACAGGGAGGGAAAAAATAATAATTCAGCAGTACAGTTTGAGGGCCTTTCTCAAAAACAGAGCACCCCTAGTATTTCAAACAGGATTTTGGAGGGGAGGGATATAAAAAGGAAAGCAGTTAACTAAACAAAGGGAGACAGAATATGGTAAGGCTCAATACATATGGTGCACAGTCGAGATGATGTTGACATCAAGCTAGATACCCGCGAGAAACCTATGGACAGGAACACTCGGGTTAATCAATTTCAACTAAATCCTGGACCAGTGGATCCCAATCTTTGACTTCTGTGGACCCCCCTTTTATCAATTCTGGAACTCAGTGACCCCCCACTGAATCATTATTGGAATTCGAGGACCCCCCCCCCCACTGAGTCATTACTAAATGCTGGGGACCTAATCTGTTAATATTACTGAATTTTCTAAGCAGTCGCGAACCCCTGAGGAGGCTTCGCGGACCCCCAGGGGTCCCCGGACCATAGGTTGCCCTGGATCACTCATCCAAAACTCCTATCGGAGCCACAGTCCATGCTACACCTCTGGTGGTTGCCAAAGGGCCAATGATTTGAACACTGTTGCTACTTCACTGAAGAGGTAAATCCTGCTAAATTGAGTGAAACATGGAGGACAGTCCCCACAACACAAGGTGAATCGTTCTTCATCTGCTCCAGTACCGGCACCCCACAAGGCAGACTGAATGAAAAGAAATCAGGTTCCAATGTAGTCTCTTGTGGTCCAGCCATCAATCACTTTCTACTAGTGTGAATATTATCAGGTATACATGGCTTGTTGGTATCTGCAAGTGATCGCCAGGAGAAATCATCTGAACTGAGTGAAGAGAGACAAGCACATGGGACAGCAGTAGTCTTCAACCAATGTGTGCCATTTCTGGGCTTCAAAGGCTTGTTACATTTGCAGTAACACAAGGCTCCTCTCACAATCACAAGGCAGCCATCTGCTAGTTCTTCTAAAGGTAATGGGACTTGTCACTTTTTCTGTATGGGTCGACTAACTAATTATTTGTACAACCTGCATGACCTGCTCAGAAGTAGAGGAACCTTCTAAATCTTCCTTTATATGACTCCCAAGTTGATCAGGTAACATACTAGATAAACCTCAACCAAAACCACAAAGAAACAGCAGCATGGGGTTACACAGACCTTCTGCTTCCTGTCCCTGAAACTATGCTGTGCTTTCTCCCTAAGCCTTGAGACATTCCTTGAAGAACCACAGGACCCAGCACTGGACATTGCAAGAGAACACAGAAGGACAAATCAGAAAATCACCGAAGAAATGCTAATCTTTCTGTAAACTTGGACCGACAAATCACTTCTTTACAGCTCTCAGTTTCTAGGTATCCAGAATCTGCCTAACCAATATTTGACACTCTCTGGGCACAAGGACCTTCTGGGAACGCAGTTTTTCTATGCCAGGTTTAATCGTTCATCGTGCCACATCTTTCTATTAATCTTCCAGCGTGTTGGCTGCCACTATACTGAACCAAACAAGCGCAAGGGCCATGGCCTAATCTGCTGCCTCCCGGGACGCCTCTATGAACAATGTTGCCCGTGGGCCCTCCTCGAACCTTCAGCCTGCAGGCACCAATCATGCTGCTTTCTGGGCATGAAGGAGAAGTATGTTGCTGTAAATTTCAACCCAATGGAGCCACCCTGGCATCAGCAGGCTTTTGACAGACTGATAGTGCTGTGGAATGTTTATGGAGACTGTGAAAATTATGCTATTCCAAAAGGTCACAGTGACGCAGTCATGGAGGTACATTATACCACTGATGGCAGCATGTTTTTAACAGCCTCCACAGACAGGACAGTAGCTGTTTGGGACAGTGAGACAGGCAAGAGAGACATACTTCATTTGTGAATTCCTGTTATCCAGCAAGGAGGAGACCCCAGCTAGTCTGCACAGGCAGCGATGATGGAACAGTGAAGCTGTGGGATATCCGGAGGAAGAAGGCTGCCGTCCAGACCTTCCAGAACACATACCAGGTTCTATCAGCAACATTCAATTACACCAGTGATCAGATCATCTCTGGAGGCATCAATTATGATATCAAGGTGTGGGACCTCTGTCAGAACAAGTTGATGTACATGATGCGTGGGCACGCAGACTCTATGACTAGTCTGAATATAAGCGCTGAGGGGTCTTACCTACTTTCTAATGCCACGGATAACACACTCCGTATCTGGGATGTACGTCCGTTTGCCCTGATGGAGCGATGCGTGAAAATATTTCAAGGAAACATCCACAACTTTGAGAAGAATCTCTTGGTGTTCTTGGTCTCCTGATGGATGAAGAGTGGCAGCAGGATCTGCTGACCGACTGGTTTATGTCTGCGACACAACATCTAGGAGGATTCTGTACAAGTTACCAGGGAACTCAGGCTCTGCGAATGAGGTGTTCTTTCATCCAGATGAACCCATAGTGCTCTCCGCATCTAGCAATAAAAGACTTACAAGGGAGAAATCTTCTGAGCAAACAGGAAAAAGAGACTTCATGGACCCTTCTACACACAGAACCTCTGCTCATCCATCTAGCAAATCTCAGCAGAGACTCATAGTCGACAATGGGAAACCTTACCTCCTGTGAGTGGTTTAACCTCTTTTTTGTTGTTGCCGACAGAGCTGCTGGACAAGAGTCTGTCTTCAGGGTGGACATTCCCTGGACGTATTGAGTGGATGAAAGAAATGGATGCTCTTTGCCAGTTTATGAAAGATTGGTGGATTCTATTTTTTTCTAGAAAGTTTGATATCTATTGAAAGCTGACACCACTTTTGAAACGTGGTAAACAATTTTTGTTTAATTATTGGAAACTGACATTTGTCCTCCTTCATCTTCTCTATATTGAAAGTGAATTTCAGACAGCACATCAGTGCACAACGTTTGTGCGCTTTGTTTCCAGTCTAGTGATCCAGAGCACAGGCCCTGACTTCGAGTCCCCGGGCTCCCCTCAGTGAGATTCAGCATCTAGCAAACTACAGCGACGGGAGAAGTGTCTCAAATGCACCTTATAAAAGACATTACATTCAGAAAAATCAGTTTAGGTGCCATTATAAAACAGTAAGAAAATATTTGCCTTTAAAAGCATTCTAACTTCATGTCTAAAGGTCAGGTGCATATTTCTTTTCTTTTGCATTTTATTATTTTAATGTGGTCAGAGACCGAAAACTGTATCCAATTAAGTCATTTCTTGTGAAAAAAAAGTTTATTACAGCTAGTGTGGTGAAAGCGTTGTGTGTGGCTACAGCTTGATCATAATGTTCCTATATATTTTATTTACATTCCTTTCTCAGTTTGATCAACTCGATATAATGGGTCTGCTAAAACTGTTAAGCAGCGGCTGGTTCCTCTCAGTTGCCAAAAGCAATATTCTCTTTGTCAGCACACAGATCTAGACAAAGGGAAGCAGGTGTGTTATGAACAGAAAATCCTACGATGTAAACCAGTCACAAAATAGGTGGGGGAGGGGTACTCTTCTTGCATGAGGCGAGTTCCAAACGTCACTCAACCCCATCTGGCCAGGAAGCATATACCAGACACGTGCACCATCCAAGAAACGCACCACATGTAGACCACCAAGGAAGAGACCCAATTATTGCTCTTCACCTTGAGGGTTAGCTTTAAAGAGTCCTGTTGATCACCTAGATGTCACCCGTGGAACAGCACTTCAGTAGCTGTTCCTGTCACCCAACCTCTCAGCGGTAACAGTGGGTCCCTCGGAGGTCTATCTAAAACAGAGTTAGGCACCGGAGCAAGGTAACATAGCCATGTTATGCAAGACTGAGGTGCCTGGATCTGTGGAGGACTGCCACAGAATCCTGAGAAAGGCTTCTGTCTACCATGTACAGTCTCTCCCAATGACCATGAAGTCACCCAGTTGATCATTCATGTATGAAGGATGTGTTTTATTCCTGCCCAGGTCACCCCTGTGACACTGCTGTCCATATTCCAGTTGAAGTAGCCCAATTATTCAATAAAGCATGAATCGGATTCAATATTGCTTCTGAATGTTCAGTTGGAATGCACTGAAGACGTGAACCCTACTGCCTCAACTGTTCCGGCAGCCCTTCCAAAGTCATTTAGTGCAGGTGCAGCCTATGTCGACCCTAAGTCCTTGTCTCAGTCAGTGTCCACAACTTAGTCCCTACTGGGTGAAAAGGCCAAGAAAATATAGAAAGAACCTCACCAGAGCAGGAAGGAGTGAATGCCTTCCACGCAACACTCCTGTATCACCAGCATCTTCAAACAGCAGCAGTCCGGAGATAGAGGAACACATGTATTTGTAAAGTGTCCATTCGCCCTTTGTAGCATCTAGGTGCTGGAAAGACACACCAGGGAAAAGATATGCAAAGTTGCAGGAGGACTTCAAAATCCAGTGGCGTTAACCAAGAATATATTAGCTGTATACTATTGCGGGACAGGAACAATGTGGACCAGAAATGTGAGAGTTTAAGGTAATCTAAGCAAATCTTTCTTTGGTGGTGCGCATGCCTTTGCACCACAAAACAACATTCCTCCAATAACCACCTTCTGTATCTTTACAGCAAGACATCACATCCTGCTGTCACTCAATTCATATGTCTAGCAGGTGGAACTCTGTACCCAAATTGTGGGTGTGCTCTAATGCAGTTCTTCATATGAATGTGATTACAGTACTAGGCATACCTAATGAAGTGGACATCCCATAGAGACAATTGCAGTTCTGCGTGTTGGGCTTTGCTGCTAGTAAGAGCGATCTGGCCAGCCTTTGGGAGGGGGGAGAAGTTAGCCTTCCAGAGCCTTGTGTGGGGAAGGTATGAATTACTGCTTGGAGGTGTAGAGGATTGTGTATGAAAGCAGGGGCTGCCCCAGGAAATTTTAGAAAGTCTGGGGGAAAATGGAGGTCCTAACATGGCCTCACTGACAACTTGGATTTTAGGTGATGAGCCTCAAGCATGATAATAATGTCACCGAGGAGGACCCCGCAATGAACCTTGCGTAGGGATACATGGAGGAGTTTCACTGGGATGCTGATGGCTGCTTGAAGGGAGGCAGTGAGAAGGGGGGATAGCGATGTGGTGCTCTGGGGGTATGTCAAAGCCTACTGGTTGTGTGCTATAGTTTGTTTTGCAAAATTAATACAAATATATTCCCAAAAAATATGAGTGCGATTACACACTGGATAGCATTTCCTTATGTTCCATACACATATTTATCTTTTGTCCAGGGAAAGCATTAGCTTTAGCTACTTTCAAAAGCCATTACATATTCTGAGGCATCCGCATAGGGCTGCAAGCCTTTGCCATGTTTTAATTTGACAGTCAATGGTGCCCAGTCACTTAAGTTGACTTAATATGACAAAGCTTGCAGGAGCTCAACACAGACAAAACAGAAATTTTGATGGCTGGCAGCAAATTTAACTTTTGCCAAACAAATCATTGGCCTGTCGAATTCAGTCTTGATACCCCTTCTGCAACTAGTGTAAACAGCCTAGGAAGTCAAATTAATTATTACCTCCAGGTGTGTGGTTAAGTGTACTCTGTCATTCATTTATATCTAATCTAAGATGTCTTCGTTCTTTGTTCCCCATACTCTTGTCAAAATGCAGACGAGTCTGCATTTCTGCTATAGTTGAAGCAATAGCTTTTATTTAGTAATAAAGAAATAGTTTCTTACTCGGTTACAAGTCATTCAGAGTCAGTAGCCTAGATGAAGGTCAGGTTCTCTCGCTTTAGTCGCACCAAGCCTACCGTAAGGGGAATGCAGTGCTTGCCTGTTCAAAACCATATCCTCTTCAAAATGCTACGTATTTCTAGAAAACATACCAAATATACCTCAGTTCAGCCTCCTCAGCACTTATTGTCATTCGCCAGTTTCAGAGACCTCCTCTTGATGGTAGGATCCTTTTAGTCCAAGACCCACAAATCTGGACTCTGTTACCTCAGAAATTTCTAACCAAGGCAAATCATCTTTCATTCAGAAAGGCTCTAAAAATCAGATTAGTCTCTTAATTAGTCGCTGTTCAACTTAGTAACCACTCAAGAGACCTTCAGGGTCTAAATCTAAATTCAATTAAAATTCAAAAATGTTTGTGCCACTTGGTTCAATTATACAATACATATAAGGGGCCAGGCACTTTGTGCCTTGTGAATTAGGGAGTGTTCTTTTCTTCCATTTGATGACCATTTTACCTTTTCTTCATTTTAACAAGTCTGAAGGTGGAAAGTATTCATCCTCTCCGACATGTCTTTCATGGACAGGCCTAGAAATCTTACCATTTACCTAAGATGGGTAAATAACTGCTTTCTAACTAACAGGACACGTTTTCTAAGTGACTGCTACGTGAATCAAAAGTAACAGTATTAAGCATTATGGACTAAAAAGAAGTACTAACCATAACTAAGTTGAAATAGAAAGGGGGTGATAACATCTTCCAAATGATGGAGGTTTTCCTTATACTTGTAGTGGTTGTGTCGCATTTATGTCCTGAAGATGGTGGAACAGATATACTCAATTCCATCAAAACAATGCATCAATGTTTAACTGAATTTACTGGTTGAAGCCCACAGTATCCATTTCCAAATCATAGATTGTCAAATGGAGAGGATTCCCTGCAGCCCAGAAATCAGATGTTAGTGTGTGCGAGTCCATATGAATAAGTAGAAGAAGGCAAAGGGATCTTTACTTTGTATGAACTGTGTTTTATATTTTGTATGCATTTTTGATACTGAAAAAGATATATATTTTTTTTTACACTAAAAAGTGTTTTGGTAAAGAATGGGAAACAAAATCAGAGACTGACTTTAAATAATTATAGTTAAAAAGTGTGCAGAGTTTTTGGATTGAGGTTTAATAATTCTGATAGCCCTCCTTACACCGTTATTGGGTTTGGCTGTTTCAATAACTAATTCAGCAAATTTTCCACCCATGCTTTTCACTGGAAAATAGTGACTCATAAAATGTCTTTAAATTGTGTTTGCTGATGAACTCATATTTGCGTGTCTAAGATTGAGAAACTTAAGCTATTGCAATCGTGTCCTTAATGAACCACTGCCAGAATCTTACACAAGATAACATTCTTCCTGGTCTGTGTGATAAACAGACTTGCCAAAACAGATGTTTTGACTTGGGCCTATAATTTTGGTTCTTGCTTCATGTCTTAAAATAAATCTAGCTGAGCTTTCTAAGTCTCCAAATCCTACCGGCTCAAGTGTAAAATCTTTCCGTCTTAGGCGATGTGTGTTACTTCCTTGGGTGGACTCTGCTTTGCCTCTTCCAAATCTTGAGGATTATTATTATAATTATTCATAGTGACTCTTCATCAATATTCACGTACAATCCCGTTGCATTACTTTAGAAGGGAAACATAATTCCCATGCACATACCTAGATGGCAGTGGAATTCCATTAGTGCAATCTTGGTCACAACACAAAGAGCTTAAGAGGGGCATTTTAGCAGTGTCACCTGTTCCCCATACTAGTAGAACTTATATCTCCTCAGTGCTAAAAGGATCTTGAGGCAACTGGGGGTCAGTCTGAGCACCCCGATTGCAACCTGGGGCAATTCTGTGTCAAATAGCCTCTGGGATGAGAGGTAACACACATTTTCTTTTATCAAAGACTTGCTGGTATTGTTTTCCCCAACTGACATATATAAAAAAAAAAACTAGCACCATCTGATAGGAAACAGACATCTATTATTCTAGACGTAGGTGTATATTTGTATAATCACTGAAGTACTGGAGCTCGATAACAATATTCCTTTAAGTAGAGGAGAACAAAAGCAATGATATTATAGCCAGGCTAACTTTTTAATTAAAAACCTCCTGGCTACGGAATTAAAAACCTCCTGGCTCCGGCTCTTACTTGTGGTGACGAGGCACGTCACTGGGTCCACCTCTAACGTCAGAGCTCATGATGGTATTGGTATTCCTACAACATATGGTGCTGGTCTTCAGAAAAAATACCTGAGCAAGTGTCAGCAACGTATGAAAGTTTCAAGCACATTTCTACCAGGTGATACTGCAAATGAATCATCATACTGCAGAAGAGATGACTGAATCCAATGATTCCAATAAAATACAAGGATCCATCAGCCAAATGAGCTGGTAATGACTGTGCAGGGAAAACTATGCAGGATAACCTCTATACTGTTATGTAAGAAATGTAATCCAGTGTCGAATGACTTAACCACTTCAGTGTGGAGAACAAGGTACTGACGTCCTGTCCTCCGAACTACCCAAAGAGTGTGAAGGACGTGAAGAGCATGGCACTGACCCCAGAGAACCTTTCTGGTAATTGCACCAGAAGGATTGTCTGTTTTCTTTAAAATCTTGCACTATGGTGGAAGAGCTTCCCTCGTAACCCAATGTGTATGTGTGTGTGTGTGTTTTGTTTCAGGTGGGGGGCAATCTGTGGTGCATTGGCCCTATGCATAAGTTTCACAGATACTGAAAGTGAAAGCAGCAGAAGTTTTTAGGCTCTTGCTGCTATTATTGTAATCAGTGCTCATGGGCATATATCAGCCATGGTTTTAGCCAGGATGGCCCAGCACTCTACCCCATCCCCTTTTTTCTATGGCAGTGGAGAGGTGTGGCACAATGGTTATAGCGGCAGACCCTGATGCAGAGATCTGGCCCGGGACCAGGGTTCAATTTCCACCTCAGTGGGTCTTGGGCTCAATTTCCTAGGACCAGATAATTCTCGCCTTGGTGCCTAATCTAATTAACTCTGGGCAATAGCTTGCTTAATCTCCACAACGGCCCTGACTGCGCTTGGATGCCTGACTTCACCCTGGGGGTTACCCAGGAGTGGGCGCCTTACAGGGAAAAGCCTGGAGGGGTTCCACAGCGGTATGCGTATAGCACTTTGAGAACCTAACAGGTGAGCAGTGCGCTATACAAGTCTGGAGGGCTATCAGTCCCTTTGGGTAGACAGAACAGGAAGAATTCCAGCTACGTGCCCATCAACAGTCCTGCCAAGTCCCATGCATCATGGGTTAAAATTATGCATTGTTCTTGTATCACTGCAAGTGCCAGAGATTGTCATGCAAATCATTTTCAATCTCAGAGAGTGGTGCCAATCCAGTGATTGTAATCTTTAAGACTGTTGCCCAGGAGACCCGTTTTTGGCATTAATAAAGCAATTTTCCTCAATGTCATTCACTGTGTTCACGTTTCTTAGTGGAAGGGCTGGGCTTTGCTCTACACACTCAGATTAGTTTCTCAGAGCAGGGGTCTGGCTGATTCTACATGCACTGTAAAGCCCAGTGTGGCTCACCCACCCAGGATCTTCTAGTGATTTTCTAAAAGAAATAGCCGATTTGTTGATGATTGTCCTTGCAACACAAAAGGATGATGGACGGACTGCTGAACACTCACCCCCAGTCACATAACTGGGTTTAAACCATTGTTCTTTTGCTCACCATGCCACTCCAGTTTGGACCAAGCCATATGCAAATCAGTCTTGACCCTGTTCCTCATGGGAACAGTCCAGCCCGAACTGCCAGGCCAGATCCTCCCTGGACCGGAAACAAGCATCCTGGGACCGCTTTCAGGGTATCACCTTCATCAGCCAGGCTAGCTTGAATCCAGTGGCACAGTGAGCACGGGACCCACGTCTAGGCATACCCTTCCCACTTAGGGCAACTTTAGCAACACAAAAGGATGATGGATGGATGAGTGTCCTTGGTCTGAGGCATAGGAGCCACTCGTAAACAGACGGGGGGTTCCTCCCTGAGCCACAATCTGTGACTGCCTGGGTGCAGTGAGAGACAGACTGCAGGAAGGTAAATAAACTTCAGGTTTATGCTTAGAAATGTCTTACTAGGGACGAGAGAGCGAGAAAGAGAAAATAGTGAAAAAGAGAGGGTGGCTAGACGTTTAATGAAAGGAGAGCTAGAGAATCAGATGGATGAAAGGCATGAGAAATAAAGCTGGTAGAGAAGAAAAGCTGATTGAAGAGGAGGGAAAAACAAAAGAGATTATGTGGGTGAGAGGAGAAGTAAACATGAAGCAAAAGCCGGAAGATGCAAAGAGTCAATGACAAAGCGAAGGCTGGAGAGGGGAAGGCAAAAGGGTTCTAGAAATTCCTGATCTGTAACAAGGCAAGTATGGAGAGAGTCTAACATGCACCATCTTAATTCCTTTGTAGCACAGACAAAATAGGGGCACATTTAGGAGGTGGGAGGTAGAGGTAAGAGAGAATCCTTCAATTCCTGGAGGAAGTGCTAAAATGGGAGGAGAATACACTGGTGGACTTCCCTCACCAGGGTAGTTTGGTGCACAACATACCACCAGTATTTTCTGCTCTGATTGTTGCCCTTCCTTCAGAAACAGGAAGAATTTTTACTACCACCAAAATCTAAATCATGCTTTAGGACTGCCCTATGTCTAAATCAAAACAAGTCCTCTTCCTTTCAAAGGTCATCTTTGGAACTATATGGAGCTCAAAGCGCTTACTGTGCAAGGAAGGATACTGAAAGCTCCATGCACGAATGGGCCGCAAACGTTGACTTAAGGGTGTGCTCCAACAAGCAGTCACTGACTACTACTGAGCTTTTTATTATTTTGGGCAGGTTATAACTGCCAATCAGTCTGTCCTGGCCTGAAATTTTTCACTAGTACAGGGCCTAGAGGTACACAGAGGCAAGAACAATTTTAAAGCTGTCACGAGGACAGTATTGTGTTAGACAAGGAACAGATTAGTGATGCTGCACAAACATCTCAGGAGAATTTCAGCTCTTTTGGGGGATTTTATTTCTAGAACATTACATTTCCAAACGAAGTAATTTCTGACAAGTATCTCATATTATGAACATAAGTATTTTGTTCACCTCTCTATGAAGTGTCACACGCAATGAAACGTCACACGTAACCACAATGAAAATATGGAAATGTCACACATAAAAGTGAAAACTTGCCTGCTATGCTTCCACAGAGGGGTGTCAGAAAGCCCAACAGAGAAAAAAGTGAGACACATAGTGAGGTTAGTGCTTGCCCACCTTGGCATTGCACTGCAGCCCATAGGACCTGGACAGCATTTCTGCCCCAAGGGGTAGGCGGGTTACCTCAATCTGGCAGTCTATATGTCAAAACTAAGCCCAAAGAAATTTCTCACTTCCCATGGGATTGGGCTGTATTATTCGGGCTCCGATTCAGCCGGTAACCAGGGAACCCTACCAAACTTGGACAATTCTAAAACCTAGATTGCCATGACAATCCAGGGAGATGTGACTTGTGTGGATCCCAGCATGTTTTCTTAGATAGAAGGAATCCCAGCATGTTTTCTTAATCAGAATGTCCTGCGCCTGTCAATTGATGGGTCAAGAAAATACTATTTTTTCATATTTAAGTGAAATAAAACTCAGGCACTTCCAGCAAATGGCTAAAGTCTTACCACCCTGCATTCTGCGCTTCTCCAGAATGAAAAGATGTCTCCCATGCACATCACAGAAAGGCCCAAAACTGTAACAGTGTGAAGACCGCAGTGGCACCACACTGATTCGACATGGCCTAAGTTTACTTGGAGAAGTGGTGAATACTGAGGCACTGTATACATGTGCCACTTTGATTGTCTTAATATGGGATCTATTCAGATCAAGGGTAATAACTGATTCTGATCCCTCTAACCATCATCTGCAATTCATCCTGATCACTCTCGCAGATCAATCACTTCTCTGACCTCTCAGTCGTATTACAGCAGGCATTCTTCCTTTGGATGCTTTGTGATATGCCTTCGTGAGACAGGCTATCAAGGATGGTTCAAATGTTTGGAAACTCAGAGTAAGTAAATTGAAATATAAATAATAGAGACTGTTTTCAAATTCTAAACGTCTTGTATACAACATCAATTCTTGTTATACCCAACAGATTTCACAATACTGGCAGCTCTGCAAGCACTAGAGAGACCCAAGCAGCACCCAACTTTGATTGACAACATGCTCTCTGCCATTCACAAAGAACAGTAATCATCTCTGCACTAGCTGAATTACAGTAAGTAGGGTGCATACAACGCAGTCAGAATCTACAGTTACAAAAATCTTGAAGTCAATATATGTTGAAAGACCCTACAAAACCGATTTGCATTTCACAGACTGCAGTAAAAATCCTTTCGAGAACAGGACAAAGTAGCCAACTGATCTGCTCTTAACAGAAAAATCAGATCTTCCCTCTCACAGTACCTTTCCACCTCCAACTGTCACTTTCAATCTGTACGAACTGAACTCTCCACCCACAAAGGAGGTTCTCAAAATGACTGTCAAGCTTAGCCAATCCAATACGGAGGAACAGTATGAGTCCATCAACTTAGGTCCCATGGATTATGAATTACAATTCCAAGTGGTGTTTTTACGTAAGGATTGCTCCTTGTTAAAGTTTATTAGTGTTGGCAGTAATAAATCATCCAGAAATAGTAGCAATGAATTATGCTATGTCCTCTCCCTCCCTCCGGAAGGTTATATTGGAGGAAAGCAAGAAAGGCACAGAGACGCATCCAGATTAGGTCATGTGATATTGAAAGGATGAAGACAGACGTACATATGGATAATTTCTTTCAGATATGACCTGTAACAGGCTGAAGAGAATCATGCCCTCAGTGACAGTTCAGACTCGAAGTCAGTAACAGGCTGTGAATGAATTATTGAATGTATGAAACTATTTTAAAATATCATATCTTTCTGCCTTCGACAACCTATAAAGCAGTGATACTCAAAGTACGGCCCGGGGCCGCATGCGGCCCTTTTGACCTTGACATGCAGCCCCCAGGGCAGCAGTAGCACTAGGCTACTGTTTACTCGATTTAACAGGGGACACTTGATTTAAACATGATTGAAGATACAGAAAGGAAGTAAGGAATTTGTCCTGCACCGCTTTAACTGCAGGAACACTTTCATTCTTTAAGAAAACTTGCACCAAATGTCTACAATTATGAGTGTTCTTAAAAATTCAAAGAGAGTATTTCATTTACACACAGAACCATTTAATCTAAGTACATAAGATTATATCAGTGCATGGAGAAGTATTTTTTTTAAACGAGAAATTTCAAACATAAATTCAGAAACTTTCATTCTTTCCCCCACCCGACATTCATTCTTACCCCCACCTTGATAACAATGCCAATAGTGAACTAAGAGGCAAGTCAGTTGTTATCTGCTCTCTTTGATTGGCCTGATTTGCTACTGTACATGAACAACTTTATAGTTTATGAAATCAAACACAGGAGAAAGGTTTGCAAAGCGCACATGCCAAAGTCATGCATTGTGAGGTCCTCCTAATACAATAATGAAGAAAAAGAAGGGAACGTGAAATAAGACAATTGCCTAGGATCACGCAGTTTGGTAAAGTAGGGAAGCTGGGATTAACGCCAGGTTTTCTGGTTTCACATTGTGAGATTCAGCCACTAGATCCATATGCTTTGCTGCCCCCTATCGCCACCATAACACCACAAACTATCCCCAACCAGAGCCCCCTCCTCCCTTTGATTGGCATGCTGCTAGCATCAATGCGGCCCTCGGTCGCACCACAGACCAAACTTTGTGGCCCCTGGGAAAATGTTTGTGAGTACCCATGCTATGAAGTTTAAAACTACACCAGCTCTACACTTCTACATTTTCATGGTCTATGTACCGAGGAATATTTTGGTGACTCCATCTGAAGTTTGTGAAATACAAAGGTCTTGAAGGTGGCAGTTCATTATCTCAGCTGAAGAAATTATGAGTCTCAAAAGACTGGCAAATTCAACTTGCAGAACTGATTGAAGTTGTGGACTGAAGAGGGCGCACACTACTTCACATTTAAGCAACAAGACCACCATTGCTTTTGATAACACTCTGAATGGCACAATCTTCCCTACAGTCGAGCTTCATGTCAAACATCTGCAAGAAGGAGCACCCACCTTTTTAGAGGAACCTGATGTTTTAATAGCGCTATAAATCAGCCATGGGAAGATCAAGAAAGCAATCACTGAAAATAATTTTCTGTATAGTCAGCAACCAAAAGTAGCTCTAGTAAAGATAACTTATTCCATATGACCTTGCTTAAAAATGTCCTCCTACTGACCACTGTATTCACATAACCATAGCGAATACCCTCCAACTTAGTGGTTCTTAACATTTTGACTTTGGTTGACCCCCACTTTATCATTAATGGAACCGAGGTTTTCCCATAGAGCCACTACTCGAAGCTCGAACCCATTGTTGATGATCTGAACCACAAAACAATAAACAAAAAAATACAGAAAACAGCATTCAAACACATACCAATGGTAGCACATTGTATTTAATCTGCAAACAAAAATAATTTACAAATATAGAAGTTTTAATAGGAAGGTTGGAGCTTTTCTAAGTTTAATTGAAACCACACATCATACTGTATCCTGTTTGATGCTCCTTCACTGCTCCCACAAATCAATCTGAGGATACTAATTTAATTTTTAGCCTCCAATTCCAAATTCCTTGACATTTACAGTACATTTCAGTTTTACATTTAGCCACTTTATTTATATACACTTTATTAATCTGTTAATATTATATAATTTTCTAAGCAGTTGTGGACTTCCTCAGAACACAGGTTGGAAACCACTGCTCTAACTGATACGTGTGTTTATCATACATGTTGAGAAAGAAGACTGAAATATTTGCTAATACTGAACTGAAACAACTGTCAGTCAGTACGAAAAACATGATCATAGCCATCTTGATTTAGACGCAAAACAAACTAAGAACCTGCATAAGATTTCCAAATTTCCACTTGTTCTCACCAGATAAGAATCTGATTACCCTGCAAGAACAGTAGGCTCTGTGGTCTGTATGTGGGAGAGTTTCTCTCTGTGCTGTAAAATATGTTTTGTTTTTCTAAGCAATGGATTGAGGTGTTGCTGGAGCGTGAAGGATAAAAGGAAACAAACATACATCAAACAGACCTACAGCAAGGAGATTTTGAGGATAATAACTTACTTGACTATACAGAATTCAGGCACACAGAAGCATCCACTGTGTCCATTGCTTTTTTTTTTTGACTGAGGTATTTATTTAATAATTAAATTAATGCTCTGAAACGCTCAAATGCCTGGTGCTATGCAGAGGCAAACCAAGCAACCAAATAAGGCAATAAGAAAAATGGTTTAATCAATATGAGCAAGTGGAGTTGAACAACCTCTTACTTCCCTGATGAGAACAGTGGTGGTGTGAAAGAGACTCACAGATCCAGGACTGCTATGCTAAAGAACTGCCTCGGTTGTGGTGGATTTCCATAATTCAAGGATTATTTCCCAGGCTTCCTTGTGCCATGTGGCCCCTCAAAAAAGGATGAGATCATGTGATATATGCCATCCAGCTATTACAAGTCTAATGTGTTAAAAGGCACCCCAAGAGTAAGCTTTATTCTTTATAATGCTTTAATATGACATTGCCCGCACGTAGTACACTAAACTTATGCACTGCTTCCATTTGTTTAGTGGTTTTACAGATCAGTTGCTAAACAGGTGGCGTAAGCCCTAAAACCAAAAGTTAAAGATTTACAAAAGCAGTAGGTAAACCAAAATGAAAACTCGCTCTGTGGGCAGTTCACTTCTTGTGAAAACATTTGCTTAGAAACAGGGGGTGGGGGCTATACAACACAATATGACAATCTCACAGATCATCGTCACACAAAGCAAATCTCTTTCCCCAAAGGCTGCTCTTCTCTATAACTGATCCTCAATGTTCTTAATCACAACTAAATTAGTCCAAGTACGAAAAATGGTTGTTCCTTTTTCAAAGTTCAGGCCTTCTAGACCCATGTGGGGAGTACAATATCCAAAGGCCCAGCATAAATACAAGCATAGTACTCGATTAAAAAACATTTTAATGTTATACTTAGGACACTTACAGTGGAGGGAGTATGGGGGGGGGCTGCTGCCCACCCTCCAATGCCCTCCACAACCTGCTACAGATTCATGTTGATTGATCCACAGGGGAAGGGGGCGTCTCCTATGAGACTTGTCTTGCTCTGTTAGGATTCGAGAGACCAAAATAAAAAGTTTTCATCCCATCACCAATGGCCTCTTAAAGGTTGTAGTAACTCTCACTATATTTACTCGAGTGCTTCTGCAAACTGCTACAATATTATTTTACTCAGCCACTTGGAAAAGCGGTCTTGAAAACATCTGCTCTCGAGCGTGCCTCTTCTTAGATTCTCGAACAGAGGGTCTCTTGTGTGCTCCCTTGTGTGTGTTTGGAGACACGAGCCTGCATGGAATGCGGGATCACACATTACATATTTCTGCTTCCTAAAATGGCAGCTTGTTTTCCAACGCCGGCAGCGCCCCTCTCGAGATGCTTCGACACTTCAAAGCATAAGGTGCATATAAGTAAGAGAGCTACAAAATTCTACAAAGGAATGTGGACACCCACTATTTTAGAAAAAAACGTACTCAACTTCCCAGCGACGATCTGTTCATTTTTTATCTGCACAGCATGTGAACTGTTACCCAAGATTCCATGGGGCAATTCTATGGAGATTTCAACCCTCTTAGTGCCTTCACAAAACAATGAGGTGTGAAGATTTATTTATTTTTAAACACCATACATCCTGGGACTGTAGATTCTGCACGTTCATAAGCATTATTCTCGAATTGCGGAACTATCAACAAAACAGCAGACCGTGTGAGTATTAACAAGGGGTGGCACTGGTAGCCAGACAGACACCTATGGTTCCACAGCACACCTTCCACTCTGCGCCAATGAACCTCGCCATGCTTAATCGGCCTGGGGATTCTAAGTGGGCAACAAAGGTGCACTGGAGCTCTGGTAGGACTGTGTTGACGAACATATACTGGCTTTCAATGGGCTTTATGACCTGTTTGTAAAGCCACAGGGGCCTCTAAGCAGCATACTCACAGTTCAAAACAAACAGGAGGCTTGTAAGTGTATACGATGGACCACCCTATCAGCCAACTCACTCAGTCCAATGAAAGGACCAAGCCAAAAAATATTTAAAACCTGTGGATATTAGATATTTGCCCTTAATTAATACAACACCACAGCTGTAGGGCACCCTGGCGACCCACGTATTCAAAATTATACTTTTCTTAAAGTCTTCCAATTGAATAAACAAGTCAAGCAAAGTGAACAGTGCTACTGAAGATCTATAGATTCATGTTCTGTGTATCACCTCGCCGATTCCCTGCGCCTTGTGGGCAACAATGTATCTTGTTATGTCTGCCTTGACAGCGCAGCTCTCAGTAATCCCGATTGTCAACAATTCTTTCAAATGCACAGAGGGGCGCTGGCTCTGCAACAGGATTTTCTCTGCATTCATGCTACTGGCAGTTAGGGTCTCTTTCCGCCTCCTGCGAGGTGCTTGTATTGTCATACACCAAGGACTATTTTACATCTAAAAATGCACAAAATTGTCAATGATCAAGTTTCTCGTCTCGCCCATGCACTGTTCACAGAAAGCAATCATTTAGTGCTTTGTTTTTCTTCTGCAGCAGGCTTTTTACAAATATTTTAGTCAGGACTGAAAATTCAAGCCAGGCCCATTGGCTTTGCCAACGCCTGTTTCCTTTGGTGTAATAACCATGACTCCTGAACTGCTGACTAAAGAGAAACTGCAAAGAACAGGAACTGTGCTTGGGAAGGGATTCTTTGAAGAGTGGTGGCGCGCGGCTCAGGGGTTCGCATTGTTCATGTGCAAAGAGGCTTCTGCCAGCAGAAAGGGGAACTGCAGAGGAAAACAACTCGGGAAACTTGTGGAGCCGCGAAGGACAGAATGAGACATGTTTTCTCGTCACATATTTCTTGGACCAAACCGTGCACACCAGCGGACGCAACAGTTGACTTGCCTTTACGCGGAGGGTCGGGAGAAAGTAGCCACAAGCCCAGGGCAAGTCATTATTTTCATTAAAGCCACCCATTGACATAGCTAGAAAGATTAGCGCCTGCGTCAGGGGGTCATTACCGCCCCGTGAAGCCTGCATCCCGCCGCCTCTTTTAGTGTAATTATACGGTGCGCCATAGTGCGCTTTCTTCGACAACCAAGCACGGTATTCACACACTCTACTTCTGCAGGGAGACGGCTTGCTTCTCTGGCCACCGGACTGCGCCTCACTGAGAGTCACGTCACGGCCAAAATTCAGAGCGAGGCACAGAGAGTAAGTGCTTTGTTGAACGTTCACATTCTCCCACGCATCGACTTTCGGCGCACCCCGCAATAAACAAACCAGTGCCCACAAAACCTACCCACCGCTTCTTTTCATGGCTGAGGAAAGGGCCGCGTGTCTACACCCCGCGCGCGGACACCTACTTGTTCTATAATAAAGCGACGTTGCCCGACTCCCTGCATCAAAGCAGTGCAGCCGGCCACACACCGACAGCGGGGATCTAAACTCACGCACGGCCCTCTCGGGGTAGCTGTTACCCTAGACGCAGGCAGTGCATCTGGTCCATTCACTCGGTGGTTGCAAAGGTCGAGGCACGCTCCTCTCCACACACCAGCCCAGAGGTAAACACTCACTTCAATAAGCCACAGCACCTCTCTCAAGCCGTGTATCAGGTTTCCAGAATCAGTTTTAAGGTCACATGGGTGGTACAAATGCACCAGCAGCCGCGTCTAGGAGGCTCAAGGGGGTCTGCTGGGAGTATTTTTAGGGAGCGGTGCGTAATCCGAATGTGCACATTTACAAACCCCTCCATTTACCTCTACCCCGCGATTTAATAACGGTGTACGTCGGACCACCGAGGACATTCATTAAATTGGGGTGTGTCTTAAAAAAAAAAGTCTAACGGAGGACCACTGGGGTGCACAGGAGCCCACCACCCAGGGATCGCCCCAGCGGGTAGAAGAGTCGCGCAGCAGCAGAAAGGATCACCAGCTGGAAGCTGCACTGTGACGCTTCGACGCCCGGGGGCGGTGGGGGGACCAGTCTCCGGTATCAATGCCGAGCACCGGCAGGGGGTACGGACCCTCACTACAGGCCGGGCCGGCTGCGCCCCGGGGCTCGCTGCAGTTCTTGAGCAACAGGCTGCGGGCTACAGGTGGGGGGCCTCCCGGGGGAGACGACGCCAAAAGTTACACCCAAAAATATAGACTGCATTTCTCTGGCCCAGTTTCCACCCAGAAAACCCACTCCCCAGACCCTAAAATAACAGCCAGGAAGGAAGGCAAACCCCGAGAAAAAAGCAGAGCCGGCGGACTCACCGTCTGTCCAGACGCGCAGGCTGCCAAGCCCAGCGCCAGGACCATCCACAGGGTGGGCATGGTGCCGGCGGAAGAGGGGCCGGGGCAGGCGAGGGTCTGTCGCGGTGGGTGGGGGTCCGTCCAGCCGCCGCTCCTCGCCGCTCTCGCACTCCTCTCCCGGTGCGGGCTCGCTGCTCCCTCCGCGGGCTCCTGGCGCCGGTGTCACACTGCCTCGGTCCCCCGCGGTGGGAAAGTTTCGTGCGGGTCCCGCCGGCCGCGCTCCCGGGCTTGAGAGGGCTGTGTCCGCCGCGGAGGTGCCTGTGGGTCCGGAGAGCTGCGGCGCGTCCTCTGCTCCCTGCACTCTGAAGGCTCCCGCTCACACACTGGCTGCCAAAGGGAGCGGCCTCCCCCTCTGCTCACACCAGCGCCCTGTCACTGCGCCTGTCTCCCCCTGCCTGCCTTCCTCTGAGCACTGGAGCAGACCAGCTCCCCCCTGCAGCCCCGTCTGGGAGAGTCCCACTGCCTTCCGTAACTCCTAGGAGTGCACCTGCCCGATCCTCTGTTTGCGATGACTCGCCTCGGTATCTTTTTTTGTGAGATGCCGCGATTTCACTCCCCTCCCTCTGAACATGAGGATTGTTTCACCGCCCCTTCGTGGGAAGAGTGCGTCTATCCGTGTGACTGGATGAAGCTTCTAAGGGGCCCTGTGGTGTAACGAAACTTGAGGGGGCGCCTGCAAAGTACCTGGAAGAGGCCCCTCCTCCCTTGACCCAGTCAGGGACCGTGCACTGTGTTTAGAGGGCTCCTGGAGCTCAAACTCCCCTCCCGCCCCTCCGCACGGCGGCTGCGGGGGGGCCTTTGTTACGCTACTGAACGGACCCTGACCCTTTCAGTAATTCTCGAGATCTGAGCCAGAGTTTATTCCTGTTAGGGTGCTCGTTGTGTTAGAAGACTAGACGCGCATTCCGGCATTAATAAAAAAGTCCTTTACAAAATACCTTGACTGAATATGGCCAATTACACTTATTTTTCTATAGCATTGCATCAAGGCAATATGATTTAAAATGAGGAATTAAAGAAAAACAATGGGATGTGCATGTAAATATATAAATAGGTGCATATGTATGTCTATTTATGTATATTTATATTCACTCAGTAGCCAGTAGGTAGTTACAGTTAGGACCATGTTTGATAAGAAAACTGTGCATGGCAAGGGCGCGAGTTATAGTTACCTTAGGGCGCGAGTTATAGTTACCTTAGGGCACGAGTTATAGTTACCTGAAAGAACTGTAACTGCTGAATTTCTTTGGTTTTGTACGAGTAAATTCAAACTCGAATTATAACGTCCCTGTAACCTTTTTTTTGTAACTTGTTTTATATATATATAACTTCATGCACACACCCACGATGAATGGGTACCAAAGGTTGTTCCAGGGTACTTCTTTATATAATATATCTTAAATATGTGTAATATAGATGCACATAAATATTCACTGAAAAAAACATGATGCTCCCCACTATGCACAGTTTTGTCATCAATGATGTTATTCCAAATGCTCCAGTGGTGTTATCAATAATATTATAGAACATGTCATGAGTGATGGAGACCTACCAACTCACACAGTGCTACCGTGGGCCACCTGACTTCGTCTCCCTTCATACTGTCACCCAGTGAGGAGCCAAAATCACAAGGTGGCGGGAAAAACAGCTGGAAAGCACTGCCCAGAGCTGCTTTTCAGCTCGTTTGTGGGAGGCTGTAAGCAGGGCAGGGCATCAGTGACAGCCTCAGTGGCCCTTTGCATTTTGTAAGGTGAACTATTTGTCCTGCTGTACAAAGAGTGTGAAATGAAAGGCTGTTGTGTGTCAGGTTTTTCCTAAACACAACATTTAAATAACTAAGTCAACTGTACAAACATTTCAAAATATACTTCATTAGTTGTGAACACCCATTTTTTGTACCTCTGTGTGATGGAAAACATAATTTAACAGGATGAAAACAAATCAGTACACTTTATTTGGTGATGTGCAAAAGATAACTGTTCTTTGAAAATCAATTTTCACAGATTATTGTTAATACACTAACAGTTTTAGCAGTAAAGCGACAAGTTAGTGAGAAGGTTGTCGGGCATTTCTTGGAAATTTACTGTCTGTAAATGACAGTGTGCCACACCATCCTTTAGTAATATATTTATTAAAAGGGAGTGTTTAAGTATAAACTAAGAAATACTCCTTCCCTGATGGCAATGCATTTAGTAAACTAAAAGGCAAGTCACAGATCATGTGTCCCTTATATGTGGGATAGATTCCTTTTATATATGGAGCAAATGTTTAGTCCAATTAATCAAACAAAAGTGTTTTTTTGTACAGCAGAAATACTGAGCTCACATATTTGATGGTGCACTTATATGTGAGAATGAAGGAAAAGGCAACTCTCTAAACTAAAATATTTGACTAGGATCACACAGTTTCAGACCCGTTTTCAGGTCAAGGACATTACAGTTAATTCTAGTAGATTATTCAAGCTACCTGACCTACAAGCCTAGTAACATTTTTATGATTTTCTGTTGCCTGAAATGTAAAGCCAACCTCCTTTGACCATGCGCAGTGGAGGGTTGGTCGTAGGGCCTAGTCTATGGCCAGGCCCTGTGGCCAACCACTCACAAGTAAACCACCCCAATCCCGCATTGCCCCACTGACAGCCAACCCATTTTGCAGGCCCGAGGACACCATCCCCAAGGGCCGTATTTTTTTTATTAAGGGCAGGGGGCATGCAGTCACATTCCCCAAGTCACTACAGATCTTGGGGACCATATCGCCCAGAGCTGTATATTTTCTGTTAGGGTGAGGTGGGCATGCAGACCTCCTCCCTGACCCTTTAGAACCCTGGGGACCCCATACCTCGAGCCCTTTCTTTTTTTAACCCCTTCCCAAGGCTTTACGGCACCAGGGACTTTATTTTTTTTACAGGGAAGGCGGCATGCAGCCCTCTCTCTGACCCTCTTTGGACCTCGAGGACCCCATCAGCCAGGTAGGACTTATTTTATTTTAATAGGATGATGGTGGTACATGGATCCCCTTTCTGGGCTTTTGTGGCCACTGCGACCACATCCCCAGGGCCAAAACATATATTTAGAGCATCCTTGAGATCCAGAGACCTCATCCCCTGTGGCTTTTCTTTATTTATGGGGAGGGTTGCGGGCCTCCTCCCCGAGCCAAGTGTGGCCCTTCAGGCCACATCCCGAGGCTTCAGGTGGGTGCCCTGTGGCCACCCATAAAATATTACATTGGGTCCTAACACATGTTGCCCTGATGAACTGGAGGAAGGAGGTCATCCTATAGCTTTGCCATAAGGGCAGGGCCGGTTTTAGGGCTGTGCTACTGGTACAGCTGCACCTGGCGCTGACTTTGGGTTTTAAAGCAGGCAAACTTCCTTGTGTCCAGCAGTTTTCAGGTAACAATAAAATTGTCAAGATAACTAGTGATTAATGTTCCTACTGGTGCAATACTGAATTTTGTCTAGTGGCAGTTTTAACTCATCCTATAGTAGCTTGGCGGTTAATGTGCCTGCTGCAAAGAACATGTAGATCACAGAACTGAGTGTGAGTGAACTATGAGTAGCACTATAAAAAATGACCTGAATGTCAGAAAGAGGCTATGGAGAGATGTGGTGCACTTTTGGATAGTCAGTGAGGAAATTCACAGAAAAGGAGGTCATGGAGTTGGGGGGTGAACCAAAAAAGACTGTTGCACTGGGCACCACCAGCACTAAAGCTGACATGCATAAGAGCATTCTCTTTAAAGAACTGATCCTTGTGATTGTAGTATTGGGGCCCTAGCCCCTCATGCTACCATAATTAATGACACAGACACACAGAGTTCGTACAACTGGCCAGGGCACGTTTGCCCGGCCTCTTTTATATGCAGGGTCACCTGACAGGTGACGCATGCGATGGACATGGGGTGTGCGTGGAAGCCAGCCCTCAGCAGAGTGGCTGGTGGAAACACTAGAATGAGTCCAGACAGACTCTAGAGGGATGATGCACGTTTAACACAACTTAGTATGCATGCCACCACTCAATAACATGGCACTGTCGTCTTTATGGTATACTTTATACACTTGGTTAATAAAACTGCGGCCTTCCGAACTCAAGTATGAGCGAATGACACAACTGCTTGGGTCTCCCTCAACCCCTCCTTCACTTCCCCACCCCCCACCAGCGACTTGCACATTGAGATTATCTTCCTGTATTCAGTGCTTAATTTGTAAATAAAAAAGGGCCAGTTCTCCGAGCTATCTTCTGAAACACGCGCTGCTGCAGTTATATGTGCGAGTTCGGAATACTGAGGCAGCGTAATCCTGAAGCCATCTCTGGCCTCTTTAACCCATTTAAAGCCACTCCCTGCGCTTCAGCTCACTCTTGCAGCTTTCTGCTTTCTCCAATTCTGACGCTTTTTCGTTTTTCTCTTCCTCCGTCTTTCCCATATGTGTCTTTTGCTCGCAGCAAATGGTTGAGGCAGTAGAATAAGCGTCGGGCCTCTAAAATAAGTGTCGGTGCCCAGCACCGGAACCAACAAGCACAAATTAAGCACTGCCTGTACGCGAGCTTTCATTGAAGGCACGAGCCGAGCTCAACGACGTGACGTATTTCCCGAAGTCCTGTGCGCACGTGTGCTAGAAGTCGACATAAAGCCGGGCTTCTGTCAGCCTCTTCTTCCGGTCCTCTCGCGCCCCTACGCTTCTTTGCCTGTCCGGCCCCGGGCTGACGGGGCACAAGACTTCGTCCTCGGCCTTTCTCTTCCTACAAGCCTGCTCCACCTCACCCCTCCCCACCACCGCCTGCAGTATTATGTGCTGATCCAGCTCTGCCACCGCTGCCTTAAACCCCGGGGACATTCCTGCAGGATTACAAAGCATACACATTGGCAGCTCATCCGGCCAAACAAGGGGAAGGCTTTCTGGCGCTTTACGCTTTATGTATTTTTTCTTTTCCTTTCCCGCTAGCTAAATGTGATAACGCCATTTGAAGAAGTCAGAGGGTCTCCGAATATTATTTTCAGTCAGGCCAATCAAAGGTGTCAAGACCTGCTTTGTTTGGACTTTTCCTTCACAGAACGGAAGCTGGTGTTTATATGTTTTCCCTCCGTGTTGCATGCTTCATGCAAATGGAAAACATTCATTGCAACCACAGGGGGCTGACAAAATACTTTAAAAATGTGCGCGCTCGAGACCGGATTTTGGCCCTGGTGAAAGGAACTGATTCTGCAAGTTTGGTTATTTAAAGACTCTCTGTGTGTGCCCGGTTTGTTGCGAGACGTTATGCTGGATCTATTTTTGTGCAAATGGTCAGTTAGTCAGGGAGCTGCCTGGAAGGGAAAAGTAAACAGCTGGCAAAACTTAAGAAAGAAGAGACCACAAAAAGCCTTCCTCGTCTCTCAGCACACTCTGCACAAAGGCTTTTGAGGGATGCCCTACGCAACTCGAGACCACATGCTTTTTTGAGAGGTTTGAGTTGAGCCCTTTTATTTGGTTTCCAAAAATGCTGCTCTGTGCACACTGAAAGACTGTTTGACTTTTTTTTTTGATGGACGTGGTTTAGAAAAATACTTTTTTTTAAAAAATCACACACGCCCCCATTGTTATCTCTGTCTGACTGCTGCGAGACTACACGCAACGAACTTTTAGCCTTCTCCTATCTCCCCATTTCTATGCTGATTTCACAAAATATGGTAAAGGGATATTTTCACAAGAATTGCATACTTCTATTTTTGTTGTGTTTGATGGAACAATGTGCATTTTGTATCCCCAGAACATGTTTTGGCAGAAAAGCTGACCTAACTGACAGCATAAAATGTTGCCTGTAGGGGGACAGGAGGCTGCTACAAAAGGTTTTCTTTTGGCAGGGGAGAGGGAAATAGCAACTGATGTATGAAAAGCTGCAGGCACTATCTTTTAATTTCTTTCTGTTTGTTGTGAACATTCGAGCAACATAAGAAGACACTGACATCTGTTCATCGCCCATCCTTCCTGGCTGAAGGCTGAATGAAATGTTCTGTATTAGGGTTTTGCCATGAGCCCACCGCCACGTCACTGTTTTTCTCCAGCTGATCAAGCCCAGCTTTTTCCCGGAATGCTTAGGCTCTTTCTAAAAAAAACTGTAATTGGAAGCCTACCATATACCCAGTTCCTCCTCCAAGAAATCTATTTTTGCAGACACTATGTTGTTGAATTTAAATCTCCGGAAATTAGCAATGCTACATGTATTACCTCTATTAGTCCTGCAGCTAATTTGCGTTGGTTCCAAACGAACAAGGGCTTAAAATCCCTACGTGAGATTTTAATCAAAGTTAGAGCTATGGTTTATTTCGATGATCACATCTGACAAAACGAGTAGGTGTCTACACAGCGGTTCCTAGTCTAAGTTGGAGAAAAGTCAGCCAATTGCAAACACATTGGCCCTCGCTCACTCTTCCCCTCGCAGGATTGCCACCTTGAAGTGGTTGATGGGCTTGCGTTTTTCAGTGACCTGGAGAGTTATGCTTGCGCGCCCTTGGTCTTCTGATGGGGTCGCCCAAGCTGGACTAAGGTCAAAGAGTAGAAATCAGACAAAGCATTTGTTATAGAAATAGCAAAGACCACTAAATACTGTGGCCACAAGGGACTTCCACAGACTCTGTAGGAGACATGCATGATTGACAGTAGTCAAAGCTGCAGTGAGACTACTGATAGAATGACAGAAGTTCTGAGTTCCAAGTGCAAGACCAGAATTGGATTTTGTAACTTACGTACGGAGTATGTATGACACAGAAACCTGGCTCAGGTACTTTCTGAGACGAGGCCAAGGAACATCTGTAGGCAAACTGTGGAAAACAGGGATGAAGCCTTTGATCTATAGATAGGACACTGTACAGAAACTTGCTTAAGACAAACAGAAGGTGAGGTCCTTCGTTACTGCCCTAAATGCCAGCTGGCATAACAGGGAATAAAAGTAGTATGCTTGCTCTTAAACACAATTATTATAATTGACAGACATTAAATTCAGTCCTCTGCACAAGCTCCGGAATAACACTGACACAAGAACACCCAAATACAAATAGTGGCAATAGTACTTTAATAGAGCACCTACACAGAGACCACCACCCAGTATATAATTACGAAACAAACGCATGAAACAGACTCCATATATTTGTGCTAGGAACAATACTTTGTCAATCAAAAAGTTGGAAAACGATTGTGAGGAACAACAGGAGTATGGGAGATAACATATTCCACATTGTCAGAATGGTAACAATAGAACAGTATCTCAGAGCCTTGGTCCAGGGCACGTTAACCACACATGCACACCTGACAAGTTCCCATTACCGGAACTATTGTAGTACAACTACACACCCAACCCACAGATATTGAGTGTGCTGCCTACAATGGAACCCGGTGATACTGATGTCTAAGGAGAGGACATGCATCACACAGAAATGCATCAAGAGCTGGTATACATGCTAATTGGCTTTGTAAGGAAGAGGCGGCCAGCACACAGTATAACTAACATCAAAAAAGTTTTCACTGTAAGATGGTATAGGCTGGGGATGAACTATCGTCTAAAAGACTCACTCAAGAACTTCTACTAGCATAGCATCTAGAACATAGTGTCAATAGAAAGGTAGAGACCATGAAAGACCTGCTGTACACATACCGGCCCTTCAAATACCACAAAGTCAAGGTTTCAGCAAGGAACCAGTAAGTGGCTTCACAGTTTAAAATTGACAACACATGGCTATATAGGCCTTGCTAAAGGGCAGAACAGAATGGAGTTCCTGGTTAATATTGAATCTGGAAAGACCCTAATCCACACTACAACAGCTTGCTTTTTATCCTAAAGCTTCGGTCTCCATGCAAATTTATAATCAATATGATTGCCTAGCTAAGTGTAGAAATGGACTGATTTCAGACTCTTGTATGCCAAGAACCAGCTCTAAAAGTTTTCTTGTATTACCAAAACACATGATCTTGGTCTTACCCAGATGAAGAGTAATATTGTTGGTTTTAGTATAAGATTCCACATCAAAAATCATTATCTCGTCAGCCTGAAAGAGAGGCAAAACATTGTGATGTCTGTTTGGTGGCGAAATTCTGGTTCATCTTGCCCTCCAACGAAAAGCCAAGAATATAAATCCTAATAAGGAGAGGCTAAAAAGGAATTCCACAGCAGCATGCTGTACGAGGCAATGGCCCACTTTAACCATTGGTTGTCTTGCATTGTTAGTGATCGCATTTTTCCTGATCATGTACGCATGTGCCTAAAAAGCAGTGCATTTCAATGACAGACCTGGTGGGTCAAATCTTTAGTCTGTGAATGCTTTTGTCCTTCGATCCTTCGTTGTTATTTATATTAATTGTCTTTGTTTTTAAACTAGGGCCTGATTTAGAGTTTGGTGTATGGGGTTACTACGTCACAAACATGACGGATATCCCGCCTGCCATGTTGCTATCACATTATATCCTCTTAGAATCGTAATACGGCAGTTGGGATAGCCATCACGTTTGTGACGGAGTAACTCATCCGCCAAACTCTAAATCAGGCCCAGAGTTTTCATAATATCTTTTTTTTGTGCTAATAAAAATCATAGTTTCCTGTGATGTTCATTAAAACTAAAAAAGGGTTTCAATACCTTTTCTAAATACGCCTTCTTTTACAAAGCTTGTGGCTGCTCTATTAAAATTAAAGGCAATGGCTATATTTTTCTTAATTTAACATTTTTATTGGGAGCATATGGCTCTTGGCAGCACCCGTAACATTTCAGTAACATATTCTTGCGATGGCATCAACTTACCAAGGCTGGACTACTAGGGTTTTCCGAAGCTTGTTTATGAATAAGTATCAGAATAGCACCTTTCTTATTGTGAGGTTGGCCCAAAACCAGCACTGCACAATACAGGGCTACAAAAAAGGGGACCCAGAAGTCAACCTGACCCTTGATACCTGAAGAAGACTAATCATCCTGATCGAAGGATTATACTTAAGGTTATTATGCCTGAGTTTATTGTCTTCCCTGATGTTAGAGGAAATTTGGTTCTCTGATGATTACTTCAATGTTTATGTTCATCTTCAGTTTGTTATGGGGTCAGGAAATGAAAGAACAACACAACTTTGTTTGGCAAATAATATGAGCATTTATGAATAACGGCTGGGAGGGCAGCACGGCTCTGTGACTGATACCGCACTCAACTTTGTCATCACAACAGCTTCTTTTGTAGGTTTAAAGTACCTTGAATTCGTTTTATCACTTGTCATGCATTTTGATTTAAGCGCTTGCTTGGTACATTGTTATCTCTACTTACGTTAGCACAAAACAAACATTTGTCCTTGGGAAAGCATCTAATTACGCATTTACAGAGGAGCAAGGGTTGCACACCTGTCATGGACACATTTGCTAATAACCACAGTGCCTTTTGATCTTACGTTCTGAAGCCTCTCAGTATGTCTTTCTTCAGCTAACTCCACGCTTGGAAACATTTCTGTCTGTCCTCCCTTGCACAGCTGCTGGCCTTCAAGCATCAAAGCTTATTGTGTTCCCCTTCCAAAACCACCATGGTGTACACTTTACTTTGTGAATGTCGATCAGAATGTGGGCCCTCCCTGTGCGTGCGTTATCAAGTTATGGCTCAAGCTTTTTGTGGCCTTCTACTTACAGCTGCATTATGAATAAATGTTTCTGCTTGTCCCTGTTCTTGCACCCTTGCATCCTCTCTATCCGGGGCTCTCTATTTGGACATCATGAACATTCTAGGCCTGTATTATTTTCTGATCATGTACGATTCTGCACATTTTCCTCTTAATTAATGCATTTCGAAAAGTGGGCCTTTTCCTTTTTCCATATTTTCAGTAATATTTCCCCCCTTTAGTTGAACCTTCAACTATTTCTTCAGCTTCCCTGCTACATACATTCATTAGTGTGTATATGTTGTCCTCGTCATCCTGCACTTTCCTGACTGCCCTGATAGTGAACATCCCACTCAACTTCTGGCTAACCCTCTTGCAGAATCCTACCACTACCTGGAAGATACAATACACCAAGAGGATCACCACAAGGATTGGGAATAACCCATTAAACAGTCCTGACAACCAGGATGGCGTCCATACAAACCACCCTGCAAACCATTTGTCAAGGGCACTCCCTTGGTCTGCCATCTTCTTCCGTAGGTTATGTAGAGTCTGAATGGCCTCCATTATTGTTCCATTGTCTGCATCGTTAGCTGGCACGTACGTACAGCAGGCAGTTCAGATTTTGGCACAAACCCCACCCTTCATGGCCGTCATCAAGGCTAGCACATACCTATGTTGCATGAGCATCAGCCTCACAGCCTGCATTTCTTCCTTGACTGCATTGAAACCATCTTCAGTCACGTTAATGGTCTTCATCAGTTCCCATCGGGTTATTCGCAGCCAGCATGCATTTGCCTTTGCTTGGACAAATGGGAAGATGCTTCTGAAGAACAACTGGGCATCATTGAACAACCTGTGCTCTTGTGGAACGTCTTTCCAGTTTGCAGTGCCTAAATAATCTGCATATCTCTTCTTCCGATGATGTAGTAAAGTGGTCGGATGGCTTATGGGATGGTCATGTAACTTTGAAATGTCCACCCCTGGAATCACCTAGGAAGGGGTGTGCACAGTAACCAAAGAACAAAGACCTCTCCATCCGAAAGGAAGTCGCATATACAACAATTCTCCACATTACCAATAGTAGTCCATCTGACTGGAGGTGCCCCATTGCATGTCATTATTGTACCTTGTGATGATGCAACTGATGTTCCTCCCTACCAAGACCGTTCCATTCCCCCTGAAACATAAAAAGAAAACACTACCTGCTCGAAGAGTGGGTGGCGTTTCTACCCAGGTTAATCTAGATATATTTTCGTCCCATATAGCCTGACATTTTTGTTGCGTGCTATTGTCACTCTGATTTCCCATCCATAAAGAGAGAGCTCTACACCCGATGCACCATGGTGCCACTGACCATGGACGTATGCTGATCCATTTACTCGAAAATATGGCCTCTCCTGACAATCATTGGGCATAGCTGTGTGGCTGAGTAGTTCTTACAGAAAACTGTAGGTCGTGATATTCCCAGGAATCCATGCTCTAATAGTCTAGTTTTCCATTTCTTACTCTTTCCTCATGACCCCTGTCTCAGCAATTGTTTCTAACTTCACTATTAACTCCTTGTGGTCTGTTAGGACACTCATTATATCGGCTAGCTCCTCCTCAAATTGTGTGGTGTTTACTAGGAACGCTCCCTGCCTTATCTGTAACGGTTGCATCCGTGCTCGCATTCTGCAAAGATACAGGTGTAATAAACATTGAGTAACATTCAGGGGTACCTCTTTTGACTATTGCAGCCTGTTTGTGTCACTAGCATGTGGAATCAGGGAACAAACAAAACATGACTTATTAGTAGTCTGCATGCCTATCTCTGTCATATGCTGGTACCCATGTTGTCTAGCCAACTAACATGGATATTATGGGATACATTTTCATACTTATATACTTTTCTCTGCAATCGCCTAGTATACTGACATGCATAAGCTAAAATACCATTGAAATGCAATTGCTAGCATAACAAGACATGAACAGAAAAACAAAATTGAAATACATAACTGTCCACTAGCAGTACTGAATAGGAACTCCGCTGGCCTCTTTAAAAGGGACATTGTCCTTCGTCTTTTTCTTTGCCCTCCTCTAAAAGTTCCTGTGAAGATGGCAATGCGTGACATGAAGCAGGGGCCAATCGAATGTCTGACAGATGTATCCATGGCTTCCTGCCCTCCACTTTCACTGCTCTGGGGGTGTTCTGGATAACTAAGTAGGAAGTAGGGTCCCACAAACTTACTGTCTCTCCATCGTCATCTGAAATTGCGGATGTACACTTACTGGCACACGGAAATTGAACTGGTCTGCTAGGCTGCGGTGGTGCACTCCTCCTGTCGTAACACCTGTTTAGAGAAGAATTTGGCAGACTTCAATAACTGAGATAAATAACTACTCATCTCCTGTCCTAAAACCTCAGCTGTCTTTTGAGCATCTGTCTTTTGTCGAGCTATTGTTAAGGGAGTTGGCATAGGATGTCCTGTCATTCTCTGGTGAGGGGTGAAGTGATGATCACTTTCTGGTTGTTCTAGAGGGCATACAAAGCTAGTGGAAGGCAATATAGCCAGTTTTTCTGCAGTCTGGCACATCATTTACTCATTTTGTTTTTTAAAGCATTCCACTATACCATTACTTTGGGGATGATAAGCAGATGGCAATTTATGTTTCATTCCTAGAGAGGTGCAGATGTGCTGAAACATAGCATTAACAAAGTGTGTGCCGTTATCTGAGCGGATCACTTATGCAATTCCCCACTTAGGTATCACCTCTCTTATCAGAAAATTAGCTGCTGCTTTAGCATCTTTATGTACACATGGTCCTGCCTCGATCCACCTCGAAAAAGGGCAGACCACCACAATAAGGTATCTGTAATTGTTACATCTCTCAATCATGTCAACAAAATCGAAATGTACATTTTTAAATGGGCCTGTCAGACATGGTATTGTTGAGGTAATTACTTTTAGTGTGGGTTTAGGGCTGTATTGTTAGCATACTGTACATTCTGCAATGTACATCATAATCATTTCACATAATTATGGAATTAACCAATCTGTCTGTAGCGTAGCAAGAAGATATTCCTTGGCAGTGTGTGCAGGGAGGTGTAGTTGCTCTAGGGCTGTATATAACAGGGCTTGTGGCATTACTGGTTTGCCTGTGCTTTCTTACCTATAGATAAAATCTGTTGGTGACTGTATACACCCTCGCTTTTCCCACAGCTCCCTTTTATGAGGTAGTACTTGTTCGTGCAATTCGCGTTAATGTAATTGTGCTGTCTCTTCATATGGGGGTGGTAATTCAGTAGCATTCTGTTGTCTGCTCGTCATCATCCCTAATGTGTGTTCATCCTGTTCACTATAATTTGGTGATGTTTTAGCTGCTTCTTTTGCTGCCCAGTCTGCCAAAGCATTACCCCTGGAGACAAGGTCTTGCTGATTGGTGTGTGCTGTACATTTTATAACTGCTTCCTTGGATGGTAGAGTTAAAGCCTTTATCAATTGCATCAGTAAATCTTTATGCATTACAGGGGATCTATCAGATTTAAGAAATCCCCTCCTTTCCCACCTATGATTGCTAGAATGCGCAGTGGTGGTGACATATGCATAAACTGAATAAATGGTAACCTCTAGTCCTTCAGCTTGCTGCAGCGCTTCAATGATGGCCACTAATTCTGCAGCTTGTGCTGAGAAATGGGATGGAAGTGGTATTTTACTCACTATCTGTAAGGTGTCGGCTTTTACAACGGCTGCTCCTGAGTGCCTAATCCCAGTCCCCTGATCTATGAAAGAGGACCCATCAACAAAGAGCAATGTGCTACCAGGGATGGGGTCTTCTCCTGAGGAACCAGGAAAGATTAGACCCCACCTGGGGTCTCCTTCCCAGCAGTGGAGGGACACCCTTTATGTCCTCAGGGTCAATTTAGCAGAGAGTTCACAAATCAGACGGAGTCACCAACTGGAGGAATAAAGAGAAGTTTATTACATGGATTATAGCTTGAGCTAATACAGAGTCCCAGGACAGACAAGTGACTATCCTACGGAGGCTGCCCCTTCACTCTGGGGCACCCAACCTTATGTACACACAAAACTGCTTAGTCAGAGGACAACTCCACTCCTATCGTATTCAAGGTCCTCTGCTGTCTTCAGAATATTTCAGGGATACACGTGTGGTGGGAGAAGGTACGGATGCAGCTGGCAGGAGGTGGCAACGACCTGTACAAACTTGTTCTGGCAGTTACTGATTAAGCACGACTGTTCTCGGAACTGTAATTGGAAAAAGTAATATGGCAGCGATAAGCAGATTGCAGCCCAAGGCTGCGAGCACAAGGTCAATCATCAAAGTTCAGGAGGTTTGTCGAGCACATGGCAACATAATAAAGATAAACAGATGCCTAGCAGCTATGGTGTATGATTAACTTTATGTACATTTTCTCACTCCTACCTTACTCTCTTCTTCTGGGGTGTAAGTGTCTCAGTCATGTACTTGTTCATGGTCAGAAACTGGGTGTGCAAAGAACGTCGCTGGATTAACTTTGTGACATTGAACCACTTGCAGTGATGGTATTGAAAGTATTACTTCATATCCAGATACCCTTTGAGTTGTAAGGGTGCTCTTGCTCTTTTGCAAAATGGCGAATACCGCATGCTCTACATACAGTGTTAAAGGTGATCCCATCACTATGGTGGTGCTCTTCTGGACTGCAAAAGCTGCTGTAGCCAGTGCTTGCTCACATGAATACTGCCCTTTCATGACGGGATCTAGCAGCCTACTCTAGTAGGCAATTGGTTTGTGTCCCATAGATGTCTTTTGAGTTAATACCGCTATCATCGTCATTCCATTACAATGACAGAAGAGGTAGAATGTTTTATTATAATCAGGTGTACCTAACACGGGAGCATTTGTGATTGCTCTCTTTAGCTCCAGGAAGGCTGTCTCCCTTTCGTCAGTCCAGTAGTCGATTTTGTGTGCATTTGTGTGGGACACCATTAAGGCAGTTAGAAGTGGTGCAGTCAGAGGGGCGTAATCGAATACCCACTGCCTTGCATAATTGCAGATTCCTAAAAACGTCTGCATTTGTTTTGTGGTTGTGGACTTTGACATGTTCCTGATGCTCTCTACTCTGTCCGGTGTCACCCTCCTTCTATCTCTAGATATTATCTGTCCCAAATAGTGGACCTCTGTCTGCATGTATTGCAATTTATTTTTGTCCACTTTGTAACCTTTTTCTGCGAGCATGCAGAGGAGACCAATGGTGTTGTCTCTACATATGTCTTCAGTAGCGCTATGTACAATAATATCATCCACGTAGAGTACTTTTGCATTTTATGTTTGCTAAATCGTTTTTTACAGTGCTGTTGAAAATGCTCTGGGGCTCACAGAAGCCTTGGGGAAGACGTCTGTAGCAATATTGTGTCTCTCTAAATGTGAATCCATTCAAGTATTGTCAGGGAGTCCAGATCCTCAGGGTTTGCGCCTGTTCCCAATATGTCCACCTCTTGGCAGCTCCAAACTCTACTAGCCATTATAGCACATAGTTAAAGAATGTCCAAGTGGGGGATGGGGTTTTAGGTTGGGAACAGCGGGGAAGGAAACCTGTGGAAGTAAAAGTTAAGAACACAATAGCCAGATTATTCACATTGACTTTCATAAGCTTGGTTCATAATATCTATATACTGATAACATGAATGATCAAGAGCTTTCCTATATCATGACCTTATTAGCTCTGAGTACCTGGAAAATAAATAAGGATTATACAAGCTTTCATATGAGCGTTTTATAGAATACAATCTTATGCTCTGAACCTTGAACCGACTCAAGTTATCTCTTTGAATAGAAACTACTTAATAACAGTAATCAATAAACACATTAGTTTTCAGGAATAAACTGCGTTAGATTCATGAATGATACTGCAAGGACACACTATAACAGTAAAGAATGAACACATTGGTTTTCAGGAATAAACTGTAATAAGCTCATGAATGAAACATTTGTTTTCAGGAATAAACTGTGATATGTTCATGAATGATACTGCAGGGATACACCCTGTCTAGACTTTCAAGATTCAGTTGCTTAGGAATTAATATACACTTTGAATATCAAACTGTGCATCAAGATTTCAATGTCTAGCAATGACAGCGCAATCTGCCGATCTGAAACACAAGGGTTAAATGCCAAGAATGACTAACGCACTCTGCCATTGATTCAACCATCAGGATTTAAATGCCAAAAAACGATAGCGCACTTTGCCGATCTGAGTTGCAAGTTTTAATTGCCAAGAATGAATCGCGCACACTGATGCCGATTCGACCATCAAGGTTCAAATGTCAAAACATGATCTCACACACTGCCGATCTGAACTACAAGAGTTAAATTAATCCAAGAATGAATCGCACACACTGCTGTCGATTCAACCATCAAGGTTTAAATGCCAGGATATGATCGCGCACACCGCCGATCCGAACTACAAGAGTTAAATGCCAAGAATGAATCTTGCACTCTGCTGCTGATTCAACCATCAAGGTTTAAATGCCATGGTACGATTGTGCGCACTGCCGATCCGAACTGTAAGAGTTAAATGCCAAGAATGAATCGTGCACTCTGCTGCAGATTCAACCATCAAGGTTTAAATGCCAAGATACGATCGCGCACACTGCTGATCCGAACTGCAAGAGTTAAATGCCAAGAAAACCATCGCACACGCGTTTTAACCAAAAAGGCCCAAAACTCGAGTATTTCTGGAAACGGAGTCAGGGGCCTAATCCGACCTCAGCCTTACCGCCCTGCATGAAGATCACCAAGGAAATCTAGACAGGGCCTGGAAATCCTAGGTAGGCGTCCGGAACAGGAGCTCAGGAAAATGCTGCTGCTCTGCACCGGGACCTCTGAATAGTGAGCACGTAGAGCTAGGCTGGCTCCCTTAAATAAAGCCAGGCCCGCCCACATGCCACTCCCAGCCAGGCTGCAGGAAAGGTTTCTAGAAAGGCTTAGAATAGGGACCACACCCTAACCACACCCTGTAGTCCTGCAGAAAAGTCTTGAAAATGAGCAATACATTGCAAACAGCATTAATAACGTTTCAATATGAATCTCTGCTAATGCAAAGGGCTAACATACTGTATTAACACATAATGCATGAATTATTTCATTATATCAGGATGCACTACGTCGCCCATAGAGCATGCACTGTCCTGATGTTGACAAGTATTGGCTGTCAGAATGCAATGGAATGCTGAAAAACGCATTTTTCAAATCGACCACGGAAAAATAAGTGGCACCTTTAGGAATGTTTGTCAGAATGACTGATGGGTCAGGTACCACTGGAAATTCTGGTATCACTACATCATTTAGTGAGTGTATATCTTGAATCATTCTCCAAGTCCCCCCCTTTGCCTTGCGTATCAGAAAAATTTATGTGTTGCACGGTGTCGACCTCTCATATATTACTCCCTGCTCAAGTAACGCTTAGATTTTAGGTAGGATGCCTTCTTCTGCCTCCTTGGACAAGGGGTACTGGCATATCCTGGGGAGTATAGCTCCAGGTTTCAATGTAATTTTCACAGTCTCAGCCCCTTTGATCAGTCCCACATCATATGGTCCCTTTGTCCACAACACTTCTGGGACTTTTGCCAAATCTTTCCGTATTATTGTTCTGTCTTGTGCATGTCTGGAAACTGTCCTGTATTGCAACTGTACTGTAATGGCAATGTCCATCTCAGACACGACTGTCTCAATTAGTGGGAAATCATCAAATATTTCTTCGTCTGATATATCTCCTAATTTAACCCCGGGATCTGTGAATACTATTGATGCCCACATCTCCTGTCTTCTGTCAGCTGCCATTAGCATGGCATATGTTGAGTTTATTTCAAGGGCGGATATTTCCAATATCATTTCAGGTTCTATAATAGGATCCACAGGCTCGTAAGGTCTGAACAGCAGTTCCTTTGATAATTGCACTGTTTTCCCTCGAAGCGCTGGTGTGTGCGCTATCAAGGCATATATGCTGAGCAAAAAAGCCTCTCTATCGACAGGAACTGCTCTGACGTGCTGTCCTAGCTCCTCATGAGCTATGAGAGACAGTATTCTGCTCTGTGTGACACCTGGTGTGTAACATACCATTGACCCATCCTCTAGGAAGGAGATGGCCATGTTCAATTTGCTCAGTAGGTCTCTCCCAAGAAGATTGACTGTTGACTCTGGGGAGTATAATAGGGGCCCTTAAATTTGTGTATCTCCCACAATCATGCTTACTGATTTGATGAATGGAACCCTCCTCACAGCCCCAGAAAACCCTTTTGTGTCCATTGAGTTACAAGAAAGTGGTAGTGTTCCTTCCTTTATACATGATTTGGTGCCCCCAGTGTCGATTAAAAACCTGTAGGGGCGACCTTCTATGGATACCGTTACAGTGGGTTCCTCATCTGACCTGTGGGTTACCGATAGTATCGGACACATAGTGGCCATCTGTGGGCTCTGTCATTGGGTATAATTTTGAGCTGGTGTTCCCCTGAATATTTGGGGTGATGCATAAAAGGGGTTGCCTCCTTGTACTCTTACTCCTCCCACCTGAACCTGTGCTTGTCTTCCCGTAGTGTTGCTGACACTTTGGGTCCTGCTGTGTGACATCGACCCTTGTGGTGCAACCCACTGGGCCTGAAGGCCCTGCGGGGGCCCCTCCATTGCTTGCTGCTAGGGCGCACATTGTACCTATTGAGGCCTCACCGGCCCCTGCGGGATATTCCACCCTTGTGCTCTCATAATTTTTCCTGACTCTGCACTCTCTTGAAAAATAGCCCATCTTACCGCAATAATAACATTGTTGTCCTGCCCTATAGCTTCTTTGTCTTTTCCCTTGTGTCAACCCTTGCTCTCCTATAAAACGTCCCTGCCCCTTCCTCGTATCACTTACTGGTTGTCCTCCTGGTGCCTGTACCCGCACTGGCGTTTCGACCGTTGTTGGTGGTGCAGTCACGAGTGCCCCTTCTGTACTCGGCTTCTTAAGTTTTTGTTGCACCAGCTTAGCTGTGGCCCTTTCTGCCTGTTCTGTCCTTTCCTTGTCCTTTTCTTGTTTTCGCTTAAAATAATGTATTATGTGGGCCTGTATTTCGGGCCATGGTTTAGCCTCTATTCCCACCATTCCTTCTAAGCTTGCTTGTATATCGATGGGAAGGCCTCGCTTTAATACATTGTAAAACAGAATTACATTCCCTCCCGTGTTTTCACAGTTACATCCTACTTCCTGCACCCATCATTCTTTCATTCTAATAATGAATTCTGCAATATCCTCAGTCGGCTTTATACTTTCTAACACATACACAATGAGGGGCCCCTAAACAAACATCAGGAACAATACGATGTATTTTAGACAAAGGAAATATTTCCACAGGTCAGTCCAAATTGCACCATGTAGGTATAGAGTCAAATGCGAACACTTGATCAGTCCAAAATTTATTCAAAATGTGTTTACACATTAAACAGTCTGTAGTCCAAGGAAATTTGTACTTCCAGCTTTCCAGCCAACACGTGTTTCGTCTTTAGGAATAGTTTACATCCCTTACGACTTCTTCAGGGCTTACAAGTCCATTACACACTTAAGTAGTATCCAGTAATGCCGGTTAATCCCAAACCGATATTCTCCAATATATAAATTGACTGAGTAGAATTTCAATGAACCCAATACTCCACAAATATCGTCTCCGTATAAACTTGTTGGCGTCTTAGTGCCAGAACGCCTAGCGAGTGCGCTATCCTTTATACTTTCTGCCATAAGGGCCCCAATGTCTGGTCTATCTGGATACGTCCGCTGGAGTGCATCCCAAACATGTTGGCGGACATTGTTAAAAGGTGATCCATCAAACTGTGTATTTATCAATGCTACTTGAGGAAACGCTGCCCTAACAAAAATTGTGTTTACTTTGTCTTCCACTATAGAGCTTAGCAAGCTTTTAACATCGCCTAAGGCAAGGTTGACCCCGGCAGTGTGTTTTTCAAAGCATCCCATCCATTCTCCCTCACCTTCAGGCAGTGGAGGCAGTACTCTCATTAAATTTTCTTTGTCCATTTGAGTCCATGGCACGTATGTTGGCACCTGCCCTCCCTTAATTGATCGAGGGCTTCCTGACCTGAGGCTTAACCTTGGATCTGGTCTAGTATCGCGTGTCACTTTAGTTGGTTTGTCTATAGCATACTGCTCCGAGATTGCATGGCATTCTTGCATGTAGGGGTAGTTCCAATCTGGGTCACCCTGTCCCTGCCATATGCAATCTTCTGCAGTCACTAAATCAAAGAGTTGAAAAGACCCTTGTCGGGGCCATGGCTTCCTGCCTCCTCTTTTGGTCCACCTCGCCAATTCATCTGAGAAAGGGTGACAATAATAGCTACCCTCCTTTTGCTCTATTATTATCTTTATAGGTATCTGACCTTGTTTTTAGGATTGACCTTCTTTTTGTATCTGTGGCACCTCTTGCTGTCATTAATAACTCTTGTGTAGGGCACGGGCGAAAATTATATAACCTTCTGTTAACCCCTTGTCACTGCGCACTCCAATTAAATCCATTGTCCCACTCCTCATCATCTTCTGCCCCTGTTACGACCTGTGAGCCACCTGGGTGCTCCTCATATTGTGGCGTCTCTGCATCTCACTGCCATTCCGCTTCCTCTTCTATCCATTTCCCTGCTGCCTCTCTCAGAGTGTCTGCAGACGTGTCTCCAAGCCTAAGAATGACATGCCCTGTAGTCCATTGTACCCAGAGGGGGGCAAGGCCCCTAGATCGCTCTGCCTGTCTCACCGTGTGCTGCAACTCACCTATTAGCCTGTCTCTCCCACTCTGTTCAGGAGCTGATGGGACAGGAGCAGGGGTCGCTTCAGCTCCCTGTGCTTCTAACCTCTCCTCCTTAACCTCAACCTGAACTGGATCCTGGTACCTTGCAGCTGGCAGCATAGGGTAAAGACCATAAGGTGGGGGCTCCCTTAGAGACTCTCCTGGGGGATCTGTTTGTGTTTGTGCCACTACCTCTTTGGGCACGGTTGACTTTACCTTTGCCTTTTCATGACAGAATACCCACCATACTGACAGAATAGCTTCCCTTTTCTGTCTTTTATTTTTCTTATAGGTTGAGCGAATGTAAGTCAATGTGTGTTCAGCTATGTCCTCATCAAATGTCCCTTCCTTTGGCCGTGGTTGGGTGTGATCCTCAGCGCCTTTGTGCTACTGCTTACAATATTTTAGTATTCCTTTCTTATCTGACGGGAACGTTTTTATCATATGGTCCTGAGGGGTGTCCATGATCCCCACAGGACCGGTGTTTCCTATGCGTATCTCTTGCAGCCTGACCGCTGTGCTGTGTATCTCTTTTCAGCTCTCATCTCTCTTCCTAACGTGTACTTACCTTTACCACTGTTACTGACCTATAGCAGTGATGTGCAGGGACAGTCTTACTCAGTGTTACCTGACTTTACATATATTGTTGTGAGACCGAATTGGTGAACGTCAGCCATACTTATCGCCAATCTGTGCAACACCTCTTCTATGGTGATGTCGGGGGCGGGTGAATTTATGGGGGGTCTGAGTGGGTTAGTACCTGACACAATGCGTGTTATAACGTTGTCATGTATGTAGATAACTACTTGTGGTGCTCGGGATGTGTTGAGCCATTTATTGTTTAAGGTTGTGAAATTATGAATATCTGTGACAAATGTATCAAGAAGAACCTCTAATACAAGGGGTGATTGTGGTATTATTTCAAACCGTGGGGTGTTGTATGGGCATGGGGGTTGGCCGCGAGCCCATTTAAATTCTACTTTAACTCACTGGTATCTATTTCCTGCCACAGAGAATCATCAACCTCACTCATAGGGATGTGTTATCAATCTTCACTTACTTTGGGGTTGTTTATTTTGCCCCCCTGTGTTTTTATATACACTAATTTTTGCCCCCTTACGGGACACTTGAGGGGTGTCTATTGGGATGTCAAAAATATGATAGAGATCTCGCACCCTCTCCTCCTCACTTATATCAGACTGCGTGACAACTGGTGGGGACACCTGCCATTTCTCTATAACTTGACCCTTATGATTGTAAAACACTGTACTCTTTTTATCCTCTTTCTCACTCATTACTCATTAAATGCATCCACTTGTTACTGTTGTGCTTTTCAGGTTTGCAACCAAGGGTTTGACCGTGCTCAGGGCAAAGTCAACTGACACCAACCATCGGGTTGTTCCCTTACCTAAACGTCAGACTCCTCACTGATACCTCAGCCTTGGTCGCTCTCCCTCAAAGATGCCTTCCAGATGTGTTAAATCTGGGAATTTGGTGAACCTGGTGTCTGACTCATTCAGAGCAAGTCTGCCGGCACCGGTAAAGTGACCGTCTCTCACCATGTCAGACTTCACACTTGTTATCCGGTCCACCGCACTACTTCTACTCTGACCCTCCGGATCTAACCGATACCTGATAGGTATTCCCAAATGAATGTCTCTTCCAGGGGCTGCCCCCTGGGTAATGCACTGCTGCCTGTCGTACTAGCTAGTCTTCTGGTCTGAGCGGAAAATCACAATTCATTTGTAGCATACCAACACAACATTGCATTTAAACCCCCGAGCTAGTCTTCTGGTCTGACCGGGAAATCACAGTTCATCTTTTATCATAACAACATAACATTGCATTTAAACCCCACATAAATCATGCATGCATTTCCACATATCATAGTTGCCATAAAGAATCATGCAATTAAAAAACAATAAGGTACAAAGCCCAACCTCTCCTCACCCTTTAAAAACAGCAACATCTGGAAACCCTGAATGCCTGTTTGAATATGCAAGTGTATGCTCACCTGATTTACGCAGTGTTCTATTCAAGCAGTGCAGGTGGTGCCTCCTTCAGCCGCAGTCAGGGGAAGAGAAGATAGCTCCTGGCTGGCTACGCCAGATATTGTGGGGTCAGGAAATGAAAGAACAACATAACCGTGTTTGGCAAGTAATATGAGCATTTATGAATAACGGCCGGGAGGGCAGCACAGCTCTGTGAGTGATACAGCCCTCAATTTTGTCATCACGAACAGCTTCTTTTATAGGTTTAAAATACCTTCAATGTGTCTTATCACTTGTCATGCATTTTGATTTCAGCGCTTGCTTGGTACATTGTTATCTCTACTCAAGTAAGCACAAGGCCACATTTCTCTTTGGGAAAGCATCTATTTATGCATTTACAGAAAAGCGAAGGTTACACATCTGTCATGGACACATTTGCTAAAAACCACAGTGCCTTTTGATCTCACGTTCTGAAGCCTATCAGTATGTCCTTCCTCAGCTAACTCCACACTTGGAAACATTTCTGTCTATCCTCCCTTGCCCAGCTGCTGGCCTTCAAGCATCAAAGCTTATCGTGTTCCCTTTCCAAAACCACCATGGTGTGCACTTTCCCTTGTGAATGTCGATCAGAATGTGCACCCTCCCTGTGCCTGTGTTATCAAGTTATGGCTCAAGCTTTCTGTGGCCTTCTACGTCCAGCAGCATTATGAATAAATGTTTCTGTTTGTCCCTGTCCTTGCACCCTTGCATCCTCTCTATCCTGGGCTCTCTATTTGGACATCATGACCATTCTAGGCCTGTATTCTTTTCTGACGATGTACAATTCTGCACATTTTCCTCCTAATTCATGCATTAGCAAAAGTGGGCCTTCTCCTTTTTCCATATTTTCAGTAACAAGTTAATAGCTATATGATTGCCAATGAGGCTTTTGACAACTTTGACCTATACTATACTGTGCAGGGTGGCTTTGTGATGGCTAGGAGCAATTGCCCTTTCAACAGGCAATCAAAAAGGGGACTCAAAAGACATTCCAAGGATCCAGTTATGGACATGGGGATACCGTTTTTTATATATGTAGGCCACCATATTTGGGTCACGCAATATTTTCACTACATTCTTGTACTACACCTCACCAAAGTATGTTTAGACTTCAGAGAAAGTGGATAACAATTTACAATGATAAGGCCTGATTGGTCTCCTAAATTTCTCTCTTTGTAAATCTGTACTGCCAAAAGACAACCAAAATTGTTGAAGGAAATAGCAGTTGCCAAATTAAGATAGCTAGAGATACTCATGAGAAGTCCTGTTTAGGCACACCATGACTGCAGGATATGGCATTAGCAGAAAAGATGAAAGTTTTTCAAAGTGTTTAAATCCCGTGCCCAGGTTTCCTGAAAAAAAATATATCCTGCTGAAAAAGTGTCCACCTCATTTGAGACCCACAATATTCTAAAAGACCAAGTGGAACACCATAGTTTGAGGATGAAGATCCTTAATATTACTAGGTTGCCAAGCCCAGTAATTATCATACTTTACACAACATTTATTTAGGGCCTCAACCACATTCTCATCCTCATAAAGTGAATCATGATTCTTCTATTCTAAAGCATGTGACTCTTCAGTTTTCTCACTCAAGACGAAAACATTCAAGTCCTAGTCATGGAGAGCATGCAGGACATTGCCTAAAAGTATACAGTCATGGTCTTTTTTTGTCACACTTATCCATCTCCTATTGGTCTCAAACTTCTCCTCAGCTTCTTGCCACTATCCTTCCCAGAGCTAGTAGCATAATTTGAAAGACTATAACAGCCAAAAAGTAAATTCACTCAAGGAAGATGCATCTTACAGCTTGACAGCTAAGAAGACTGCTCTTACCTTTGTTAGCTCTAGATTTTACCAGAAAATTTAAGAACATTTACCATCTGAATGTCATCAGAAGTAATCACATTTAGTGGAGAAGTATGTTTAAAAGATGATTATACTTTTCGTCTGGCTCACTTTCGACTTACTTTTCTGCACCTCATGGGTTCTTTTACAGATTGGGATACTTTCACTTTCACCACAGCATACATGTACAGGCTATCTGACGTTAACATCTTAGCTAAAAGGCTCTCCGATCATGCCCTGATAGGTCTTACACTCTGAATTGGGCCCCAAAGGCTGGCCTTCCGCTAGCACCGTTCGCTGTGGCATTTACAGCTCCCTGCATACAGATCACATAATGAGGGCACAGTAGCACCTGAATGGGCCCTGTGGTTGGCCTTTAAGCCAACACTTGGGGGGTGGATACTAGTTATTGTGCCAGGGAACGGCGTTGCATGATGCAAGGCCTAATCAATCTTGAGTCCCAGATACAGGATTTAAATGATCGCAGACTTTGAGCCAACGGACAGGTAGCGAAACAGCGGTTGGGGCTGGCACAACAGCAACACCAGCAACTATTATTAGAGGAGACCAAACAGTCCTATCGAGCAGTTTAGAGCCAGATATACCAATGGGGTGACAAATCAAGCAAACTGCTCTATACATTGTGCCAGGCTGTATACCGACCTATCGCCCTCCTTTCACTTCACAGCTCACAGGAGGCACTGTTAGTGGACCTCTGTGAGATTATAAGCAGTTTTTCAACCTATTTCAGGGAAGAGTATGCCTGGTGAGAGACCTTGCCTCATGATCAGATACTTTAATTCGTGGAAGCCTTGCCTCTTAAGGTCCTGTCGGACATTGTGAGGGCCCAACTGGATGAGGCGCTCTCGGAGGCGTAGCTCTCAGTATCCCTCTCCGGGCTCCAGCCGGGGATAGCCCCGGGACCAAACAGGATGTCCTATGCTTTTTTTAAGGCATTCATGCCTAAGTTAGGGAGACATCAGTTAGAGGTCTTTCATACTGGTATTGCAGGCGAAACACACACCCCTGAGTGACGACATGCCAAAATCGTGATTTTTCCTAACCCAGGCAGTCCACCAGAAGGTCACTCTTCCTACCACCCCATTTTCCTCTATAACATGGAAGTGAAACTGCTTGCCAAAACCCTGGCAAACAGACTGGCATGCCACATCCAAGACTTGGTCCACCCAGATCAGTCCGGCTTTATGCCCGGCTGTGACACTCGCCATAATATATGTTGTGTATCTAATGCCTTCGCTCCCACAAATCGCCTAGGGCATCCTGCAACAATCTTTTTGGCGGATGTCGACAAAGTGGTCGACTCTGTCAACTGAGACTGTTTATTTGCCCTGCTTTGTCGACTGAATTTGGCCCCAGATTCCTACCCTATATTCAGCTGCTATATACTGACCTGACTACAGTTAGAGTTGCGGGCCATGTGTCCCGCTCATTTCCAGTCCAGCAGGAGAACCACCAAGCGTGCCCTCTCTTCCCACTGGGGACACCATTGTGGCATGGTGACATGCTGCGACAGGAAGTTTTTCGAAGTGGGATACTATAGGTATCTCCACCTTAGGAAAGGTAATGAATGGCACAGTCATGAAGTCATGAAGTCCTTTAAAGTGCTTTAAAGTGTTACAACATGAATATTGCCTCACAATTACCCCTTATATTAGATACCTTGAGACCTCCTTGACTTTAATTCACTAAAGGGTTAACTCCTGCGGGATTTAAGGGACCACAAAATTGGAAAAATATATTGCTCCCTGATTTAGCACAGCCCACACACATTGTCCATCCTTAAAACAGCTTGGAAGAGAGATATTGATACCTTAGATGACGATTGGAGTGCGGCCCCGTGGGTATCTCGAGAGGCAGCCATATTGGCACATCTACGACTCATACCGCGTAAATACCTTCACAGGGCATACTACCTGGGATATCGCCTGTGGGGGATAGGAATGGTAAATTCTTCATTGTGCCGACAGTGCAGACGGATGAAAGCATGTTCTTACACAAGGCGTGGAGCTGCACAGTCTGACTAGATTTTGGCATGAGGTGACCTTTTGCTTTGGTGAGGTGCTCTCTTGGAAGGTCCCATGAGACCCAAGAGAGTTCTCTTACATGTTATAGATGGGCTTGGAGGTAATAGATACAAAAAGACGCTCCTATTTCTAGGATTAACTCTAGTGAAAAGGGACATCGCCAAAGCCTGGAATGCTGAGGCCTCCCATCCCCCCAACCTGGCAGTATGAAGAAAGGTCTAGGCAATTGTATGGGACTGATGATTGCAGTATATCAGCAAGGGGCTGCCCCCAGAAACACCATACAATTTGTCATAAATTGGCAGATTATAGGATAGCTGTGAAGCTGGTTCCCACAGTGAGTTCATTGGTTGAGGAAGAAATCCAATTGTATGGGAATAAGGGTGGGGCTAATAAGATACCAATTTGCAATGCTCCTTAAAGTGGGCACCTTAACTGACTGTTGGGTGGTGGGGTGGAGCGGGAGGGATCTTCTGTGTAAACCTTTTGTTAATGCTTCTGTATGTTTGTGTTATCTTTCTCTTTTTAGTATTTGCTGGCCTAGACGTCCTGAGCTATTTGGTAAAACTCAATAAAGTCTGTTTAAAAAAAAACCTGATTATACCTTTAATCTGTTAAATGGCAAAGGAACATCTTGGAGCAGAAATACAACAAGCAACAGTATCAGTATCTATTTCTTGACTCTTAATCTACTCCATAGATGGAGTAAAAGCTCCATCTGTGGGGCTTTCACTCCATAGATGGAGCCGATATTTGTCCACAAGGCTTTATCATTCATCAAAGCCAGGCCTCCCTAGCAGGTCGTGTTTTAGTACGTTGGGGTAACTTCTCATAGCAAATAGATACAATTGCTCAGCTTTAAAAGACTAGGCTCAGGTGTGCAGGGTGTTAAATATATATATATACATATATATCCCCCCTCCCCACACTGTCTCTCCAATCCAAGGTTCAACATTTTCATTCATTGCAGTAAGTGAGCCAAGAGCATGGTCTCATGTGCTATTAGATTGCCTGTTGCCAGCAATAAAATTAGCACAAACATTTGCCCCATTGCAAAAAGTTACAGTAAGCACTTGGCCAGAAAAACTGAATTGCTAGGTGGTTAGAACCCACTACAATAACAGCATCAGAATCATCTTTGTTTCACATGGCAGGGTGCGGTTATGCTTACTTAAAGACCAGTTTTTTAAAATTATTGTTAGGTAGCTTTCTCCTATACAAATGTTATGTCATTCTGTGAACAATGTAGGTGTTCATTAACAACAACTCACCACTTTCAGAATTAACATAACATGATTAATAACAGACTGACGCTTGTACACAACCTGAGGTCTGTGGACGTTTAGGATGTGTAGGCTGAAATGCACATCGTTCATCAAAATCACTTTTAAGTTACAACAGGCCATCGGACAAGCGGATAGTTGTCACAGATTAAAAATAGTCGCCAACCTCAGCCATTAGCGGTCCAGGGTAGTAATAATAGCTGCCCCCCCCGGAACCAGGATAACTTCCTTCATATCAACTAAAGAATTAGTAACCAAGGAACTCATTAAATTAGCGAGTGAATCAGGCTGGTCTTGTGTCAAGTTAATTTCATGGCTTTGTCTATCATACAAGTCGATTTAGGATGATAGAATGAAGCGTAATCCATCATTTGTCACTCTATCAATGAATCTGCATGAACCATTTACTGTGTGATCAATCTTTAGTGAGCAATGCACTGTCACACCTTCAATGTGACTATCAGGGCTGTCATGCTCTCTAGCCCAGCTAGTTTCCACTGCACCACCATCTCTGAAGAAGGCTTCAGATTAATCAATAGAAACAGAGACAACTTTATGGTAGTTATTCATTGGACTAGCTGTGCACTTTGAGAGTTCCGAACATTATTTACAATGCTGACAACGAATTATGAAGCAAATCAGTAGCTTTAGGAGAGCTTTTACTGTCCGAAACCAATGGCTGCTTTAGATTTAGTAGCTCAACTCAAATGTAGTAGGAATATTTATAGAGACTACAGTGAGTGAGATAATCGGCTAGGTTTCATCAAGGTAGGCATAGAGCCCGCAAGAGCAGTGAAAGGCACAACACTGCCTCCCCAGTAAAAGGCCAATAATAAGATATTCCAAGGGCTGCATAGTTCTTCTGCGTTTTCTTACATTTAATGCAGCGTCAAATCCTTAGACTCTAGCACCTGACTCAACTGGCAATATAATTGGTTGCCCTACTTACTGAGATTAGGCACACAAACTTGATACTGTCCAATGAATGTTTAGCAACATTGCAAGCAAATTTGATTCACTGTAGCTGTTCTGTCAAATTGCCTTGTGCTCCTAAACCCTTTGTATGCCACGGGCGTAATGGTTATGTCCATGTGCCGACCCTCAGAGGAAGTGCTAGCGCTCCCCCTGAGGGCCACCCCCAAACCCCAAGGTCAGGGTTGGAAGGGGAATCGCTTCCCCTTCCACCCGACCCCTCAGTGACATCTGATGATGTCAGAACGCGTTTGCATGCTGACCTCATCAGAGGTCACCTCCCCAGCGTGATGCAGAAGAGAAATGCAAAAGCATTTCTCTTCCGCTCAGTAGGAGGGGGCCAGCAGAGGCATGAAAGGAAAGGAAAGGCCTTTCCTTTCCTTTCATGTCTCTGCAAGCATTTCTGCTGCCCGATCGCGATGCCCACTAGACACCAGGGATTTCTTGTTGTTGAATGAGGGGAGCGGCCCCTTGGGCAAGGGCCGCTCCCCAGGGGGCCAAATAATTTTTGGGCCATTTCTGCCACCCCTGGGGGCAGATCAGCCTAATATGATTTGGCCGATCTGTACCCAGAGAGGGCAGAAAACCCCTAGACACCAGGGATAATTATTATTATAATATTTTTTTTCTTTTATGTGTGGGGAGTGACCCCTTAGGCAAGGGTTGCTGCCTCGCGACCAAATTGTTTTTAGGCAATTTCTTCCCCCCGTGGGCAGATCGGCCTAATATAATTAGGCCGATCTGCCCGCAGGGGGGCAGAAACCACTAGACACCAGAGATTTTTTTATTTTTTTATTCTTATGCATAAGGGGAGTCGCCCCTTGGGCAAGGGCCGCTCCGGGGGGGGGGGGGGAAATATTTTTTGTCTAATATAATTAGGCCGATCTGCCCCCAGGGGGGGCAGAAAACCCCTAGACACCAGGGGTACATTTTTTTTTATTTTTTATGTGCGGAGAGCGCCCCTTAGGCAAGAGTCGCTTCCCGGGGGGGCAAAATTATTTTTAGGCCATTTCTGCACCCCCCTGTGGAAGAGTGGCCTAATCATATTAGGCCAATCTGCCCGGGGGAGGGGGCAGAAGCCACTAGACACCAGGGATTTTTTTTTTTTATACGAACGCATAAGGGAAGCAGCCCCTTTGCAAGGGCGGCTCCCTGGGGGGGGGGCAAAATATTTTTTGGCCTTTTAATATAATTAGGCCGATCTGCCCCCAAGGGGCGGCAGAAACCTCTAGATACCAGGTACATATATATATATATATATATAAATATATATATATATATATATATACATATATACATATTTGTTTTTTAATTTACTTGCCCCTGGGTGGCAAATTGTATTTAGGCCATTTGCCTATTTTTGTTAGGCCAATCTGCCCCTAGACACAGGGGATTGGTATGTGTGTTGTGTTTCGGGGGCAGCACTTTGGGCAAGGGTCATTCCCCATGGGGGCACATTACTGTTGGCCATATCTGCCCCCATGGGCAGAAACCCCACCAGAGACCAGGGAAGATTTTCTTTTTTCAAAATAAGAGGGTGGGGGTATGGCCATATCCCCACCCCAAATAAATGGGGCCAAAGTTGTTCTGCCCACCAGTGGGCAGATGGGCCAATTACCCCCGATCCACACCTGGGGGGGGGGGGTGGGGGCAAAAAGTCTACTAGATGCCATGGAATAAAAAAATAAAATAGTGGGGTGGTGGCTACCAACTAGTATGGGTCTGTTTATGCGCCAACCCCAACTGAAGGGGGTAACAGTCTTTCAGCTCTCTCACCGCACACTAAAACATCTTATACCACGGCAAGCAAGAGGACATTTGATTATTTTGGGTTTTGGTTTTACATTTGGGCCATGAGAGCTTGGTAACTCTCAAAATCGTCCCACTTGGAATGGTGAGGGCTGCGCTCTTTTGACTTTGGGACGCTGCCATGCAGAAAAATCCACAAGACCTAGACACATCTGAAAACTAAACATCTGGTTGATTCCAGAGTGGTGTGCTTCACATTTTCATACCCACAATGCCCTGCAAACCTCCAACTTTGCTGGAAATCCCACATTTTTGTGATGGAACCTTCCGGAATCTGCAGGAATCCACAAAATTCTTACCACCCAACATTGTCTAATCTATACCGATAAAAATTCTGCTGCACTTGTCAGCCTAAAAATGATTTTTTTCAAACTGCCCTTTTGGGCCCGCTTTGGTTCCCCCTCAATATCAACATGTTTTTGGCTCTTCCCTGTCACAGGCACTTTTGTTACCAGGAGACTGAGGGGAGCGCTGGGTGGTAGGAAATTTGTCCCGGAGCGGTGATCCCACACAGAAATATGGGAAAAATGTGATTTTTGTAGGTAAATTTGAGGTTTGCTGAGGATTCTGGGTAAGAAAACATTGGGGGATCCACGCAAGTCACACCTCCCTGGACTCCCTTGGGTGTCTGGTTTTCAGAAATGTCTGGGTTTGGTAGGTTTCCGTGGATGGCAGCTGAGCCCAGGATCAAAAACGCAGGTGCCCCCATGCAAAAACAGGTAGTTTTGTATTTGATAAGTTTGATGTGTCCAAATAGTGTTTTTGGGCATTTCCTTTCACAAGCACTATGCCTACCCACACAAGTGTGGTTCCAAAATAAGAGGAAAAGGTGTTTGGCCAAATTTTGAGGTTTGCAAAGGATTCTGGGTAACAGAACCTGGTGAGAGCCCCACAAGTCACCCCATGTTGGATTCCCCTAGGTGTCTTGTTTTAAAAAATGCGGAGGTTTGTTAGGTTTCCCTAGGTGCCGGCTGAGCTAGAGGCCAAAATCCACAGCTAGGAACTTTGCAAAAAAACAGCTCTGTTTTCTTTGGGAAAATGGGATGTGTCCACGTTGTGTTTTGGGGCACTTCCTGTCGCGGGCGCTAGGCCTACCCACACAAGTGAGGTACCATTTTTATCGGGAAACTTGGAGGAACGCTGGGTGGAAAGAAATTTGTGGCCCCTCTCAGATTCCAGAACTTTGTGTCACCGAAATGAGAGAAAGAAGTGGTTTTTTTGGCCAAATTATGTGGTTTGCAAAGGATTCTGGGTAACAGAACCTGGTCAGAGCCCCACAAGTCACCCCATCCTGGATTACCGCAGGTATCTAGTTTTAAAAAATGTGCAGGTTTGCTAGGTTTCACTAGGTGCCAGCTGAGCTAGAGGCCAAAATCTACAGCTAGGCACTTTGTAAAAAACATGTCAGATCTCAATGTAAAAATGTGATGTGTCCATGTTGTGTTTCCTGTCGCAAGCATTAGGCCTACTGACGCAAGTGAGGTACCATTTTTATCAGGAGACTTGGGGGAACACAGAATAGCAAAACAAGTGTTATTGACCCTTGTCTTTCTCTAAATTTTTTCCTTCCAAATGTAAGACAGTGTGTAAAAAATTTGGGGCCAGATATATGAAGAAATGGCCTTGCGAATCGCAAATAGCGATTTTTAAGAAATCGTTATTTTCGAGTCGCAATAGGCCATGTACCATAATTGCGATTCAGAATTAGCAATTTCTTAAAAATCGCTATTTGTGGTTTGCAAGGCCGATTTACTGAATCGCAATTTGCATTTTCGCAAATTGCGATTCGGTAATTGAAAATTGCAAATTGCGAGAAATTTCGAGAAAGCACACCTGGCGGAGCCTGATGACATCACAAGCAGGAAGTGAGTCATCCCAGGCAGTTTCACACACAAACTAGCATCTACAGAGAGCAGCCCAGCCACACTGAGCAACACTCTGAAAGAGGCAGCACACCTGAACAACGATGGCCACCTCAGCCCAAGGAAAGGAGAAGGGAGAAAGAAAGCAAATTTAGCGAGCAAGAGCTGGAGGTGCTGACAGAGGAGGTGGTCAGGAGCCATGACTGCTTTTTTGGTAAAAGCTCACTCCAGGTGCCGGATAGTGAGAAAAGGAGACTCTGGGCAGATATACAAACTAAGATCTGCGCTATTGGAGTGGCACAGCGCTCAGTCGACGAAATTAAGAAGAGGAGGTATGACCTGCGGTCCCGTGCGAAGGAGAGGGTGGCAAGAAGACTGCAGGAGGCCAGGAGCACAGGAGACGGTTCACCCACAGAGTCACCATCCACCCCGTTAGAGGACCTAGTGGAGTCCACACTCCTCCCTGAAGCAGTGAGTGGGGTCACAGAGATAGACACCTCCGGCACACCAAGTACCAGCAAAGGTAAGTGCAATATTGAATTGTAACCCCATATATGTATGCACAAAAGCCCCTTAGGAATTAGCAAGTAATGTAAAACATTGTGAGAAGTAGTCTATTCCACATCTCACAAGCAGTACAACAATGCATTATGGGAGTGGCAGTCCACAACCCAGAGCTGAAAGTAGCACATACAATGTAATTAAGTAGAGCGACACCCAGAGGAACAAAACACCCACAACACAGTGAATAGAAGTACCTGTACCTTTATTACCACTGTGTGCCCTTACTTGCAACAAACATAACTGACATGCTGCATATTGTCGTTGCAGGTGGGCCAGGCCTAGCAGCCACAGCATGTGCCAGCGTAGGGGAGACTGACACCCATCCAGCCTCAGACTCAAACACGAGTTGGTCTAACACCATTGCGCCACTCCGACGCAGGCCCAGGGCACTGACACTGCCAGAGCTCAGTCAGGACTCGGATGAGCATAAGGAAGGGCCACATACACCATCCCCAAATGGCAGGCGCACCCAGATGCAGGAGGCCAGTTTTCAGCAGACCACAGCACCCCGCAGGATGGCGACAAATGCCGGTGCACAGGCGAATGAGGCAGGTGAGGGTCCCTCCTTCTTTGGTGGGCTGGAAGAAGCTATGTTGCAGCAGCAGAGCCTACAGAACAAAAAGATCACTGGTTTACAGAAACAAATGCAGCAACATAATGCCAACATGGGGGGCCTGCTTCGCTAGCTGGAGTGCCTGAATGTGAATATAGAACAGCTGCATGATCTACACAAATTACCCCTTGCTGAATTCAGAATTATGTCTACTTTTCAGAAACGTTTAGCTTTCCGGGATCAAGCATTGGTTTCACACCCGTTTCTGTCACTAACTGAAAGGAGGCTGAAAGCACAAAAAATAGTAAAAATGGGGTATGTCACTGTAAAATGCCAAAATTGTGTTGAAAATGTGTTTTTCTGATTCAAGTCTGCCTGTTCCTGAAAGCTGGGAAGATGGTGTATTTATCACCACAGACCCTTTGTTGATGCCATTTCAGGGGAAAAAACACAAGCCTTCTTCTGCAGCCCTGCTTTCCCATTTTTTTTTTTTAAACGACATTTTCACTGTATGTTGGCTAATTTCTTGGTCTCCTTCAGGGGAACCCACAAAGTATGGGTACCTCTAGAATCCCTAGGATGTTGGAAAAAAAGGGCACAAATGTGGCGTGGGTAGCATATGTGGACAAAAAGTTATGAGGGCCTAAGCGCAAACTACCCCAAACAGCCAAAAACAGGCTTGGCACCTGAGGGGGAAAAGGCCTGGCAGCGAAAGGGTTAAAGACACATCTCAAGTACTGGCCATGTGTATTATTTCTTCTTTGTGCCAAGCAGTCCAACCGGCAATCTGGGATAATATACTACAATGTGACATGTGTGAAAGATAAGACAACTATTATCAAGAATGAAAAATGTTGCTATGATAATGTAAGTTAAGTGGTAGCGCTTATGTAAGGGATTTTGCTCTAGAACGAGTACTACATGGCTTTTCATACTCTTCAAGTTCTCATAAGACTGTCGGCCAGATAAACGATTAAGATACCTAATGTGCTAATCCCCGTTCACAAAGGGAATCTACTTGGTGGTATTTTGGGAAACGTAGATTTCTGCCTATGCCAGAGTTTGTCACCTGAATGGTATTCACTAATTGTGGGTGGAAATATCTGCCTAAGTAAAAGGATTTACAAACGTCCACCCCCTTCCCCCTCTACCCTGTTACCTAAACGGGTACAGTCTTTTATGACTCATGAAATTATGCTTAATGCAGAAAAGACAGATGTCCCTGTCTTGGATAAATGCTGTGACCGTTGGTTGGACAGATGCTAGCCCCTGGAGTTGGGCGTCCCACCTATTTAATCTTTAGTGGGAAACGCTTTGGGGATAAATATTGACCCTCAGCTTTCCATGGAGAAACAGGTGCTATCAACAGGCTCGTGCTATTGTTACCAACTATGTATTTTGTGGAAAGTACCAGCTAACCAGGATAAGGAGAGTACCTGGTGACTGGGTTCTGGTGCCAGGCTTGATTACGTCAACACAACCTGTCTGGAGTTGCCTCTGGCATTGATAAATAAACTGCAAATAGTTCAGAACTCTGCGGCTCGTTCTGTGGCAGACTGTTCAGGTTTGAACGTATCAGTCATATTTTGTGCCATCTTCATTGTTTGCTGATTAAATATAGAATCCGGTGGAAAAGAATTTGCTTGTGCATAAATCGCTGTTGGGCAAAGCTCCCGGTTTCCTTAAGAAACAGCTGTCAAATGTTCACCCTACCAGGCCTTAAAGATCCTCTTTGGGCCATTTCTTAATGGACACTATAATTCACAAAATCAGATAACTTAGGTGTTGTTTCCCTATGTGTGCCCCAGGCTAGGTTTTTTCTTTTTTTTTACCTTATTCCCTATGAACTAAATCCCCCTTGTTAAAGTTCAAGCTTGGCCCCAAAACCTTGCGGTGTGGGCAGGCTAATCAGCAGTGCTTAATTTGTAAGATATCAGTGCCAGGGCCCTCGTCAGGAGGCCACTGAAGCTTGCACAACCCATTGCCCTTGCCAGCCCTGTCAATCACAGTAGCAGCACAACTAGTAACCATCACACTCAAGTGTGATAATTCAGACTATTCCTGACCCCCAAGCTTTAAGAATTGCCGGGGCAGCAGGTATTAGGCCCTTTTAATGGATATTGAGTTCATAAAGAATTGTTGTGCTCGCCTCGAAAGTAAAGAAACAGGACCACCATGTGGCAGATTGTCATAAGTGGCAGTGTTGGTAATGGATTGCTGGTGCCGAACACCGGAAATCACGGCTCAAATTAAGCACTACTCATCAGTAATCTCCATACGTTTTCAGGCCTACTGTCTCCTATTTTTGCCACTAGAGATTCTAGGTTATAATGTGCACGATAAATACCTTGTAGCATAACCTGTGGTGAGCTCTGCCTCCGCTATGGGAAACTCAGAATGGAAAAGTATAGGGAAATGGCGTTCACATGGCAAAAGTAACACACACATGACAAACAAGAACCCAGCAAGCACACATATGCAGCCCACGTTGTAGACTTTGCCATGTTCTTCTTGGACTGCATTATTTTACCGACTTCCAGAGACCCCCAAGACCTGCCACGGCTCCTGGATGCAGCCCCCTGAACTGGACTGGAACATCACTGAGGAAGATACGGACATTGTACTATCATTTGATGTTGATCACTAACGGGAACTAGAAAGCCTGCCTTGAAACACTCTCACAAGAGCGCAAGAGGCCATGTAGGAGGTGCTGCTGCATCTAATTTCACATTCACTGCGGCTGAGCGCTAGACATTTTGGGGATCTTTTGAACTGGGTTTTCATAAGGTTTGAAGGTAAGGCAAGTAATCCTCTGTCTCAGTGGAATGCAATTTCACTTTATGGGAGGCACGGCTTTTCGTCCTGATGAAGACCCTGCTTTACAAAATGGATCGCTTTAGGGCAGAATGTCCACGAGCAGGCTGGGACTGGCCGTACGGGGTACCAGGTGTTTTCCCAGTGTGCTGGCAGGGTGGAGGACGGGTTTGCTGCTGGTGGGAGCTGGCTTTGTTGCTGGGGTTGAGCCGACCATGTTTCATACCTGCAGAGCTTCAGCTCTTTACAAACAATGCAAATCAAATTGCTTCAAAGCATGTCAGTTAGACATGGCTTGCTTCAAACCATTTGTTTTTGCATTTGGTTGATTCCCATCTTCTGCAGTTAGTTGTCTTTCTCCCCAGTACACAGCCAAGCATGTTACTATAGATCACAAACATTACAGTTTTTTGTTTTTCTACACCGCACACCATGAACTGATGTATTTTAAGGTTTTCTCATGTCATGATGAAGGCAAAGGAGGCATTGTGAAAAAAGTAATTGCATAGGACCACACAATGTTGTCAAGTTGAAGCTGTGTTTGATGCAAGTTTTCCTGGCTTCAGGTTGAGCAATTTGGTCATACTATAGTTATCTTCTTTTTAGCTTGTTTTAGACCAAAGCTTAATGCTTTGTGTTTAATTCTTTGAGGTGGTAAAATAGTGCATTATGGTAAATCATTCAGGCTATGTGTGTTTCACAAGGATTGGTGGTGGTTGGGAATGGTGATGTTTTAATTCAGAAGTTAAAATGAAAACCAGAGTACTCACCCGTGGTCAATGAATTGAGACCATTTGCAGCATGTAGCTAAAAATCTTTATTTCTTGTAATTTATTCTTGAATTAATTCATCACCCACTTCTCACCCGTCCAACTATTTACTCATTCATTGTCACCCGGCAGATGTCTCAATGGATTCTTGGTACTGCCTCATCTTCTGGACGGTCTGATCTTCACAGACTTGGTCTTCTTGATAAGGGTGACTCCCTTTTAATAGCCACAATGTCGCTAAGTGTACTTCAATTATGTAGTACCTCAGGAAGGAGAAAAACCCACGGAGGCTAAAAAAAGCCCTGTACTTTGTGGAGATGGGCTTCTGGATGCTTGAAACGCAGTGAGAAGGGAATCAACAACGCTTTTGAGGAGAAGAACCAGGACTTGCCACACTGCAGGAAAGAACTGAAGACAATAAAAGAGGCACAGAAATCCAGGGGCTGTGCAGGGAGCAACTAGGAAGGAAGGAACAAGCATTATTTCTGGGAAAAGACTTCAGGAAAAGAGCCAGGAACAAGGAACACAACGAAATCCACAACTCGAAGTGTTGCAATGCAAGGAACAGATGTATTTCATGCTTTTTATAGGAGAATGCAGAAAGTTACATAGAGAATCTGTGCTACCATCATGGACTGGGAGCAGTGCCATGAGAATAAATTACATGGCAGCCATCATGGGACAGGTAATTTTTAAGTCACAGAAAGTAAATCCATTATGAAGGCCCTGCTGGCGTCTCTGCAGGCTATTCCCCCATAGAGAGAACCAACATGGTCCAACACTGTACCAGAGGGCCAGCCGCCATAAGGTACATTTTGATTGCAATGGCCTGCCGGCACCTCCTGTGCCCGCTGAAGATTGATCCCACCCACCTGAATCAGAATTGAGAAAAGTGCCCATGTGGCACACTAGTCATGGCAAGAGAGCAGAATTCACTTTTTGAGCCATGCCACCATGCAGCCACGTCTCCTATCTCCATCTATTCATCCATTTAGTGATTGAACAAGGTTCTACAACAGAAATTGTGTTGTAAAATGCACTTAAGTTGCACTTTTCTCTTGGAAATCTCCCAAACCTCCTCTTGCAGTGGTCAGGGTTGCTTGCTGTCCTCACTAGCTACATGCAGAATGAGAGCTGGTATGGGAAATTTTGCCTTAGCTGCTTTTGGTTTCCTGCCGGGCCCTGTTGACAATACTGATGACCTGGGATTGTTATAAAGAAATATTGATTGTGGAGGACAGATGATGGGAATAATACCACTGTTGGCTTTTTAATGCCAATTGCAGCTTAGATCTCCATGCTTTTGAGTTGTTGTTTTAATTTTTTCATCACCATTTTCACAACTCACATACACTGTGCTGTCTCTCTCTCTTTTCCTTTACAGCGCACCTTGTATGTATACTACTTTTCTCCTTATATATAGGAGACATTGTTGATTATCTAATCTTTATTGGGCTGAGAGTTGATTATCTATAATGATTAATCTTAACCACGCCTCCAGGAGTTGTGATATGATATTTGAATAGATCTATAGAAGCCAATGTTTTCTATACTATGTATTGCACCCAAGTCTGAAGAACACATGGTTAACCCCATAAGTTGTTACTGTGACAGGAGATGGCAGCCTCTGTCAATGCACTGGAGTGGAGATTCACACCACTGAGGGCCTGAAAAAAGTGGCATGTTGAGTGGTGAAGGAGAAGTTCTCCTGAATTCAGGTGGCAAAGACTCTTCCTGGGGTTGGCCTAGTCCTAATGTCTCTTTCCCCTCCATTGATGAATGTATCCTCTTCACCACGCACCCTGACCTGCTAAATGCGTGCCTATTCCTGATAATCTCATGGTCAGGCCAGGTAGGAAAGTTTACCTATCACTTATCTTATTTCTCCTTACTCATGTCATCCTCTCCTCCTCTCCAAAGAAATACACATATCTCACACATTGTTCTCACTCACTGCTTTAATCTCTTCTCTATAATGTACATTTATTATATTGTTATTATTGCACTTAAGCTTCCTTTTAAACAGTCCTCATGTCAACTGTAATGGCAACAAAAGTTGGAGCATCAGTAGCCTCTACCTTGGTAGGTTTACCATTAGGCCACACATCTCCTTCTTCCACACAGGTATGCCACACTGATATCTATGTGACTAACACACTCTAGAGAAATGTATGTCTTTGTCACATTACAATACTAACATTAGAGACTCTTACATATATGTTGAACACAATATGCTCCACCCCCAGATATGTTATAATGTATTAGGGATCTAATGGTCTTATACAAATCTCATCTTTCACTTTTAAGGCTCTTTGTTGTCTGTCTCTGGTCTCTGGTCAATGGCCACTACCTCTTCTTCTGTTTAAGCTAGTGCAGTGGCATGTGGATTGGCCTCACACAACAGACGGAGGGCACAGCCTGGTAAGTCTTCTGCCAGATCACAAGCTGTCTAACCATATTTCTCTATTCGTGTCAGGATATATCACATTTTATTTCTTTACATAATTTAAATCCTATGTTCTGTCTGGCTGTAATGAAATTATTAATGACTAAACTCTTGGATCCAGCACATTTATATCTACTGGTTTATGCTATGTGTATCATTTACATGTTACTATAAACTGATACTAGTTTTGTAGGTATATTTACTAAATCTGTGTATGTCTTTCTTCTCAACTTCAGTGATACGATGGCCCCTGGTGTCTACACTATGCTCCCACCAACTTAAAACAGAAGGCAGATATTTAACCGTCTACCATCCATTGGTCAGGCAGGTCTGTGACATTTGTACTTATACATCTAAATAAGGTAGTTTAAAGTTATTTCCACTCATCATAATTCCTTTAAAAATGTATGTACACTGACCAATAGCTATGATTTTGAAAGTGTAAATATATATGTAGTCGTCACTAGGTAGCTATACTTAGGACTTAGTTTCGGTAGAAAAAGTGTTGTTTTGTTTCACAAAATGTTCCAAAAACAATGGTGGTTGCTTCAGCTGCTGTCTGGAAAGTTTCAGGGTGATCTGTCAAGCAAGGGCTGAGAAAAAGGGGGGGTCCTAAAACACGTTTTTCCCATTAATTTTTCCATAGGGATTCTGAAAAGCGATATCGGTGAAACCACTGGACAGAATCACACCAAATTTGGCACAAAGATAGCTCATGGTCCAGAAAAAGGCCTTTTTGATATTTGATGTAAATCCATTCAGTAGTTTTGGAGAAATTAATGAAAAGCAAATTTTGTATATATAGGGACGTGAAGGATTTGTAACCCCGTGCTTCGTCATTCTCAAGGCTGTGGGTGGGCCAAGTCCCAGGGGCATCATTAATTTTAATGCGGGGGCTGCCTGCCCCGCCACAGCCCTGAGGACCACCACCCACCCAGGTCTAAAAACATTATGGCCCTCATTATGACATTGGCGGTAAATCCCGCTTACCGCCACGGTGACGGCTGCCTACATATCGCCGTGGTGGCAAATATCCGTTCGTCATATTATGACACACACACACCAATCCTACAGAATACTGCCACATACACAAATCCGCCAGCCCAAAGGTCAGTGTTAAAGTCTTGATACTAACACCCATACCGTTAAGCCAACAAAACAATGCCCACTACATCATGACCCATGAATCACCACGGCAGACATTCAATGGCAGTACACACCACCGTGCTCAGAATGGACACCCAAATACTAAACTGCACAACATTGGCCAATATCAAAAACATACACCTGACACTCATATACACACACCACATCCACCCACCCACCGTCAGCACTAAAAAAACACACACCCACATCACGCACAACCCTTTACGAATACAAATTATTGCCACAAGACTGACATCAAGACCACTGCGACAACTAGACACACACACATCACATACACCCATACATCCCTCACACACCCCACTACACACACTCAACCACAGTACCCAATACCCAAACACTTACCCACACAGCACACAATACTCATATCCCCACAAAGCCACCCCTGTTTCACTGATGAGGAGTTGTGGGTCATGGTGGAGGAAATTGTCAGGGTAGAGCCACAGCTGTTTGGAAAACAGGTACAGCAAATATCCATTGCCAGGAAGATGGAGCTATGGTGGAGAATCGTGGACAGGGTGAACACCGTGGGACAGCATCCAAGAACAAGGGATGACATCAGGAAGAGGGGGAACAACCTATGGGGAAGGTACGTTCCATAGCAGCAAGGCACCAGCTCACCATACAGAGGACTGGCGGTGGAGCCCCACCTCCTCCCCCACAACTCACAGCATGGGAGGAGCAAGTCTTGTCAATCCTGCATCCTGAGGGACTCACTGGAGTTGCTGGAGGACTGGACACTGGTGAGTCAATATTTATTACTTATCAACCTCTATACCTGCATGCCATCTCACACCCTCACCCTCACTCCCATCATTCCACTCCACCCACACACTGCAACTACACATATGACTAACCCCAATGCCCAGCCCTGCATGCAATACCAATGCATGGACAGCCCTCCCAGCCCTGCATGTAATACCAATGCATGGACAGCCCTCCCAGCCCTGCATGGACACCCATCACTAAAGTATTCACAGCATAGGGGAACTAACAATCCCACAATACATCAACATACCCAAACCAAGGTGGCAGGGCAACAGCAACAATAGAAGGGAAGCTAGGGATGTAGAATCTGTCACAGGCATGAAGCATAATACATCACTTACATCCCCGCAGGTGCCTCAGCCGATGTCAGCAGAGAGGAGGTGCCACAACAAACCAGTCCCCCAATGGAAGATGCCCCGAGTGATGACAGTAACTCTGGGCTACAGGATCTGGATCAACAACCTGGCCCATCAGGGACCACTGGACAGTTGGCCACCCAGCCCAATCACAGTCCACCACAGAGCCTCCCCCATCAGTATCCAACACCACAGCACCCACCCAGCATCCCCACACCTCTGTCCCCGGACACGTCAATCAGCAGTGTGCCCACCTGTACATTGACCCCAGTCCACACCTCACACCCAAGGCAATCAGGGACTTGGGGTCAGTGACAGTGGGCACACCGTTAAGAGGGCATTCACAGGGGAACAGGGACACTGGGAGGACCACTGTGCACCAGGGGGAGGACAGGCCCAGGTAACTGACTCTCCAGGAGGCACTCACCAAGATCCTGGATGCCAACCAACAATCCCAGGACATGATGGGCCATATCCTTGACAACATGCAGGAGAACAAGTGGCTGCAGGAGGAACACCATCAGGAGATCAGGGAGGACTTACAGGCCCTCAGCACCACCATGATCTCCATAGCAGGGGTGCTGGCAGACATGGCCAACATCATGTGGGAATGGAACGCACACCAGAGGGCCCCTACCACTAGCCAGTCTATTGACTAGCCCACCACGTCCGCTGCAGCTAGTGGGCAGGAGGCCCTGTCACAGGACCCACAGCCCACCAGCACCTCCCCCCCTGCAGAAGGTGAACCACCCCGTAAACATTCCCTGCGAACCAGACAGAAATCAGAGACACTTGCCAAGACCAAGACCATCGTCAGAAAATGAGACTCTCCTGATTGTCTCCCTTGTGTCCCACCCTGTCTCCTTGTCTCCTTGTCCACTCTGAACTGTCTTTGCTCCCCTTGCTATGGCCCCTTGGACACTGGACCTGTGCTACAAACAGACTGGGACAATATCCTGGACGTTCCTCTACCATCACCCCTTCCATTGCACTTTACCCTCAATTTTATAGCACAACAATAAATACCCTTGAACACAACTTGACTGATAGCATTTTATGTGTTGAAAATGTGCATTCAGGGGAACAGTCACATCGGGTGCAAATGATATGAACACTGTGATAGCATACAATTAATGACCTGTAACTGTCTGTAGTAATCACATCAGGACACTGTTGTCATATCACCAACATCTGTAAAATGACAAGACAGAGGTAAGTTGAGATGCAAAGGAAGTGAATGACATTATGCTACATTCACACAGATGAAATCAATAGTGAGAGCAATGATCAGTTCCACTGTCTCACCTGTGTCATTAGAAGTATTGGTGTATAACTGATGTTCTATTGTCCACATCCTCATCCTCTGCCTCCTCATCCTCACTGTCCTCAGGGTCCACTGCTGCCTCAGGGGCATCTCCAGTGTCCTCCTCTTGCAGAAAAGGCACATGTCATCTGAGGGCCAGGTTGTGCAACATGCAGCACACCACTACTATCTGGCAGACCTTCCCGGATGAGTAGCACAGGGATCCACCTGTCAGATGGAGGCACCTGAACCTGGCCTTCAGGAGGCCGAAGGGCTTTTCGATCTTTCTTCTAGTTCGCCCATGTGCCTCATTATAATGGTTCTCAACCCCTGTCCTGGCATTCCTCACAGGGGTTAGGATAGCCAGAGTCACCTGCAAGTATTGAGGGACAAACATTAGCCTAACACAATGCTATGGGGATAACACCTAAAGGCATACACTGACATACATTGGGTGGGAACTCTGGCTCACTTATTAGCCACACCCGGTGCCTCTGTAGTTGGGCCATCACATTTGGGATGCTGCTATTCCTCAGGACAAAGGCGTCATGCACCGACCCAGGATACATGGCAGTGACGTGGGAGATGTACTGGTCCACCAGGCACACCATTTGCACATTCATTGAGTAGAAACTCTTCGGATTCCTGAACACCTGTTCATTCTGGCGGGGTGGGGGAAGTGAACATAATATGTGTACCGTCAATCACACCAATAATATTGGGGATATGCCCCTTTGCATAGAATCCTGCCTTCACTGTGGCCAAATCTTCCACCTGGGGGAAAACAATGTAGATGCACATGTGTTTCACCAAGGCAGACAAAACCCTTGCCAGCACAATTGAAAACATTGGCTGTGAAATTCCTGCTGCCAAGCCTACTGTCACTTGGAAAGAACCAGTTGCCAGAAAATGGAGCACCGATAGCACTTACACAAGAGATGGGTTCCCAGTGGGATGACAGATGGCTGATATCGGGCCAGGCTCCAATTGGGCACATAGCTCTGTGACTGTGGCCCTGTCAGTTCTATAGAGGAGTATAATGTGCCTGTCCTCCAGTGTAGCCAAGTCCACAAGGGGTCTGTACACTGGGGCTTGTCTCCTCCTGCTATTCATCCACAGCAGTAGGTATCTAAGGGACATAGGAGTGAGTAAGCTGTCACAATTTTAACAATGGAACTACAACCTCAGTGTACATACAGCATCAATGTGATGGGACAGTAAGAATGGCAATGTATGTGCAATTTTTGGCAATGACGCAGTTATGGTTTATCTGATTGTTGTCCACCACCATGAAATGATGACCACCTGTCCTGTATCTTGGGAGAGGTGGAAGTGAGGTAACTCCTCTGACGTTGGGCATCGTGGCGAAAGGCGGTCTTGCACCGTCGTGCAATTCCTCATTGGCTAATATGGGGCTCTATGGAGTACAGTGGCCAAAGGGGATCAGCACCGGGGGCGACGGTGTACATCGCCACGGACGTGACTGCCATTTTCTATCTAAATCCTCACTTGTTTCCTGACTTTCCACAGGACAACACCAACACTGTGTGTGCTGCAGTGACCTGTGTCTGGAAACTATCATGTCCCATGTGACCGGGGAAATGGCCCCTGTCTTCACTTCGGAGGAATTGGAGCGACTGGAGGCAAGGGTCCTACCCCATTACGGACTTCTGTATGGGCCTCCAGACCAACAGGTGAGTACACCTTGGCCATGATGCATGTGGGAAGGATGCATTGAGATGTGTGTGCAAGCATCGTGTCATTGAGGGGGGGAATGTCTGTGGTAGTGTATATGATGGGCGCCAGACGATGTGTGTGCCAATGGTGATGTAAACAGGATTGGTGGGCCATATGTGTGACAGGCTGAATTGTATGTGTAATGGTGTCCTGTCTGCATTCCCTTTGCAGGTCAGCGCCCATCACTCGAAGGGATTGTGGTGTGCCATCGTCAAGGACGTGCGGACCCTGGGGGTCTACAGCAGGTGGAGCATCCACTGCAGGAGACAGTGGGAGTACCTGAGACGCTGGGCAGCACGGAAGACCGTGGAGGCCCAGCTTAGGATGGCCTCCCAATGAGGAAGGGGTGCCCGTCGGTACCTGACCCCCCTGATGGCCTGCATACTGTTGGTGGCCTACCCAGGGCTAGATGGGCGCTTGAGGGCATCACAGCATCCACAAGGCGGTGAGTACAGTGGGCGTTTGCTACAATAATTGGTAGGTGGCATGGGATCCGGGTGGTGCATGTGAATTAGTGGGTGCCCTTTAATGCAAGGCCAGACATTGCAGCGTGATCCAGCTCAAGGGTAATGGGTGTATGGCAAATGCAGGTAACCCAGCTCGTTTGCATCCATGTCAGTCGGGGCTTTGTGGGTCCCAGGAGGTGTGCAGTTGGCAGTGTTTGGCCCTCATCTTGCTGAGGCATCTAGCCAAATCAATGCCAGTGCAATGCATAGTGATTAATCCTGATCCCTGTGTGTGACGGTGCTGTGTATGCCAACTGTGGTGTTGGTCCTGTAATTGACCCAGTGTTCCCTTTCCCTCCCTCCCCCCTTTTTTCTTCTGTCATCCTGTCCATGTGTTCATTAGCATCATCTGGCGGAGAAGCAGGGGCACTGGCAACAGAGGGAGCTGCATACCACAGGACCCAGGAGGAGGAGTCCACCGATGCTGAAGGAACCAGTGGGACGGAGGGCGAGGGGAGCAGCATGGCGGAGACAGGAGGTGACAACACTGACTCAGATACCTCCTCCGATGGACGCTCCCTGGTGGTGGCGGACACCTCTGTGACCACCCCAGCTGCAGGTACACCTGCCACCCCGTACCAGCACCACCTTCCCAGTAGCCCCTCAGCGAGTTGCCCGTGCCTGCTTCCCAGGAGGGTGGGCATGTCCTTCGCTCCAGGCTCCTCAGGCCCTGCCCCAGTCAGCCCTGCTGCCCTGAGTGAGGAGGCTATTGACCTCCTGAGATCCATCTCTGTAGGGCAGTCAACCATTGTGAATGCCATCCAGGGGCTGGCATCCTAGATGCAGCAATGCAATGCATTCCTGGAGGGCATCGACAGTGGATTGGCGGCCCAACAGAGATCGATTCAGGCTCTGGCCTCATCTCTGATGAAAGCCATTGTCCTGTTCTTACTGTCCCGCCTCCAACTACCATTTCCCAGTCCCAGTCTCCTCAACCCCAACGCATCCCATGCACACATACAGATGAGCATGCACACAAGCCATCACACACTTCAGCCAACAAGCACTCACGCAAACACCAGACAGTTGCAGACACAACCACATCCACTGCCTCCACTGTCTCCCCCTGCTCCACCTCCCTCAGAGTCATGTCCACATTCACACCTGCATGCACTACTTCAACATCCACCACCAGCATCACCACACCAAGCAGCACACACACCTCACTAGCAGACACCTCCACAACATCCATCCATGCGTCCCCTGTGTCCTTTCTCACCCTGTCTGTCCCCCACTCCTAAATGACACAAATGCAGCCAATCAGACACCCAACAGCCATCCTCCTCATAACAGCCCACTGCCCATGCACCTGCACCTGCACCCATGTCCAGCAGATGCATTCCTCCAACAACCACTCCCTCAACCTCCACTCACATCCCTCCTTCCTCATCCCTCCTCCCTCATCTCGCCCCACCGTCCCTAAGAACCTTTTCCTTGCCCAACTTGACCTCTTCCCCTCTCACTCCCTCCCCTCAGTCCTGGGGACCACCACCTCCCTGGGACACTAATTATAAACAGTGGGTGGAGGCCACTTGGCACCCCTGCACCCCAGGGGCCAATACCAACCCAGGGCAGTAATTATAAACAGTGTGGGGGCCACCATCCCCCGCAGTCCTAGGGACCACCACTTTCCTTGGGCACTATAGACAAACATTGCTGTGGAGGCCACGCAACCCCCCCGCCTCCCGCCGCCCCAGGGACCACCACCTCTCTGGGGCTGTACTCATTGGAGGGGGTAGTGTGCCCCCCCTCGAGGAGCCTCTGATGGCTCTGGGGACAGCCAACGCCCAGGGCCGGCTCCTGCTATGTCCCAGGGGGCTCATCCCCAGGATGTAGCTGTTTGCTTTTGCTTGGTGGCCAAGCATAAGCAAACAAAAGTCAATTTTCTAACAGCGGGCGCTGTCAAACAGCTCCCGTGGTCAGAAAGCAGAGTTTTCAACGGTCTTCCCTGCGCACAAATATGCATGCAGGGCAGACAGATGAAAACATTGCTCCCGCAAGCTGGGAACTGCTATTTAAAGCAGCTCCCTGCTTGGGGGAGCAACGCTGGCTCCCACAGGGCGTTGGGAGCCGGCTGGGACCACGGGAGACTTGAGGCTGCCCGTGGTCCTGTCACTCTCTCTCTCTCTCTCTCTCTCTTCCATCCCCTGGAGGGATGGAAGAGAGAGAGTTGGTCATTGCAATGCTCTCTCCATGCAATGATTTAAATTAGTGAAAGCATAGTAAGCACTCACCTGTGGCATAATGGTTAGAGGCTCAGACCCTCACACTGAAAGTTGAAGGTTCTAGTCCAGGTGTGTCTGTGGTCATTTCCCTACCTTAATGTCTTTCAAACTTTAAACGTTTATGGTTAATACTGAAAGATGATTTCACGCTTTTTAATGTGCAAATACAATTTTCTTTTCCTTTTGTCCAGAAATATCTCATTCTAAGTGTATCATTCACCAAAACCTAAAAAACCCTCTACCTCTCTCCCTCTCATTCTCTTTCGCTCTCAATGTCTTTTTTTAATCTCTTTCTCCCACTCGCACACCCACTCAGACCCTTACACAACCACTCACAGATCCACTCAAAACCTCGTGCACCCACTCACAGCCCCACCCACACCCTTACACACCACTCACAGACCCACTCACTCACACATCTAACTCACAGACCCACTCACACTCTCATACACCCACTCACAGACCCACTGAAACCCTCACACACCCACTCACAAATCCACACTGACACACCCACTAAGAGATTGATTTACCCACTCTCATACCCTGACAGACACTCACGCACCTACTTACCGACTCACTCAGACTTTCACACTCCCACACACAGACCCACTGAAACCCTTACATACCACACAGACACTAAGGGGGTCATTCTGACCCTGGCGGCCGGTGGCCGCCAGGGCCACCGACCACAGGAGCACCGCCAACAGGCTGGCGGTGCTCCCACGAGCATTCTGACCGCGGCGGTTCAGCCGCGGTCAGAAGCGGCAAGTCGGCGGGCTCCCGCCGACTTACCGCTGCTCGGGGGAATCCTTCATGGCGGCGGAGCGCGCTCCGCCGCCATGAGGATTCTGACCCCCCCTACCGCCATCCTGTTCATGGCGGGAAAGCCGCCATGAACAGGATGGCGGTAGGGGGGGGGGTCGCGGGGCCCCTGGGGGCCCCTGCCGTGCCCATGCCAATGGCATGGGCACGGCAGGGGCCCCCGTAAGAGGGCCTCGCAAAGTATTTCAGTGTCTGCCTTGCAGACACTGAAATACGCGACGGGTGCCACTGCACCCGTCGCACCTTCCCACTCCGCCGGCTCGATTACGAGCCGGCATCCTCGTGGGAAGGGAGTTTTTCCCTGGGCTGGCGGGCGGTCTTTTGGAGACCGCCCGCCAGCCCAGGGAAAAACTCATAATACCCTCCGCGGTCTTCTGACCGCGGAGCGGTATAATGGGGGCGGAATTCTGGCGGGCGGCCTCCGCCGCCTGCCAGAATCAGAATCACCCCCTAAGACACTGATGCACTCACTCCCATACCCAGACACACCCTCTCACAACCACTCTAACTCCCAGGTACACCCTTCACACCTATTCTCACACCCAGAGAAACAGGCCACGGCCAACTCCCACGCGCACGGCAAAAGGGCTGTGCGCAGCGTGGGGTTGGTTGGTTAGCAGACATGTGCAGCAGTGGTTAGAATAACGTATACTAAGGAAAATTACTTTACATTAGAAAAAACATAGAAATTCACTTAATAAAACAAAGGTTACAGAGATGTTATAGTTAGGCACATTTTAAACGTACTAAACCATAGAAATCCACCTGTTATAATTAGAGTTATCTTAAATAACTACAACCTGCGCCTAAGGTAACTATAACTTGCGCCCTCACCATGCACTGCTAATTACTCCACAAATTACAGCACTCATGACATCTTTGATAATGTCACTAATAATATAAATTTCATATTTGCAGTGAAATTTTTGAGGAAAAAACTGCATGGCGAGGGCGTGAGTGAACCTTGCAGTGCTGCTGGTGAACCTGTTAAAGCCATACTTCTGGATACATTCAACAATGAATAGCCTGACAATGACAGGGGAGACTAAGGATGAAGGTGCACAACTCCCTAAAGTATTTTATAGTGATGAAAAGGAGGATTCTGTAGGAAGAGTACAACTTGTCTCTGAACTGAAGTATCTGGGAATTTTTCCCCTCTTTTCACGCTGACCCCAAGGTTGACATCTGTCTGTGTGCACAACATAGACACAGGGGATAGCTTTTCAGTGCAGAGCAAGGCTTACAGGATGTCAGTTTGGATCCAAGAATGCATCAAAGAAGGGACAGCTAAGATATAGGACATGAGAGTGATTTAGCATTCCCATAGCCTTTGGGTCAGCCCAGTAGTTCTGGTGCCCAGCAAGGGTCCACTCTCCTATACTATTGAGTGGACTCATGGACCCTCAATCAGGCCCCTAAGACAGAGACACACCCACTTCCCAGAGCTGATGATATAGGGGACCAGTTGGGTGCTTCTCGGCTCTTCTTCAACACCTTGCTTCTGTACAGCCAATATTGGCAGACCATATTGGTGGCCACTGCCAAGTAGAAGACCACATTCTCAGTGCCAGAGGGCTTGCACCAGTATAGGGGGAGTACAATTGTCTATCAAGGCAACAAAGCGCCAGGCAGGGCAGGCCTCTGTAGACTACTATGGGCATCAGGGGAGCAAATAAGATGTTCCACCCTTTGTATGCTAAGGTCCAGTCTGTGTAGGAAGTATCTACTGTCCAGAGATTGGTGAGATTGTTTTAAGAACTCACTGGGTTTTACAGGAGCTTTATTGCCAACTGTAGAACCCCAGTTGCACCCTTCACTACACTGTCTTCCATGAAGCAGTCAAAGAATATGATTTAACTACAGAGTGCCAGAAGGACTTTGAAGATCCGAAAACAACATTATGCAATTCCTTTGTGTTGAAGGTACATACCTACAGTCAGCCCTCCATTTTACAGAGTCCTGTCCATGGTAAAGCTAGGGTCCAGAACCTGTTCTGTGACATGAAAGGATGCACTAAGTGTACCCTCTTTAATTGGCATGGGACTGCTGTTCATTTTCAGGTGTTTGTAACATAAAGAGGTGGCAGCAGTATAATGATCTGTGAAGATTAAGGCCTGAGCACACCTTTTATCTGTCCTAAAAGGGGGTGTGACCTACTGGTGACTCTTACTGGCCACAATCATGAAAAAGTTCTGCTTTAATGTAACTGCCAGACCCTTACGGATAAATTCTGTGTGAGTAAATGCTAAATAGTGTGTAAGGGCCAGATGAAGCAAAGGGTATTTCCCATTCTGTGTCAATGGGAAAATGTGTTCGTACATATGGCTCTAAGTGTGGTAAATACATAACAGTGAGACTATGTGCAATGTGATTATGTTTGCATTTTGAATGACCCCTGGTTTAGGATGGCACAAGATGGAGGCTGAGTACAGCTTCCACAGACACTCAAAGTGCATTAACTGCATTCTGAAGATGGAGGGTGGAGACCCAGGCACTGATGCGAGGGAGGATGGAGACCTAGGCACTGAGGTGTGTGACTGCTCTTATGAATTCTATGAGGACTTTTTTTTAACAATGGTTATTTGATTAGGTTTCCTCAGCAGTGTTATTGTGTGGATGGCAGAGGAGAGGGGCTGAGCCAGCCAATTCTATTTTTAAAAGTGGGTGAGTTTCTAAGCAAGGTTTGCAAGTTTGCCTGTGCTATTTCAGGTAGGCTGATGACAGCCATCTGCAAAGGTTTCACACATCATTGTGTCCATGTTTTATATTGTTTCTGCTTGGGGGAACACACCTTCATCACCTGCTGTGAGAGCCATTACCTTTCACAAAGGTTGTGTCTGCACTGCAGCCAGAAATGACATTTGAAAAGGTACCACCCACCCCCAGTTTAAGAACTTCAGACAATGGATCATTATTCTCGGTCTGGCAATGAGCATAAACGTGGGGTGCAAACCACCCCACATCTTTCCAGTTCCAAGCTACATTACTAACCAAGGAAGAGAGTGCACCTCAGAGTACTCAAAGTACTGTGGTGCAAGCAGTGCTGGTGTGTGCATGAGAACTAGTCTCCCAGAGTTGAGCAGACATCACCTAAAGTCTGCACAGCTTGCATGAGAAGTTGAGGATCTGCCTACCACCTAAAAACCTGCCTCTCTGCTCAGAGGGGGAAGGAGGGTGCATGGCCCTGTTGGAGGAATACCTATCCAGGAAGAGAAGCCCAGTGAGTTCCCCGCATGTGGTACAACCAGAAAAAACTGACTACTGTTGGAAGCACAACCATGCTGACCGAGATGAGAAGGGTTATTTAATCTACCTTTGTGGTTCTTATGGGGAACTGCATGAAGAAAACTCAAGACCACTGTATGCTGTCTAGGATATGTGCAGTCATTATGACAGGACTAATCCTGTCACTGCTCATTGCACAATATGCTGAAGACGATTGGTGTCATTTGTGTAGCAAAGAGCCAACCCCCAAGGTCCAGAGAGTGCCACTACCAAGGGCAAAACACAAGGCAAACAGGCCAGCTGCACTGTATACCCGAGAGACACTTCAGCCAGGTTTGAGGCTGTCAACCATGGTTTTGCACTACTACTGAGGATGCTGCTGGTATAAAATAGACAAGTGTGCTGATTCAAGCAGCTACAGTTGAATCCCTTTCAAACAGGTGCACAGGCATGAAAGAAAGAGATTCCGACTTTATCTTGATCTGTAAAAAACAGCCTTTTGTTAGATTACATTGTTACCAGTGTGAACCTTTTTAGCTCAATATCACACAAAATGATCCATGGGTTGATACTGCAAAGTAAACACTTATTTAACTCAACCTCTTCTGTTATTCCCTACCACTTCTATCCCCTTGAGACATTCCACAACTGGGGGAACCATATCGGACCAGGGGAGGGAGCACTAGAGATGATGGGGCTCCTATCTGTAGTTATGAATAACAAATCATGTCCGGAGCCCTAACAGAACAGGTAGTATTTCGTTATACTGCGTTATACTGACATTAAAATACTTCTGTTTATGTACGATAACCACTGAACTTTACAGTGAATAATTGTGTCTGTTAGTTGACTGTCTGATTTGCTGCTCTCCACACCACCTCCTTGAAAGACCTTTGACTGTTCACCCTCACTACCCTGAGAGTCAAGTGTGAAAGAAGTGTGGCAGAGCCATAGTAGGATAGACCCTGGCACCCTGTGGCAAAGGACCCCCACCTCCGGATTTGTGACCCAGTAGCCCCTGTCAACCTTGTGGACCCCTCCCCGAAGGAGTACTTGGCCAAGTTTCCAGAGTATGGACCTGAAGACACCAGCAACAAAAGATCCAAACCACCATGGCTGTGGCCCAGTAGCCCATATTTGGTGGGCAGCCCTCCAAATGGAGGTTAATGGTATGTTTTAGTATCTACATGTGCCTTTCTAAAATCCGGCTTAATTTTCCATTAACTTCACACATTTAGGGGGTCATTCCGACCCTGGCGGTCCAAGACCGCCAGGGCCGGGGACCACGGAAGCACCGCCAACAGGCTGGCGGTGCTTCCCAGCCCATTCTGACCGCGGCGGTAAAGCCGCGGTCAGAAAAGGGAATCCGGCGGTTTCCCGCCAGATTTCCCCTGCATGGGCTGAATCTCCATCTTCTGACCGCGGAGCGGCCATTTGGCGGTTCCCGCCAGGGTCAGAATGACCCTCTTAGTACCTTATATTCCTAATTTTCCTGCCACTCTCTCTTGTCCCTTTCACCTTTACTCCTAATAGATATACTTTCATTTGCAGAGTTCTTTGCACTTGTGATGAGTATCTCTGCACATAAGAGATCTCTGCCTGTAGGTTAGTGAAAACCATTTGTGTGTATATAAAGTAGTGCCACAGGAGTATTACTTTACATACTAAAATATGCTTTTGTGAATAGGCCCCATAGTGTTTCTTCAAAGGTGACCGAGGATTAAACTTGATGGTCCCTATGCCAATATTTCCAGTTGTGTCTCATTAGTTAGGGCATCCAAGTACCCTTTTCTTCAGACCTCATTTCCTCCACCTTGGAGCTTTTTTGAAACTTTTATAACTCATGTCTTCACTCAATGTGCTTCCCAAAGGACCATCCCTTTTCTTGCCCTTTGTACCTTATGTAGTTGTTTCCTGGATTGATTCTGCCACCTTACTCTTGGTAGGGTAACTGAAATCTACATTATTTGCTCTGAGGTAAGTGCTTAATGCAGTAGCCAACCTGGTTGTGGACCATTAAAATCAGGGTTTCTTAAGGATGGCAGCTTGTATGGAAGAGAGGGCACATTCCGAGATAAATTATTTCTTGACTCAGCATTTCTAGCTCTGTATACTACAGAACTCTGCACAATGCTGACACATTTCCAGCTTTGTAAACTACAGAGCTCTGCATGTTGTTGACACGTATTGGACAGAACCATGCTCACAATTTTTGCCTTCTGTGCTCAGGAGTAGCAACAGATCAAATGCCATTAAAGCCAACTGTGTGTCAAATGTGTGTCAACTGCAATTACCACAACTCAAATAACCTATTGAATACTGAGAGCAAACTCTGGGCTGTTTCAAACTTTCATTTCAACATTGGAGCACTATTATCCCACCCTCCCAGGTACAATTCTTGAACATGTGAAACTGCCACCCTCTAACCATTCCCCACTGGCATACCTCCATAGTACCAGAAACACAAACAAACAAACCCATCCTACCACATTATGTTCTCCAGTGTCAATTCAAACTCCTTGTCGCCTTGATTACAAACACATGGAGCTTCCCCCACTTACTGATAACCTCCCTGCTACACACCACTCCCTCCCATATTACAAATACCCACGTTTATCACTGACCTACAGTGGGTTAGTCTTTTCAGCACTACCACACTTCTCTTCCACCCCTACTACAGTCCCTCTGATATTCACAATAAACACCACCTCATATAATACCTGCTGTCCACTTCACCTCACACCCTTCCCTCCTCGATGTACTGCACCATGACTCCCCTCTCACTCTGAATCCCCATAGTCATATCCCCTGATCACCGAACTGACACCAACACATCTGAATGGTCAATTTCACCTACAGCTATCCAGCATCAACTATGCATGCATCCTCTTCATGCACTCAGACTAAAATACCTTATCTATCACTCAGTTTACTCTTTTCACCACATGACAATGACACAGGGCTACTGACATCTGTCTCCACCTCATCCTACCACCACAAAGGGCATCTTCTGCAACCACACTGAGGGTGCACATCACACATCACCTTGCTCCACTCCTACACACTGCACATTACTCTCTTTTCTGCCTTTTACACCCACACAATGTAATTTCCCCACACACACCAACACCACACATTTTCCCGCCCTCCCTCCGAACTCCAATCCCCATATCTTCATCTCTATAACCTACTCCTAGAATACGAACTAAGGGGGTCATTCTGACCCTGGCGGTCATGGACCGCCAGAGCCAACGACCGCGGGAGCACCGCCAACAGGCTGGCGGTGGTTCCTGGCCAATTCTGACCGCGGCGGTAAAGCCGCGGTCAGAAAAGGGAAACTGGCGGTTTCCCGCCGGTTTTCCCCTGGCCATAGGAATCCTCCATTGCGGCGCTGCAAGCAGTGCCGCCATGGGGATTCCGACCCCCTTCCCGCCATCCTGTTCCTGCCGGTTCTTACCGCCAGGAACAGGATGGCGGGAACGGGTGTCGTGGGGCCCCTGGGGGCCCCTGCACTGCCCATGCCACTGGCATGGGCAGTGCAGGGGCCCCCTCACAGGGCCCCATAATGATTTTCAGTGTCTGCTTAGCAGACACTGAAAATCACGACTGGTGCCACTGCACACGTCGCACCCCAGCAACTCCGCTGGCTCCATTCGGAACCGGCTTCATCGTTGCTGGGTCTTTCCCGCTGGGCGGGCGGGCGGGCGGCCTTTTGGCGGTCCCCCGCCCGCCCAGCGGGAAAGTCAGAATGACCGCCGCGGTCATTTGACCGCGGTGCGGTCTTCTGGCGGGGGAACTTTGGCGGGCGGCCTCCGCCGCCCGCCGAAGTTGGAATGACTCCCTAAATCTCTCCTACTGAAAATTCTCCCAGCTAGATTACACTATATCCCATTTATGCTCCAGACTATCTTCTCTCCTTGGCTTGCTACACACTCAGTTAAAGCCACACTATCTCTGGGTTTAAGTACCTGACTGTAGCAGTCTACCTTCCCCCTAACAGATCCATACCCATTCCTTACCATGCTGACATTGTCAACCTACTTGCAAGTTACAGCACCCCATTCCCCCGCCTCTTCCACATTCTTTAGGGGGTCATTACAACATTGGCGGTAGAAGGCGCTTACCACCATGCAGAAGACCGCCAATACACCGCTGCGGCGGCGGCATTCCACCACAGCTATTATGACACACATCTTGGAATCCACCGAAATTCAGACACCCACACAACACCGCCACACCAAAGGTCAGTGATAAACTGTCGGAAACAAATCCTCCACCTCCACGCCAAGAGAAACACGCCCATGCTATTACGACCCGGTCCACGCGGCGGTCTTTCAACCGCGGTATTCCATTGGCGGCACACACCGCCGCGCTCAAAATACACACTCATCTCCAAAACACCGCCACATTGGACAATTCAAAATACACACACCTGATACACATACAAACAACACTCCCACACACCAAACACAATATAAAACACACACCCACATCACCCACAAACCCCTACGACCAAAAATCAGACACGAAGGCGACAGAGAGAGAGCACAGAATAGACAACCCCACTACACAGAGGCACACAACACCATCACCCACACAACATCCACGCACAAAACAGCACACACCACTACACTCACCACACTCATCACCACATACACCACGCCACACATCACCCACATCACCCCATGGCACGCCAAAGACACCCCCGCTTCTCCGAGGAGGAGCTCAGGGTCATGGTGGAGGAATTCGTCCGGGTAGAGCCACAGCTATTTGGCTCACAGGTACAGCACACATCAATAGCCAGGAAGATGGAGTTATGGCGCAGAATAGTGGACAGGGTGAACGCCGAGGGACAGCACCCAAGAAATAGGGAGGACATCAGGAAGAGGTGGAACGACCTACGGGGGAAGGTGCGTTCAACGGTCTCCAGGCACAACATCGCGGTACAGCGGACTGGCGGCGGACCCCCACCTCCTCCCCCACAACTAACAACATGGGAGGAGCAAGTCTTGACCATCTTGCATCCTGAGGGCCTTGCATGAGTCGGTGGAGGATGGGACACTGGTAAGTCAAATCTTAACTATCATATCCCCCACCCTACCTGCATGCTATCACACACCCCCTCCCTCACCCCCTCCCCTATCACTACAACTCCTCACTAATCTACCCATGACACAAACCACCCATCCCAACACCAAGCCCTGCATGACACAACTGAGCATGGACACCCCTCACTAAAGCATGCCCACTGCACATACCCAGAACACCCCCCCAACCATCACCACACAAACTCACACACAGGAGTGCATGCACTGGGGTACACAAACACCCACCCATTGCACACCATTACACACACACATGCAATAATCATGCTCTTATGCCCCTGCAGGAACCCGAAGGACCATCACCACACCAGAGGGTCCAGACAACACCACTCCACCCCCAGAAGAGGCCCACAGTGACGAGAGCAGCTCTGCCCTACTGGATCCTGATGACCAGCCAGGACCATTGTGGGCCTCGGGACAGTCGGTTCCCCTTGCACAGGCACAGCCCAACACCGACCTTCCACCCTCTGGTAACACCAGCACAGCACCCACCCAGCGGGCCCAAACCTCCCTACCCAGGACAGGTCAATCAGCGGTGTGTCCACCACTACAGGGCACCCAGGCTAACCCACCACCCCAACAACAACAGGGACCTGGGGGCAGTGGTAGTGGGCACACGGTCCAGGGGACGGAGGCACAGGAACACAGGGGAACTGGGAGGGCTGCTGTGTGACAGAGGGCAGACAGGCCAAGGGAACCCACTCTCCACAAGGCCCTCTCCTCCATCATGGGAGCATACCACCACTCCCAGGAGACGATGGCGACGGTTCTGGACAAGTTGCAGGAGACCCTGCGTCTGCAGGATGAATTGTATTTGGGTGTTCAGGGAGGAGCTCAGGACCATCAGCTCTGCCCTGGGCACCATCGTAGGGGTGCTGAAGGACATACAGCAGACCTTGAGGGACACCGTGGCACTCCAAGGGGCCCCTGACACTAGCCAGGACGATGAAATGCCCACCACCTCCGCTGGTGCTAGTGGACAGGACAGGACCAACACACCAGCACCCCACCCCCTGCAGACGGACAACCACCACGCAAGCGGTCCCTGAGATCCAGGAACAGGACAGAGCAAGATGGCAAGACCCCCGCCAGGAAATGACACCACCCTGATTGTCCTCCCACTGTCCCACTTTGTTACCCTGTCCATACTTTAACTGCCCCAGCTCCTCTTCCTATGCCCAGATGGGCAGTGCACCTGTGAGACTAATAGACTGGACTCTGCCATGGACATTCCTCCACCATCACCCATCCTCATTTTACAACCCCCTCCCATTTCTGAGCACTTCAATAAACACCCTTGAAACACAAAACAATCTGGAGTCAGTCTGTGATTTAGTAAAAATGTATGGGTGTACCATTCTAAAGCTAACATACCTATGTCACATATCACAAGCCCTTGAAGGATGCAAGCAGTTGACACGTAGGTAACCACACCTGTGAAACCGTAATGGAAGGGTACAACTCAGTTACCAAATGTTGACTTAAATCGAAAAACAGGATAGAGGTAGACGTGTGAAAGTTAATGTAATGCTAAAAATGAAAATGTTCTCACCTGTGTCTCACTGGAAATATTGCTGTATGACTGACTCCCTGTTGTCATTGTCTTCTTCATCAGCTTCATCCTCATCACTGTCCACAGGCTCCACAGGCACTACAGCTGCTACAACATCGTCATCTGGATGCAGAAAAGGCACCTGGTGTCGCAATGCCAAATTATGGAGCATGGAGCAGGCGATGATGATGTCGCACACCTTCTTCTGTGAGTAGAATAGGGATCCACCTGTCATATGGAGGCACCTGAACCTGGCCTTCAGGAGGCCGAAGGTGCGTTTGATCGCCCTCCTAGTCCGCCCATGGGCCTCATTGTAGCGTTCCTCTGCCCTGGTCCTGGGATTCCTCACTGGGGTCAATAGCCAAAAAAGGTTGGGGTAACCAGAGTCCCCCAAAAGCCATACACGGTGCCTCTGGAGTTGACCCATCATATCAGGGATGCTGCTATTCCGCAGGATGTAGGCCTCATGCACTGAGCCAGGGAACATAGCATTTACCTGCGAGATGTACTGGTCTGCCAAACATACCATCTGTACATTCATCGAATGATAACTCTTCCTGTTACTGTACACCTGTTCATTCCTGTGGGGGGGGACCAGAGCTACATGGGTCCCATCAATAGCACCTATGACGTTGGGGATATGTCCAAGGGCATAGAAGTCACCTTTCACTGTAGGCAAATCCTCCACCTCAGGGAAAATGATGTATCTCCTTACGTGTTTCAGCAGGGCAGACAACAATCTGGACAAGACGTTGGAAAACATAGGCTGGGACATCCCTGATGCCATGGCCACTGTTGTCTGAAATGACCCACTTGCAAGGAAATGGGGCACTGACAGCACCTGCACATCAGGGGGGATTCCAGTCGGATGGCGGATTGGTGACATCAGGTCTGGCTCTAACTGGGTACATAGTTCCTGGATTGTGGCACGGTCAAACCGGTAGGTTACGATGACCTGTCGCTCTTCCATTGTCAACAGGTCCACCAGCGGTCGGTACACCGGAGGATTCCGCCATCTTCTCATATGTCCCAGCAGACGGTGCCTACGAAGGACAACAGCGAAGAACCAGTCATTAGTCCTCCAGGTATGTACCCACAGTCACACACAAGACTACACCACTCACATAACCCTTCCTGTATGTGTGTTGAGTGTAGGCCTAGCTATGTGTGACGCAGTATGAAATGAAGCCATGTGGGCCCCTGAAATGGCGGCTGCCTGACCTCTAAACTGGGACAATGAGATTGTGGGGTAACTGCACTGGCGTTACACACCGTCGCGGTAGGCGGTCGTAGACCGCGGCGCAATGCTGCATTGGTTAACATTGGACCCTATGGGTCCCAGGAGCCAATGAACAGGTGCGCCGGCGGTGATGATGCGCACCGCCGCGGACGTCACCACCGCGGACGTCCCCGCCATTTTCTATCTGTTCAATCACTAGATACCTGACCTTCGACAGGATAGGACCTACACTGCAAGTGCTGCTGTGACCTCGGTCTGGAAGCGACGATGGCTGCTGCGTCTGGGGAAAGGGCCCCTGCCTTCACTGCACAGGAGTTGGAGAAACTGGTAGAGGGGGTCCTCCCCCAGTACACGCTACTCTACGGTCCTCCAGACCAACAGGTTAGTACATAGGGAGCACGTTGTATGGGCTAGGCCTGGGTGGAGAGGGCTGGTTGGAAGAGGGAAGGGGGCAGAGTCCATAGAACATTAATGCATGGGAATGAATGGGCCACATGGCTAGAGTAGGGAGGGGGCCACTCACAACGACGGTGCAGTTGGTAATGACTGTTCCTCTTTCCTTGTTCATGTCATGTAGGTCAGCGCCCACCAGAAGAGGGACATTTGGCGTGCCATCGCCAAGGAGGTCCGGACCCTGGGGGCCCACCAGAGAAGGGGCACCCACTGCCGTAAGAGATGGGAGGACATTCGCCGCTGCAGCAAGAAGACGGCGGAGGCTCAGCTGGGGATGGCCTCCCAACGTGGGAGGGGTGCCCGTCGCACCATGACCCCCCTGATGTTCCGGATCCTGGCGGTGGCCTACCCGGAGTTGGATGGGCGCTTGAGGGCATCACAGCAGACACAAGGGGGTGAGTACAACCTCATTCTGGGGACTTTGCGTGCAGTGGAGGTGTCTGGGTGGGGGAGGTGGGCTGTGGGTGTCCCTAGGCCAGGGCGAGTTAGGTAGGCAAGGCCCCTCCGTAATGTAGGCCAGGTGGCACTCTACCCCACCTCAGCAGAGTGCCAAGTCGAGGTATAGTTGCCCCTGTGGCATCCATGTGCGCCGATGTCCACCATTGCCATATAGGCCATATCCCAGAAATTGCATGTGCAGAGGGCAGGAGCACGGCGTAATGCAGGGGGCATCTGCGTTTGTCTTGTCCGCCAACGGTAGCGGTATGCCATGCACTAAAACCCTCTTTCTTCTGTCTCCCCCCCCTTTGTCTGCTCTCCCTGTCCTTTTGTACATCAGCATCAACAGCCGGAGGTACAGTGGCACCGGAGCACGAGGGAGCTGCATCCCACATGGCCATGGAGGGCCACACCACAGACTCTGAATGCACCAGTGGGACGGAGGGCGAGGGGAGCTTCTCGTCGGCCACCGGATCACCAAGCAGCGACACGGACTCGTTCGACGATGGGAGCTCCCTTGTGGTGGCGGCACCATCTGTGCCCCCACCTCTACAGGTACAGCCGCCACCTCCCCTACCAGCACCGCCCTCCCAGCAGCCCCTCAGCGTTCGCCGCGTGCCCGCTCACCCAGGAAGGTGGGCATCACCTTCGCCCCAGGCACCTCAGGCCCTTCCCCAGTCACCCCTGCTGCCCTCAGTGAGGAGGCCATTGACCTCCTCAGGTCACTCACTGTTGGGCAGTCTACCATTGTGAATGCCATCCAGGGTTTAGAACGAGAGTTGCAACACGGTAATGCATTCCTGGAGGGCATTCATTCTGGTCAGGCTGTCCTTCAGCGAACCCTGCAATCTTTGGCCTCAGCACTGATGACAGCATTTGTCCCTGTGTCTAGCCTCCCCCCTCCAACTTCCTCCACCCAGACCCAATCTCCTGTACCCCAGCCCATCCCAAGCACACCTACAGACCAGCATGCACACAAGTCAACACACCCAAGTAGCTCAAGCAAACATAGGCACCACACACACCACAAGCACTCACGCAAGCCTCACCCACATACAGACACAACAACATCCACTGCCTCCACTGTGTCCCACTCCTCCTCTTCTCCCTCCTTCCTCCCAGTGTTGTCTACACTCTCACCTGCATGCACTACATCTACAGCCACTAGGACTCGCACCAGTACACCCAGCATCACACCGCTCACCTGCACTCACCACCTCCACTGCCATTTACACGTCCCCTGTGTCCTCTCCCAGTGTGTCTGTGACGCCCCCTCCCAAAGTACCCAAACGCCGGCAATCACTCACCCAACATCCATCCACCTCACGACAGCCTCCAGTACCTGCACCTGCACCCAAAACACCTAAAGTGACACCTCCGACAACCACCTCCTCTTCCTCCACTCCCAGACCCCCTCCAGCTACCCATCCCAGTGTTCGTCAGAAACTGTCCCTCTGTAAAGTTGACCTTTTTGCCCCCAGCCCACCCCCTCCAATTCATCAGTCCCGTCGTAGCGCCTCAGCCAAAAAGCCTCCAATACCAGTGGTGCCTGTTCAAGGTTTTTGGAGTGCACCGGCCACCAGGGCAGGCAGTAGGACCCGGAGCCAAGGCACTGGCAGCCCACCCCTGTAAAGGCAATAAAATTGGAGAGTGGACGACGGGCCCGTGTTAAGACTCCAGGCGGGAAAACAACTGACATGGGTTCCAAGGGGATTGGAGAGTCAGCTGTGACTCCACCAAAGGTGGGGAAGGGCCAGAGGAAGTCTGCCCAGCCTGTTGTGAGTGTCACGGCGGAGAAGTGCGCCATCATTTCCAGCAGTCGACACACAACCGCCAGCACCGTCGTTACTGGTCCGGAGACCACGGCCATAGTCACAGCCCAGGAGGGCCCCACTATCGTCACTGGTCCGGAGACCACCACCAGAGTCACAGCCCAGGAGGGCCCAACTATTGTCACTGGTCAGGAGACCACCGCCGGAGTCAGTGCCCAGGAGGGCCCCACTATCGTCACTGGTCAGGAGACCACTGCCAGAGTCACAGCCCAGGAGGGCCCAAGTATCGTCACTGGTCAGGAAACCACCTCCACCGCCGGAGTCAATGCCCAGGAGGGCCCCACTATCGTCACTGGTCAGGAGACCACAGCCAGAGTCACAGCCCAGGGGGGCCCAAGTATCGTCACTGGTCAGGAGGCCACCGCCAGAGTCACAGCCCAGGAGGGCCCAAGTATCGTCACTGGTCAGGAGACCACCGCCAGAGTCACAGCCCAGGAGGGCCCAAGTATCGTCACTGGTCAGGAGACCACCGCCAGAGTCACAGCCCAGGAGGGCCCAAGTATCGTCACTGATCCAGAGACCACCGCCAGAGTCACAGCCCAGCAGGGCCCAAGTATCGTCACTGGTCAGGAGACCACCGCCACCACCGGGGTCAGTGCCCTGGAGGGCTCCGGCTGCCACAGCCCCGCTGGGCAATGATGAAACGTCATGTCACACACCAATGTCCTTATCAGAACCGCCATGGCAAAGCACTGCTGAACAGGGCAAAGACCGCCATTTCAATGCACCGCTGAACAGGGCATAGACCACCATGGCAAAGCACCGCTGAACTGTCCTGAACCGCCATGGCAAAGCACCGCTGAACTGTCCTGAACCGCCATGTCAAAGCACCGCTGAACTGTCCTGAACCGCCATGGCAAAGCAACGCTGAACTGTCCTGAACCGCCATGTCAAAGCACCGCTGAACTGTCCTGAACCACCATGGCAAAGCACCGCTGAACTGTCCTGAACCGCCATGGCAAAGCACTGCTGAACTGTCCTGAACCGCCATGTCAAAGCACCGCTGAACTGTCCTGAACCGCCATGGCAAAGCACCGCTGAACTGTCCTGAACCGCCAAGGCAAAGCACCGCTGAACTGTCCTGAACCGCCAAGGCAAAGCACCGCTGAACAGGGCAAAGACCGCCATGGCAAAGCACCGCTGAACAGGGCAATGCACCGGGTAGGAATGAATGGCCCGCCACATCTGGCATCCTTATCCCATGTGCAGCTGGGACAGTGACAGGACACGACCTTTCACAGGGAGACTCATCCAGTGTGGGCAACAGTCCCCCCCAGTACCAGTAGAGACCTGCATCAACTTGAGAGACTGTGGCTTTGCACTCCCCAGGATGGCACAATGGGCAAACCACCCACTGTATAGACTTGAGAGACTGTGGCTTTGCACTCCCCAGGATGGCACAGTGGGCAAACCACCCACTGTATATACTTGAGAGACTGTGGCTTTGCACTCCGCAGGATGGCACAGTGGGCAAACCACCCACTGTATAGACTTGAGAGACTGTGGCTTTGCACTCCCCAGGATGGCACAGTGGGCAAACCACCCACTGTAGAGACTTGAGAGACTGTGGCTTTGCACTCCCCAGGAGGGCATGAATGGGCATGGAGCCCCGTCGTGGATCTGGCTTTGCAGTCATCCGGCTGAGGTGCCCCCCCTTCCCTTCCCCCTGAGGTGCCTGTAGAATTTCTATCTGATGCCCCGGCAGTGTTCTCTCAGATTGTGGTCAGCTATCGTTTGTGGGCCTCGCCCATGTATTTTGGACTGATGGTGCCAATTTTACATTGTTATGTACATATCTGCACTACTTCTCGTCTTGTATATAATTATGACTGATTTTCAAATATATATCTGTATATTTTTGTATGACATGTATATTGGCACATTACATTGTTTGACCGATTTTCGCTTTGTGTATTCATTCTTCCGGGGGGATTGTGGGTTGTTACTGTGATTTTTGTGAATGAATTGGTGTGTATGTTGTAATATGCGATGGTGGGGGTGGGGGTGTTTGGTGTGTGTCCCCCTAACTTTTGCCTCCCCCCTCCCCCATGTCGTAGGTGCAGTACTCACCGTTGTCTGCGGCGCCTACGTAGCTGTTGGTCGTAGAAGAGCAGAAACACAAGGGCAGGGAGTATTTGGAGTTCCGGCTCCATGGATTCCTCGTTCCTCGTGGGATATGTTAAGGTGAGCGTTTTCCCATAGCAAAAGCTGTTTCCACCGTGTTTTTATCCACGGTGAATCCGCCCCGGAAAAGGTGGCGGATTGGCGGATTGTAATAGTGTGGGCGGTACATTGTCTTCTGCCTGTCTGTTGGCGGTGACCGCCGCGCTGCTTGTCTGTACCGCCGTGGCGGACGAAGTGTTAAAGTGGCTGTCTTTGTTGGCGGTTTCCGTCAGGGTCATTATTCCCTTTTTTTGTCCTCCGGACTGTTTGCAGTATTTCCGCTGCTTTAACACCGTCCGCCAGGGTTGTAATGACCACCTTAATCTCCTTACTACCACCTTTGGAGCCAACTCTATCCCACACAGAATGCTGAAGATTTCTTTGACTCTTCCCAGGCACCATTCCCGTCCAAAGCAGTCGCTGGCTAATTGGAACATTATTACTATCATACCCAAAACTCCTGTTACCCCTCAAACCAATTCAGTTACCTCAGCTCTATGTTGCATGCTCAACAACTGCAGATCTGCAATACAGCACAAGTTGTACATTTCAAACACCATCAACACTACAACCTCAATCTCTTAATCCTAGTTCAGTGACACATCCCAAGACACTTTTGATCTTCTACTTCCTCCAAAACTACTCCATCATCATAAAGGACCAAATAGGCAGAGTAGGGGGAGGTATTGCAGCCATCTTCAGAGTCTTACTGCAGTTCAGGGGGATAACCATTGACTCTTTCTCCACATTCCAATGCCTTACTGTTATGAATGGCATTCCTGGTTGGCTAAGGGATGCACCCAGGCAGTAACTACCACTCTAGTCAGTGAAAGCTAGATACACACTTAGAGATAGCCCATGCTTGCCCTCTGGTAGCTGGGCACAGAGCAGTCAGGCTTATCTAAAGAGACAATGGCCCTCATTCTGACCCTGGCGGTCGGTGATAAAGCGGCGGCCAACCCGCCAACAGGCCGGCGGTCCAAAATATGCAATTCTGACCCTGGCGGGAACCGCCAACACAGCCCGCCGCATTAACACTCCGCCCGCCACGGCGGAACAAACAAACAGCGCGGCGGTCCCCGCCAACAGCCAGGCGGCAGACAATGTACCGTCCACCCTATCACGACCCACCAATCCGCCACCTTTTCCGGGGCGGGAGCACCGCCGATAAAAACACGGCGGAAACAGACTACGAACGGGAAAACGCTCACCTCCACATACTCCACGCGAGATTCCGGCAGTATGGAACCCGAGTTGCAGGTCATCCCGCACTCCTATACCTGCTCCTGTACCAGGAGCACGCCCGGCGGCGCGGAAGACATCGGTGAGTACTGCACCTACGACACAGGGGAGGGAAAAGATTACCGGCACACACCCACTCACCCACACCCACTACAACACACACATCAATGCATTCCCACAGATCACTGTCACAACCCACAAACCCCCCCCTCCGAAATAATGCAAAGACCAAAAGAAGAGATCTTAAACGGGCAGATATATTGAAAAATGGACAGCAGTAATCCCAATAAATAAATAAACTATGTACAAAATATATACATCTACTAAATGTAGTCCAACCACTGTCCGTGGACCACAGGGGTCCTGAGCAAAGGGGCAAGGCCCAGTCCCACGACAAGAACTCCACGGAGAGAACATTGCAGGGGCATCAGAAAGAAAAAAGGACAGGCACCTCAGGGGGAAGGGAAGGGGGGGCACCTCAGCCACTTGAGTACACGACGCTAGATCCACGAGGGGACTCCATGACCACTGGCCCATCCTGGGGAGAGCAAAGCCACAGTCCATACAGTCCATACAGTGGGTGGCCTGCCCACTGGGCCATCCTGGGGAGAGCAAAGCCACAGTCCAAACAGTCCATACAGTGGGTGGCCTGCCCACTGGGCCATCCTGGGAAGAGCAAAGCCACAGTCCATACAGTCCATACAGTGGGTGGCCTGCCCACTGGGCCATCCTGGGGAGTGCAAAGCCACAGTCCATACAGTCCATACAGTGGGTGGCCTGCCCACTGGGCCATCCTGGGGAGAGCAAAGCCACAGTCCAAACAGTCCATACAGTGGGGGGCCTGCCCACTGGGCCATCCTGGGGAGAGCAAAGCCACAGTCCAAACAGTCCATACAGTGGGTGGCCTGCCCACTGGGCCATCCTGGGGAGAGCAAAGCCACAGTCCATACAGTCCATACAGTGGGTGGCCTGCCCACTGGGCCATCCTGGGGAGAGCAAAGCCACAGTCCATACAGTCCATACAGTGGGTGGCCTGCCCACTGGGCCATCCTGGGGAGAGCAAAGCCACAGTCCATACAGTCCATACAGTGGGTGGCCTGCCCACTGGGCCATCCTGGGGAGAGCAAAGCCACAGTCCATACAGTCCATACAGTGGGTGGCCTGCCCACTGGGCCATCCTGGGGAGTGCAAAGCCACAGTCCAAACAGTCCATAACAGACTCCACTGCCACTGGAGGAGGCATGTTGGCCAGAGGACATCCTGCAGCCCTGCACGAGACAGATCCTGCCCTGCCACGTCTGCCAAAGGGCCAGCGGTTCCTGCCTGGAAGGGCCCAGTTCAGCGGTTCTTGCCTTGAAGGGCCCAGTTCAGCGGTTCTTGAGACGGCGGTCCCCAGCGGAGCGGTGCTGGAGACGGCGGGGCCCAGTTCAGCGGTTCTTGCCTTGAAGGGCCCAGTTCAGTGGTTCTTGCCTTGAAGGGCCCAGTTCAGCGGTTCTTGCCTTGAAGGGCCCAGTTCAGCGGTCCTTGCCTTGAAGGGCCCAGTTCAGCGGTCCTTGCCTTGAAGGGCCCAGTTCAGCGGTCCTTGCCTTGAAGGGCCCAGTTCAGCGGTTCTTGAGACGGCGGTCCCCAGCGGAGCGGTGCTGGAGACGGCGGGGCCCAGTTCAGCGGTTCTTGAGACGGCGGTCCCCAGCGGAGCGGTGCTGGAGACGGCGGGGCCCAGTTCAGCGGTTCTTGCCTTGAAGGGCCCAGTTCAGCGGTTCTTGAGATGGCGGTCCCCAGCGGAGCGGTGCTGGAGACGGCGGGGCCCAGTTCAGCGGTTCTTGAGACGGCGGTCCCCAGCGGAGCGGTGCTGGAGACGGCGGGGCCCAGTTCAGCGGTACTTGCCTTGAAGGGCCCAGTTCAGCGGTTCTTGAGACGGCGGTCCCCAGCGGAGCGGTGCTGGAGACGGCGCCCATTCTATGGCCAACTGCTCATTGCCTGGTGGTGCCCTCCTGGGCAGCGGGGATGGTGCTCCTTCAATGCCCACCTGGGCTGTGGGTGGTGGGGCCCTCCTGGCCAGCTGGGCTGGGTCCTCCCTGGGCAGCGGCTATGGGGGTGGTGGGCTCTCCCGGGGCCGCTGTGCCGGTTCCTCCCTGGGCAGCGGCTATGGGGGTTGCGGGCTCCTCCTGGGCAGCTGTGACGGGTCCTCCATGGGCAGCAGGCCTGCTGCCTGACTTCTCCGCCTTGCTGCCCTTGCCCTTAGTCGGGAGTCTGTGGCCCTTTCCTCCCTTTGGAGCTGTGGCTGTTGACGGTGGCTGGCTAGTGTCCTGGGGGGATATAGAACCCGGGCTCCGGCGGCGGCCCTTCCGCCTTCTGCTCCTCTTCCCAGGGGGTGGGCTGGCTGTCCCCTTGCTGCTGGGCGAAGATCCAGACCTGCGGGCTGGTGGGCTCCAATACCCCTGCACCCTTGTCAAGGGGGCTGCAGGGCTGGTGGTGGCTGAGGTGCTCTTCTTACCCCGACGAGAAGGAGGGGGGGGCTCAGGGTCAGGAAAGAAGGTAGCAGTAGAGAGATAGATTTTCCTGGGACAATGGATAGTGGTAGGTACAGTGGGAATGGGAGTGGAGGGAGAGGATGTGGTTGTAGGCGAGACAAGTTTGCTGTCTTTGGGTGCAGGTGCAGGAGCGGGAGGCTGTCGTGAGGTGGATGGCTGTTGGGTGGGTGGGTGGCTGCGTTTGTGTGGTGTGGAAGAGGGGGTGACAGACACAGTGGGAGAGGACACAGGGGACGTGTAAATGGCAGTGGGGGTGGTGACTGCACGTGTGCGGACTGGACTGGAGGGTATGCTGGTGATGGAAACACTGGCTGATGGTGAGGTGAATGAAGGTGTGAGTGTAGACGTCACAGGGAGGGAGGAGGGAGACGAGGAGGTGGGGGTCACAGAGGTGGTAGTGACTGTTGGCATGTCTGCATCGGAATGTTGCTTGTGTGAATGTCTGCGTGATCTGTGGTGCTTATGTTTGGATGAGCTGCTCTTGGGTGTTGAGGTGTGTGCAGGCTGGTCTGATGGTGTGGGTGGGACAGGCAGAGGAACAGGAGACTGGGAGGAGGGAGTTAGTAGAGGGAGGCAGGAGACAGGGACAATGGCTGCCGTCAGTGCTGAGGCCAGAGCCTGGAACGATCGCTGATGGGCAGCCTGACCCGAATGAATGCCCTCCAGGTACGCATTGCTGCGATGAACCTCCCTCTCCACCCCCTGGATGGCATTCAAAAGGGTAGTCTGCCCAACAATGAGCGTTCGGAGGAGGTCAATGACCTCTTCACTGAGGGCAGCGGGGGTAACAGGGGCAGGGCCTGAGGTGCCTGGGGCGAAGGAGATGCCCGGCTTCCTGGCAGAGCGGGCACGGGGCGAACGCTGAGGGGCTGCTGGGAGGGCGGAGATGGTGCGCTGGGTGGCGGCTGTACCTGTAATGGCGGGGGGCACGGATGGTGCCACCCCCACAAGGGAGCTCCCTTCCGAGGACGTGTCCGTGTCGCTGCAGGGTCCAGTCGTCCCCGTTGTGGAGCTCCCCTCGCCCTCCGTCTCACTGGTCCAGTCAGACTCTGTGGCATGGCCCTCCTGGGCCATGTGAGATGCAGCTCCCTCCTGCCCCGATGCCACTTCTCCTCCGCCTGATGATGCTGATGCACACAAGCACAGAAAGACAAACAAAAAGGGGGGGGGAGAGAGAAATAAAGAGATTTTGAGTACATGGATCACCGGTACAGTTAGCGGACATGACAGACACAGATGCCCCCTGCACTAAGTTGCGCACTTGGGGTCCCCTACGCATTCCGTGGAACATGCCCTACACGCCTAGAGTTGACAACTGCACCCATGGATGACACGGCCCAGGGATGGCTGTACTGGCACACTACTGAGGGTGGTGGCTGGGGACACAGGGGCTTACGGGGGTGCCCAGCCTACAGATATCGCCCTGGCCTAGGGGGACCCACAGCCCTCCTCCCCCACCCAGACACCTCCACTGCGCGACAACAGAGTAGATTATGCTTGTACTCACCCCCTTGTGTCTGCTGTGCTGCCCTCACGCGCCCATCCAAATCAGGGTAGGCCACCGCCAGGATCCGGAACATCAGGGGGGTCAGTTGACGGCAGGCACCCCGCCTACGTTGGGAGGCCATCCCCAGCAGAGACTCGGCGGTCTTCTTGGTCCCGCGGCGGATGTCCTCCCACCTCTTGCGGCAGTGGGTGCCCCGTCGATGGTGGACCCCCAGGGTCCGGACTTCCTTGGCGATGGCACGCCAAATCCCGATCTTCTCATGGGCGCGGACCTATGTGACACGTACAGGGAGGGAGAAATACCATGTTCAAGTTTGTCTGCATTTTCGTTGCCAGTGGCCCAACGCCCCCCATCCCCGCCAGGCCCCCCGCCAGGCCCAACATGCCCCCCATCCCCGCCAGGCCCCCGCCATGCCCCCCGCCAGGCCCAACATGCCCCCCATCCCCGCCAGGCCCAACATGCCCCCCATCCCCGCCAGGCCCCCCGCCAGGCCCAACATGCCCCCCATCCCCGCCAGGCCCCCCGCCATGCCCCCCGCCAGGCCCAACATGCCCCCCATCCCCGCCAGGCCCCCCGCCAGGCCCAACATGCACCCCATCCCCGCCAGGCCCCCCGCCAGGCCCCCCGCCAGGCCCAACATGCCCCCCATCCCCGCCAGGCCCCCCGCCATGCCCCCGCCAGGCCCAACATGCCCCCCATCCCCGCCAGGCCCCACGCCAGGCCCCCCGCCAGGCCCAACATGCCCCCCATCCCCGCCAGGCCCCCCGCCATGCCCCCGCCAGGCCCAACATGCCCCCCATCCCCGCCAGGCCCCCCGCCAGGCCCCCAAGCCAGCCAGTGGCCCCAAATCCATATTGAATTAAACTCACTTGTTGGTCTGGAGGACCGTAGAGTAGCGCATACTGGGGGAGGACCCCATCCACAAGTTTCTCCAACTCTTCTCCAGTGAAGGCAGGGGCCCTTTCCCCAGGCGCAGCAGCCATTGTCCCTTCCAGACCGAGGTCACAGCAACACTTGCAGTATAGGTCCTCTCCTGTGAAAGTTCAAGTCGCAAGTGAATAAGTAGATAGAAAATGGCGGTCACGTCCGCGGCGGTGCGTACCGCGGCGGTGCGTACCGCCACCGCCGGCGCCCTTCGCCATTGGCTCCTGAAACCCATAGGCTTCAATGTTAACCAATGCGGCTTCGCGCCGCGGTCTTCAACCGCCGACCGCCGCGGTGTGCCACGCCAGCGCATTGACCTCACATCCCATTGTCACACTTCACAGGTCAGGCAGCCGCCATTTCGAGGGTCCACATGGCTCAATTTCAACTGCGTCACACAGGCCTAGGCCTTGCATAGCCACTCAGACACGCCATTCACTGCATAGAGAATCGTTTACTGTGCAAGCTGTGAGTACGTACCTGTGGGTTGCTTGACTGTGTGCTCCATGTTGTCCTTCCTAGGCACCGTCCGCTGGGTTTGGCGAGGAGACGGATGAATCCTCCCGTGTACAGGCCGCTGGTGGACCTGTCGACAATGGAAGCACGCCACATTATCCTGACCTACCGGCTTGACCGTGCCACTATACATGAACTGTGTGCCCAGCTGGAGCCCGACCTGATGTCCCCCATCCGCCAACCCACAGGGATTCCCCCTCTGGTGCAGGTCCTGTCAGTACTCCACTTCTTGGCAAGTGGGTCATTTCAGACAACAGTGGGAATTGCTTCTGGGATGTCTCAGCCCATGTTTTCGAAGGTGTTATCCAGAGTGTTGTCGGCCCTGATGAAATACATGAGGAGCTACATCCTTTTCCCTGAGGTGGGCGAATTGGCTGCAGTGAAGGGTGATTTCTATGCCCTTGGACATATTCCCAACGTCATTGGTGCCATTGATGGGACCCATGTGGCTTTGGTTCCCCCAAGAGACAGGGAGCAGGTGTACAGGAACAGAAAAAGTTACCATTCCATGAACATCCAGGTGGTGTGTTTGGCTGACCAGTACATCTCGCATGTAAATGCCAAATTCCCAGGGTCAGTGCATGACGCCTACATCCTAAGGAATAGCAGCATCCCTTACGTGATGGAACAGCTAGAGAGACACAGTGTATGGCTATTGGGGGACTCTGGGTACCCCAACCTGTCGTGGCTACTGACCCCAGTAAGGAATCCCCGGACCAGGGCAGAGGAACGGTACAATGAGGCCCATGGGCGTACTAGGAGGGTGATTGAACGCACCTTTGGCCTCCTAAAGGCCAGGTTTTGGTGCCTGCATATGACAGGTGGATCCCTAATGTACTCACCTAAGAAGGTGTGTCACATCATCGTGGCCTGCTGCATGCTTCACAACCTGGCTTTGCGCCGCCAGGTGCCTTTCCTGCAGGAGGATGGTCGAGACGGTGGTGTTGTGGCAGCTGTGGAACCTGTGGAGAGTGACGAGGAGGAAGACGACGGGGCTGAAACAGACAATAGGGACAGAATCATTGAACAGTACTTCCAATAGGACACAGGTAACAATTCAAACATAATTTAGTAAATGTGAACTACTCTCCTGCATCTCTGCTGCCTGTCTATTTGCCCCAGTGTATGATGACTGAGTTGTGGCTTTTCCCTCCCTATTTCAGATCTGGGGTCCCCACTACGAGTCCTGTGCTTCGTTTCCCCATGGACTACAGCTTTGTGGCAGCTGTTTGTTGACTTCACTATGTACAAGGACATATTTGCACTGTCATGTCAATTACAATATTTTGAAATCACAGCCAGACTCCAGATAGTTTTGTGCAAAATAGGTGTTTATTTCAGTGCTCAAAATGGGATGGGTGGTTTCAAGTGGGTGGGGGCTATGGTGAAGGAATGTCCATGGCAGAGTCCAGAGTAACAGTCACACAGGTGCATTGTCCATAGGCCTGTGGAGAGATGGAGCATGGGCAGTTCAAGGATGGACAGGGTGACAATGTGGGACAGTGGGATGACATCAGGTGGTATCCTTTGCTGGTGGGGGTCTTGACATCCTACTCTGTCTTCTTGCGAGATCTCAGGGCCCTCTTGCGGGGTGGTTCTTCTCCTGCAGGAGGTGGGGGTCTGGTGGGCTGCTGTTGTGCGGGGGCCTCCTGTCCACTAGCGCCGGCGGAGGTGGTTGGCTGTTCTTGGTCCAGGCTAGTGGCAGGGGCCCTTTGTTGTTGTTGAGTGTCCGTCCTGGTGTTGATGAGTTCCTGCAGCAGCCCTACCATGGTAACCAGGGTGGAGGTGAGGGCTCTGATGTCCTCCCTGTACCCCCGATAGTGTTCCTCCTGCAGTACCTGGATCTCCTGGAACCGGGCCAGTACCGTCGCCATCGTCTCCTGGGAGCGGTTGTATGCTCCCATGATGGTGGTGAGGGCCTCGTGGAGAGTGGGTTCCCTGGGCCCGTCCCCCCCCTGTCGCACAGCTGCCCTCCGAGTTGCCCTGTTTCCCTGGGCCTCTGCCCCCTGGCCGGTGTGCCCACTACCACTGCCCCCAGGTCCCTGTTGTTGGGGTGGTGGGTTATCCTGGGTGCCCTGTAGTGGTAGACACACCGCAGATTGACGCGCCCTGGAGACAGAGGCATGGGCCCGCTGGGTGGGAGCTGTGCTGGTGTTCCCAGAGGGGTTTGGGTCTGTAGTGGCCTGTGCCTGTGTGAGGGGAACCGACTGTCTAGAGGTCCCCGATGGTCCGGGCTGGTCATCAGTGTCCAAGTCGACAGAGCTGCTGTCATCGCTGACGGCCTCTTGGGTGGGGGGTGTGGAGAATTCTGGGCCCTCCGTGGCGGTGTGTTGACGGTCGGGTACTGCAGGGGTATAGAGGTATGGTTATAGTTTCAATGTGTGGCATATGGGTGTATCTGTGGGTTCCCGTGTCCCCAAGTGCTGGCATTCGTGTGTGGGGGCTTTGGTGAGGGTGGCTTGTGGGGGGGATGTGTATATGCATTGGGCATGCTTTGGTGATGGGTGTCCATGCTTAGTGGACGCATGCAGGCCTAGGTTTTGGGATGTGTGGGTTGTGATGGTGAGACATTGGCAGGGAATAGGTGTGCTGGGGGTGGGGGTGAGGATGGTGGTGGGGGTGAGGATGGTGGTGGGGGTGAGGATGGTGGTGGGGGTGAGGGTGGGGTTCGAGGATGGGGGTGAGGGTTGGGGTATGATTTGGCATGCAGGTGGGGGGGAAGCAGTAGTGAAGCTTCAACTTACCAGAATCCATTCCTCCGCCGACTCCTGCGAGGCCGTCAGGATGCAGGATGTTCAAGACTTCCTCCTCCCATGTTGTAAATTGTGGGGGTTGAGGTGGGGGTCCTCCGCCAGTCTTCTGCACGGCGATGTTGTGCCTGGATACCATGGAATGCACCTTCCCCCGTAGGTCGTTCCATCGCTTCCTGATGTCTTCCCGATTTCTGGGGTGCTGTCCCACAGCGTTGACCCTGTCGACAATCCTCTGCCATAGCTCCGTCCTCCTGGCAATGCTGGTGTATTGGATCTGTGTGCCGAAGAGCTGGGGCTCTACCCGAACGATTTCCTCCACCATGACCCTGAGTTCTTCGTCTGAGAAGCGGGGGTGTCTTTGGGGTGCCATGGAGTGGTGTGTATGATGGGTGGGGTGGAGTATGTGTAGTTAAGTGTGTTGAGTGTGGTGGTGTGTGTTGTTTTGTGTGTGGATATTGTGTGGGTGATGGTGTAGTGTGCCTCTGTGTGATAGTATTCTGTGATCGCTGATGTGTCTCTCAGTGCTTCTTTTCGGATTTTGGTCGAAGGGGTTTGTGGGTGATGTGGGTGTGTGTTTTATATTGTATTGTGTGTGTGTGGGAGTGGTGTGTGTATGTGTATCAGGTGTGTGGAATTCAAATCGGCCAATGTGGCTGAGTTTTGTTCGTTTGTGTGTATTCTGACCGCGGCGGTGTGTACCGCCAATGGAAAACCTCATTTGAAAGACCGCCGCGTGGATTCGTGGGTCGTAATGGCATGGGCGTATTTCTGTTGGCATGACGGTGGAGGTTTGGTCACCTCCACTTTTCCGCCGACCGCTGGTCTGGCGGTCTGTTGTGGCTGTCGGATTTTCGGAGGTTTGGCTGCTGCGGGTCAGAATGACCGTGGCGGGTTACCGCGACCGCGGCGGAATTATGGAGGATTTCTGACCGGCGGTAGGCGCCTTTTACCGCCGAGGTCAGAATGAGTATAAAGAATGTATAAAGAATTTGTGCAACACACACACCACAAAAAGACTCTACACAGGTTTAGAAAACTAGAGAATATTTATCTGAATAAAGCAAGACCAACATTTTTAAAAGATTAAGGCCCTCACTACAACCCTGGCGGTCGGCGATAAAGCGGCGGTAATACTGCCAACAGGCTGGCGGTAATAAATTTAAAATTATGACCAAGGCAAAAAACGCTCAGACAGACAGCCACTTTAACACACTGACCGCCAGGGCAAAACCAACAGGCACCACGGCGGTAACTGCCAACAGCCAGGCGGAAGACAATGTACCACCCACAGTAATATGACACACCTGTCCGCCACTTTTTCCGGGGCGGTACCAACAACATCAAAAGCCTGGCGGAAACACTGCACAGAAGGGAAACTACTCACCTCTGGACAATCAAGGAAGAACCACGCCGCCATGGAGCCCGAGTTGCATGTCTTCCCCATGCTCTTCTACCTTCTGCTCCATTACGAACACCAACGACGGTGAAGACAACCACGGTGAGCACTCCCGCTAGCACACAGGGGAGGGGGGGAGGAAAAAGACAGTGACACACACATGCAACATGCAACACCCCCACCCCCAACATCACACACACAACCAGATGCAGTAACATAACACATTCACACCTTACCCCTCAGAAATAATGCAAGGACAACTACTATAGTGTAAAAAGGCTGTAATAAGATAAATATAGATGAAATACATGCATCCAAATAAAAAAGTATATACATATTTACAATGCAAGGGACAATGCCCAGTCCTCATTGTCCGTGGGCCACAGGGCCACATCACAAAGTCCAAGGCCTCCTGCAACAACATGGAGAGAACAATGCAGGGGCACCAGGTCAAAAATAGACAGGCACCTCAGGGGGATGGGGAATGGGGGGCACCTCAGCCGAAAGATGGTACAATGCCACTGGTCCTGGAGGGGGCAACATGCCCTGTGCTTGTTCCTGGGAAGTGCAATGCCACAGTCTCTCAAGTGGGTGATTTGCCTACTGCTTGGTCCTGGGGAGTGCAAGGCCACAGTCTCTCAAGTGGGTGATGTTTCCACTGCTTGATCCTGGGGGGTGCAAGGCCACAGTCTCTCAAGTGGATGGCTTCTTCCACTGATTCTGGAGGGGGCATTTTGCCCAGTGAGCTTTATCCTGGGAAGGATGGGGTGAGTGGTGGCTTCTCCGCTGGTTCTGGAGGGGGCATTATGCCCAGTGAGCTTCATCCTGTGGAGGATGGGGTGAGTAGATGGCTTCTCCACTGGTTCTGGAGGGGGCATTGTGCCCAGTGAGCTTCATCCTGTTGAGGATGGGTTGCTTAGATGGCTTCTCCACTGGTTCTAGAGGGGGCATTGTGCCCAGCGAGCTTCATCCTGGGAAGGATGGGGTGAGTGGATGTCTTCTTCCACTGGTTCTGGAGGGGGCATTGTGCCCAGTGTGCTTTATCCTGGGAAGGATGGGGTGAGTGGATGTCTTCTTCCACTGGGCCTGGAGGGGGCATTGTGCCCAGTAAGCTTCATCCTGGGAAGGATGGGGTGAGTGGATGTCTTCTTCCACTGGTTCTCACAGTCTCTCACCTGGGTGTCAGACCCACAGGATTTGCTGGGGCCAGGCCACACTACAGCCCATGGACGCAGGAATACACACTCCGCCGGCGGTGACCGCTGCTCAGTGCTGGCAGTGGTGGGGGGAGGCTCCAGCCCTTCCTCTGCAGCCTTAGACGGCTGCCCACTGGGGCTACTGCTGCTGGCAGTGGTGCTGGTGGCTGTGCTGGCAGTGGTGGGGAGAAGCTCCAGCCCTTCCCTGCAGCCTTGGACGTCTGCCCCATAGGGCTGCTGCTGCTGGCAGTGGTGGCGGTGCTGGTGGTGGTACTGGTGGCGGTGCTGGTGCTGGCAGTGGTGGGGGGAGGCTCCAGCCCATCCCTTGCAGCCTCGTATGGCTGCCCACTGGGGCTGCTGCTGCTGGCAGTGGTGCTGGTGGCGGTGCTGGCCGTGGTGGTGGGAGGCTCCAGACCATCCCCTGCAGCCGCGGATGGCTGCCCACTGGGGCTGCTGCTGCTGGCAGTGGTGCTGGTGGCGGTGCTGGTGCTGGCAGTGGTGGGGGAGGCTCCAGCCCTTCCCCTGCAGCCTCGGATGGCTGAACCACCATGGTTGGTGGTGGAGGCTCCAATTGAGACCCAGCGCCAGGCCTCTTGTCCTTTTTGCCTGCTGGGGGAGGCCCCTTGCCCTTCCTGCCAGCTGGTGGGGATGCCTCCTTGCTCCTTTTGGCAGCATCTGGGGAGTGCTCCTTGCCCTTCCTCTCAGAAGCCGGGGATTGCTCCCTGCCCTTCCTTTTTGCAGCTCGGGGTGCCTCCTTGTCCTTTCCTGCAGCAGCTGGGGTTGCATATTTGCAGCACTTGGTGCAGGCACTCTATCACTGTGGCTGCCTGGTACCCAGGATCCTCTCCCACCTGGTGTGGCTGTGGGCACTACTGTGCCCCTGGACTGGGTGGCTGAGGTGCTTGCCTGGGTTTTGAACACCCTGGCCTGACATGAGGGACGGGGGGAGGGCTAGGGAAGAGGTCAATGTTGGCGAGGAAGAACTTCTTAGGGACATTGGGGTGGGAAGAGGGAGAAGGTTTGGAAGTGGAGGAAGAAGGAGTGGTTGTAGGAGGTGTCAGTCTGCTGTGTTTGGGTGCAGGTGCATGGGCTGGATGCTGTTGTGAGGTGGATGGCTGTTGGCTGTCTGAGTGCTTACGTTTGTGTACTTTGGGAGGAGGGGGCACAGACACAGTGGGAGAGGACACAGTGGACTTGTGTATGGAAGTGGGGGTGTTGACTGCCAGTAGGGGCATGTGCTGTTAGGTGTGTTGGTGATGGTGGTAGTGGATGAGGATGTAGTGCATGCAGGTGTGAGTGTAGATGCAACTGGGAGGGAGGTGGAGAACGAGGAGGAGGGGGACACAGTGGAGGCAATGGATGTTGGTATGTCTGATTCTGGATGCTGTTTTTGTGAGTGCCTGTGGGATGAAGTGTGGTGCTTTTGTTTGCCATGTCCACTCTTGTGTGTTGTCCTGGGTGCATGCTCGTCTGACTGTGTGCTTGGGATAGGTTGGGGTTGAGGAGAATGGGATTGAGTAGAGGAAGTTGGAGCGGGGAGGCTAGAAACAGGAACAATGGCTGCCATTAGAGAGGAGGCCAGAGCCTGGATTGATCTATGTTGGGCCGCCATGCCAGTGTGAATGCCCTCCAGGAATGCATTTGTCTGTTGCATTTGGGCTGCCAGCCCCTGGATGGAATTCACAATGGTTGACTGCCCAACAGAGATGGGTCTCAGGAGGTCAATAGTCTCCTCACTGAGGGCAGCAGGGCTAACTGAGGTGCCTGGGGCGAAGGAGATGCTCACCCTCCTGGGTGAGTGCGCACAGGAATCTCGCTCAGGGGCTGCTGGGAGGGCGGTGCTGGTACGGGGGTGGCGGCTGTACCTGTAGCTGTGGTGGGCGCAGATGTGTCAGCTACCACCAGGGAGCTTCCATCGGAGGAGAAATCTGTGTCCGAACTGTCCCCTCCTGTCTCCGCCGCGGTGGTCCCCTTGCCCTCCGTCCCACTGGTGCCCTCACTGTCCATGGATTCGGCCTCCTGGGCCCTGTGGGATGCAGCTCCCTCCGTTGCTGGTGCCTCAGATGATGCTAATGCACATAAGGACAGGGTGACAAAACAAACAGGAGGGGAGGAGACAAAGGATACACTTGGTCAGTGGCGGCAACTACACCACCAGTGGCGTACACAACACACACACACAGAGGGAACAGCCCTACGCACTAGGCAATGCACTACCAGTCACAATGCTAGTCACCAGGCCATGGATAGGGACACCTAATGCCAATTGCAGCATACCTGAGACCCACAGACCCCTGCCCAGAAGTGGATGCCTTCTAGCTTATTTGGAGGCATTTTACATCAGAACCCTACCCAACATGGGACCTACTCTGCAATGTCAGGCCTGGCCTAGGGGCACCCACAGGCCCACATCCCCCACCCGGATACCACTCCACCAGGCACAAGTTGTATATTGGGGCAGTGTACTCACCCCCTTGGGGCTGCTGTGATGCTCCGGATAGGCCACTGCCTGTACGCGGGCCATTAGGGGGGTCAAGGTTCGGAGGGAACCCCTTCCTCGTTGGGAGGCCATCCCAAGCTGGGCCTCCACCGTCTTCCATGCCCAGCGTCTCAGGTTCTCCCACCGTTTGCAACAGTGGGTGCTCTGCCTGCCGTAGACCACCAGGGTCCGCACGTCCTTGGCGATGGCACGCCATATACCCTTTTTATAATGGGTGCTGACCTGCAGGGAAATGGACACAGGGAAAGGTATTAGTCTGACCGTCCTTCCTGTTACACTCATGACCTACCATGCCCTTTCCCATCCCCATTAGCACAGACATGGCCCACCATACATGCTGCACGCTGCCAGGGCCCATCCAACACCCCCACCCTACATGAGGCTTTCACACACAGCACTCCATGCATTCACGCCCCATGCATCGTACTCACGGTGCACTCACCTGTTGGTCTTGAGGCCTATGCAGCATTCGGTACTGGGGTAGGACCCCATCCACCAGTCTCTCTAACTCCACTGAGGTGAAGGCAGGGGCCCTTTCCCCAGTGACACGAGCCATGGTCAGTTCCAGACACAGGTCACAGCAGCACATGCAGTGTAGGTCCTCTCCTGTTGAAGGTCAGGTAGCAAGTGAGTGAACAGATAGAAAATGGCGGTGGCATACTGTCACCGCCGGCGTACATCACCATTGGCCATTGTAATACATAGAGCCCAATATTAACCAATGAGGATTTGCACGGTGGTTTTTGACAGCCTCCTGCAATGGCACACAACATCAGTGGAATTACTTAATTCCCACCGGTCCCTCCAAACAGGACAGGCGGACGCCATTTCAAGGGGGGTGCAGGTCATGGCTCCTAACTGCGTCACAGTACATATATGCACCATTTGGACACCTCCAACAAAATACTGTTACAATCACAACATGCAGTGAAGTGTAGTGGTTGGAAATAAGAGATACTGACCAGCTGCTCACCATTTTGCCCCCTAGATTGCAACCGCTGTGGATGAATAGGAGATGGAGACATCCCCCTTGTACAGACCCCTGGTAGACTTGGTAACAATAGAGGACAGGCATATTGTTCTCACCTATAGACTGGACAGGGCCACAACCACAGATCTGTGTGCCCAATTGGAGCCTGACCTAATCTCTGCTATCCGTCACCCCACCAGGATAGCCCCTCTTGTGCAAGTGCTATCAGTGCTCCATTTCCTGGCAACTGGCTCCTTCCAAGTGACAGTGGGCTTGGCAGTTGGAATGTCTCGGCTAATGTTCTCAGTGGTGCTGACCAGAGTATTGTCATGCTCTGATTAAACACATGTGCAGCTACATTCTTCTCCCCCAGGTGGAGTATTTGGCCACAGTGAAAGCTGATTTCTATGCAATGAGCCATATCCCCAACATTATTGGGGCAATTGATGGTATGCATATTGCTTTTGTCCCCCCCGGTGGAATGAACAGGCGCTCAGAAATCGAAAGAGCTTTCACTCCATGAATGTGCAGATGGTGTGCCTGGTGGACCAGTACATCTCCCACGTCAATGCATAATATGCTGGGTCTGTGCATGATGCCTTTATCTTGAGGAATAGCAGCATCCCATATGTGATGGCTCAACTCCAGAGGCACAGGGTGTGGTTAATAGGTGAGCCCTGGTTCCCACCCAGCATATGTTGGTGTATGGGTATGGGGTGGGCCCTAAGGGTTAGTGCGTGGCTAACAGTTGTCCCTCGATATTTGCTGGTGACTCTGGGTACCCCAACCTCCCATGGCTACTGACCCCTGTGAGAAATCCCAGGACAAGGGCAGAGGAACGTTACAATGAGGCACATGGGCGAACAAGAAGAATTATAGAGCGGACCTTTGGCCTCCTGAAGGCCAGGTTTCATTGCCTCCATCTAACAGGTGCATCCCTGTACTACCCTCCCAAGAAGGTCTGTCAGATCATTGTGGCATGCTGTATGTTGCACAACCTTGCCTTACATCGCCAGGTGCCTTTTCTGCAGGAGGATGAGGCTGGAGATGGCCGTGTGGCAGCAGTGGACCCTGTGGACAGTGAAGACGAGGAGGCAGGGAATGAGGATGAGGACAACTGAAGTGCAATAATTCGCCAATACTTCCAATGACACACAGGTAAGACAGTGTAACTTCACATTTAAATGACTGTTTTGTGTTTGACATTGTCACTGGCAGGCTGATTTTCGCACTTCTATGGCCACTCACTGTACCCTTTGGCATCTCTATTTGCAGATATTTGTACCCCACTATCGCTCCTGGTGTGTTGACTGCAGCCAACTACAGGTCATTCCTATGTATACATTACTATACAGTTGATTTCCAATGGTTAAACCTTGTTAAATGAATACATACTTAAATCATTTGACATACTCCATACTTGTATTTTTTTAAGGGGTGTTTATTTAAGTGCTAAGAAGTAGAGGGGGGGGGGTGCAATGGGCTGGGCTGATGGTGGAGGAAAGTCCAGGTTAGAGTCCAGTCTATTTGTATCACAGGTGCATTGTCCAAGGGTGCATAGGAAGGGGAGCAATGGCAGTTCAAGGTGGACAGGGTGACAGAGTGGGACACAAGGGTGACAATCAGGAGAGTCTTTTTTCCTGGTGGGGGTCTTGGCAATAGTCTCTGGCTTCTGCCTGGATCGCAGGGAACGTTTGCAGGGTGGTTCTCCTTCTGCAGGGGGAGGGGTGCTGTGGGCCTGTTGGCCCTTTGGTGGGGCCTCCTGTCCACTAGCGGCAGCGGCGGTGGACGGCTGTTCATCGGTTTGGCTAGTGGCAGAGGCCTAGTGGGGTGCCACTGCCTCCCTCATGGTGTTGGCCATGTCTGCCAGGCAACCCTGCAATGGAGACCAGGGGGGTGTTGATGTCCTTCAAGTCCTCCATGATCCCCAGGTACTGTCCCTCCTGCAGCCACATGTTCTCCTGCAACTTGTCCAGTATCTGGCCCAGCGTATCCTGGGAATGTTGGTATGCTACCAGGATCACGGTGAGTGCCTCCTGGAGAGTCGGTTCCCTGGGCCTGGTCTCCCCCTGGCGCACAGCACTCCTCCCAGCTTCCCTGTTGTCCTGTGCCTCTGTCCCCTGAACCGTGTGCCCACTGCCACTGACCCCAGGTCCCTGATTGTCCAGTGTTTGTGGGGTGGCCTGGGGTCCCTGTAATGGTGGACACACTGCTGATTGACGTCTCCTGGGGACGGAGGTATGGGCCCACTGGGTGGGTGCTGTGGTGGTGTTTCCTGAGGGGGGAGGCTCTGTGGTGGTGTGAGAGTGTGCTTGGGTAACCGACTGTCCGTAGATCCCTGATGGGCCACGTTGGTCATCCAGATCCAGGCGAGCAGAGCTGCTGTCATCACTGTGGGCCTCTTCTGTGGGAGGACTGGATGTTGCTGGCGCCTCTTCTCCGGTGACATTGGTTGGGGGACCTGTGGGGATGTAAAAGCAGTGTTATTATTTATGCTTGTGACATCATGTCCATGGGTGTGTTGCCCTATATGGTTGTTGTTGCCCTGGCAGATTTGCCTTTGTGTGAGTTGCTGTTTGGTGGGCTAGGTGATTATCTCCAGTGTGCATGCAGTGGTGATAGGCGTCCATGCAGGTCTGTGAGGGGTGTCCATGCATTGGTGTTACATGCCGGGTTTGGTATTGGGATGAGTGGGCTATGATGGTGCGGTATGTGGGAGGTGGTGAAGTGATGGGAGTGAGGGTAAGGGTGGGGGTTTGTGATGGCATGCAGGTGGGAGGGTGATAGTAATAGAGATTTGACTTACCAGAGTCCAGTCCTCCTCCTACTCCTTCCAGGCCCTCAGGATGCATGATTGCCAATACTTGCTCCTCCCATGTTGTTAGTTGTAGGGGAGGAGGTGGGGTTCCACCGCCAGTCCTCTGTACAGCTAGTTGGTGTCTTGCTGCTGTGGAACGCACCTGCCCCCGTAGGTTGTTCCACCTCTTCCTGATGTCATCCCTTGTTCTTGTGTGCTATCCCACACTGTTGACCCTGTCCACGATTCTGCACCATAGCTCCATCTTCCTAGCATTGGATGTGTGCTACAGATGTGATCCAAATAGCTGTGGCTACACCAGGACGATTTCCACCACCATGACCCTTAGTTCCTCCTCAGAGAATCTGGGGTGTTGTTGTGGTGCCATGGGTGTAGTGTGAGTGGTGTGGGTGAGGGTGAGGGTGTGTGATGTAAGGTGCGTGGATGGTGTATAGGTGATGATGTTATGTGGCTCTGGTTTTGTGGATGCTCTTGCTCTCTCATTCTCTGTTAGCAATGGTTTGTCTTCGTAAAGGGTAATGTGTGTGTGTGTTTTATAGTGGTGTGGGTGTGGTGTGTGTATGTGTGTCGGGTGTGTGTAATTTGAATTGTCCAATGTAGTGTTGTTTTGTTTCAGTGTGTGCATTTTTAGCGCTAAGTACTGCCAATGGTTGGAGGGGCATGTCCAAGATGGCGACCGGGTCGGACGCAGAGATTGCAGCTCTGTCTCCGGCCTAAAATAAAAATCCTGAACGAAGACGCCTAGACCCGCCGCGGGGTCGAAGAACATCTCCCCCAGCTGCGGAGGCATCAGGGCGGGGGCGGTGACGAGCAGAGCAGCGAAGGAGTTGCTTAAAGTGATCGGCGTACGGCCGCGCTGCGAGGCGCCTGAGGCGGCCTTCTTCGCCGCGTGACCGCGCTCGGAGACGACCGGGCTCTGTCCGCGCCAAAGAAATGGAGCAACCTGGACCGCGACCAAGTGAAGAACCGGGGTCCCCCAGAAGCAGTGAGTGGCGGTCTGTCCGCACGGCTGCTTCGTCTTGGGGGCCCCGCCCTGTTTAACCTGCGTCCGATAGACGCTGTTTCAACCGCGCTGGGGAAGCGCACACACGCTCTGTGGGCCTCCTGCGCCCCTCCGGAAGGCAAGAAGGCCCCTTAAACAATTGGGGCAACAACCGGGAGGTGCCGGGTAAGTCCCCAGGCCCTGGGTACCAGAGACACTCAGAAGTTTAGCACACAACGCTGCAGCCACCTAGAATAGTAGCAACGAGAAGACGAACGTGCACAAGACACATACCAACCCACCACACCAGGGACAAAGAAATGCAAAGCTAAGCTGGTGGGGCCGGGGAAAAATACCAAATCAGCGCAAGAAGATAATAGAAAAGTAGCAAGCAGCAAATTGCAGAAACAGCTGATCCAAGTGGTGCTTGCTAGTAGGGGACAAGAAAGAAAGGGGGGGGGAATAAAACACCGGCCGCCTGACATCCTCAGGTACTGTAACGTGGCACAACCTCTCTGCACCATTTCAAACACACCACCAGTGCCAAAGCGCCTAGCTAGTGCGATATAATTGAATAACGTGGTGTGAACCCCAACGACCAACAACAACACTGTACGAAAACCTCCTAATGGGAAAACCAAAGACCCCACGGGCGCCCCCAGGAACCATGGACCCCGCTACACCGGCTCCACCAAATGGGGCCTCAGATACATATCAAGCCCTTCAGAAAATGGAAGCGACATTGCAAACGCATTCAACACAACTTGAAAAGGTGCTACAAGCCATACTTGACACTAAAAAAACACTGGAGGCGAAGATTGGCTCAGTTATAGAGGATGTTAACTTGCTCCGCACGGATCAATAGGCGCTAACAGAAAAGGTTGCTGGACTGGGAAAAGACATGTCGCACATCGGAACATCTATGCTTGAGGTTAAATTACAACTGGGAGCTGTAACAGCAGAGGTGGAGACACTTAAACGCAGAGCCGAAGAAGCCGAAGGCAGATCGTGCCGAAACAACATCCGGTTTGTGGGTTTTCCGGAACGCGCCGAGGGCCCCAGCGCAGAACTCTTCATCGAACAATGGCAGACTGAATCGGTTTTGAAAAATAATGTTCCAAAGTTTTTTTCCATAGAACGTGCTCACATGGTCCCGGGCCGGCCCCTGCCACCAGGCGCTTATCCTCACCCCCAATAGCAAAATTACTGAATTACCGTGATAGAGACCTTATTCTGCAACTATTCCAAAAGCCACAAATAACAGCCTACCCAGATTTTACAGTAGAGGTACAAAAAAACCGAAACTCATTCTACCGGGTCAATGAGCGACTAAGAGAACACAATATCAAATACTCTTTGTTGTTCCCCGCTAAGCTTCGTATACAAGATAATACCCGCACTCTCTTCTTCTCTACTCCTGAAGACACATGGACATGGCTCCATGCAAAAGGCACACAGACCCCGTAGAAAACAAGATAGCAAACCTACCCCTGAACAATCGCATGTTGAACGATCGCTGCTGCTACAGTCTACGACGCGTTTTGCCAACGCATCACCGACATCCCTGTCTGGGTAATCAGAAGCAGACCCTGACCCAGAGATAAACTCAGATTCAGCAGAATCTACCTGCGGCCCCAACCTCACTCCACGATCAGCAGACGACATTTGCTAATTCTTCGTCCCCCAAAAAAGGAGGGCGATCCGCCCGCTACCCCTACCTGGATATTTTTGCGGTTTGACGCCACTTAATTATTTTTCCTAACTGGTCTGCTCGGCTCTCTACCGCTCTCGCTCGGCAAAGACACCAAAATACGCAGAATGGGCCGGGAACAAGACATTCAAACACCTGCGGTCTTGGATCACCCCCTCTCCATATGGACTGTTATTCCAGGATGGCAAGTCCTGGTACCACCCTGTTCTTGCCACAACTGCGACTGCTGCTAAGTATAGCGGATGTTATAGTTAAAGTTGAATGGGACGTTTTCTTGTTATATATATTGACATGCATTATTGGTAGAGCATCATACCACAATGTAAACCTAAAAGGCAGGCTACACAATCCAGTAGCTAACAGGCTAGGTGATATGAATATATACCAAACCACAAATAAACCGGGCTCGTGCAACCACAGGCGGTACCCCCCTACACTGTCCTACTTAAACTCCATGGCTTCTCAAAATCAGCGTCATACCACACATTATAAAATTCTCACATGGAACGTAAAGGGCATGGCATCCGTAAGTAAAAGGCAACGGATTTACGCATACCTCAGGAGACACCAGATACACATAGCCATGCTGCAAGAAACACACTTAGAAGAGTCCTCGTTGACATACACCAAAACAAAATGGAAGGGCCAACTATACGGGACCACCTCCTCAACATATGCCAGAGGTACGATAATCTGGATAGCCCCCGGGGTTCCATATACTATGTCCCGCACACAAAGTGATCCAAACGGACGGTACGTGTTACTGGAGGGTAATCTAGATGGCGGCCCCTTAGCCCTCATAACAATATATACTCCTAATATAAATCAACGCGACTTCCTCAGGACACTAAACAGCAGCATGCTCAGTGACCCCGCAATAGATGTCATTTGGGGGGGGGGATTTTAACTGCGCTCTAGATATTTTGAAAGACCGTTCCACCCCTCCATTAACCCACGCCCCAGCTAAATGAGCGTCGCTCGATTTGGCAGACTGGGCATCTAATAATGGGCTAAACGAAATTTGGAGAACCTCCCATCCTACACTACGTGAATATTCTTTTTATTCACCAGTACACAAACTCCACACCAGGCTAGATATGTTCTTTGCTACACCTAGCATAATCCCAAAGGAAGCCACATCCGGCTACCTAGCCCGTACTATATCAGACCACAACCCACACTACGCTATGTTGTACTGGGGCTATATACATGCTCGTATCCCAACATGGCGCCTGCAACCAGTCGCCCTGTCTGACCCCCTTTTTAATACTGAGTTGGACACATGCCTGTCAAATTATTTCTCCCTCAATAAAAACACAACATCAACCCGTGCCACTGAATGGGATGCCCATAAAGTCGTAATAAGGGGACACTGCCTGGCTGCATCTGTGGGCATCAAGAAAATGCTTTCCTCAGAGTTATTAAAATTAGAAACTAACATACATAAGGCGGAGATTGAGGTCACAACAAATAATGCCCCACCAGAAACACTAACTTCACTAAAAGCAAAATACAGAGAAACGGATGACAGTCTTAGTAGGCATGACTACAGACACTATAAAATAAGACAACATGCCGAGGGAGACAGATCGGGCAAATTGCTGGCGTGGCTGGTCCGGCAATCACCGCAATCATCGCCAATAGGGGCTATCAAACTACAAACAGGAGTAGTGGTTAACACTCAAGTCGACATAAACAAGGCCTTCTCCATGTATTATCACTCAATATACCAATCCACTACCCCCCTGCAGAACAACAACTGGCTGAATTTCTGGCCCAGATTCCCCAAAACTCCAATATCATCAACAATGCTGACATACTAGACGGCCCCATCACTATTGAGGAGCTTCGATTGGCCCTTTTACAGATGGCTCGTGGCAAGACCCCTGGTACAGATGGTCTGCCAGCAGAATACTACAACTCACAAAGCACTCACCTCCTGCAACCTTTACTAGAGGTGTTTAATGAAGCGCGTAATAGGAAACAGTTACCAGACTCTATGAGGGAAGCATTAATAGTGGTCCTGCCAAAACCAGGTCGTGATCCACTGGATTTCAAGTCATACAGACCACTCTCTCTCTTGAACACCGATTGCAAACTCCTAGGGAAAATCCTAGCCAATAGATTGCTCCCTCATATGCCGCACTTAATACACCCTGACCAGTCGGGATTTATTCCAGGTAGAAACACCTTTTTAAACATAAGGCGCCTAATCCACATCATGCATCATACCACAGACTCAGGTAGTGTGACCGTGTCACTATAGAGAAGGTGTTCGATACGCTCAGTTGGGAATATTTATTCCGCACCCTCAAGGCGTTTGGCTTCCAGAATGGCTTCATCAACTGGATTGCTATGCTATACTTCAAACCAACAACCCGCGTTAAGACCGGTCAGGTAGTGTCAGAGGCCTTTCCTACAGGCAGAGGTACCAGGCAAGGCTGCCCGCTCTCTCCATTATTGTTTGCAATAGCTATGGAGCCACTCGCAGTTAAGCTTTGAGACTGCGCACATAGATGGGGTATACGAGAATTCGACACATATCACATAATATCCCTATACGCAGATGATGCCCTGATATATCTGTGCAACCACTCTGCCTCCCTAACCGAGGTAATGCGGATACTGAACATGTTTGCTCTTGTCTCCGGCTTGCATGTGAATTGGTCTAAGTCTTGTATCTTCCCTCTTACCTGTCTGTCCACTGAACAGAGAGCGTCTCTCCCCATGCATCAACTACCATGGACACACAAGACCTTCAAATATTTGGGCGTTCAAGTCTATCACTCTATGGCAGACTTGAGGGAAGGTAACTTAGACAGACTGCTCCGCTCCACCCATGGCTCCTTGGCATTTTGGAGTTCCTTGCCTTTATCCCCAATGGGCCGGACAGCCATAGTCAAGATGCTAATATTACCAAGATTCTTATACTATTTTACCGCACTCCCGGTGATTCTGCCGCGCTCGTTCCCTACTGACTGACTTGCTCTGGGGCAGAGACAGACGCAGAGTAGCCCTAACTACTACACAATATCCACAAGTAGAAGGAGGCCTGGGCATGCTGAATCTAGAGCTATACTATGCAGCAGCCCAACTTCAATGGGTTACTAAATGGCTCAACGAGCCGTCCAATGAAGAGTCTACAGCAATAACGGCTTACACAACCCCAACAACGATATTGACATGTTTACTAGCGGGTCCCCCTTATCCACCAAACAATTCACCCTTACTGGATTCGGCTAGACACTGCTGGAAGAGATACGTGCAGGGTAAATTCCAGTCCATCCCCTACTCTCCCCTACTCCCAGTGCCACAGTTACCGGGTATATACGCTCCATCCTCCCATCATGATGTACGGGCGGTTAACACCTGAACATAGGAGACCTCTACTCTGGCTCTAGTGCAATCAAGTTCGTAGATCTGGTGTCTGCGGAGGTGATGCGCCTGGGAGCCTTTCTGACATTCAATGCCATTACTAATCTCCTACGCAATTTATGGGGCTGTGGACACAACGAACCGAATGAATCCCTTCTACTCACTGCAATACTCTCTATGGGCGACGCAAAAGGCGTGGTTGCCAAACTATACAAAATACTTTTAGCGAGTAGCTGCAAGGCCCTAACCCAGGTCAAACTCCACTGGGATACTGTCCTCCCCACACCAACGACACAAAAATCCTGGGAAACAGCCCTTAACTCAGTCAAGACCGTGTCTCGCAACTCCAGACTAAGGTACACGCAATTTAATTACGTGCATCAAGCATATCTCTCCCCTGCTCGTATACATAAAATATACTCAGGCGCTAACCCAATATGCCCAAGATGCGCTACCCCTGCAGTAACTTTCTACCATATGGTCTGGGAATGCCACGTGAGTGACACTGGCTGGATCCGCGTCGTTGACACAACTGCAGAAGTGATAGACCAATTGCTGACCCCTACTCCAGAATCCTGCTTGCTTAATATACGCCACCGCACAAAAGGTGCCAAACACACTCACAAGTTTGTGGATTTGGCTTTCGTGTCATGCAAACGCCTGATAGCTACACACTGGAAGGCCCCAAATGCCCATCCCCGCTCCCTCGGGTTGCGAGGCCTACACGATTACGCAATGGCAGAGTCTCAAACATTAAGACAATTACAACATAAGGGTCAGATACAAGGCGGGACTGAAAGATGGGACCTTTTCGTAGTTAGAATTGAATCCAGAGACGACAAGTACCCACCATGAGATAGCCCTTTAACATTCTCGGGTCATGCTGTTATTAAAGATACCCAAAGCAGCAGAGTTAGTTAAAAGCAGATCCACTCAACCGCACTGCCATGCCAAGTCCATAAGTTATCTAACCACCAGCCTCTCCCTGATATTGTTATTTCTCCACACCAAAACGCACACATAGATACGAAGACCTTAGTGCCTGTATAGACAAATGCTTCCACTATTATATCTGACGCCAACATATATAGTTAAAAATAATAACCATCATGTCAAGTGTTAATAGTTATATAAAGTTTACTGAATGTCAGTACACTAAAATACAGCTGTGATGTACAGTGTAATGTACATACATTAAGAAAAACACATGGAGGGAAGCTGGGTATTCTCTCACTAAGTCATATGTTATGTAATGCTACTTTTGTACCTTGTTTTGAATTAAGTTGAATAAACAGATTTAAAAATAAAAACGTTCTGCCAATGGTTTACCGCCATTGAATGTCCACCGCTGTGGTTAGTGGGTCATAATGCCGTTAGCATAGTTCTGTTGGCGTAATGGCATGGGTTTTGCTACCACCAGTTTAGCACTGACCTTTGGGCTGGTGGACTTGTGTGTGTGGCTTTATAGTAAAGGATTGGTATGTGTGTGTCATAATATGCTTGGCAGTTATCCGCGGCGTTATGTTGGCGGCAGTCGGCATGGCGGTAAGCGGGATTTACCGCCAATGTCATAATGAGGGCCTAAATGTGAAAACAGTGCTTAGAAGTCACTATTGATCAAAAAGTTACTTGAGGTCGCGAGGGACCAGTGCAAATCCAAAGTTCAGGCTGTGCAGTGGAGGGGAGGATGGTTACAGGACCCACGCATGGTCCATTGGGAAAGTACCTCGTATGAGCAAAGCGTGGATGCAGAGAACACGATGCATCTGTATTTTCCATGCAGTTGGGTCACTGCTTCATAGTCGGGCTCTGTAGAGATGAATGCAATGAGTCATTGCTGGGCAGTGCAGAGTGTCGTCATCGGGCCATGCAGGCTGTAAATCCACTGTCATCTAACAGACTCTCATCGGTGTCGAAGGTGCGATTCGTCAGTTCCAACTGGTGCAGTGGTGACGACATGTAGGTTTTTGCAGAATACAGCTGCAGAACCCACTCCTGAGGCCCAGGACTGGAGAGGGCACCTCATGCTAGGGTAGGACTCGCAGATGGAAGAGTCCAGCAGCACTAGGAGAGTTGCAGGCTGTCTTTGACGTCCTTGAGACTGCAGAACAACAGGGGGCAAGCCAGCAAGCCCTTGGAGTCACTCTTGGTTCCAGTGTGATGGGTCAGGTCCTTGGCCTCAGCAGGGCAGAGCTCAGCAGGCAGCAGGGCAGCTCAGCAAAGCAGAGAAGAAGTTCCTTGGAACAGTCAAACCAGGCAAAGTGGTGGTCCTTATAGCTCAGCAGTCTTTTCTCCAGCAGAGCTTCCCAAGTCCAGAAGTGATCTGATATCAGGGGGTCAGAGACCCAGTACTTATACCCAAAAGCGCCCTTGATTTGAGGGATGGCTTCAAAAGAACCCTCTGAAGTGTACAAGGATCACTTTCAACCCAGCCCTGTCTGCCAGTCTATCTAGAAGTTTGAAGTGCTCATCTTCAGCAAACACACCACAATCTAGAATGGCTCCTGGTGGCTGTCAGAACTCAGACCCACCCCCACTCCAAATGACCACGTCCGCAACCTTGGCATCACCCTAGACAGCAGACTCTCCATAAAAAAGATAGGTCAACGATGTATCCTCAACCTGCTTCCACACGCTCCCAATGCCCAGCAGAAACTTCAAGTGACTCTCCATTGACACCATGAGGACAGTGATGCATGCCCTCATCACCACCAGACTAGACTACGGCAACGCCTTCTATGCTGGGACCTCCACCAAACCCATGCAAAGACTCCAGTTGATCCAGAATTCAGCCACCAAACTGATCCTCAACCTACCCAAAAGAGCCCACATCACCCACCACCTGAAAGACCTCCACTGGCTCTCAGTCCTGAAGAGACGCTTATTCAAGCTCCTGATCCATGCCTTCAAAGCCCTCCACCACCAAGGTCCCACCTACATGACTCACCAGGTACATTTCCACCACCCCACCAGGAACCTCCTCTCCACACACCTCACCCTCGCACAGATCCCCTGTGCATGTCGCTGCCGCATCGGAGGATGCTCATTCCCCTATCTCCCCCTCCACCTCTGCACCTCGCCCACGCTGACAGACTTCAGAAAGGGGTAAAACACCTGGCTGTTAGGATGAGACTCACAGCAAGCGCATGGAGACCCTCACAGATGACAAGTCACGCTATATAAAAACCACTTGATTTATTGATTGATTGATCTGTGGGGGTAATCAGTCCTTTGTGTGGGGTCAAGCCACTACCCTTTGAAGTGTAAGTGAGGACCCCTCCCTTCCTCTCTGGCCAGGAAGACCCATCAGAATGCAAATGAATGCAGATGCAGTTGAGTGTCCTGTGTTGTACATGTCTGGAGGGAATGCACAAATGTAGCTTTCAGTCAGCCCAGTCCAGACGTGTATTGGAGACAGGCTGTCAGGCACATACAGCAGTAAGAGAAGAGAATGCTCATTTTCTAAAAGTGGCATTTCTAAAATATGTATGTTAGATCTGACTTCACCAGTAGTGAGGGTTTGTCATTACCTTTCCAAAGGTATGAACATGCTGTAGCTACTCCTTTCTGAACAGGAACTACAGCGTATAAATATATTGAGGAATTCCCAATGGTGGCCTATGAAAGAGGTAGGCCTCACAGTAGTGAAATACGACTTTGGGAGTTTTTCAATGCCAGGACATGTAAAACTTAAAAGTACATATCTTGCCCATAGGGCATCCTGCCCTATGGGCTACGCACCACCTACCTCAGGGGTGACATGTATGCAAGAAAAAAGGTGTTTAGGGCTTGGCCGAGGTTTTAAATGCCAAGTTGAAGTGGCAGTGAAACTGCACACTCAGACTGTGCAGTGGCAGACCTGAGACATGTTTACAGGGCTACTTAAGTGGGTGGCATAATCAGTGATGCGGGCCCACTAGTACCACTTAAATTCTGGCCCTATGACTATGGTATACCAATGTACAAGAGACTTACAAGTAAATTGAATATGCAAATTTTGGGATTCACCAATGTTACAATGTTTATGGGAGAAGCACATGCACTTTAGCACTGGTCAACAGTGGTAAAGTGCTTGAAGACCTAAGGCAAACAAAAAGATACAGCAAAAACAGGAGGGGTAAGGCAAAAAGTCAAGAGGAAGACCACCCTATGACTGTCAGGTCTAACTCTCACTCTGGTGCTCCATGTTCAACACAATTCACCTTTCAGAATAAACTCAATCTACCACCTACTAGGTGATAACACAGCCTTTGTCGAGGAATGCATTGACCTTGTTAATGAAAGAACTATACACAGTGACAAAGTAGTCTTTCTGGGACACTTTAATCTTCACAGGGCACCACAGAAAACTCTAGAGTGAACCGCTTTGCCTCTCCAATCTCTCTGACAGCAATCTGATCCAACACAAGCTAAAAACAACACACATAAAAGGTTCCATACTTGACCTAATTATCTCCAAAGAAGACTTGCTCCTAGTGGATGACCAGTTGACTGGTTCGATAATTTCCTTATTCCCTTCACTTTACGACTCATACTGTGACAGTGGGCCAACCTAAAAGAGCAGTCATCTGGTTTCGGGATGCCAGGAATATGGACATCAGTATTCTCAGCAGCACTACCCAGAAAGTACTAGCACCCATCGGCCTCATCAAAGATGGCAGTGACTTGACCTCCCTCCTTAATAATGTTGCTTCACTTTAAAGAAAAAATGACCAAACTAAACCATCAGGCCCATGGTTCAACAAGGCCTCATATCAGGAAAGGAACGCATTAAGAATTTCAGAGGAAAATTGAGGCAGTAGCCTTCAACCACAAATCTCAAATGTTTCCATAAAGCAAGGACCATATACAAAATACATTTCTTTTGTGAGAAATCAAATCACTTTTGATCCCTCCTGGACTCAGCCAAGAACATGCCAAGGCAACTCTGTGATCTGGCCAACACTTCCAACAGCCCCCACTCCCACCTCTATTAAATTTGATGGCCCACTGACAAAAGCTGACGACTTTCTACAGTTCTTCGACTCCAAAGTAAAATCGCTTTTACACCAACACGTTCAAACTCCCCTGTTGTGCAAATCCAAAGACACTACCATTACAGAAGAACGCTTACTCAAAATCATCTTGAAAACCAAACCCTCAAACCACCCTGTGGACCCAATCCTAGGCAATGTTGCCAAAGATCATTATGCTCACATGCTTCAAAACTTCACCCTCTCCTCTAAAAGCCTCCACAAACCTCAACAACTTACATCTGATAGCCAACCTGCTTACATTGCAAAAACCATTGGAGGTACAGCTCCCCAAGCACATCAAAGATAACAACCTCTTGCACGAATACTAATCCGCTTTCAGTCAGGGCTGCAGCACAGAAACAGCTTTGGTTGATGATGCACTTCGAATAAAGTCAGGAATAAAGTTAAGGGGATTTATTACAAACTCAAAGCCATGTAGACAACCCTCAAGACAAAGTTTCAAAGATACAGAATCACCTGGGTTGCCCAAAGCAATGAAATAGGTTAAGGAGGACTAACATCAAAAGAACTAGCCACTCAATAATGATGCCACAGAACATCAGTAAAGGTATCTGATGAACAGAAAACAAGTGTTGCTCAGATTTAACGGTGCTCTTCATTTTCCGTTTAGGTTGTTCTCTTGAAGTTCAGCAGAGGAAATCACCAGAAAAGAGGGAGAAAAGAAAAAGCCGATTTTAGAAGGTACGTGGATTGCTACTTGACCCCACTTTTCCCTGTCTTCTTTCTGATCTTTTCTATATGCCTTTCTTCTCCCGGTTTCTCCTGTCTTCTTTTCAAGTGCTGTTAGTAACCGTTTAATTTCCTCCTCGCTTTAGACAAAGTTTTCTCTCTTTCTTCCTCTGACAACTAAATACTGTCTTATTTGTATATTTCGCTATCCCGCTGATTAGTATAGTGCTGTCCCTTCTCACCCCTAGCCTTCCTTGTTTTCTTATTCGTGATAATGAAAGCGAGCTTTTTATTGTTTTCTTCCCCCAGGTGTTTTATCCCATGCAATCATGGGTGGTGTCCGATTTTCTCTACCCTTCCTCCCCATCCCCAGTGCACCCCCCGTACCTGGTCTGGCCACTTTCTTCCTTGAATGTGGCCAGCTCAAGCACGTCCTCCTCCTCCTCCGTCTCCTGGATCCTTGGTAACTCTGTCTCCTGGCAGCAACTCTCCTCCTCACTCCGGTGGCTCTACGTCTCCTGGCCGCAGCTCTCCTCCTCGCTCCGGTGACTCTCCGTCTCCTGGCCACAACTCTCCTCCTCGCTCCGGCGGCTCTCCATCTCCTGGCCGCAACTCTCCTCCTCGCTCCAATGTCTCCCCGTCTCCTGGCCACAGGTCTCCTCTTCGCTCACCTCCGACGCTGACACTGTGTTCCTTCCTCTCTTTTACGCTCATGTCCTCCGTTTCCACACCATCCCGGCCTTGGGCAGTTTGAAATGGCCCGCCTCTTCCTCCTCAGACTCAGCAAGCCGAAAAGTGCCCTGGGGGTACTATCCCTCTCTACCTTGCACACAACGTCCTACCACAGTTGCCTAGTTACCTAAGGCCATGAATCCCTGATTTCCAATCTCTGAACATGTTGCGTCCTTTTCCCAATTTTGTAAAACTATTACTTTTTTTGTTTTAGGTTTCATAGCTCTCCTTTCCTCAACTTGTCAATTAACTCCTTTTCTTCTGGGCTAAGAATGCAGGTCGAATTGTTCTTGTAGGCATATACTGTACCAAATGTCAATGTAGGCTGAAAGAAACTTCCCACTGTGTCAATGTTCTTCATCTTTGCAATGCTACTCAAATGTTTCATGATGGGGAGAACTGAAAACACTTGGTCATAATTTGAATAGAAGTATTGATAATAATCCTGCTGATACAATATTGTTAATAACAAACTACAGGAAATTCCTTAAGTTAGGGGCAAACTATGATATGTGATTCCTTCACTTACTGATAAAGGCAACTGTGTGCATACTTAACAATCTCTAGCTTCCATGGTATCTATGTACTCATAAAGGAGCTTGTAATACACATGTGCAGCTAAATCACCTCTATAACCATCAGTGTGTAAATATTTCTCATCTTTATGCAGAGTATTCTGATTTGCAATGGAATTTGTTAAATTTGGGGCACTTGTGGATGTAACTTCCTCTGAATCATTTGTTATGGGCAAATTCAATCCAATTAGCATTAATATAATTATGATTACTGTCACTACTATTAATCCTTTAAATATGTATTTGTATTTACTACCTCTATTGTGATTAAACTCCATGAGTTCTCTAATTGCAAAACATATATTCAAATTCAAAAATCAAAAAACAAAAATGCAAAGCTGCTTTACTTTAAAAAATAATCTGTTTAAAGGTGCAAATTATTCACAAAAAGGTCCTTGTTGTTCTAGAAATTTCACAAAGAATTGTTCTCTACTTGCAAATTTTCAAAACGGCTTCTGCTAAAAGTTCAAAGGTCTTCAATAAAGGCACAGGCCGTAATCACTAATAATCACTTCCAAAATGTAATGTCTTTGTTCATCAAGTGGCAATGAGATTTCAAAGCTCAGCTCTACTGCAATGTCTAATTCAAGAATGTTGAACTGGATTTTAATTGTTAAAGCAAAAGGTTGCATATTCCTTCTGTTGACGTTGGCAGCAAAAAATGTCAATTCAGGTGCTGAGTATCTTTGACTTTGTACTCTCTTTCTCTTTGATCGTGTGTATATTCGTCAGTATCACCGTCACTCTGAATTGACTTCAGTTTCTTCAGAAATAGTCTCAGGCACTTGTACAGCTGGAACTGAGTGTTTTTTAAGCTGTGGTACAGCTCTTTTAGCTAATGCAACTGGTCCTTCATCAGCATCCGAGCTACATGAGTCAATTGATTCTTTCTTGACCATTCTTTACCATCCACTATTGTTGACTCACCCAGAGTCCCATCAGACTGAGATTGTGCTGTAACAGCCACTTGTCTAGTCCCAACAGCTTGGCTAGCCTGATCCCTCTCACTCACTGTAACTAACCCTTCTGGAACAGGTGCTGTATCACAAGGGGACCTGCAACTTTGAGAGTGTGGCTCACATGTAAGCGTTTCAGGAGACCTGCTCACTTTACAGCTGTAGTGCTTACTAAAACAACCTCATGAGGGCCTTTCCAACACGGTTCCAAGCACTTTTTCCTCATGTGCTTCTTCATCATGACCCAGTCACCTGGACATAGATCATGGCAAGCTCCTGCTGAGGCTGTGCTGTAGCTTTTTCAACCTAGTGAGACAGAGTGAATTATATCAGCTTGTCCTTTGCAATAGCAAGCACCAAGTCATCTATATTGTTCTCAAGCACATTTGCAGGCACTGCTGACAATCTCATGGCTCTCCCCATAATAATTTTATGAGGGGGCAACCAAGTCTTTATGTCGGGTGTACTACGCAAACTCTTGACGACAAGAGGGAATGAGTCTGGCCATTTCAAAGTGGTGGATGCACATTCTTTCACCAGTCTGGACTTTGAGGTTCCATTGACATGTTCGACAAGTCATGAAACCTCAGGTCAGATCTGTGGAGGGTGAGGAATGGCACGGCCAGAGAGGGCACGTGTGTCAACTATGCGCACAGTAGCTGGTCCTGCATTGACCGCTGGTTGGGTATGAGAGATGTGGAGCTTTGGACTCGTTCAGTGGAACACCATCCAGGCACTCTGTCGGATCATTTGCCGGTTCTGCTGGTGCTAGAGGTGCCCTGTGGAATGGAGCGTACTTTTTTGTGGTGGTTGCCGTACGGGGTGCTCAGTGACAGGGTATTTCGGGAGGAGATTCGCAAGGCTGTACTTCATTTTTTTGCTGATAATAGTGGGTCTGTGAGCTCCGCTAGTACCCTGTGGGAGGCATTTAAAGTCATCATTCGCGGGGTGTGCCTCTTGAAGCAGCATGGTGTGTTGAAGTCACTGTGTCATGAGCTGATGGATCTGGATGGGCGGATAGTGGATCTGGAGTGGCGGTTGGTGGCGGATTGGTCCGGTGAGGTACTTGCAGAGCTGCGGAGTGCAGTTTCCTTGTATGAGGAGGCCTCTCTCCGGGAGATTTGTTTTTAGGGTGGTATGCCAAGACACGGTAATACGGAGAGGGGGAGAGGGCTGGTCGTACACTGGCGAACATGCTGCACAGACCATGGGCCAACAACTACGTTACCGAGATTGATGGTCTGTAGGTGAACGTGTGATCGGGACGCCGGACGTCATGCAAGCTTTCGCCCAATTTTTTGTGAATTTGTATGCGGAGTTGACGGGGTTGGATGCTACTGCAGCTCAGGCTTATTTCTCTGAGATCACACTCCTCTGGTTTGACGATGCCCATCGCGCTTATTTCGACTCCCCTTTTTCGATAGAAGTCGTTGCGGCGCTCCGCAGTTTGCCGAGTGACTAGTCACCGGGGCTGGATGGCTTGACCCCTGTGTTCTATAAAGAGTAATCTGATATTCTTGCACCTTATCTCTTGGAGGTGTATGCAGAGTCAATGGAGACCGTGTTCCTCCCTGTCTCACTTCGTGATGCCTTATTTGTCACGATACTTAAACCTGGTAAGGACCCGTATAGTTGTGACTCGTATTGCCCACTTTCTATGATCTATGTAGATAACAAAATCTTGGCCAAAATTATTGCAGCTGTTACTTCCGAGACTGGTGCTTCCAGATCAGTCTGGGTGTGTGCCGGGTAGGTCCACATCCCACAATTTGCGCACGTTTTTTTGCGGTGGCGGGCTCCATGGGGGTTGAGGAGGATGTGGCTGCGGTGTTCCTGGATGCTACTAAGGCCATTGATTATTTGGCGTGGGATTACATGTTTGTGTTGTTCGCTAGAGTGGGACTGAGTGCTCGTTTTGTGAACTTGATCCGATTGTTGTATTCGTCTCCCATGGCAAGGCTACGTCTTAACGGGTCTATTTTGGACTCTTTACCGGTTGCCCGGGGGACCCGCCAGGGGTCCCGTTTGTCCCCGTTACTCTTCGCTGTGGCAATGGAGCCTCTTGCGGCATGGCTGCGACAGCACCATAATGAGAAGGGTCTGCCATTCAGGCAGCGGCCTATTTTTATATCCATGTATGCTGATGATATAGCACTGTATGTTTGTGAGCCGCGTAACAATCTGGACGTTCTGTTAGATGAAATCGTGCACTTTGGTTCCTTTTCTGGGATTAAGATTAATTGGTCCAAGTCTGTGGTGCTGCCTTTGTCTGCTGGGGTGACGAGGTTCCCCTCTCGGCACCCAATTGAATGGGCGGATGGTAGTGTGGAGACTTTATGGCAGGCTAATTATGGTAAGGCAATATCGTGGTTGACGGGGAGGCTTGAAGCTTGGCGCTCGTTGCCACTCTCGCAGATTGGGCGCATTGCCATTGCGAAAATGGTGATTTTTCTTAAATTCCTTTATCTGTTTGTTAACCTCCCTCTCCCACTGCCGGCGAGCTTTTTGTGACGTCTCCGTTCTGCTCTGATAAGACTGTGCTGGGCTGGCGGGCAGCCTCGTATTGCCTGGGAGAAGCTGACACTCCCATTTGAACTGGGTGGTCTTGCTGCTCCGGATTTGGAGCTATACTATAATTGCGCCCAGACGAATTTTGCATATTATTGGCTGCGTCGGGTTCGATATCTGCCGCATCTTGTGCCTGAGTCTGATTCGGTGTGGCCAGATGATTTGGTCCGCAATCTAGGTAATCCTTCCCGGCCTCGAGCACGAGGCGTTGACACAGTGATGTGCACCGCTCGGGCTTGGGCGGTGCTGCTGCGCCACTCTGGGGCGAGCTCTCCCTATGCTCCTTCGCTACCAGTTCTCACGGTGACGGATGTGGAGATGTTCCGCAATGTGCAACTGCGCAAGTTTCTCCGGGAATCTAGTTTAACTGAACTGGGTGATTGGTTTGTGAATGGTCGATTGATTTCCCCTGGAGATGCGCTAGATGACGGATGCGCTACAGCATTGCGGCGGCTGTACGTGCTGCGTGTCTGTGCAATGTTACGAGCTCGATTCTCTGGACTTACGGAACCTCAATTGGAGTGTCAGGCCTTGGAGGTGTTGTGCTGCGTTCAGTCGATGCGTAAACTTATCACTAAATTGTATAATTGTGTGAAGGAGCAGCGGGGTGACCGTTGTGAGTCTGCTAGAATGCGCTGGGAGGTAGATGTGGGTGAGCCTATATCTGAGCAGGAGTGGCGAAGATGCTGTGCGCATATGAGAGCTTTATCCCTCAATTATAGACTACGCCTGATTCACTTCAAATTTTTGCATTGCCTCTATTATACCCCTAGCGGTCTTTACTCGATGGGCCTGCGTGCGGATGCATGCTGTGAGCGGTGCCGTGCTCCCGAAACTGTTTTTTTTACATCTTGGGTGGGAGTGTGCAGAGGTACATGCTTTCTGGGTGGAGGTCGTGAGAATGATTGAGGAGATGACTGTTTTGAAGCTGCCCTTCTCCCCCAAAGTAGCACTACTTGGCTGTGTGGATGAGGTGCGGCGGACTCATAGGCAGTTGGTGGGCCTGCTCCTGTTGTTGGCCAAGCGCAGGGTTGCGATGTTCTGGGGCCGGGGTCAGGCCCCGCGTGGATCTGACTGGCTGCGTGATGCCTCCTTTTGTCAAGAACAGCTGTTGATTTTTTGGGAGCTGACCCCGGAGGGTTCCCGTCCAAGGGATATTTGGGCTCCGCTGTGCTCCTTTCTGGATGCCTTATTATATGGGTGTGTTTGTACTACATGACAGTCTATGCGCTTAGCTGCTTTGTGTGCCTTCACTCTCCTCTCACGGTGTGGGAAGTGTGTAAATCTGTAGCTAGTGCCCCTGCGTTCTTTCTCTGCCTGCCTCCTTTTTCTCCTTTCTATTTACTGTTCTGTATTTACTTTATAGCCCGCTGAGCACGCTGTGAACTGCCTCCAGATTGTATTGACGCTGCCATATCTATTTTGTGGAGGCTGGGGACCCCTAGCGATATGCGGGGACCTTGATGTGGTATATTGACAAGGGAAGACTCGAGAATTGTTTGTACCCCTCAACAGGTGGTGCCCCAGGGACTGTGCGGGGCTTGGATTTTTTATCCTTCTGTATCTTGCTCTGTGGGCTGCCTTCTTATTGTATTGTTGTATGTTACCTTTCTTTAAAAAGAAAAAAAAAAAGTCATGAAACCTCAGGTCTGTAGCTGCAATGCAATCTTCGCTCAACTTGTAATGTCACACACAACAATTTAAGGATCTCACTGTTTAAATGAGTTCCTGGGTCTGACTCTAGAAAAGTCGTAAAACTGAAATGTGGTATCAACTCCCTAAGTAACAGCTTTGACACCTTGAGACTATCCTTTCTCCTGATCGGGTAAGCTTCAATCAAGTGTTAAAAAATGTAAACAATAACTAGGATGTATCTCAGTCCATTGCATAAGGTAATTCTATAAAATCAAGCTGCATTCTGTTGAACGATTCTCCTGATCTACCTACATGACTCAGTGTGACAAATGTGTATTTCCCTACATTCATCTGCTGGCATGTGACACAACGTCTGCAATCATTCTGAATTTGGGGTTAAACCATGTCTGTCTGAATGTTCTGATCATTCCATCCCTGCCTGCATCTGTTTGTCCATGGTAATGTCTAGCCATAGGAACAACAAGCTATATGGCAACACTGCTCTTCCATCACTTGAAACCCAAACATCATCCTCATTTCCTTTGACAGATCGTGCTCTGACCCAACTCTGCTCTTCTTCCTCTGTGACTTCCTCCTGCAATCTCTTAACTTCTTCCTAAGTATCAATAGCAGTTGACAGGAAACTGTGACTTGTCTGATCATTTGTCTCATTGCACCATCTCCATTAAAATATGTGCAACTTAGAGTGAAATATCTTGCCACTTCATCAACATATGTATTACCTAAGGTTACAAAATCAGTAGATTTTCTGCAGGCCGTACACTTTACAACAACAATTTTTGTAGGCAGCTGTAATGCATTCAACAAATAGTAAATCTTATCACCCTTCCGGATAGGGGATACAGAGGAAGTCATGAACCCTCTCTGGGATCAGAACTGTCTGAAATCATGAACACCACCAAAACCATACTATCAGTGACAATTGTCACTTTATGTTTTTCAGAAACACAGCAGGCTCTGGGAAGAGCGACCAATGCAGCTACTTGAGCAGAAAAAGACTCCTTGAAGCCAGGCGACTCCTATCACACCTGAGACAATGCAAGCCACCTAACCAGCTCACAATGTACCATCTTTATCTCTTGAGCAGGAGCCATCAACAAACATGACATAATCATTTTCAGATAAGGGAACATCTTGAACTTCAGGTCTTGGTTTGGTGCCCAATTCAGTCACATTGAGACAGTCATGCTCAACCTCATCCTCGTGGACATTTGCATTTTCAGCAGGATTTGGCAATAACGTAACTGAATTCAAGATTGTACAACGTTTGAGATTAACATTTGGCGAGGCAATTATAACTTGCTCATAAAGGGTCAAACGTGGACTTGTTAAGTATTGGGTATTTGTACGGGTTAAGAAAATTTCCACTGAATGGGGAATAAAAACAATCAGGGTATGACCCATAGCAATGCCTTCACACTGTTCTATGCCAACGCTCAGTATGGTGGCAACTTTCAAACAGCCAGGCACCACTGAAGCCACAGAATCAAGAGTGGTAGTAAAAATAAACCACAGGCTAGTTTGCATTTCCATGCAGTTGGGTCAAAACTGAGAGTGCACATCCATACCTCTCACATCAAATCAAGAAATACATTGGCTATAATCAGGCACTCCCAGAACTGGGGCTCGGCATAGGCTTTCTCTCAGCTTTGTGAGGGCACGCATGCTGTTGTCATCCAATGGTACCGGTTCAGAAACATCCTTGTGTGTTAGCCTCTGTAAATGCTTGGTCACAAGGGAAAGGTTTGGAATCCACTGGCAACAATAACCAACCATTCTCAGAAACCTTCGGACTTCTTTCTGTGTGACAGGGAGATTCATTTGCATTATTGCTGATAATATTTCTTGTGACACCTTCAGTACACCTTTCTCAATGTGGTGACCTAAATCCTGAACTTCTTTTTTGCAATACTGTAACTTTGCCAGGGAAACATTATGTCAGTTTTCTCCTAAATGATTCAAAAGAGCTATGCTTCACAGTTGTTTGATGCAACAAGGAGGTCATCTATGTACTGTAGTAAGACTGAATGAAAGAGTATCTTACGGGACTCCAGATTCTTTTTCACGATCTGCTTGAAAATGGATGGTGACTCCCTGTTCCCTTGTGGGAGTTCGGTACTATGTCAAAACACAACTGCCAAATTTGAACACAAAGAAGAATTGGCTTTCCCCATGCAATGTTAGGGAGAAGAAAGACTGGCAAAGATCAATTACAGTAAATCATTCTGCTTCACAGGAAATTTGGAATAAAATTGCTGCAGGATTTCGTACCACTAGACAACATGGAATGACAATCTTGTTCACTTGTCTCAGGTCTTGAAATATGCAGTACTTTCCATTGGGCTTCCGCAGTCCTAAAATGGAAGAGTTATATGGACTTCCCAAAATCCCCTTCAAAATCCCTTGTTCAATTACACTATTAATTGGGACATAATTCCAGCAATTGTCTCTGGGGTAATGTTATACGGGGCTGTTTTGGAAACACTGCATTTGGCTTCACTGTTACTTTAACAGGCTCAACTCCTTTGATGAGTACTATTTCCTTTCCTGGAAAATCCCAAATCCCAGGTGTCACTGTGTCTTTTAAGTCTTCAGGCAAATCATTACATGTCAGCAAAGGGTACAATGTGACACTTGGGTACTGCTTTACAATTTTACAGGGCACATCTTCCTCATTTGTCTAGCTTGCTATTCCTCGGGGTATGCAACTAATCGAACAATTTAGATTGCACAGTAGGTCATGTCCAAGCTAACTTACAGGACTTGAATCGCAAACCACAAATTGGTCCTCATCTTCAAATTAACCTATTTTTACAGGGACATGTTCTGTTACAGTATTTGATTAACTGCTTATTTGTGACACCTACAACCTGAATTATGTTTCCTGAAAAGGGCAAATTTTGCACTTCTGCTGTTCTGACAGTGGAACGTGTAGCTCCAGTGTCGACTAAGAATGACATATCATGTCCCATAAGGTTGGCATTTACAAAAGGACCAAATTGATCTACTTCTAAGGATGCAGCCACCATGCAATCCTCATTATCTGAGCTGTCGACTTGAAGAACATCTGAAAATTCTTCATCATTCAGGTCCATTAGGGGAAACTGTGATGCTATCTGATTCATATTTACATTTGTGATCTGATTTAAGTTCTGTTGGGGAACAACCATTTGCTGTTGAGCCATCAGGGCCTGTGGTACCCGCATTTGGTGTCCTGGGGACACATTTGCATTTTGTACTCGAGGCCTCTGAACTCGTTTGTGAGCAACTTCAACATTCTGCACTTGATTATTCACATTATTATAGGGATACTCCCTTCGCCAATGACTGAAATTGTTGCAGGCATGGCACATATTAGTTCTCTTCAAAGCCTGAACATCAATAACACCTCCACTCTGATCTACATGAATACAACATCCTCTACTTCTAGGCTGAACAACATTTGTCATCTGTGGCACACTTTGCATTCCACCAGTATTCACTTTCGGTTCAGCTTTCAATTGTATCACCATTACCGTCTCTTTCAACTTTTTCTGCTTTGATTCCAATTCATCTCTGCAGTATTTTGAAGATTGCGGGATCTCATCAATGGGTTTATTCTGGCAACAAATTAGGTGCTGCTGAATCATCTCACTTATATATGATTTCAATGCGAGCACAAACCTGAACAAAAAATGACCCATATATTTAAATTCTATTTTTTCTGTACCACTATGCTGTTTGAAAGCTTGCAGCAATCTTTCATAATATGCATGAATCAACTCCTTTGACTCATGAGCTGTCCTGTCAATTTACTGCCAATCAATATGTGTCGGGACACTTTGGGGATCATTCCGACCTTGGCGGTTGGTGTTAAAGCGGCGGCCAACCCGCCAACAGGCAGGCGGTCAAAAAAATGGAATTCAGACCCTGGCGGGAACCGCCAACACAGCCCGCCACTTTAACACTCCGACCGCCACGGCGGGGCAAACAAACAGCGCGGCGGTCACCGCCAACAGACAGGCGGCAGACAATGTACCGCCAACCCTATCACGACCCACCAATCCGCCACCTTTTCCGGGGCGGGAGCCCCGCCGATAAAAACACGGCGTAAACAGATCACGAACGGGAAAACGCTCACCTCTATACACTCCACGAGGAATCTGGACAGCATGGAACCCGAATTAAACATCCTACCAGCGATTGTCTACCTGCTCCTCTAACAGGAGCACGAACGCCGCTGCAGGAGACAACGGTGAGTACTGCACCTACGACACAGGGGAGGGGGGAGGAGAAAAGATTACGGGCACACACATACGCGACCACCCCCCCCCCAAATCCCCACACACCAATGCAGAGCAACAAGTCAGATTTACACCCCCCAAACCCCCCGGAATAATTCAAAGACAAAATAAAATGATCATTAAAATAGAAGTATATTAAAGCATATTTGAACTTAAGTGAAATATTAGATTATTAAAACAAATAAATCACAACATGAAGAATATGAACATAGTCCAAAAGTCCGGCACATATTGGCTACATGCCATTGTCCGTGGGCCAATGTGCATAAACACATGGGCAAAGCCCACACACGAAACCCGATTCCATTGGAGAGAACACTGCTGGGGCATCAGATAATAAAAACACAGGCACCTCAGGGGGAAGGGAAGGGGGGGGCACCTCAGCCACATGAGTCCACGACGCCAGATCCACGAGGGGCCTCCATGCCCACTGTACCGTCCTGAGAGTGCAAAGCCACAGTCTCACAAGTCTCTACAGTGGGTGGATTGCCCACTGGACCATCCTGGGGAGTGCAAAGCCACAGTCTCACAAGTCTCTACAGTGGGAGGATTGCCCACTGTACCATCCTGGGGAGTGCAAAGCCACAGTCTCACAAGTCTCTACAGTGGGTGGATTGCCCACTGTACCATCCTGGGGAGTGCAAAGCCACAGTCTCACAAGTCTTTTCAGTGGGTGGATTGCCCACTGTACCATCCTGGGGAGTGCAAAGCCACAGTCCATCTGGTGGATTACAGACTCCACTGGTTATGGAGGAGGCATGGTGCCCAGAGTGCTTCGTGAAGCCCTGCCCGACACAGATCCGGCCCTGCCAATGGGCCAGCGGTGCTTGAGATGGAGGCCACAGCGGAGAGGTGCTTGACAGGAAGGGCCCAGCGGAGCGGTGCAGAGACGGCGGGGCCCAGCGGAGCGGTGCTTGATAGGAAGGGCCCAGCGGAGCGGTGCAGAGACGGCGGGGCCCAGCGGAGCGGTGCTTGACAGGAAGGGCCCAGCGGAGCGGTGCAGAGACGGCGGGGCCCAGCGGAGCGGTGCTTGACAGGAAGGGCCCAGCGGAGCGGTGCAGAGACTGCGGGGCCCAGCGGAGCGGTGCTTGACAGGAAGGGCCCAGCAGAGCGGTGCAGAGACGGCGGGGCCCAGCGGAGCGGTGCTTGACAGGAAGGGCCCAGCAGAGCGGTGCAGAGACGGCGGGGCCCAGCGGAGCGGTGCTTGACAGGAAGGGCCCAGCGGAGCGGTGCTTGAGATGAAGGGCCCAGCGGAGCGGTGCAGAGACGGCGGGGCCCAGCAGAGCGGTGCTTGACAGGAAGGGCCCAGCGGAGCGGTGCAGAGACGGCGGGGCCCAGCGGAGCGGTGCTTGACAGGAAGGGCCCAGCGGAGCGGTGCAGAGACGGCGGGGCCCAGCGGAGCGGTGCTTGAGATGAATGGCCCAGCGGAGCGGTGCAGAGACGGCGGGGCCCAGCGGAGCTGTGCTTGACAGGAAGGGCCCAGCGGAGCGGTGCAGAGACGGCGGGGCCCAGCGGAGTGGTGCTTGACAGGAAGGGCCCAGCGGAGCGGTGCAGAGACGGCGGGGCCCAGCGGAGCGGTGCTTGAGATGAAAGGCCCAGCGGAGCGGTGCAGAGACGGCGGGGCCCAGCGGAGCGGTGCTTGACAGGAAGGGCCCAGTGGAGCGGTGCCTGACAGGAGACGGCGGGGCCCAGCGGAGCGGTTCTTCTCACGGCGGGGCCCTGTTCAGCGGTTCTTCTCATGGCGGGGCCCAGCGGAGCGGTTCTTCTCACGGCAGGGCCCTGTTCAGCGGTTCTTCTCACAGCGGGGCCCAGCGGAGCGGGGCTTCTCACGGCGGGGCCCTGTTCCACGGTTCTTCTCACGGCGGGGCCCTGTTCAGTGGTTCTTCTCACGGCGGGGCCCTGTTCAGCGGTTCTTCTCACGGCGGGGCCCTGTTCAGCGGTTCTTCTCAGCGGTTCTTCTCATGGCGGGGCCCTGTTCAGCGGTTCTTCTCACGGCGGGGCCATGTTCAGCGGTTCTTCTCACGTCGGGCCCTGTTCAGCAGTTCTTCTCACGGCGGGGCCCTGTTCAGCGGTTCTTCTCACGGCGGGGCCCAGGTCAGCGGTTCTTCTCACGGCGGGGCCCAGCGGAGCGGTGCTTCTCACGGCGGGGCCCAGCGGAGCGGTGCTTCTCACGGCGGGGCCCTGTTCAGCGGTTCTTCTCACAGCGGGGCCCAGCGGAGCGGTGCTTCTCACGGCGGGGCCCTGTTCAGCGCTGCTTGTCTTGTGTTCCTAGGGAACCAGATCTGGGCAATCATTCACGCTCAGTCGCCATCCGACCTATCGCTTGCGGGGCCCTCCTGTGCTGGACTCCTGGGCCTGTGGGTGTCCTCCGTCACACCCCAAATGGGGCTGGTGGGGCCCTCCTGGGCAGCTCACCTGCTGCCGGACTTCTTCGCCCTGCTGCCCTTGCCCTCCTTGGACGAATCTCTGGGGCCCTTGCCTCCCTTGGAAGTATCTTTGGGGCCCTTGCCCTCCTTGGATGAATCTCTGGGGCCCTTGCCTCCCTTGGAAGTATCTCTGGGGCCCTTGCCCTCCTTGGAAGAATCTCTGGGGCCCTTGCCTCCCTTGGTGGATGGGCCAGGTGACGGTGCAAGGCTGGTGTCCTTGGGGGCAGCCGTCTCAGGCCTGTGGCGCCGGCCCTTCACCTTTTTGCTTCTTTTCCCAGGGGGTGGGCTGGCTGTCCCCTTGCTGCTGGCCGATGTTCCTGCCCTAGGAACTGGTGGACTCCAATAGCCCTGAACGATGGTCCTAGTAGGTGCAGGGCTTGTGGTGGCTGAGGTGCTGGTTGGACTGTTACGAGATGGAGGGGGTGGGTCAGTTGTTGGAAAGAGGTCAAGGTTGGAAAGGAAAATCAATTTTGAAAGACAGGGACGGGTAGTTGTAGTGGGTATGGGAGTGGAGGAAGAGGATGTGGTTGTAGGAGAGTCAAGTGTGCTGTCTTTGGGTGCAGGTGCTTGTGACGGAGGCTGTCGTGAGGTGGATGGCTGTTGGGTGGGTGGCTGCCTGCGTTTGTGTGGTTTGGAAGAGGGGGTGACAGACACACTGGGAGAGGACACAGGGGACGTGTAATTGGTAGTGGGGTGGTGACTGCACGTGTGCGGAAAGTTCTGGTGGGTGTGGTGGTGATGGACGTACTGGCTGATGGTGGTGTGCATGCAGGTGTGAGTGGAGACGTCACAGGGAGGGAGGAGGGAGACGAGGAGGAGGGGGACACAGTGGAGGCAGTGGGTGTTGCTGTGTCTGCATGTGGATGTTGCTTGGGTGAATGCTTGTGTGATCTGTGGTGCTTATGTCTGGATGAGCTGCCCTTGGGTGTTGATGTGTGTGCAGGCTGGTCTGTAGGTGTGTCTGGGATAGGCAGAGGAACAGGGGACTGGGTTGAGGAAGTTGGAGGGGGGAGGCTAGACACAGGGACAATTGCTGCCGTCAGTGCTGAGGCCAGAGCGTTGAACGATTGCTGATGGGCAGCCTGACCCAAATGAATGCCCTCCAGGTATGCATTGCTCCGATGCACCTCCCTTTCCACCCCCTGGATGGCATTCAAAAGGGTAGACTGCCCAACAATGAGCGTCCGGAGGAGGTCAATGACCTCCTCACTGAGGGCAGCAGGGGTAACTGGGGCAGGACCTGAGGTGCCAGGGGCGAAGGAGATGGCCGGCTTCCTGGCCGAGCGGGCACGGGGCGAAAGCTGAGGGGCTGCTAGGAGGGCGGAGCTGGTGCGCTGGGTGGCGGCTGTACCTGTTTTTGCGGTGGGCACGGATGGTGCCGCCACCACAAGGGAGCTCCCTTCCGAGGACGTGTCGGTGTCGCTGATGTCTCCACGGGTCCCCGTTGTGGAGCCCCCCTGGCCCTCCGTCTCACTGGTTAAGTCCGAGTCGGTTGCAGGGCCCTCCGGGCCCATGTGAGATGCAGCTCCCTCGTGCGCCGATGCCACTTCTCCTCCGCCTGATGATGCTAATGCACACATGAGCAGGAAATCCCAAAAATAAGGGGGGGAGAGAAGAAAGAAAGACATGTTGAGTGCATGCATTGGCGGCACCGTTGGCGGAGAGGACAGACACAGAAGCCCCCTGCACTACGCCGCGCACTCGGGGTACACTACTCAATTATTGTGACTTGGCCTACAAGTCTATGGACGACAAATGCACACATAGGTGAGCCCGGGCCATGGATAGCTGTACTTAGCACCCTACAGAGGTGGGGGGCGGGGGCACAGGGCCATGTCTAACGGAGGGGCCTAGCCTACAGAAACTGCCCTGGCCTAGAGATAGCCACAGCCCTCCTCCCCCACCCAGACGCCTCCACTGTGCGCTAATTTAGCAGAATGTGCTGGTACTCACCCCCTTGTGTCTGCTGTGATGTCCTCACGCGCCCATCCAAATCGGGGTAGGCCACCGCCAGGATCCGGGACATCAGGGGGGTCAATTGACGACTGACACCCCTCCTACGTTGGGAGGCCATCCCCAGCAGAGCCTCAGAGGTCTTTCTGCTCCCGCGGCGGATGTCCTCCCACCTCTTGCGGCAGTGGGTGCCCCGTCTGTTGTGGACCCCCAGGGCCCGGACGTCCTTGGCGATGGCACGCCAAACGTCGATCTTCTGATGGGCGCTGACCTATGTGACATGGACAGGGTGGAAAAAGAAATATCATCACTTTTCTGCATGGTCGATGTGAGTGGCCCCCCCTCCCCAACCTTGCCATGTGGCACATGCTCTCATCTGACCGAGTTCACAGCAGCACTTGCAGTATAGGTCCTCTCCTGTGGATGATCAGGTCTCAAGTGATTAAGCAGTTAGAAAATGGCGGTCACGCCCGCGGCGGTGCGTACCGCGACCGCCGGCGCACATCGTCATTGGCTCCTGAGACCCATAGGGTTCCATGTTAACCAATGCTGCTTTGCGCCGCGGTCTTCGACCGCCTACCGCCACGGTGTGCCACGCCAGCGCATTGACCTCACATCCCATTGTCACACTTCACAGGTCAGGCAGCCACCATTTCAAGGGCCCACAAGGCTGAATTTCTACGGCGTCACACAGGCCTAGGCCTTGCATTGCCACTCATACAAGCCATTCAATGCATAGCGAATCGTGTACTGTGCAAGCTGTGGTTACGTACCTGTGGGTTGCTTGACTCTGTGCTCCATGTTGTCCTTCCTAGGCACCGTCCGCTGGGACTTGCGAGGAGATGGAGGAATCCTCCCGTGTACAGACCGCTGGTGGACCTGTCGACAATGGAAGAACGACATGTCATACTGACATACAGACTTGACCGAGCCACTATACATGAACTGTGTGCCCAGCTGGAGCCAGACCTGATGTCCCCCATTCGCCAACCCACAGGGATTCCCCCTCTGGTGCAGGTTCTGTCAGTACTCCATTTTTTGGCAAGTGGATCATTCCAAACAACAGTGGCCATATCATCAGGGATGTCTCAGCCTATGTTTTCTAAGGTGTTGTCCAGAGTGTTGTCTGGCCTGATGAAACACATGCGGAGCTACATTGTTTTCCCTGAGGTGGCCGATTTGGCTACAGTGAAGGGTGATTTCTATGCCCTTGGACATATCCCCAACATCATTGGTGCCATTGATGGGACCCATGTGGCCTTGGTTCCCCCCAGTGGCAGTGAGCAGGTGTACAGGAACAGAAAAAGTTATCATTCTATGAATGTCCAGGTGGTCTGTTTGGCTGACAAGTACATCTCCCATGTAAATGCCAAGTTCCCTGGGTCAGTGCATGACGCGTACATCATGCGAAATAGCAGCATCCCTTATGTGATGGAACAGCTACAGAGACACCGTGTGTGGCTAATAGGTGACTCTGGTTACCCCAACCTGTCGTGGCTACTTACCCCAGTGAGGAATCCCAGGACAAGGGCAGAAGAACGCTACAATGAGGCCCATGGGCGAACTAGGAGGATTATAGAAAGAACCTTCGGCCTCCTGAAGGCCAGGTTTAGGTGCCTGCATATGACAGGGGGATCCCTAATGTACTCACCAAAGAAGGTGTGCCATATCATCGTGGCCTGCTGTATGCTTCACAACCTGGCTTTGCGCCGCCAGGTGCCTTTCCTGCAGGAGGATGGTCCAGATGGTGGTGTTGTAGCAGCTGTGGAGCCTGTGGAGAGTGAAGAGGAGGAGGACGACGGGGACGACACAGACAACAGGGACACAGTGATACAACAGTATTTTCAGTAGCACACAGGTACGAAACAACCACGCCATTTTACATTTACTTAAAGTCTCCTGCCTCTCTACTGTCTGAGTTCCCCCCCAGTTCCTGTGAACTGAGTTGTGACTTTCCCTTCCGTTTTCAGAGCTGTGGGCCCCACTGCGTGACCTCTGCTTTGTTTGCCCATGTACTACAGCTGTGTGAGAGTGGTATGTTGTCATCACAATGTAACTGAACATTTTGGCACCGTTATGTCTAATACATTTGTTCAAATTACAAGCAGACTCCAGATTTTTTTAGTGCAAAAAGTGATTTAATTCAAGTGCTAAATTTATGGAATATGATTGTAAAACGGGGATGGGTGATGGTGGAGTAATGTCCATGGCAGAGTCCAGTTCTCAGTCGCACAGGTGCATTGTCCATATGCCTGTGGAAGGATGGAGCAGGGGCAGTTCAAGGTTGGACAGGGTGACAATGTGGGACAGTGGGATGACATCAGGGGGTATCGTTTGCTGGCGGGGGTCTTGCAATCCTACTCTGTCTTCTTGTGAGATCTCAGGTTCCGCTTGCGGGGTGGTTCTTCTTCTCCAGGAGGTGGGGTTCTGGTGGCCCGTCGTTGTGTGGGGGCCTCCTGTCCACTAGCGCCGGCGGAGGTGGTAGGCTGTTCCTGGTCCAGGCTAGTGACAGGGGCCCTTTGTGGTGCCACATGGTCCCGCAATGTGGTGACTATCTGGGTTAGGGCCACGACGATGGTCCCCATTGCGGAACTAATGTTCCTCAGTTCCTCTCTGAACCCCATGTACTGTTGCTCCTGCATGACCTGGATCTCCTGGAACCTGGCCAGTACCGTAGCCATCGTCTCCTGGGAGCGGTGGTATGCTCCCATGATGGAGGAGAGGGCCTCTTGGAGAGTCGGTTCCCTGGGCCTGTCCCCCCTGTAGCACAGCAGCCCTCCCAGTTCCCCTGTTTCCCTGGGCCTCTGTCCCCTGGACGGTGTGCCCACTACCACTGCCCCCAGGTCCCTGTTGTTGTTGGGGTGGTGGGTCAACCTGGGTGCCCTGTAGTGGTGGACACACCGCTGATTGACGTGTCCTGGAGACAGAGGCATGGGCCCGCTGGGTGGGAGCTGTGCTGGTGTTCCCAGAGGGGGTTAGGTCTGGTGTAGCCTGTGGCTGTCTGTGGGGAACCAACTGTCCCGAGGTCCCCGATGGGCCGGGCTGGTCATCAGGGTCCAGGGAGACAGAGCTGCTGTCATCACTGGGGGCCTCTTCTGGGGGTGGGATGGACATCTCTGGACCCTCCTGGGCGGTGTGGTGGCGTTCGGGTTCTGCAGGGGTATAAGAGTATGGTTATTGTTTCTGTGTGTGGCATTTCGTGTAATGTGTGGGTGGCCGTGTCTCCCAGTGCTGGCATTCCCTTGTGGGGGCTTTTGTGACGGTGGCTTGTGGGGGTGATGGGTGTGTGCAGTGAGCATGCTTTGGGGATGGGTGTCCATGCTTTGGGGAGGCATGCAGGGCTGGGTTTTGGGATGGGTGGGTTGTGATGGTGAGCCATTAGCAAGGAGTTGGTGTGATGGGGTGGTGGTGAGGGTGGGGCTATGATTTGGCATGCAGGTGGGGTGGGGGGAATGAAGTAGTGAAGATTTGCCTTACCAGAGTCCATTCCTCCGCCTACTCCTGCGAGGCCCTCAGGATGCAGGATGTGCAAGACTTCCTCCTCCCATGCTGTGAATTCTGGGGGAGTAGGTGGGGGTCCGCCGCCAGTCTTCTGCACCGCAATGTTGTGCCTTGATACCATGGAACGCACCTTCCCCCGTAGGTCATTCCACCGCTTCCTGATGTCGTCCCGATTGCATGGATGCTGTCCCACAGCGTTGACCCTGTCCACTATTCTGCTCCATAGCTCCATCTTCCTGGCAATGGTGGTGTGCTGCACCTGTGCCCCGAAGAGCTGGGGCTCTACACGTACTATTTCCTCCACCATGACCCTGAGTTCTGCGTCAGAGAACCTGGGGTGTCTTTGGGGTGCCATGGGGTGGTGTGGATGAGGTGAGGGGTGGTGTATGTGTTGTAGAGTGTGGTGAGTGTGGTGGTGTATGGTGTTTTGTGCGTGGAAAGTGTGTGGGTGATGTTGTGATTTGCCTCTGTGTGATGGTGTACTCTATGCTGTGCTCTCTCTCTCTGTCCTTCACTCGCAATTGTGGTCGTAGGGGTTTGTGGGTGATGTGGGTGTGTGTTTTATACTGGATTGGGTGTGTGGGAGTGGTGTGTGTATGTGTCTCAGGTGTGTGTATTTTGAATTATCCAATGTGGATGTGTTTTGTAAAGGTGTGTGTATTTTGAGCGCAGCGGTGTGTACCGCCAATGGAATACCGCGGTTGAAAGACCGCTGCGGGGATTTGTGGGTCGGAATGGCATGGGCGTATTTCTGTTGGCGTGAGAGTGGAGGTTTGGTCATCGCCAGTTTCCCGCTGACCTTTGGTGTGGCGGAATATTGTGGATGTCGGGTTTTTGGCGGTTTGCCAGTTGCGGGTCAGAATGACCGTGGTGGCTTACCGCGGCCGCGGCGGTGTTATGGCGGCCTTCTGGCCGGCGGTAAGTGACTTTTACCGCCAAGGTCGGAATGACCCCCTTTGTTTTTCAAAAACTCAGTCACCTTGTAATCATTTTTTATCACATCTTCAGATGGTGCACCTGTAACTGGATCTCTTGGAGGCCCACAATAAGGTCAATCAACATTCACTTTGTATTCATTCCACAAATCAGTCAGAAGCACAATGTCAAACTACATGTTCAAATCTTCCCACAGACATTTTGATAGCTTCACAAATCTCTCTGTCTGCTTCTACCACCCCACTGTTTTGTCTCTCAATCCTAAATAATCATTGGTAAATGACAAAATATCACTCTTACTCTAAGGTACATGAACATAACCTCCGCCTGGTATTTCTCTCCTGGGTGTCATTTTCACATTGTCCTCGGCTTGATTTGTTCCTGCCGGAGGCATATTTGGCTTTGCTTCCTTCTCATCTTGTTTCTTCAATCATCTGCCTTCCCACTTATCTACAGCTCCCAATTTCTGGATGTATGTTATCAATTTCGTTATGTGCAATTTCATTCCAGGAGATCTAATGTTAACTATGTCTTTTGTGCTGAAGTCCAATCTGTAGCTTTTCTTTAGGGGTTTTGAGTTCTCAAAATCCATATCATATTTCTCTGCTTCTTCACCTAATCTCTCATAAGCCTGTCCTGCACGTTAGGCAATGGCTTTTCATACAAATCACAGTTCGTCTTCAGTGTAAGCCCCCAATTGCACTATGTCTAAAGTGCATAAGATCACTTAATTCAATTCTAATTTTAATCTTGGCACGTTCACTGATCTATATCCCTCTCTGGGGTCTCTTCTGTTCTCGCATTGCAATTTGTCATACCTGTTGCACCTTGAGGATTCTTATTATTCAACCACCCATTTAGCTGCTGTGCAGTAAAACCTTGCAAACTAATATTATTTCTCTGTGGTACTTCTGCACTGTCCTGCATTCTACTGACTCGCATTAAGGTGTGACATGCTGTTTGGCATGTTAAAAGGTACTTTTCCTTTTGCAGTACTGCAATGTGCATTTGGAATCTGATAAGGTCTGGGCCTAAAATAGGGTGGTGTTCCCTGAGGAAACCTCACATCAGGAGTAAATCCTGTCTGTCTTGTCAATGGGTTTAGATCTGCAATCCGTGTAGGGGGTTAATTGTCTAATAAGAGAAGCAGACCTCTCCATTGCTGAATCATTTGAATATGCCGATCTCTGCATACATATTAGTGATATCCCAGCTGATGTACTGCTGTATTGGAACTGTTGGGGCATTTATTGCGTGGGCAGTGCTTCCAGATGCACCTGAAGCATTTCAAGAGACAACAGGACCTGTAGTCAAAGGAACTGTTAAATCATCTGAACCTGAATGATTTATATGGTTCTGAGGCATTGTAATTCCTGCACTCTGTCCTGTTAGAACAATACTGAAACTTTGTCCTGTTTGACTCGGGGTAACATTTGTCATTGAGTGAACTGGACTAAACATTGGCCCAGGTTGATTTGGGATACAATTTAGCATAGGCAGATGCATACAGGATGAATACACGTCTGATTCACATTAGACTTTGGCACATCCCAGTTCACATCTGGGGTTGGCACGGGCTTAACTGTATTAGCAATTTGAACTAATTGATTCACATCAGGAATTTGTGCTTCTGGTTTTGCATCAGGAATCTGTGCTACTAGATTTTCAGGTGTACTTGGCAGTATCTGATTTTGCTCCACTGTTCAAGACACAAACATGCATGAAATCCCTTAACAGATGACACATGGTGTTCCTTTAGGTAAGGCTTCTAAGCCCTCTCTCACTGGAATAAACACATCTCCTTTTAATGCTCTCTTCAAAGCTTTGAAAAATGTAATTTTCACTCACATTCAAATATTCACAATAACTTTTGATCAAATCAGGAAGTAACTTCAATCCCACAATCCTTTCTCACAATGTTCTCAACATAGCACTGTCCACCAATGCCAGCGTGACTTTACACCAATTGACCTATATCAGAGCGGCACAAAATGACGTCAGACTCACTTCTTTCAGCAGCTGCAGTCGCTTCACAATGATCTCTCACACAATCACTCACACACACTTCTAATGCAAAATAATGTGAGCACAAACCAATAACCTGTCTCTGCACTACATAGCAGGAACTCAAACACTTCAAAGCTGTACGATGATACACTTTCTGACTGAAGCTTTCACAATAACACAGGCCATGATGGACCCCTCAACAACAACAACAACAACTGTGGACATTTTTTAGCAGTAAGCATCACAATCAAATGAATATGATGACTCCACAAAACACTTTACAACATCACACACTACAGCAATCTTCAGGTCAAAAGCAATGCAAGCGCAAAACCCTATTAAGACTCACACATCTGTCACTTGCAGTCACAATGCTGGAACTTCATCAGTCTTTGGAACAAATCATGGGAACCTTAATTCTGCTACCAGATTTGTTGGAGAATTTTCATCCTTCACAGGATTCAATTTTCATCGAGGCCGACGGACCTTTGGACCTTGCTAAGAGTGTGTTAGAAACATGAACACCATTTGCAATACAAGCCAATAAAATTACACAGTATAATCTATTTGGTCCATACAAGCAAAACCAAAGTCAGGAATAAAGTTAAGGGGATTTGTTAGAAGCTGAAACTCAAAGTCATGTAGGCAACTCTCAAGACACAGTTATAAAGATGCAGAATCATCAAGGGTTGCCCAAAGTGGAGAGATGGGTAAAGGCGGACTAGCATTAAAAGAACTAGACATTCAATTAAGATGACACAGAACATCAGTAAAAGTATCTGATGAACAGAAAAGAAGTGTTGCTCAGACTTAACAAGCATCAGCCAATTTCAGATCAACAGAGTTATCTTTTAGCTAAGCAAAGGGTAAACCGTACCATTGCCAAATTAAGTATTAACACGTGCGGGAGGAACACTTTCAGGCAAAAGGCAAAAAGGGCAAAAAGAGTTTGGAAAAAGTTAATACTGGGTAACAAGTTACTAACTGATGTGGGCAAAAGATAGGTAAAAGGGGAAAGCATCAGCATGTTAGAAGCTTGATCAAGAGTCTGCTGCACGGGGTAGGAAGAAAATCTCAAAGTCTCAGCAGAGCATCTCAAAGGGGTAAAGGAGAGAGGAAGCTACCTCTCCAAGGGGCTCAGTATTCAGGGTTCTTCATCAGCAAGGGTTCTAGGCATCTGGATATCTGACCAAAGTCCAACTGGTCATCGGTATATTAATGTTCATAAATCAAATAATTCACATTACGTTGAAGGGGCACCACCCAATAAATATCAATCACACAACTCCAGGTTGAAACATCGAAATATCTTCCCAGGTCTGTCACAGGAACATCTACTGTGCATGTAGCTCCACACAGGATTGAAACAGATGTATATAATATCAGTCCATAGTTCTGGAAGCTCCATACTTAAGGACATTGTGGCATTTCTCTCTATGTCAAAAACAATAAGGGCCTATTTTCAAAGCTAGTCTTCTCATGGGAACGAAGTCTGAAAGAATGCTTGTGTTATGAAAATGAATTAACATTTCCTGCACAGTCATGAAATATAAGACTAACAGGTCTCACTTAGCCTAATGCAAGTGAATTATAGCAATACAGTTAATGAATGTGTTCTAAATAAACACATTTTAGTAAACAAACTTATGAAATTAACTTTAATAATGCTTCAATATACAAATTGCATTCACTTTAAATCTAAAGACTATGTTAATAGATTTAAATCAGTATAAAACAGAACTACATTTCTCTATTTTTGTCCACATATTTAAATTGTTAATCATTAGAAATTCAAAATTGTTTCAATACATTCTGTTAGTTTAGGATCTAACTTATAATGTAATATCAATTCAATCATGCAAACATTTGATTTATGAGTGATACCACCAGGGTTTCTAACACTAGCCTAAAGGAATGCCCAGTTAAAATGGCTTTTCAGTACATCTTTCTACATTCAAGTCCTTAGTACTTTGGTTAACATAATGCATATTTTGTCACATATTGATGAATTCTGTGACATGAGTGACCACACTAAATTATCAACTACATCATAACTATCTTTGGTAGGACAGATAATTTTTGAACCCTCTGGAAGTATTTATGCAACAAAATATATTTATTGTAAAGCGCTTTGGCACCTCCAGGTAATGTTCGTGCTATATAAAAATTCAAAAAATAAATAAATAATATTCTGACCATGCCACTCCGTTTTTGAATGCCACAATAGTTGCTTTGATAACAAAGTGCATATAAATAAATATCTACATTGTTTCCACCATAGGATCACAAGGAATGATAAACAACTTATTACTTGGTTGTGGCCATGCACCAGCCTTTCAATTCTAACGGCCTGATTTAAACGTTAATGCAAAGTGAAATCCACCTTCTATGCCGCTTTTGTAAATGGACATTCGCCAGTTTTCTGATGTGCCACGTGCCAAAATCCGATGGTCAGTGGCGGCCCATCCTTTAGGGCGGAGGGGCCACGCCCCCCCACCTTTTGCCCCTCATGAAGAGTGTCTGTCAGGCTGAAGAAAGGCCAGCCTGACAGACACTCTCCATGTTCAGGTCAGGCAGCCAGGAGTGAGACATGTGCGATTTGCACAGACTCCTGGCTGCCTGAGCTGACCTTTGCTGGGCTGAGGAGGTCACAACTCCTATGGGCGTGACCTCCTCGGCTCAGCAAAGGTGCCTCGAGGCCTTCCCCTGGGTGACGAGGAAAGCGTCACCCATTGACACTCGCCCTGGGCGCTTCAGATTTAAGCCCTAAAGCGCCCAGGGTGAGTGTCAATCAGTGACACTTCGTCACAGAGTGGGGTGGGGTCAGCAGTCTCACTGACCCCATCCCACTCTGTGACGAGGCTGGGACTGCTGCCTTCCCAGAAAAGGCAGCAGTCCCAACCCTCCTGGGACCTGGAGGCTGAAAGTAAGTGTGTGTGTGTATGTGTGTGATGTTTTAAATTGAATGTTTGGTGCGCGCGTTCATGTTTGAGTGTTATGAGTGTTGTTAATGGATGTGCGTACGTGCGTGCGTGCATGTGTGTGTGAAAGAATGAGTGTGTGTGATCTTTTAAAATGAATGTTTGGTGCATGCGTGCATGTTTGAATGTTATGAGTGTTAATGGATCTGCGTGCGAGTGTGAAAGAATGAGTGTGTGTGATGTTTTAAAATGAATGTTTGGTGCGTGCGTGCATGTATGAATGGTATGAGTGTTGTTAATGGAGGTGCGTGCATGCGTGTCTGTGTGTGAAAGAATGAGTGTGTGTGTGTGTGTGTGTGCTTCCCGCCTGCCACCCTCACTCCTAAAGCTGCCGGCCGCCACTGACGATGGTCTGCGGGGATTTTAAAGAGAAGACTCGTATCTTCCACTTAATGTCTCCGTTGGCAACAAGCTTCCTTTTCAGCTAACCCATCTTTATCAGACTAGTGTACTTACACTCACCATGCTCCATTTATAAAGTGGCTCTGTGCTGATAGAGCTCAATAGTGTAAACCGCTTAGAAGCTTTATTGTGGAAAACGGACAGAATTTTTGTGATTTTTTTTTTTTGCTTTTATGTTTAGAAATGAATTGCATTTTCACCGTATAGTGCCCTTTACTCTAATTAGTGTTTTAGTGTATTAATACCTATTGGTGTGTGCCCATTGTGACTATGCAGTAAAGATTTCCTCTTTTACTTACAGTCAGGGTTTTTGCAGTTTCTTGAATGAAGAACAAATTCTTAACTGATACTGTTCTTAATCCTAATTAGTGCTTTTAATGTATTGATACCTATGTTTGCGTGTCCATTGCGTTTTGTAATTGTGTTAACTAATAATGCAATAAAGATATCCTGTTTTACTTATACTCACCTTTTTGCAGTATCCTGACTAAAGAATCATATCAGTTGATATATCTTTTCTTAATCACATACTTATGATAACACAAATCCAACTGCAAATAGGATACCTCAGTTTCTATAAACAATTTGTAACCTGAGTGCAATGCTGTAAGTTATTACTGCCAAAGAAAATTCTTCGGTTGCTGTAACAACCCGTCTCTTTTAATTCCCAAAAGGAAAGGGACATTGTTGTCAAAGGCACCACCGAGGCACTGATCAAGCTATAAACCTTTCATCAAAAAGAATAATGTTTTTTTAATTTCTTTAGTTAGTTATTTATTAGTATTTTTCATAAACACAAGTAGACCGGGAGACCCCAGAGAAGTTAGCCACAGGCAAAGATATGAGCAATAATTTGGTTTCTATAGGCTTAGCTTCATGAGCTGATAAGTCAGACAGTATTCAAGTGTTTCATGATTAAGGCAAGATTGTTGATATCCTAGGGAGAGGTGACTTTGAAACAGAGGAATGTGTTATCAGCCTATTGATGTTTGATATACCTAACTGCTGTTATATCACCTGAGGGGTTTTAGATGACGATTAAAGAGTGCCAGACCAGTCTTAATATGCAGGTGCTGAACAGTCAAATAAAATCCGCACAAGATGAATATCGTTCCATCAGTGCCTATACCCTTCTTCAAAGTGTCCAAGAACATTTCATGACTGACAGTTTCTAAAGCTGCATTCAACGGTAAGAATATCAGGAGACTGAAATGGCCAGTTACAAAGACAAAAGAGAAACTCATTTACTTCCTGGAACATGTTTTCTCTATACTGCAGCCTGATCTGAAGCCACTTTAAAGGTTGACAAGAAAATTATTTCAGATAATGTTATGTGATTACAAAACATCCAAGACCTTTTGTGAGGACGGCTAAACAGGAGACAGGTCTATAATTATTAAGCTCCACCCCCCTCCACAAGTGCTTAGCATATTTTAAGTAAAGGATTTACCTGTCCAGAATTCGAGCATTTGGGAAACTGACCTTCAGGTAGAGTAGAATTAACCAATTTCACCCAGTATCAATCACGCCGGATTGAAAAAGTGTGGCTAATCACTCGTGAGAGTATCCAGGTGCTGAGGTTCTTGCTGCTTTGGGTGGATTCAGTTGAACTGCCAGGTCTTGAGTGCCTTCCGGAATTCTAGGTGAGAGGTGGAGATCCGGAGGTGTAGGGGGAGGTTGTTCCAGGATTTAGCCATGAGGTAGGAGAAAGAGCATCCTCCACTGTTGCTTAGGCGGATGTGGGGAGTGTGCGATATGAGTGGGCAATAAACTCCACTCAACTTGCAGAGTTTGCAGAATTTTGCAACTGCAGTTTTCCAGAAAAGCTCCATCAACTGCTAGGTGGCAGAGTTTTTCTCACATTAAGTTGGCAAACACAAGTGAGAAAATCGAGCTCTAGATAGCTTTTCAGCAAGATTTCTTAATGCAGGCAGTTGCAGCAAGTCTCGGTGAGAAAGCTGCTGCTCGAGCAGAAAATCTACTCATGCAGCAGCAAGAAGCAGTGCCCTCCGGTGCACACAGTTGTGCCATTTGCACTGATTTTATGGCATGGAGCAAGCTCCCAGCACTAAAGATCAGCACAGCATGCTGAATTCCATTGGAATTCTGCGGAATCTCACAGAGTGTTTATGGAATTTCACTGAATTCCATGGAGTGAAACTCCGCAAGGTCTGGCCACCACTGGTGTGCGTGAAGGAGAGGTAGGTGGAGTGCGGTCTCTGGAGGGTTGGTGGAAGTTTAGGCAATTGTTGATGTATGCTGGTCCTTTGTTGTGCAGTGCTTTGTAGGTGAGGATCAGCATCTTGAATTGAAATCTCTTCTCTATGGGAAGCCAGTGGAGACTTTTGAAGTGAGAGGTGATGTGGGTCAGTTTGTGGAGGTCGAGAATGAGTTTGGCAGCCGAGGTTTGTATGGTTTGCAGTCTCTTCAGAAGGTTGGTGGTCATTCCTGCTTACAGTGAGTTGCCATAGTCAGGCAGCTAGTGACTAAGGCTTGATACGTGGTGTGTCTTTGAAGGGGAGCCATTTGAAGATTTCACAGAGCATGCGGAGTGAGGAAGCAGGTATATTAGACTGCGTTGTTTTGGGTTTTCATGGTGAGTTTGCTGTCTAGGATAATGCCAAGATTAAAAGCCTAGTCTTTTTTGTGTGGTTGAGGGTCCTAGTTCCAGGGGCCACCCAGAGTCACTCCACAGGGAGGTGTTGTTGCCGAGATCAGCACTTCTGTTTTGTCTGCACTGAGTTTCAGGCAGTTGTTTTTCATCCAGTCGGCAACGCTTGTCATATACATGCGTAAGTTCTCTCTCATTGGTAGGGGTCTTCTGAGAGTGAGAGGATGAGCTGGGTGTTGTCTGCATAGGGTATGATGTTTAATCAATGAGCTCTGACAATGTTGGCCAAGGGGGTCATGTTGGTGTTGATCAGAGTGGGCTGAGGAACAAGCATTGAGTAATGCTGCAGATGATGTACTTGGGTTCAGAGGTGAACAGTGGTAGTCAGACTCTTGGGGTTCTACTGGTGAGGAAGGAGGTGATCCACTTGAGGGTGTCTCCTTGGATTCCAATGTGATGAGTCTTTTGATCAGTGTGTGGTGGGATATGGTGTCAAACGCTGCTGAGAACTCAAGGAATATACGGGCTGCTGTTTCTCACCAGTCGAGGAGGATTCTGATGCCACCAGTGGCAGCGATTAGTGCAGTTTCAGTGCTGTGGTTGGTGCGCAATTTGGATTGGGAATTATCCAGCAGATGGTTGTTCTCCAAGTGTCCAGTGAGTTGGTGGCTGATTACTTTTTTGAGTACTTTGGCAGGGAAGGGGAGCAGGGAGATGGGACCATAGCTTTTTAGTTTGCTGGAGTCAGTGGGTGGTTTCTGTGAAAGGGGTTTGGATTCTGCAGGTTTCCATTCTTTGGGGAAGGTGGCCATGGTGATAGAGGCATTGAAGAGAGTTGCGAGCCCACTGCTGATCTCTTGCTTCCAAGGCTGAAAATGTGGTGAGGACAGGGGTACGTCGGGGTTCCTGAGTGAATGGAGTGCATGATTGCTGTGGTGTTCTCCGTGATGAGCTTGTCCCTGTTAGGTAGTATGTGGTCAGGTCTTGCTTCTGTGGGAGCGAGGTCACCAGAAAAGTCAGAGGGGGTGTCCAGGAGTTTATTGTTCTTGCAGGTGGTAGAAATCTTGTTGTAGAAGAAGTCCACCAGGTGTGTTGCAAAGTTATTGTGAAGGGGTGATGTTTTCCGTGGCTGAGGGGTTGGAGAACTCTCTGATGATGTTGAAGAGTTTCTTGCTGTGGTTGGAACTAGCTTGGACGTGGTCTACCAGGGTGTTCTTTATCATCCCCTTCAGGAGCTGGTAGCAATGTTTGAGGGCCATCTTGAAGGTGGCTCTATCTGTGGATTTCTTGCTGGTGCACCATTTTCTTTCTATTTCTTGCAGTTGCGTGGCACTGTACTCAGGTCCATGGTGTACCATGTGGCCTGTTTGGTGGAACTTTTACGTTTGTTTGGCTTGATGGGGGCGATTCGGTTAGTGCAGTCGGTGATCCGGGCAGTTAAGTTCTTGACAGCTTGTTCTACGTTGGGAGCTGTGTCAGGGTGGGTAGTGTTGAGGCTGTTGGTCCACTGGCTCTCTGACACTTTGCTCCAGCTGCGGTGGGGGCTCTGGCTGGCTCTGAGGCAGTGCAGCAGGGTATGGTGATGACCAAGTGGACGATGGCGTGGTCTGTTCAGGTGAGTTTGGTGAGATGGCTGGACTTTGACTCTGTCGCTGGCTGTGAATATGGGGTCAAGTGTGTGTCCTGCTTTGTGTGTGGGGCTGGTGACTAGTTCAGTGACGCTAATGTTGTTCATGCTTTTGAGGAGGTTGACAGTGTTGGTATCATTAAGGTGGTCAAGGTGGAAATTGAGGTCACTGAGGAAGATGTAGTCTTTGGAGTAAATGGCAAACAGGGCGATGAAGTCAGGAATGATGTTGCAGTAGAGCATGGGTATGGAAACAAATGTTTTTGCTAAAGATGCAGAAATAGGTCTGAGAAAGGTTTGAAGGTTTTCTGAGCATTCTCAATGAAAAGATGTTGTTTAGGCGATGAATGATTTTTAGAATGAGCTGAAAGGAAACATTTGGAGAAAGAGGAAATAAATAATCCACTCTTTTTGTAGGTCAGGCCTACCAGACAGTACAGCTGTCTGGTTGTGAAAGACAAATGGTGGGCTTATTAATAACATAGAGGGGCATGCAGCTCACCCATTGCCTACCATTGGTTGGTTTTACTGCCACTCTCATTTGCCTGCTCCTTCTTCAGTGGCTTGCCTTGTCCATATTGTGTCTGTCCTTCCCCTGGTGCATGGGCAATTTACTTATGTTCTTCCACAGCTTACATTTATTGAACTACTTATTTTCATTTGTCTTGAGCACTCCACAATAGAGCATGTGTCTTCCTGTTGTTTCCCTAGCATGCTTCTGATCTCCATTCCGGGCTCCATGTTCCTCGCTCTCACTGTATGCTTCTCCCCATCCCATCTGTGATGTGCTTGCTCTTGTGTGCTTCTCTCCCTTCATTGCTTTCTCACTTGTGTGCTTCTCCCCCAGCTCCACTTTGCTCTTTCCGGTTTGCTTCAGCCCTGCCATCCTTCAGCCACCTGCTTTAAAAAAAATAAATTTGCAGGTTTTTTTCCTTTTTATTTAGTGATCCAAATAGGACAATGCACTGTGTATCAGCTTATACCTAAAATGAGGCTTATTGATTGCAGCATCTATTTGTGAATGCATACTTTTTTGTAGGATCTGTACTGAGGACAGCATGTGGACCATGTGGCATGCAAGTGAGCTTCGAACGTCTCAACTGAATATAACTATCCTAGGAGTTTCAGACATATTTTGTAAATTGGCTCACTTTACAGCATTAACAGGAATACCACTGAAGTTGGAACATACCTTTATAAATTATACCGATTGCTTGCTATGTATTCTTTCAATATTGGTGAGCCATCAAGGAACCTCACTTAAGCCTGCACTTTGGAGGGTTTTAGGAAGGCTATTGAGAAAGAAAATGCATTTTCTATGCTTTTTAGCACGAGCATGATAAGCAAACTGAAAGATCAAAACATTTTATTGAGGTGTTCTGCAACAAGCATCAAGAGATTTGTCCTGAGCTTTTGTCTTTGACTAACTAACTTTTGAACACAGTACAAATGTTCTCCCCACTAGCATTCTAATTCTAGTCAAAGTTCCATACTCATCGTATATGGTGATCCCTCAACAAATGTGTGTTTGAGGTGTAACTCATAATTGTAGATGCAACATATAGATCATGTACAGAATGCTGAAAATCACACAATTGTCTGTTCCGAATTTGTATAAATTAAATAGTGATATACAATGTGTTTGTGTTAAAACATGCAGCTTCCCGACATAGGAAGTGTGTCAGTTATCTAGAACATAGAAGCTGAAGTAATTGGTCACTGGAGATTGTGAATGGCAGCCGCCTACGAGATTAGTGCGCTGTCTGTCTCCTCTTATTCCACTATGGATGAGAGCAAATTCCTCACCAGAGTGCCGCCTCTAATTCTAATCCTAAAGGATGTATTATATAAAGGGCTCTGAAGTTATGTCCTAAGGTGAATATTTCTTTAGTTGTTTGTAAGTTGTATTGTGCTCCCTATAGATCTAGGTGACTGATACCTGTCAGTCAATATATGACCTTGAACCACCCATGAATTATAGGTACTTGCAGCATATACCCTTCTGGTGGAACCAAAAGGATAGGTAGAATCAGATATTCAGCAGCATAAAATCTACATTGCAAACCATGGATAGGAACAGTTCAATTACAATAAGTGTTTTCTACACTTGTCTTGCTCAAACATTGCATACTCAGTGAGCATACTCCATAACGCAACATTTTCCTTAAGAATGCGCTTACTTTAATCATAAAGAAAATAGTTATGTCATGGTTTTCAAATATATCAAAATTGACCTTTAACTTGAGAACACGAAAGCCCTTGTAAATATGCCCATCCGTTAACATGCATGTGGGAAACATCATGGGGCCAGATGTAGCAAAACAAAAAATTGCGACTCGCATTTTGCGAGTTTATGCGACTCGCAAAATGCGAGTCGCAATTTGTAATGCAAGGAAAAAAAACTTTCCAAAATAGCGACTCGCACCCGGACTCGCAATGCAGTGTGCGAGTCCGCAGATTGCGAGGTCGCTTTTTGCGAGTGTGCAAAAAACGAACTCGCAATTAGCGAGTAGGTGTCGCAAATTGGGATTACCTTGAAAATTGCTTACAGGTGCAGCAGAACACTCCAGAAACCACACCAGAACACTCTGGAAACACTTCCTGGCACATGATGATGACATCACAGCCAGGAAGTTTACAAATACACCTGGGAGGAGGGAGGACCACACCCTTTTATAACTGCTGAATTTCACACAGGACAAACAGCAGCTGCCATGGAGGGAACCCCAAGAAAGAGGAAGCTCAAATTTTCTGAGAGGGAGCTGGAGGTGCTGACAGAGGAATGCTGTCAGCACTATCATGACTTGTTTGGGAGAGCAGCCCACAATGTTCCTGAGGCCATAAAAAAACAACTGTGGCAGGACATCCAGGACAAGATCAATTCCCTGGGGGTGAGCCATAGGACCATCGACGACATCAAGAAGAGGTGGTATGACCTCCGCTCCCGGACCAAGGAGAGGGTGGCTGAAAGGCTCCGGGAGATGAGAGGCACAGGAGGGGGACCATCGTCTGTGCCACCACCCACACCCCTGGAAGAAAGGGTGGAAGAAACCTTGGAGCAGGAGGCAGTGTCTGGATTTGGGGACCTGGACACCTCAGAGCCCAGCACATCAACCGGTGAGTACCATGTGATATGCCTGTACCCCTATCAATGCCATACCCCCACCCACCATGTACTCAGGGGCATGCACAACCAAAATAGCTCCATTTCAGGGTAACAAATGCCAGAATGATGCATTATGGGAAATGTAGTCAAGTAGGCAGTTCATAGGCAAATGTTTATTAGGAAGTGTGCAATAGATAGTAGACACTGACAGTCTGTTCCCCATGTCCCACAGGTCTCCAGCAAGACACCACCAACACTCCAAGCACCCAGGCCCATGAGGACACCCCAGGACCCCCAGCACCCCCACCTGCACGGTCAGCAGCATCCCTGCAGTAGCCACACCTGCTGCAACAATTCCGCAAGAGGCTGCCCCAGCAACAGGCAGGGATGAGACAGGTGGAAGCACAGGGCAGCCACCGCTGCGCAGGCGTCGCAGGTCAATTCCATCTGGGCTGCAGTCTGCATCCGGGCTACTTCCTCCAACCACCAGTGAGGCACATCTGCTGCGTGGTCAGCGCCTGCAGAACAGAATTTTGGGCAGAATTAGTGGTGTGCTGCACCGCTTTGTGCGCAACAACCATGCCAGCATGCAGCACCTCAACACACGGATGGACATGATCTGCAGTAACACTGGGGACCTTGCCCTTGCCATGAGGGAACTGGCGGGAGGACTACTGGCCCAGGCAGAGGGTGGGCGGCGCAGGGATCGGCAGATCATGCACAGACTGGACAGGATGGCCACATCCATCGGCAGGCTCGCCATGAATACCACAGGCCTGTCGAGGAGGACAGTTGGGCTGCAAGTGGAGATGGGCCATTTCGCTGGGGATGTGGCAAGGGGCCTGGGACGTCTCACCCACATTATCGAACTGATGGAGACACGGGAAATGTCGAGGGCCACAGGGGAAACACCCCAGGACAGTGAGGAGGGCTCAACAGTGAGCAGTGTCTCTGTCACTGACAGCAGGGTGCTCAGGAGTGGCAGGCAGAGCACCACGGAAGCAGCAGGGACCAGCCAGGCTGGCAGGAGGGGCAGAAGGTCTTAGAGATCACCCTGGACCATTAAATGTGGCACATGACGTTAATGTGCCACATGCCTGGTTGGCATTTTACTGCCCATGGACAATCTTCACTTGTGAATAGTTGATTTAATACACTAATAAAACAGTTATTTTTTTGCCACTTAACAAATGGAGTTTTTGGTTAATAGGTGAGTATGGTTGGAGTTGACACGTACCGTCCAAAATATTGTGTTGCAATGTGTTCCCGTCTCAGTCTGCCTTGATTTGCCAAACTCCTATCCCCATGATGGCGATGTGGTTGTTCTTGCTCTTCATCATCAGGATCTGGGTCTGCAGGGGTGAGAGGTAGCCCACGTCGGGTGGCTATGTTGTGGAGGATGGCGCATGCGACCACAATTTTAAATGCGGTAATGGGGGTGTATTGGAGGGCACCTCCACTGCGGTGGAGTCATCTGAATCTTGCCTTCAGGAGTCCGAAGGTGCGCTCAATGAGGTTCCTGGTCCTCTTATGTGCACTGTTGTATTGCCTCTCTGAATCATTGCTGGGTGGTAAAAACGAAGTCATGAGCCAAGGCCTGAGAGCATATGCACTGTCACATGTTGGGCACAAAAGTACACTGTTAGGAAGTCCAGATTGTCGTGCACAGTGACCTGTGTGTATGTCTGCAAGTGTCTGTGGCTCTACCTAGGAGGTAACCGTCTCCGAATTCCCCACGTTCCAGGCGTTGATGTATCCCACTATGCCTAAAAATGTATGAGTCATGGGTACTGCCTGGAAACTTAGCTACAATGTCAGTGATGACATAATGGGCGTCACAAACAACCTGAATATTGAGTGAGTGGGTACACTTTCTGTTGCGGAAAATGTGTTCTAGATTAGCAGGGGGGCATATTTGAATGTGTGTCCCATCTACACACCCTATGACATGGGGAAAGTGGGCAATGCGGTAAAAGTCCAGCTTGGTGCTGTTCATTTCTGCCTCATTCCTTGGTAAGTATATGAAGTGGGACATGTGCGTGACTAAGGCATCTAGGAAGGCCCTGAGGAACCTTGACACTGCACTTTGGGATACCCCACCTGCCACAGCAATGACCCCCTGATAGCTCCCTGAGGCCAAGAGGTGCAGTGATCATAGCACTTGCACATGCGTAGGGATGGCGCAGCCACGCAGAGTTTGGTGCTCTAGCTGTGGTTTGAGTAAATCTATTAATTCTAGGATGGCTGCGCTGCTAAGGCGGTATTTGTCATAGATCTCATCCTCAGTTTGCTGAAAAAGAGTCTGCCTTGTTCTATATATCTTCTCCTGTCTGTGGCCCCTCCTCCTCCTCTGCTGGGCTGCGTGGACTCTCCTTCTCACTGCTATCAGGTATATCTCCGCCATCTTGTGTAACCCAGATGCCTTCTGGGTCTCCTTTTATACTTTGGTAATGGTTACCACCTGCTCTGAGTTAGTGGTAAATGGGACATGCAAAATGGCCTTTTTGCGACTAGTCGCAATTTGCGAGTTGCAATTGCATAAGGTTTGCGACTCGCAAATTGCGACTTGGTATTTGCGGGTCGCAAAATGGGGTCGCAACGGATGCGACTCGCAAACGCGTCCCATCGCTTTTTGCGAGTCGGAAATGGGCTTTTTGCATCCCATTTCTGATTTTGCACTGTCGCAAATTGCGATTCTGCCCGTTTTCGAGTCGCAAACCTTTGCTACATCTGGCCCCATATCTCTGCAGCCACTAGCCAACCTACTTCCATTTCTGCTACATAAAGGAGAGGTAGAAACGACAAGTAGTGCTTGCCAAGCAATCCTTGGCGCCCTCTTGCAGCATGTTGCTGAAGCCTCCAGCCTTGTTTAGTTTCTACCATCTCCGAATGCCTTTATTGCTGTGAACCTAATTTCCTCACAGTATTGTTAAATAACATAACATAGCTTGCCCGAACAAAGCCTGAGATGCGAAAGGGATTACAAATAGGGGGACACGTCAAGTTAATAGGGTTTGAGGGTCTAGGTAATAATCCAGCAAATACTTAACATGACAGGAATTTCAGGAGGGAGTCTCGTGGGTCTATTCCTTTTGTGACATTTTAGGGGCAGGAGATTCTGGCGTATGCCCCACAAAGGTTTGGGGTTTGCAGTGGTTTTTAACAGGCCGATTTTGTCTCCTTCGATTCAAGATGTCAGAATATTGGGATGGGAATTTGGATAAAAGAAAGTTTAATTTGCTGTTTCATATTACTGTTTTGAAGTGGTAGGATTGCATCAGCGGTCAACTTTTGGAGTTGCCCCAAAACTGTTAAACCTTGAGGAAGGATTCTGCGCATATTTTTCATTTTTGCCCATGCATATAGTTTTTGAGGAAATTTCAGTGGGGTCAGTCTGCTCAGCTCACCTACCTAAAAATATTGGACTAGCATATTTCCCAGAATTCTGATGCTGTTCATCATGTGCATGCCTAAAACTGTGTCTTCAAAGTTGAATTTGAGCTACCAAGGTGACTTTTCTGGGGAAATATCTGACTCCCCATAAATTGGCACAAACAGAGTTGACCAGTTTGGAGGTAAGTCACTAGTATGGCAGGCTAATGCCAGCAGGGAGGCATGGTAGGGGGCGAGCTAAGTTAAAAGGAGTGTGGGGAAGGTTTCATGCAGAAGGTGTCAACACTAAGGGTGATTATCTGTTACTTCGAAATTAGCAAGTAATGGGTTTCTCCCATGCTCACTTGTAATTAGATCCATGGCAGAAGCAATTGCTTTTTGGGGGATTATTGCACCATATGCAGTATCTAAAGAAACAATCAGAGCTATTCTCCATGTTTTTATTGATGCAATGCATTGAATGTTGGCTGCTATACTCAGAATCCTTTCTCCTCCTCATTAACCTCCCACCATTCCTACTCTCAACGTATATTCCTATACCCACCATGTGGCCATGGAGTGAAGAAAATAAAGTACTCCAATGTAAAGGATGTGGGCCCAGTGTGTGGACTTTCATGTTCTTCATCGTTCCAATTGTCTTTGTACTTAATACTGTGCAAAATGTACATATATACCCGCTGCATCATTTATAAAGCCATTGTGATCAGCATCCTTGCATATCTTGCAGACAAGCTCACTCTCTCTGGTGATTCTTAGCACACCCACAGCCAAGACCTGCGACTAAGAAGTGTAAAAAAACAAAAACAAGGCAGTAGGCCTTTTCCATCATTTCACCCAGGATCAAGAACAACACTCCCATACACATTTCGACTGCACCAATGTGACTCCAATTTAAGAAACAGTTGAAGGCTCAACTCTTTAAAAAAGAACACTACTTCATAATGTGTTAACTGCCCACAACCCAGATATCTCTCCTATCACTTGTTGACCTTGTGCTTGTCTTTGACACTGTCCAGAGCTCCTTTGCCTTTTGCCTAGGTTTGCTCTATACAAATATAATATGCAAACATACCCCAGGGTGTGGAATGGGGAGTGAAAGAATTACTATTGGGAGTAACTTAAACTATTTTAATTAAACATGTTCTGGTGCCTACTCCTAGAAACCACCATTTCAATAGGATTACACCACCTTCAGCTAGGTTTTCTGCATTAAGGTTATTGGATTTTCCATCATAACTAGGGAAAAAACCCTCACAACTCTTACTGCTGTTGATTGCTTTTGTGTTCGTATCAAATGTAGCGCACAAGGTATATATGTAGATTATGGGTGCCCGAGAATTGCTTGGCAGAGCTGAACCAGAGACATATTGACCAGTGTTATGGTTTGACTTTTGTCTGAGAATGTTTTCAACACAGATTCCTCTTCGTTATGTTTTGGTATGAACATCCGATCAGCGGTCTGTCTGTGTGAATACTGTGTACTCTCGCTCAGGGGAATGATCTAGGGGTAGTCAGAGAACCAAAGAGGCTTTGATGATGTCACAGACTCTTGTGATTGGTGTTCAATCAAATCTGTGTGTGACAATTAGTTAGAGGGCAGTTGGTTCTGAGAGAGGCTGAAAGGGAACTGTCTTTTGTTTGTCTTCCTTCATGTCTTGAATAGCGACTTCATAGAAGTAACAACTAGGATCAATTGTGCTCTAAAAACCTACCTAAAGCCTCTCTAATACTTATTATGAATGATACCCCAGGCTCCTGAGTTGTTGATTGTTTTCAGATATCTCAGTCCCTTCCTTCAGTGTGAGACAGAGGGGTAGAGGTGGTCCCTATAATCACATGAGAGTAGGTGAATCATCAAGATTCCAGTTCATTGGCACTGATTAAAGAGTTAACTCTTGAATGCTGTCAAGACGACAGCAGATAAGACTGACAGATTTTAGAATCTGTGCAAAGGTGAATGTCTGTAGTATGTAGTACTGCAGTACAATGCCAGTTACAAGGACTGGAACCACCAGTCTATTCTCTTTTGAGCATGATCAGCTCTTGGCCCTAATTCTGAATTCTGGGGTCCGATTAATTTTTCTTCTCTGTTCCGAAGAGTAAGGAGACAATGCATCAAATTATTCAAAATAATTTCAGTGTAACTCGATAGTCACACATTCAGTCTCAGAGACCAAAATACAGGTACAAAGGCTTTATTTAGATTCAAAGTCAAACATACATATATGAGTCTCAAAATCATAGTATAAATCTACAGAATAACATAAGGTGAATCGAAACATTGTACAATATGAAACGTAGCTAATATATAAAAGACCACTAATTCAATAGCGATAATTCAGAAAATTAGGACAAACAATTGCTTCATAGAGTACAAATTCAAGTTCTCATGCCTAACCACTGATCTAAATTCCTAACTATGTTAATATTCTACAGGTTTAGGAAAGTAGCCAGGACAACAGAACTTCCGCAGAAGTTTCTATCAAGAGAGGTATGGCGGCATGAAGCCACAAAAATTTGAGATAAAGAGAAATATCTAAGTAAGGTTTGTTCTTAGCTAAGGGCAGAAGGAATCTGAAGCTTAACGCTAAGTAAACCACACTTAAATCCTGTTTCTTTCAAGGATGAACTATTGGCAAGTACCTTTCCCGGTTCAAAAATATAACCACAACTTATACTTCGCTAATTAACATTTTGGCCTTCTGGGTTTTCAGCATTGAGCTTGGTACACCGTCACGCTTAGGAATTTCACAAGCGTTACAGCTGCCAGCCCAGCATACTCCTGACAGCCTTTTCTTATCATCTCAAACAATGAGCTCCCTATTAACTCAATCTCAGATCCTGACACCTGCAGGTTTAGAAAAACATCCAAAAGCAGACTGCACATTGAAGGTTAAACCACAGAAAAATATTTGTGCCTTCATTCCGGCCAACTAGTTAAACATAAATACACCCTTGGGTTATATACATATTATATGTCTCTTATGTCAAATATATCTTGGTTATAAAGAATAGTATTTCCAAAACACTATAAAATAGACCTTCTTTCAAATGATGATAAAATATGGCACGCATAAAACATGGCATTCGTCTGTGCCCTTAGCTTATATATTTTTTCATGCACCATGTTAAAATCACTTTCATTAAGTAGAGAAACAACCACCCTTTCATTTCATGTCTTAAGAGGCGTAGAGTAACAGCCAGGTCATGCTCTCTCATGGAGAAGAGGAGGATTTAGGCCAAAAGCAATATCCTTGTTTAGTTAGAGGTCTAGCCTTTGAGAAAAGAAAACATCTCTCACAAATCATTTTTGGTTATGATAAAGAAAACTGATTGGAAGATGACAATGACCTATGGCTCTCTCTAACTTAACTGCTTTAATGCGCGGCAGATGCCCACACTACCTTCCTGGTGTGGATCATAACCAGTGGCCGACACCAGGGAGGGGGTTAAAGAATCCTCTGGTGCGTTGCACCCGATGGTATTTTTATGTAAAAATACCCCGGGAGACACAGAAGATCTTCTGTGTCTCCCCAGCCCCCCTACGCGCCCCTTTATGACGTCAACGCGTCACTATCTGTTTTCTCCATCGTAGCAGGAAGCGACCTCGCGGCCGCTTCCTGCTCCGGTGAGGAAAACAGCCCCAAACGTCCTTCCCAACGTCCGGGAAGGCGTTGTTTGAAAGGGGAGACTCCCCTTTCAAACGAGGGCTTCTTCAACTGGTTTCCTGGCCCTCGAGGGCCAGGAAACCCCACTAGACACCCGGAGGGGGGGGCTGTCCAATTTGCCAAGGGGGCCCACCCCTTATCCCAGGGGCATATATATATATTTTTTAGAGGTAGGTTTTCTACTGTTGGGTGTGATCGCGCCTGATCACGCCCCCAAGGGATTTGAAAATATATGTAAAAAAAAGCCAATTAAAAAAAAGAAGAAATTGACAGGGGGTGGCCCGTGAGCAGGGCGACCCCCTGTGGGGGGCAATAATTTTTTTTAAATGTTGTATGGTTTCCCTGGGGGCCACTGTGGCCCCAACTAAACCATAAAGCTTTTAAAAAAATATATAGATCTATATATATATATAGATCTATATATAGATAGATATATTTATCTATGGGATAGATATATCTATCTATGTGGATAGATATATCTATCTACATAGATATCTATATATGTATAGATATCTATATATATATAGCGGTCACTTTTGTGAACGCGTATGTGGTTTCCCTGGGGGCTGCGATCTGCCCCCAGGAAAACCACACCCACAGATAAAAGTGATATATATATATATATATATATATATATATATATATATATATATATATATATATTCGTCACCAGTTGTCTTGCAGTTGCAGCTAGCGTCTAGCGTCTTCAAAGCAATGCACATACTTCAACTGACGCGATTCAACTGGAGCTTTTAGGCAGCAATAAAAAAGTCAAGTAAGTCTTGTGATTATGTTTCTGCTACAAAAGGGTCAGACTTTTGTCTAGTGGCAATTTTTATGCCATAAAGTAGCGCAGAAGATTTATATGCCTACTGCAAAGATCAAATCTGTATCTAATGTAAATAGCTGAGTACATAAGTAAAATAAGCCATTGCCTTCGCTATAATCCAAATGAAATGTTTGTGTGGGGGGACTCGGGATAGATGAAGGGCACTTTTGCTGGGTGGTAGTGAGGGAATCCGAGGAGGAGGTCATGGGAGTGGGAGCACCAATAATGACTGTTGGACTGGGCGCTAGAGGGGCTGAAGACTGTGACGATTGGTATGTGACAAGGTGAAGTAATAGTGTGTCTTTTTTTGAGTGTCTTGAAAGAGCATGCTGATTGAGGGAAGAAGTGAAAGTAAGGTGACCGCTACTGTTGCACGTATCACACACACCCAGAAGCAATTTTGTGACTGTCTACGTAGGCTAGTGTTTTAGAGCAACAATTAAGCCAGTAGCAGGGATTTTATCTTGTTGGATGACTGCTGCTCAAGCTGTCACTCGGCTTATAGAGGACAGCTCTGACATAGGATCAGAGACTGAGACAGCAGATACTGAGACAGCATCTGAGGGATAGGACAATGGCACAGACTTTGGAAGTGATTTTTCAGTCAAAGGAGTCCCATTCGATAACTCCTCTTCCATTGATTATGAGGGAAGTGATGAGGACAGTCCCGCTGTCCCTTTGCAAGCACAGTCTGTGCAGTGGGACAATAGCGGGTTAGCCCAACCCGAGAGCAGGTGCTTGCGGCGGCAAGCACAGAGAGAGTTCTCTCTTGGGAGCTCCCCAATTTAGTTCAGCCCCAAATTCCACCACCCAAATCGTACTGTGGAGACATCAAAATGATCTATCACAAAACAACCTGGTTTTGTAAGGCAGGCACCTGTGTTTTTAGTCCTGGGCTCGACGGCCTTATAGGGAAACCTACCAAACCCAAACATTTCTGGAAACCAGACATCCGGGCGAGTCAACGGAGGCGTGCCTTGTGTGGATTCCCCAAAGTTTTCTTACTCACAATACCCTGCAAAGGTGAAAGGTTGAATAAAAACTCATTTTTTTCTTGCATTTCTGTCACACAAACTACAGGAATATGCTGGGATCCACGAAATTCCTACCACCCATTGTTTCCCCACCTGTCATGATAAAAACGCTACCCCACTTGAGTTTCTGTACCTAGAGCCTGCGTCAGGAATGGATCACCCCAGGGTCAACAGTTGCCCTCATGTGAGGACCAACATTGACCGTTGTGTGATCTATTCCTGTTGCGGGCACTAGGCCTACCCACACAAGTGAGGTACTATTTTTATCGGGAGACTTGGGGGAATGCTGGGTGGAAGGAAAGTTGTGGCTTCTCACAGATTCCAGAACTTTCTATCACCGAAATGTGAGGAAAATTTGTTTTTTTTTGCCAAATATTGAGGTTTGCAAAGAATTCTGGGTAACAGAACCTGGTGAGAGCGCCACAAGTTACCACCTCCTGAGTTCCTCTAGGTGTCTAGTTTTAAAAAATACACTGATTTGGTAGGTTTCCCTAGGTACCGGCTGAGCTACAGACCAAAATCCACAACTCGGCACTTTCCAAAAAACACATCAGTTTTCAATGTGAAAATGTGATGTGTCCATGTTGCATTTCCTGTCGTGGGCATTAGGCCCACCCATGCAAGTGAGGTACCATTTTTATCGGAAGACTTGGCAGAATACAGAATAGCAGAACAAGTATTATTACCCCTTGTCTTTCTCTACATTTTCACCTTCCAAATGTAAGACAGTGTGTAAAAAAGATGTCTATTTGAGAAATGCCCTGTAATTCTCATGCTAGTATGGGCACCCCAGAATTCAGAGATGTACAAATAACCATTACTTCTCAACACCTTATCTAGTGTCCATTTTGGATATACAAAGGTTTTCTTGATACCTATTTTTCACTCTTTATATTTCACCAAATAAATTGCTGTACACCCAGTATACAATGAAAACCCATTGGAAGGCGCAGCTTCTTTATTGGCTCTGGGTACCTAGGGTTCTTGATGAACCTACAAGCCCTATATATCCCCACAAACAGAAGAGTCCAGCAGATGTTACAGTATATTACTTTTGAAAATGTGACATCGCAGGAAAAAGTTACAGAGTAAAACGTGGAGGAAAATGGCTGTTTTTTTCACCTCAATTTCAATATTCTTTTTATTTCAGCTGTTATTTTCTGTAGGAAAACCTTGTAGGATCTACACAAATGACCCATTTTGTCTACCTTTCAGAAATCTTTAGCTGTCCTGGATTCAGCATTGGTTTCACACCCATATGTGTCACTAACTGGAAGGAGGCTAAAAGCACAAAAAATAGTAAAAGTGGGGTATGCCCCAGTAAAATGCCAAAATTGTGTTGAAAAATGATGTTTTCTGATTCAAGTCTGCCTGTTCCTGCAAGCTGGGAAGATGATAATTTTAGCACTGCAAACCCTTTGTTGATACCAATTTCAGGGCAAAAACACGTGCTTTCTTCTGCAGCCCTTTTTTCAGATTTTTCAGATTATTTTTTTTTATTTGTATTTTGCCTAATTACTTGGTCTCCTCCAGGGGAACCCACAAACTCTGGGTACCCTTAGAACCCTTAGGATGTTGGAAAAAAAGGACAAATATTTGGTATGGATAGCTTATGTGGACAAAAAGTTATGAAGGCCTAAGCGCAAAGTACCCCAAATAGTCAAAAAAGGGCTCAACACAGGGGGGGAGAGTGCGAGGAGGAGAAAGGCGAGAAAGGCCCAGCAGCTAAGGGGTTAAAAAACACAGAAGATGACAACAGACCTATGGACCTAAGATTACTGTAGAAGAGTAGAAGAACTGTCACTGAAAGTGGTAGAGAGCAAGACTGCCACTGTAAATTGCTGCTCTCCCTGAAGGGAAGGATAATGTAACTAAATAATCAATGTATGTCACACCAATCAATATAAAGAACATCATTATGGAATCGTGTGTTTTCTCTTTCTCATTCAAGTTAGAGTAAGGAATGAGGTTGAATTATTTACAAATTCACTTCTTAGGAATAGAATCACTAGGTAGATGCGGTTCCATTGATGAAAAAGCAGCGGAGCTAAAGAAATTGTCAGTTAACTCTACATTTGGATACTGCACAGGATTGATCTAATTTAGTATTCATGCAGAGACCGGCTGTTTTTATCAGCTGATAGAATTAACTGGTAATAAAACTCGAACTGAGGAGTAAGACGTGTTCATCAGTGGTATACTTGCAATACTTCTTACACTGTTGTGATAAGAAAGTTAGTAGGAGTTTGGTGTGCACAATCTCAAAGACATATGATGTTTCAAATTTGAGTTCTGCCTTTCAAGTACACGAAGTTCAACAAAATGCAGAATGATTTACAGCCAGGTGATAGCATCGGACACAGTTTCTAGGTGCACAGCTGCTTATAATGTTCAGAAGGCAGAGTAGAGGTACTATGCAATTTATTTTACCTTATAAAGCACACTTTTATTAGAATGCTCAGGAGTTAGCCGTGTCCTTAAATGAACCTGCCCCGGTCCTCCATGCTTCCCACCCACTCCTCATCCCCCGCCTGCGGATAATGTATTTATGCATTTATTTAGTTCTAGTGCCTGGCAGCTCACACTTTCTTTTTCTATTGTCCACCTCTCTACTGTGCTCTTCTAACATGGCCGTCCACCTTCTTAGAACAGTAAATTTAAAATGGCCAAGTGGTCTAAAGCGCGGAAAGCGTATGCCCAGGTGCACGCAGGCCTCCGTGATGCACGCCTCACGGCTGCATACACACGGCGAAGCCTGGCATGGATTGCAATACCTTTCTTTCCTCTATTTTATGTTTTATTTCCTACACCTAGTTTTACTGTAAATTAGATACCTGTAAATGCCATGACTACCCGTGGACCTTGCTTTCCCAAATGCATGTATTAACTTCCTGAAATAAACATTTAGGCATATCGTCAAAACTTGATAACTGTCCATGCCGCAATGTGTTGGTTGTTAACTGCTGTGACTAAAAAACAATGCCAACTAGACAATAAGGGGCGCGAAATCGAGAAGAGGCTTTTTTGCAAAGATTGCAGACAGAAATCCATTTGTGAAACATATGGCCTTTCATAAGGCAGCCAGTCAAGGCCTTGGCACTGGTATACTGATTATGAAAGATGAGAAGTGTTCGAGGCTGAAATTCGTCTAGACTGATAAAAAAGTGCACATACCCTCCTGCCCTGCTCCCATTTGCTCTGCTCATTTACTCTGTTGGCATTATTTGCAAAATGTCCGACATGCTGCTCTACAGCGTTAAACAGGATTATATGTGATAACAGGCATTTCCACATTATTTGTTGATCATTCCACCTGCTGAAGTAACCAGCTGGGTGGACAGAAGTATTAGGGATGGTGCTAATATTTATGCCATCCAATGCTCTTCCTCCACGCTCCCCGACTTCCTTAAACGTTTCATGATGTAATGTGTTGCAAAGCATTTTTGTAGTTTGTCATCTTACATTTGGTAACATACACGTTTATGGGTGTAATCTCTAGGCCTAGGTTGAAAACTCAGCTCCGCTTGCAGAGTTTTCAGAATTCGGACACTTTGCGCTATGCGGAGTAGCCCAGAGTTCCAGAATTCCACCATCCCGCGCAAAGCACAGTTTTATTTTCCATTCCTGCGTCTAGATTTGTTTTTGGTGCTTGCTCACGAGCGCCACAATGCTCTCGGGCCTCTAGCTAGCACTTGTGAGATTTCGTGCCCACTTGCGCGGAGTCCGGCCACAACAGCACCGATATAGTGCTACTTGAGCGCAAATGAACCTCGAGTAGATTTTCAACTCGAGAAGCACCTAAATCTACTCAAAAATAGGTATTCGACTGGATTTTTTTCTGTAATGGACTGTTCAGGTTGTTTTTAGTGTGAGGAGCTTTATTTTTTAAACTTTTGTTACAACACTGCTAACCAGTGCTAAAGTGCATATGCTCTCTGTCTAAAATGTATTGGCGATGGGTTTCTCCATGACTGGCATATTTAATTTACTAGTAATTCCCTTGTATAGTGCACCAGGTGTGCCTAAGGCCTGTAAATCAAAAGCTACTACTGGGCCTGCAGCACCGATTGTGGCAACCACATGAGTAGTTCTGCATACATGTCTCAGACCTGTCATTGCAGTTTCTGTGTGTGCAGTTTTAAACTGCAATTTCAACCCGGCAAGTTCACCCATTTTCCAAGCCCAAACCTTACCCTTTACTTAGATAAGTCACCCCTAAAGTAGCTTTAAGGCAGCCTCGTGGGCAGGGTGCAATGTATTTAAAAGGTAGGACATGTACTGGAGTGATCTGCATGTCCTCAGTGAAATCCAGCTACATTCGGTTTTCACTACAGGTAGGCCTATCTCTCCCATAGGGTAACATGAGGATTGCCTTAAAAGTACCTTTTAAGTGTAATTTCCCATTGAGAACAGACAGAGATATTGCATTTGGGGGTCTCTGAACTCACAATTTAAAAATACATCTTTTGGTGATGTTAATTTTTTAATTATAATTTTGAAAGAGCCCTTTTGAGAAAGTGGGCATTTACTTGCTTAACCAGCCAATGCTTCTGCCTGTCTGTGGCATACACGTCTGGGTCAGGATGACAGTTGGGCTGTTAGTGTATGCACTCTAGACAGTCACACAAAGGGAGCTGAGGTGTGCTCTGCCTACCGTGATGGCCCATCACCAAGCTGATGGGTCTTCCTGAGCTAGAGTGGTGGGAGGAACTGACACTTGCACCTGAATAGGGCTGTGCCTGTCCTTACACAAAGCAGTCTCCAACCTCCAGCAGTGTGTCTTGGGCCAGGGCAGGAAAATGCATGGTCTTGTGCACTACAAAGACTTCTCTTTGAAATTAGTCTACTTCAAAGACAGGAAGAGGTATAAGTACTGGACCTCCAACATCACATACTCACAACACTTGTGGACTGAAGACATTCTGCTAGGAGAAAAGCTGGATGCTGTAGGAGGGACTGCCACTCTGCCTTTTGCTTTGTTGTGCTGGCCTGCTGCTTGCTGCTTCTGTCCTGCAAGTGAAAGGATTGGACTTTGCTATCTGCAGCCTGCTTTCCAAGGTTCTCCAAGAGCTTGAACTGAACTTGCCTCTTGTTAAGAAGTCTCAGGGCCATCAAAGACTTCACCTGCCAGCACCTGGGCTCTCTTGCTGAGAGTCCTGACTTGCTAAGTGGTGCCAAGTCCAGTTCCTGGGCCCTTGGAAGTGAGCTCTGGTGCAACCAAGAAGAAACCAAGCACATCAACTCCAGAGTGACTTTGGAACCGGTGCCGCTATCCGACCTCACGCCGCAGCTTGCACCAGAGTCGTGGTTCCTGCTGAGTGCAATGACCGCCACCTGCAACACAGGCCCAATGCCACCATAGCACCTCTGAAGTCCCACCACAGCGTGAGTCTTGAGTGCCAAGTCACTGATGCCTGTGACACCTGATGCTGACTCCGCCACAGCACCTGTGGCCATGTGGTGTGATCGTGACACTGCAAAGTCGACTCCTCTCTTCTTGACCTGCTAGATTCATTGACCCTGCCGGGTCGTAAGAAAATCAAAACCTTGCCACCGGCGCCCTATCACCTCCCCTGCAGCCATAAGGAACCAACGCCTCACCTCCCCTGCCTAGCAGTAAGGAACTGACATCTCACCTCCTTGGTGGCAGCAAGGTACTGGCACTGAACTGGCATCAGCAATGTCTCACCTCGCCGACTCCGTGCAACATATTTGTTTCCTCATTGTTTTCCAAGGTACTGTACTTGGGGTCTGTGGGACTCCGTGACCGGCCCACACTCCCTCACAAGTGGTGTCAGACTGTTGGGAGCAAGTCCGTCAAGATGCCATGATAACCCCAGTTGGAGCTATTGTGTTTCTGAGCTCTATACTGAGATTTAGGGCCCGATTTTGAGTTTGGCAAATGTAAAACTCTATCTGCCAAACTCCCAACAGGGTGGCCGCCACCTACGTGGCAACATCCCCTCTGGAGTTATTAAGATTTTCCCGCTAGGTCAGCGGGTGGAAACCTAAGTTTCCACCCGCTGGCCTAGCAGGAAACAGGCTACAGCATTGTCTCTGGCTCGTAACTGAACTGGTGACAATTCTGGAGCCTGCAGGGTGCCACGGCACCCTTGCAATGTTCACTGTCTTTAAAGCAGACAGGCCCCCTGCACCCGTTCTCCGCAAGCATTTTCATGGCAGTGGTACTGCCATGAAACTGCTGGTGGAGAAGGAGGTTGTAATCCCCAGGGCAGCGCTGCTTGCAGTGCTGTCCTGGTGGATTAGGACCACCACCACCTCCAGACCACCGGGATCACTGATCCTGTCAGAGCTGACGGTTCGCTGGTGGCCTGACTGCCAGGGTTGTACAGGGGTGTTCGGACCGCCGCATTGGCGGTGGGCCAATCGCCACTCTCGAACCTGGCAGTCTAGTGACTACCAGGTTCGTAAGGAGGCCCAGAATCCTTGAAAATTTGTATCTTTACTTGTGTATGTTGGATTTTTGTCATTTTTGTCTTGTAAATATTGGCCATTTTTCTAAACTGGTGTGGACTACTTTTGTAGTGTTCTCACTGTGATACTGTGTGTGTGTACAAATACTTTATATATTGCCTCTGAGATAAGCCTGACTGCTCGTGCCAAGCTACCAAGGGGGTGAGCAGGGGTTATCTTAGCGGTGTGACTCTCTTAACCTGACTACTGTGGGAGTCCTTATTTGGACAGGGTGCATACCACTACCAACTAGAGACCCCAGTTCTAATTCGCTTCCATATGTTCTGTGTTCCCAATCCCTCCTTTCTCTCAGTTGTTATTCGACCATGTGGCTAGTGGCTATTTTGTGCATCTGGCCAGTGTGTTTCTGCCTTAGGTTTTCATCTGTTCTTTCTTCCCCATTCCTCCTTGCTCTCTGTTGTTGTTTGACAATGTGGCTGGCAGCTATTTTGTGTATACAGCCAGTGTGTTTTTGCCATAGGCTTGCATGTGTTCTTTGCTCCTCATGCCTCCTTGCTTGCTGTTGTTGTTTGACCATGTCGCTGGCGGACATTTCATGCATCCAGCCAGTGTGTTTTTGCAGTGGTCTTGCATGTGTTCTTTGTTTCCGAAGCCTCCTTGCTGTCTGTTGTTATATGACCATGTGGCTGGCAGCCATGTTGTGCATCCAGGAAGTGTGCCTTTGCCATAGGCTTGCATGTGGTCTCTGTTCCCCATGCCTCTTTGCTCGCTGTTGTTGTTTAACCATGTGGCTGGTGGCCATATTGTGCATCCAGCCAGTGTGTCTTTGCCATAGGCTTGCATGGATAGATGTGATATCTGTTTAATAATATGCATGGAGATCATTGTAGTATACGTATACTGAGAATATGTTTTTGTTGAACAGTGCTTGAACAGTGCTTATATTATTTTTGGCATTTTCTGCATTTTTTGCATTTTTTATTTTGCACATCCTTGCCTCATCTCATCCTCCCATACAAACATCGGCAATTATTGATAAACCTTTTAATTTAATTGTTTATTTTAATTTAGCATTTTCATTGTTTCATTGTAATTTTTTATTTTAATTTGTTTATTTTAAATCTCTTATACGTTTAATTTCTTATTTAAATTTTTTTACTTTTTATTTTAGATTTTTTCAAATAAAAAAATGAATTTAATTTAGTTTTTTTCATTTTATTAAATGTATTTATTTACTTTTTTGCATTTTGCCATGATCCATCTATCCAGCCACAGCATTCCATTTTTTAAAGTAAAATAATTCAATTTCCTCCTGGACACCCTGGCTGCGGTGCACTGCAGACACATCAGCATTGTTCATGTTTTTTTTATGATTATTTATTCTATTTCCCCCTAGACCACATTGCCTGCCATAAGCGCACACTAACTTTCATTTTTTTAAAGCTTATTTCATTTACCCATGCACTTCCCTGACTGTCATAGGTGTCTCCTTTAGAAGAGATGGACATAAAACTATATCTGTATGTTGTGTTATTCTGATTGGAAATTAAATCTTATGGTATACTAATTTGTTTTGACTTTAAAGTGGCTGATTTATTATTACCTAAGTAACCAACCACACTCATATTGCCTTTGTCTGTACTAATTCAAACTGTAACAATGCCACGTTTCACCAAATTGTTTTCTTGCTTGTTTGCTTTTAGGTGCACAAAATCATTTTCTCCAATCAACACTTCTGAAGACAATGATAGGGCCATATGGAGGCTGGCATAGAAGAGTCTGATTACTATTCAGACTGCTCCTTGGGATATGGCACAGGTAGCATTGCCAGCTCCCATATTTGAATAGCCCCAGCTGAGACCTGCACCAACCTCTACCTCAGTAGAAGTATGCACTGCAGAGAGGGAATTGACGGCACACCCTCCTACCTCCAGTTCTTCTTCAGGCATTGGCTTTGGTACACTAAGAAAGTACTTCTCCCCAGTTTGGGACTTTTTTATGATTAGAAAACAGGAAGATAACATTGCAATATGCTCTATTTGCTATGCAAGTGTTTGTCAAGGTAAGTCTGGTTCACATTATGATACTGGAGGCCAAATGACCCATATGAAAAAACATCATGCAATCAAGTGGGAGTAGCACCTTAAAAGAGTTGCTGAACGTGGTTGTGGTGATGAAGGTGAGGAGAGCCGGGAAACATCAGCTACATGTCCTATCACAGTGGGAGGTGATGAAGAAGAGGGTAATCCTCACGCAAAGCAGAACGATCCCCAGCAGTGTGCCAGAATCACCCGTCTCAGAGAACTCACAATGGCACAAGAAGACTCAGAGTCAGATGGAGACACCACAGCATACAATGACTGCCCCATAATGCACATTGAGTCTACCACCACCTACTTCTCGAAAGTTGTCTGCATCAGTGACCCCAGAAAAGAAGAAAACCCAGGCTACTATTATGGGCATGGATAGGCAGGAGGGGCCCTATGACTGCAACCACCAGCGGCAAGTTTGTACAGTGGCAAGTTCTTTGTGGAAAGAGTGGGATTCTTAGAATTTGTGGCAGCCACCTGCCCAAAATGGAAGGCTCCAAGTCAGACCTATTTTGCCAGAGTTGCTGTTCCAGCGCTGTATTACGATGTGCTGCAATTGGTTGGACAAGCTTTGCAGAAAAGTGTTGTCCACACTATCCACCTGACCACGGACATGTGAACCAGTTGCCAGGTGACTGATTATATGTGCATCACTGCACACTGGATCTCTTTTGCAAGGGTAAAGCAAAAGCTTTCTATAGATCTTGGCCCTGAAGAACATTTTAAGAACGTTTAGGGGCATGCAACAGTAGCCATGTTCGCCATGGAGAAATTGCATACATCTGCAAACATATTGGACGAATTTAATAGCGATGTGTCTGAATAGGTGTGACCAAGTTGTCTCCGAATTAGATTTGTTGCCACGGACAATGGCAGTAACATAGACAAGGCCATGGCAGACAGTGGCTATTTCAGGGTGCTGTGTTTGGAGCATTGCATTAACCTTGTTTTTAGATACATGAGATCACATACAGTCGACAGTGCAAACAGTAAGGGCATTCTTTGTGAGACAGAACCATAGATGTTAAATTTAGGTAAAGAAATGGTATGTAGATCTATCAAGAGACTACAACAGAAGTATATATTGCAAGTATCTTGTGATCTAGCATAAGAGTTGAGAATAGTTGAGACTGTATACCGTAACGCTAGTTTGTTAACTAGGAAAAAAGAGAGGAGTGTATGGAGGGGGAGGCAAGTGGGTAGGTCAGGGAATACCTGATTCAAACATAGAATGTACATACATTGACAATATGGTCAGGGCCTCCAGATAGAGGAGGGGATATGCAATGTACTGTGTGTAAGTGAAGATAGTGATATGGGGAAAGGAAGCGATGGGCAGAAGGGAGAGTACTGGGCTGTTATGGGGAAGATTGTCTTTCCCAGTGTAATGTAAAAATTGCGGGAGGAGGGTAGCCCATTGTGGAGAGATGGGCTGTTTGGCGAAGGCCTGAGACAATTTCATAGCAAAGGACATCTTCCGTAGCTTCGCACTTACGGACCACTCCATACCAGCCAGCCAGGGGTGAAAGGGAAGTCGACAAGGAGTACCAATGTAGGGTGAGTGAGCGTTTGGCAAGGAGGAGCATCAAAGAAGTGAAGCAGGTATGTACTTTGTGTTCCTTCTGCAGCTTGAAGACACCAAAGAAACATGCTTCCCAGTTGTGAATATCGGTGAGCTGCGGGACCTGTCGCAACACAGCGTGCACATTTTCTCAGAAGTGGCAGAGTGCTCGACTGGTCTAGTGCATATGTGCCAAATCTGCACCTAGGGCCCAACCGTGTGAGCAGCATGGATCTGCTTGGGGGAAAAATACTATTTATCTGAGCTGGGGTGAGGTCTGCGTGGTGCACCTGAAAAGTGAAAGGTTTTCGAAGCAGGAAATGCAGGACACCTGCCAAGGAAATTCCAAGGCTATCTCCCATCCTTTATCATGCAGCATGCACCCAAACTCGCCTTCCCATTTCTGTCAAAGTGTGTCTAGGAGTAGCAGTGTTAAGCTATGGATGGCCCTATACAACCAGGTAATAAGGTGGTGGCAGGGTCCCATTGCAAGGATAGTTTGTAGGACGGGATGCGTTGCAGGTTCCATCTCTGTGATGTTCCATAAAGTGCAGTATGTATGCATGAGTTGTCAATGTAAGAGAAATTGACACCAATTGGTCAAATGGAAGGAGCTGGCCATTTAGAAGGAGGTCACCAGCTGTGGAGACTGACTGTTCTGTCCAAGAGGTCAGGTCGCGGCGTGTATAGGACTCAGGGAATCTAGGAAGCCAGACCAGGGGCAGTGGGGGGTGTACACCTAGATCTTGGAGACATGTGGTGTATTCTTGTCATGTATGCCTGGGCCATTATCACCTGAAGGGGCATCGGGGGGAAGAGTTAGAGAATTAAAGGCGATGGATTGTTGGGGAGGGGGGACACTGTACTCACTACAGGTCTCTCCCACATACCTTCCAGCCATCCAGCATGAAAGCCATTGTGAGTGTTCCACCAGAAAATACACTTCAGAGGATGGACACCCAGACCTCCCTGATCAAGTGGAAGCTGCAGTTTATAAAGGGACACTGATGCCGTCCAGCACCTCAAATAAGGTCCACTAGCCAGGAGTCAAGGTCTCTGAAGAAGGAGTGGGTGGGATGATGTGGAGTTTGGTGAAGCAATAAAGTAGGCGGTGTGCAATTTTGCCAATTGAGGTGAGGGGCAAGGATCATCGGAATTGCATTTGCGATTTAAGAGCTGTCACTGACACTCGAAGGTTCCTGTCAAATATATCCGAGGGGGTGTGTAAAAGGAGAATCCCCAGATAATAGGTGGCTGCTCCTAGCCAGCAGAGCAGAATTGTACCCAATTGCATGAATTGTGGTGGTTGGTCAGGATGTAGTGGGTGTATTGCAGACTTTTTGCAGTTTACCCGGAGTCCAGACACTCCAGCAAACTCATCAAGAGTGCCTTTAAGCGGGAAGAGGTCAGAAGTGCTGTCTTCTAAGTAGATAAGGAGATTGTCGGCATATAGGGACAATGCATGTGTCCTGTCCTCCAGGGGAATTCCCCATGAGCAGCCCTCATCTCGTAGGCGTATGGCAAGGGGTTTAATCGCAAGGGCAAAGAGCAATGGTGAGAGGGAACACCCCTGTCAGATTCCCCTGCCGACTGGAATTGGGGCAGAGATGAAACGTCGCAGGCAGACTCGGGATGTCGGGTTGGTGTAGAGAAGATGAGTGTATGTGAGAAGGCGTGGGCCGATTAAGAATTGGGTCAAGACCTGAAAAAGGTAATGCCATACTAACGTGTCAAATGCCTTCTCCAGGTCTAAAATGAGACAGGCTTCTCATGGGTAGCGTCCCCATAATTGGTCCTGAAAATTAAACATTCAACGGATATTTTGAAAGGTACTGCATCCTAGGATGAACTGATTTTGATATGTACACTGGCCTATACGGATTAGGTCCGGGAGCATATGGGTATAGCGGTCTATCTGAATTTTACCCAATATTTTATAATCAGCCCCTAAAATAGCGATGGGCCAATATGAGGAAGGGTGGGGCAGATTTCTGCCCTGTTTCGGAATTGACACCAAAAGAGATTCCCGGAGCAATTGGGGGAGTTCACCCAGGGCCAGCACAGCCTCATACAAGTTTGTTAATGTAGGGTCCAAAAGCGAAGAAAGGGTGCTATAATAATCGAGTTGCAGGCCATCGAGCCCTGGAGTTTTATTATGTGCTAAGTTCTTGAATGCTTGTGTGACTTCCTTTGCAGTGATTTTAGTATCAAGGGCATGTTGAGTGGATATTGGGATGTGAGGTATTGTAACGCCAGCCTGGAATGTTCGAGAGCAGTCTTCAGAAAGATTGGGCCATAGTGTACATGAAACAGTTGCAGAATTTCTTCTTCGGTATAAACGGGGCTGTCGGTAGGTATAATCAGCTCTGTAATGGGGGATGGTGTGGAGTCCTGCCGTGCCAGCTAGGCCAGGATTCAGCAGGACCTGTCTCCTTCTCTGTGGACCTTTGCTGCATACTGTATAAGGCTGAAGCAGCAGAGGCACTCTAAGAGCTGCATATATATAACGCTTTTGCATTTTCAAGTTGAGGGATCTTCTCAGGTTCTTGGTCAGCAGCCTTGCTCAGCATCGCAATATTTTTCTCAGCTGACGTTATTTCCCTGTCTAGGGTTTTTGCAATTGCCCATCACTTGCTGGATACAGTGACCTCATGTCACAGCTTGAAAGCATCCTACTCTACCATTCTAGTGGAGGCAGTGCCATTATTTGCTGCAAAGTAGTGACAGATATGGGTGTCCTGTTCATCCCGGAAGACTGGGTCATCTAAGCAATCATGTTGCATTTGCCAGGTTGGGATCGGATTGTCTGAGGGATGCCCAATGAAGGTCTATAAAGTGACCATCATGATCTGAGACCACCCGACCTAGGTAAATAGAGCGGTGCAGGAGAGGAGACAGCAGAATCGAACACAGGAAGCAATTGAGGCGTACGTTAATCTTGTGGGGTATTGAGTAGAAGGAATAGAGCTTGGTGGTGGGATTATGGGCCCACCAGACATCTACTAGGGATCATTGTTGTGCCCAGTTATATAGGCATGCAGATTAAGTACAAGAGGGGAGTCTGTGGGGGGTCCGTCAAGATGGATATCTAGTGGGCAATTGTAATCTCTACCAAGAAGCCAGGGGAATGTAGTTTTGTGGGCGAGGATAGAAGACAGAGTACCCCAATAGTTTCCCTGTCCACTATTGGGAGCATAAATGCAGGCGAGGAGTAGGGGGTGACCATCTATGCATCTTTCTAGGAGAACATAGCGGCCCTCTGCTTCAAGGACAGTGTCCGGGACTTGGTATGGGACACCAGGTCAGATCCAGATCAAGACGACACAAGCATATGCTGAGTAGGTAGTTTGAAAAAATATGGGGGGTTATTACCACTTTGGAGGAGGTGTTAATCCGTCCCAAAAGTGACGGTAAAGTGACGGATATACCACCAGCCGTATTACGAGTCCATTATATCCTATGGAACTCGTAATACGGCTGGTGGTATATCCGTCACATTTGGGACGGATTAACACCTACTCCAAAGTTGTAATAACCCCCTTGGTCTCTCTAGTTTTTGCACAAGCTCTCTATCTCTTTTTTTTGTGGTATGGGTCCCTTGTAGAAAGACCACATGTGTGTGTTGTTGTTCTCATAGGAATGGACTGCCTATTGCTTGCAGGCAGTATACATGCCTCTCACATTAAGTGTAAGGAAGTGGAACGTATTATGTGTGGGCTGCATAGTGAATGAGATATGTGAGGGTCGCAGAGAGGGGTGGTCTGCATTCTTTCTGTCTGTGCTGGGACCCTGCCATTTTTGTATGAGTGGATTATGTACTGGTGGCCCACCATGCCTTAAGTGTGGTGCAAAAAGTAATATGACTTTTATGTATCCAGAGTGCCTTAAGTGGGGTGGACCAGTACATTTCAATGTAGCAGAGAAGAGGGGAAGAACTATGAATCAGGATTCTTGATAGCAGTCATAGCTCAAGTGGAAAGGGTGAGGGCAATGAATAGGTTGGAGGAGGGGAGAGGGGATATGTGTAACTTCATCATTAACATAGTGAATTAAGGCAGCACGTTAATGCAGAAAGAGAGATATCAACATAACACATTCATATAAGTGTGTCTGCCATTTGTGGCATCACTCCAAGACAATTTGGGGATCTCTACGGATTGTCATCAGAGAGGAGCATGTTTTCGTCTGTGTAAACAGGCAAGGGTATCATCATCCGTGGTAAGATTGCTGGATGCAGCAACCTGCAGTGCCCGCAACCTGTCCTAATTGATTTGTTCCAGATTCGGGGGTGTTGCAAGGACCAGTCACTGGGAAGTCCCAGTGCTGGATTGGGCACGTCTTTTCCATCTTGGTTTAGATGGGGTTGAAGAGGTCTGGTGTGGTTCACAGCTGTGGTTCCACATTGTTGGTCAGCCCAGTCCCAGGCCTCTTTTGGATCAGTGAAGAACAGCGTTGTGTCATTAACAATGACATTGGAGGATCTGCCAATGGCCAGAGCTCAGCAGGCTGCAATAAAGTATCTGGCTTGTCCTGTAGCTAGTATGTCTGCTGAGCATGTATTCAGTGCAGCTACTGCAGTTGTTACAGTGAGAAAGACCAGTCTCTCGCCTCAGAACATGGAGAGATTGACCATGATCTAAAAGAACCAATATTTCATACCACCCGATTACACCATTTCCTAAACACCAGAGGAGGAGGAGGAAGAGAATGAGAGGTCAGAATCAACTGTGTTAGCTCACCAAATTCTGGGTTAACCATCTGAGTTTGAGGGCGAACACTACTTCCCAGACTGAGTATGCCTGTGCCACCATAGAACTTTTTTATCATTTCTCATTGAACGTCTTTCTTTGCAAAAACAAAAGTTGCTAGCGAAACATTATGTTTATGTTGGATTTATGCTGCCTCACCATTTTTTTTTCTCACATATATGGCCAGACTGGAGTTGGACCAGTGTGCAGTGACGAAGCCTCCACAATACCTTCATGACATTGGAGCTAATGCCTGTCCCCCTTGTGTGCCTATACTTTTTCTGCATCACTTAGCAGGGCTGTCCCAAAAGATCGTTTATTTACAAGCATACCAATACCAAATTCCACTGTGTTGCCTGTGTCAGAAATACAGTTGTGTACCTAACCTACTCGCGCTCGGATTTGAAGAGGTAACTATAACTTAGTACAACTATTGCAACAATGAGTGAGTGATTGTGAGTGTTGATTGATGTGGTGGCAAACATTGAGGGAGGGTATTCAATTAATAGTAAACTTTGATCAGTCTTTGGTACCTGATGGGTGATTATTTTTCCTGAGGGTGATTGTCCTTTGCAAACTTACTAAGTGGGAATTTATCTGTACAGTCCACTCCTTTTTCAGGTTCTTCAGAGACCAGCCCTGACACTTTAGTTAACAAACACAAATTTATAAAACAGGCTGTGGCGCCACTGTCCGCTGCGGCCCGAGCAGAAAGATCGTCCCGGGACGTGGCTGGGGACACGGTTTATTTTCTTGTCCACAGGGCTTGCCGCGGCCCCTTTTTCCGGCCTCATCTCACACGAGGCCCTAGATTGGGCATCGGGCCTCGGCGAGTTCAGGGTTCGATGCGTCCTCAAAATTAGAAGTGTGCGCCCTCCCACCCCTCACTTACTTGGTGTTACCTGTTCTTTTTCTCTGTCTTTTCTCTTCTTTCTCCTTTTCTTCTTTCCTTCATTCTTCCAAATAGGAGCCATGTTCTTCTTTCTCCCAGTGTGCCCTTCTTCTACCTCTTTCCCTGAAGGCATTAGGTTCCTTTTCTAAAATGGCGTCTTCATCTATTTGCTCCTATAGTCCTTTCTTAATCCAACATGGCGTCTTTTACCTTCCTGTATGTCAAGTCCTGTTTCAGGGTATATAAGGAGTGGGATTCTTGCTCTCCTTGAGCTGCAACACTTCCTTTGGTGGTGATCACACTCCGGTTGTTTTTCCTCCAGCCTTTTTCCTCACCTGTTCCAGTTTCTTCCAGTTATTGTTTTCTTTTTATTAGAAGACTTACCTTTTTTCTTGTGCTTATTCTCTGTTCCACAGAGTTCCGGTCATAGAGGTTTTTTCCCTTTGTGTTTTTCCTCTGAGACTCCTTCTGGAGGTCACGGACTGCCTTTTGACATCCCATTGTCAGCAGCACCGTGGCTACCAGAAAGGGCTGCTCTTACCTTGGTCAAGGCAGGACCTACAAAGATTGAGACCATCCTGCAGTTCCAGTTGGCCCAAGCCGTAAGCGATGAGTAAACCGTGATAGGTTGCAGTGCCAAGAGAAACAGTTTTCGTCAAGCATTATGGATAATACTTTGACGGCTGCTGCAGAAACCAACCAGTCACTACTCATAACTATCCAACAACAAGCCCAGGAACTGCAACAATTACGAAATGAAAATGCAGCTTTAGGACAAGCCTTACCTTCCAAAACAACAGATGTCCCCACTGTTTCAGCGAATACGCACCATTTTCAGGAGATCCCAAGTTGCGTGAATTCCCTGACAGTCTATTTTGCATTTCGACTGTCCCAATTTGCGCAAGATAAAACTAAAGTGGGATATTTTGTTAGTGACCTGTCTGGTCCTGGTTTAGCCTGGGTGACACCTTTGGTAGCTTCCAATGATTCTGTGCTGTCTGACTATTCAGCTTTTGTCACTGCCTTTAAACAAATGTTTGAACGCCCAGGATTGGAGTAGTCTGCTGAGGAAGCCTTATGTGATATCCAGCAAGGTACCCAGGATGTTCTACAATATATAACACGTTTTAGACAACTGGCAGCAGAAACCTCTTGGGTAGAATGTACTCTTGTAACCCTTTTTCGTAGATGTCTTTGAGAAGAGATAAAAGACGAACTGGTACATTCAGCTAGAGTGGAAGATTTACAAAGTTAATGGACTTAGCACTCTCCATAGAGTATCGTCTACAGGAACGCAAATTAGAAAAGAGAAATAATCGTGGACCATCTCATGCAGGGAACCCACGTACCACCAACCATCGTTCTGAATAGTCTCGACCTGAATTGAGAGAAGCTGCAGAAGGAGAACCTATGCAAATAGACACTGCTCGTGGACCTCTAACTGCTAGTGAACGTGAAAATAGACGAAGAAGAGGATTATGGCCCTCATTATGACACTGGCGGTAAATCCTGCTTACCTCCACGCTGACTGCTGCCAACCTACTGCCGCTGCAGCAGACATCCGCTCACCATATTATGACACACACACACCAATCCGTCACTATTCAGCCACATACACAATTCCGTTACACCAAAGGTCAGTGATAAACTGGCGGTATCAAAACCCACACAGTTACGCCAATAGAACAACGCCCACCACATTATGACCCACAAATCACCATGGCAGACATTCAATGGCGGTAAACCATTGGTGGTACAATACGCCACGCTCAAAATACAAACACACATACAAAACAACACCACATTGGACAATTCAAACTACACACACCTGACACCCTTACACACAGAACACCCACACATCCACACCATTATAAAACACACACCCACAGTACCCACAACCCTTTACCATTACAAACCATTGGCACGAGAAAGACACCACGACCAGACAAGACCACAGCCACACACCACCATCACCTATACACCACCCACGCACCTTACATCACACACCCCAACACATTACCCTACACACCCTCACCCACACTACTCACACAACACCCATGGCACCACAAAGACACCCCCGACTCTCAGAGGAGGAGCTAAGGGTCATGGTGGAGGAAGTCATCCGGGTAGAGCCACAGCTATTTGGAGCACAAGTGCAGCAGATATCCATTGCTAGGAAGATGGAGCTATGGCGGAGGATCGTGGACATGGTTAACGCTGTGGGACAGCACCCAAGAACCAGGGATGACATCAGGAAGAGGTGTAACAACTTATGGGGGAAGGTACGTTCCATTGCAGCAAGACACCAAGTAGCTGTACAGAGGACTGGCAGTAGACCTCCACCTCCTCCCCCACAACTAACAACATGGGAGGAGCAAGTCTTGGCAATCATGCATCCTGAGGGCCTAGTAGGATTAGCAGGAGGACTGTACTCTGGTAAGCCAACTCTCTATTACTATAACCCCCCCCCACCTGCATGCCATCACATACCCCCACCCTCACTCGCATCACTCCACCACCTCCCACACACCCCACCATCACATCTCACCCATCCGGATGCCAAGCCCTGCATGCACCACCAATGCATGGACACCACTCACAGCCCTGCATGGACACCAATCACTAAAGCACGCACACTAGAGAGAATCAGCTAGCCCACTACATACCAACTCACACAAGTGAAAGCTGCCAGGGTGAATACAACCAACCTGGCCCATCAGGGACCTCTGGACAGTCGGTTACCCAGCCACAGTCACACACCACCACAGAGCCTCCCCCTCAGGAAACACCACCACAGCACCCACCCAGCATACCCTTACCTCTGTCCCCAGTAGAAGTCAATCAGCAGTGTGTCCACCACTACAGGGACCCCAGGGCACACCTCACACACAAGACAATCAGGGACCTGGGGTCAGTGGCAGTGGGCACACCGTTTAGGGGATAGAGGCACAGGACAACAGGGAAACTGGGAGGAGTGCTGTGCGCCAGGGGGAGGACAGGCCCAGGGATCCGACTTTCCAGGAGGCACTCACAGAGATCTTGGGAGCATACCAGCATTCCCAGGATACGCTGGGCCTGATCCTGGACAATGTGCAGAAGAACAGGCGGCTGCAGGAGGGACAGTACCGGGGGATCAGGGAGGACTTGCAGGCCATTAACACCACCCTGGTCTCCATTGCAGGGGTGATGGCAGACATGGCCAACATTATGAGGGAGGCAGCCTCACAACAGTGGGCCCCTGCCACTAGCCAGACATCTAAACTGCCTTCCACCTCCGCTGCCGCTAGTGGACAGGAGGCCGCACCACAGGACCAACAGACCACAGCACCCCTCCCCTTGCAGAAGGTGAACCACCCGGCAAACGTTCCCTGCGATCCAGGCAGAAACCAGAGGCTATTGCCAAGACCCCTGCCAGGAAATGAGACTCTCCTGATTGTCACCCTTGTGTCCCACTCTGTCACCCTGTCCACCTTGAACTGCCATTGCTCCCCTTCCTATGTCCCCTTGGACAATGGACCTGTGCTACTAATAGACTGGAACTATACCCTGGACTTTCCTCCATCATCAACCCATCCCAATGCACTTTCCCCTCTACTTCTTAGCACTCAAATAAACATATTTTGAAAAAATACAAGTATGGAGTATGTCAAATGATTTAGGTATGTATTTGTTTAACCAGGTTCAAACATTGCAATTCAACTGTACAGTAGTGTTCACATTGGAAAGACCTGTAGTTGGCTGCAGGGATCACACCAGGAGCGATAGTGGGGCACCAACATCTGCAAAATGAGTTACCAAAGGATACAGTGAGTGGGCATAGAAGTGGGAAATAACAGCATGCCAGTGACAAAGATAAACAAGAAAATGTCATTGAAAGATGAAGTAACACTGTCCTACCTGTATGTCATTGGAAGTATTGTCTGATCACTGCAGTTCTGTTGTCCTCATCCTTATCCTCTGCCTCCTCATCCTCACTGTCCACAGGGTCCACTGCTGCCACACAGCCATCTCCAGCCTCCTCCTCCTGCAGAAAAGGCATATGGCGTCTCAAGGCAAGGTTGTGCAACATACAGCATGCCACGATTATCTGGCAGACCTTCTTGGGTGAGTAGCACAGGGATCCACCTGTTAGATAGAGGCACCGAAACATGGCCTTCAGGAGGCCAAAGGTACGTTCTATTATCCTTCTTGTATGCCCACGTGCATCATTGTAACGTTCTTCTGCCCTTGTCCTGGCATTCCTCACAGGGATCAGTAGCCATGATAGGTTGGGGTAACCTGAGTCACCTGCAAATATGGATGGACACCATTTAGCCACACACTATCTCATATGGCCCACACCATACCCACACACCAACATCCACTGGGTGGGAACCAGGGCTCACATATTAGCCACACCCTGTGCCTCTGTAATTGGGCCATCACATTTGGGATGCTGCTATTCCTCAGGATAAAGGCATCATGCACCAACCCAGGATACATAGCATTGACATGGGAGATGTACTGGTCCGCCAGGCACACCATCTGGACATTCATGGAACGAAAACTCTTTCGATTTCTGAATACCTGTTCATTTTGCTGGGGGGGGGACAAATGCAATATGTGTTCCATCAATTCCCCCAATTATGTTGGGGATATGTCCCATTGCATAGAAGTCAGCCTTCACTGTAGCCAAATCCTCCACCTGTGGGAAAACAATGTAGCTGCACATGTGTTTAATCAGGGCAGACAACACTCTGGTCAGCAGTATTGAGAACATTGGCTGTGACATTCCTGATACCAAGCCCATTGTCACTTGGAAAGAACCAGTTGCCATGAAATGGAGCACAGCTAGGACTTGTACAAGAGTGGGGATCCCGGTGTGGTGACGGAACGCAGTTATCAGGTCATGCTCCAGTTGGGCACACAGCTCCATGATTGTGGTCCTGTCTAGTCCATAGGTGAGGATAATGTGCCTGTCCTCCATTGTTGCCAAGTCCACCAGGTGTCTGTACATGGGGTATGTCTCCATCTCCTATTCATCTGCAGCAGTAGCAATCTATGGGGAAAAAGAGTGAGGAGCCGGTCACAAACTGAACATTGTAGCCACAACAGTGCAATGCATGATGTTAATTTGAAATGTATAAGTGGCATTTGTCCTGTTTGTCCAATTGTGAACTGTAACGCAGTTATAATCCAGGGCCTGCCCACCCCCCCAAAAGGGCGTCCTCCTGTCCTGTGTGGAGGGACAGGTGGAATTGAGGTAATTCTGCTGACGTTGTGCGCCATTGCGGGAGGCGGTGCATGCCTCATTGGATAATACTAATCCCTATGGGGTACAGTGGCCAATGGTGATGTATACCGGCGGTGACAGTATGCACCGCCGCGGATGTCACCGCCATTTTCTATCTGTTCACTCACTTGCTACTTGACCTTCAACAGGAGAGGACCTACACTGCATGTGCTGCTGTGACCTGTGTCTTGAACCTACCATGGCCTGTGTGACTGGGGAAAGGGTCCCTGCCTTCACCTCAGCGGAGTTGGAGAGACTGGTGGATGGGGTCTTACTCCAGTACGGACTGCTGTATGGGCCTCCAGACCAACAGGTAAGTACACTGTGAGAACGATGCATTGGGCATGAATGCATGGAGTGGTGTGTGTGAAGGCCTTGTGTGGGGGGGTGGTGGATGTTCCCTGGGAGACGTGCAGCTTGTGTGCTGGGCTCTTTGTGTGCAAATGGAGATGTGAAGGTGTATGGTGGGCCATAAATGTAACAGGCAGGATGGTCTGACTAATACCTTTCCCTGTGTGTATTTCTCCGCAGGTCAGCTCCCGTCAAAAGAAGGGTATATGGCGTGCCATTGCCAAGGATGTGCAGACCCTGGGGTCTACGGCAGGCGGAGCACCCACTGTCGGAAACGGTGGGAGGACCTGAGATGCTGGGCATGGAAGTCCGCAGAGGCCCAGCTGGGGATGGCCTCCCAACGAAGAAGGGGTGCCCATCGAACCCTGACCCCCCTCATGGCCCGCATACTGGCTGTGGCCTACCCGGAGCTGGATGGCGCTTGAGGGCATAACAGCAGCCACAAGGGGGTGAGTACAGTGCCAATTATTCCAACTTATGCAGGGTGGTATCCAGGTGGGGGATGTATGTCAGTGGGTGCCCCTAGGCCAGGCCTGACATTGCAGAGTAGGTCCCATGTTGGGCAGGGTTCTAATGTGTTATTTCTCCTACCTAGCTTGTAGGCATCCACTACTGGGCAGGGCTGCGTGGGTCCCAGGTATGCTGCAGTTGGCTGTATGTGTCCCTTCCCATGTCCTAGCATTGTTACTGGTAGTGCATTGCATAGTGCGTAGGCCTGTTCCTTGTGTGTGAGGGTGGTATGTACATCAACGGTGGTGTTGGTGCAGCCATTGACCCAGTTTATCCTTTGTCTCTCCCCCCTTTTTGTTTTGTCATCCTGTCCTTATGTGCATTAGTATCATCTGGCAGAGGAGCAGAGGCACCGGCGACGGAGGGAGCTGCATCCCACAGGACCAAGGAGACAGAGTCCACCAACACTTAGGGCACCAGTGGGATGGAGGGCGAGGGGAGCACCACGGCAGAGACCGGAGGGGACAGTTTGGACACAGATACCTCCTCTGATGAAAGCTCCCTGGAGGTGGTGGACACTTCTGTGACCACCCCAGCTACAGGTACAGCCACCACCCCTGTACCAGCAGGGCCCTCTCAGCAGCCCCTCATCGAGTTACCCATGCCCGCTCACCCAGGAGGCTCCTTCACCCCAGGCACCTCAGGCCCTGCCCCAGTGAGCCCAGCTGCCTTGAGTGAGGAGGCTATTGACCTCCTGTGATCCATCTCTTCTGTTGGGCAGTCAACCATTGTGAATGCCATCCAGGGGTCCGCAGCCCAAATGCAACAGACAAGTTCATTTCTGGAGGGCATTCACACTAGCTTGGCAGCCCAACAGAGATCAATCCAGGCTCTGGCCTCCTCTCTGATGGCAGCCATTGTCCCTGTTTCCACCCTCCCCCTCCTACTTCCTCTTCCCAATCCCATTCCCCTCAACCATTCCCCATAAACTCAACCTATCCCAAGCACACAGGCAGATGAGCATTCACACAGGACAACACACAAGAGTGGCACAGGCAAACACAAGCACCAAACACCATCCAGATGCAGACATACCAACATCCACTCCACTGTGGCCCCCTCCTCCTCATCCTCCACCTTCCTCCCAGTTGCGTCTAAACTCACACCTGCATGCACTACATCCTCATCCACTACCGCCATCACCAGCACACCTATCAGAACACACACCTCACTGGCAGACACTACCACAACAGCCATGCACACGCCCCCTGTGTCCTCTCCCTCTGTGTCTGTCCCCCTAAGGTAGACAAACACTAGCACTCAGACACCCAACAGCCATCCACCTCACAACAACATCCAGCCCATGCACCTGCACCCAAACACAGCATACAGACATCTCCTACAACCACTTCCTCTTCCTCCACTCCGAAACCTTCTCCCTCTTCCTGCCCCAATGTCCCAAAGCAGCTTTTCCTCTCCACCATGGACCTCTTCCCTACCCCTTTCCCCGTCCTTCACGTCTGGCCAGGGTGGCTAAAACCCAGGCAAGCACCTCAGCCACCCAGTCCACGGGCCCAGTAGTGTCCATACCCACACGTGGTGGTAAAGGATTCAGGGCATCAGGCAGCCTCAAGGACAGGGTGCCTTCCCCAAGTGCTGCCTGGATGGACAAGGAGCCCTCTCTGACTGCTGCCCTGAAGGGCAAGGTGCCATCCCCAGCTGCTTCCAGGAAGGGCAAGGAGCGTGCTCCAAGTGCTGCCCAGAAAGGCAAGGTGCCATCCCCAGCTCCTGCCAGGAAGGGCAAGAAGCCTGTCCCAAGTGCTGCCCTGAAGGGCAAGGATCCATCCCCAGGTGCTGCCAAGAAGAGCAAGAAGCCCTCCCCAGCTGCTGCCAAGAAGGGCAAGGGGCCTGCACCAGCCGGCATGAAGGACAAGCCCCCAACAACAACCATGGTTGTGCAGCCGTCCGAGGCTGCAGGGGATGGGCAGGAGCTTCCCCCCACAAACGCAACCAGCAGCAGTACCACCACCACCATCAGTGGGCAGCCATCCGAGGCTGCAGGGGATGGGCTGGAGCTTCCCCCCACCAGCAGCAGCACCACTACCACCACTGAGCAGCCTTCACTGCCGGCGGACGGTCTGTAGACCTGTCTCCATGGGCTGTTGTGCAGCCTGCCCCCTGCAAATCCTGTGGGTATGACACGCAGCTGAGAGACTGTGACCTTGCACTCCTCAGGATCTGAAGCACAGGGCAGGATGCCCCCTCCAGAACCAATGGGTATGATACCCACTCGCCCCATCTTCCACAAGATCTGAAGCACAGGGCACGATGCCCCCTCTAGAACCAGTGGGTATGACTACCACTAACCCCATCCTCCCCAGGATCTAAAGGTCAGGTCACGATGCCCCATCCAGAACCAGTGGGTACGACACCCAGCTGGGAGACTGTGACCTTGCACTCCCCAGGATCAGAAGCACAGGGCACGATGCCCCCTCCAGAACCAGTGGGTATGACACCCACTCACCCCATCCAGAGCATGTGGGCAAGTCAGCCACTTGAGAGACACTTGAGAGCCTTGTACTACCCAGGACCAAGCATAAGGCATGTTGCCCCCTCCAGAGCATGTGGGCAAGCCACCCACTTGAGAGACTGTGACCTTGTACTCCCCAGGACCAATCACAGGGCATGATGCCCCCTCCAGAGCATGTGGGTAAGTCACCCACTTGAGAGACTGTGGCCTTGTACTTCCCAGGACCGAGCAATGGGCATGTTGTCCCCTCCTGAACCATTGGCCTTCTATCCTCTGCCGGCTGAGGTGCCTCCCGCTCCCCATCCCCCTGAGGTGCCCGCCTATTTTCCAACTGATACCCCTGCAGTGTTCCCCTGCAGGAGACAAGTGGGGCCTTGGACTTTGTCATGTGGCCCTGTGGCCCACACACATTGAGGACTGGGCAGTGTCCCTTGAACTGTACATGTGTATGTACTTTCAGATTGAATGTTCGCATTTTTAATGTATTTATATTAATATACTCACTTGCATCTATTCGTGTTGTCCTTGCATTATTCCTGAGGGGTACGGGGTCAATATGTTTTCTTACTGCATCTGATTGTGTGTATGGTGTTGAGGGTGGGGGTGTGTGTTCTGCGTGTGTGTGCCACTCTCTTTTTCCTCCATCTCTCCCCTGTGTGCTAGGCGGCTGCACTCACTGTGGTCGTCTTCACCGTCATTGGTGTTCGTGGTAGAGCAGGACGTGAAATATCATCGGAAAGATTTACAGGTCGGGCTGCATGGCGTTGTGGTTGTTCCCTGTGTCTCAAAAAGTGAGTCCTTTCCCTTCTGAGGTCTGTTTCCGCCAGACTTTTCCTGTTGTTGGTACTGCCCCAGAAAAGGTGGTGGATAGCAGGGTCTTAATATGGTTGGCGGAACATTGACTTCTGCCTGGCTGTAGGCGCCTACCGCCGTGGTGCCTGTTGTTTTCGCCCTAGCTGTTGGTGTGGTAAAGTGGCTGTCTATCTGAGATCTTTCTGCGTGGTCATAATTTGGCTGTAGTTACCGCCAGCCTGTTGGCGGTATTATCGCCACTTTATTACCGACCGCCAGGGTTGTAATGAGGGCCTATGTCTCTATTGTGGAGATTCTGGCCATTCGCTTTGTACCTGCCCAGTCCGTCCTGTGAAGTCTCCGGGAAACACCAATTCCTGTCCTCTATGACAAGGGAGGGGACGGCATTCTCTGAGATACCTTTGATTTGTTCTTCCAAGGGTGATGCAACTGCCCTGTTTCTTTTACCTATTACACTGCAGGCACCGGATGGTCAGGAAGAAATGACGTTGGCATCTATCTGGATGAGGCGAGTGGAATCTATCTGGATGAGACATGGGCTATGGAACAAAAAATTCCTCGAATATCTAAGGACATTCCAGAGCAAGTTCATACAGTTGATTGATCTCTAGTAACTTCCGGTCCTGTCATCAACACTACTCCTACCTTATGTCTACGCTTTGGAAAACATCAGGAACATGTATCTTTTGATCTGATCTCCTCACCTAATCATACAATAATCCTAGGAATATCCTGGTTTACACAGCATAATCCTTATACCAATTGGGAAAGCAGAACTATTTCTTTTTCTTCCCAATGTTGTTAAGACCATTGTTATGCCTCAGGAACATATTGGTCACCAAAGAAAATGTTATCATTGGTACCATAAGTAGCTTGTTCCATAAGTTCTATCCAAGGGGTACCTAGTCATTATCTGAATTATATATATGTGTTCCAAAAACCCACGAAACCAGTACTACCTCCACATAGAGAATACGACTGTACCATTCCCCTGGAACATGGTGCTGTTGTCCCCTTTGGTAGAATGTACTCTCTTACTGAACCTGAAAAGAAGATACTTAAGGAATATCTGCAAGAAAATATACAGAGTGGTCTGATTGCACCGTCTTCTTCCCCCGCCCGGGCTCCCTTCTTCTTCGTGCCTAAAAAGATGCTGGATCTACGTCTCTGTATAGACTTTTGTGGATTGAATAAAATTAACATAAAAGACCGATATCCACTACCTCTAATAAAATATATTTTGGAAGCAGTCAGAGGGGCGCAGATATTTACAAAGGTAGACCTTAGGGGAGCCTACCATCTTCTAAGAATAAAGGAAGGTGATGAATGGAAGACCGTGTTTTATACACCTTTTGGTCATTACGAATATCGGGTAATGCCCTTTAGTTTAACCAATACCTCCTCTATTTTTCAGAGATTCATGGATTCAGTATTTTCTGCCCTTAGTGATCTACCTAGATGATATCCTAATATATTCCAGACATCCTGAACATCACACTATGCATGTGCTTCAAGTTCTAGACAGACTCAGGCAACACCAACTCTTCTGTAAACCAGAAAAATTTGAATTTGACAAGACTGAGGTAAAATATTTAGGGTATTATATTAGTGAAGTTGGTATTTCCATGGATCCAGAGAAGGTTCAGGCCATCCTAGACTGGCCGTCCCCCTCTTCTATCAAAGAAACGCAGTGTTTTTAGGACTGGCCAACTTCTATCACCAATTTATTTAGGATTTTGCTCAACAAACCAGCCAAATGACACAAACTCTTAAAAAAGAGAATTTACGGAACAGTTTTGTCTGGACAGATGTGGGTGGAATCGCATTCCAAAACGTAATACGTGCTTTCACCCACACTCCTATACTACGGCATCCTGACACCATCAAAAATGTATCGCAGTCACTGATGCTTCAGAAAGAGCTGTAGGGGCCGCATTATTATAAAGACAGGACGACGATGGATGAGAACATCCATTTTTTATCTGTCCCATGTACTATCTAATTCTGAGTGCAATTATTCAGTTTTGGAGCAAGAACTTCTAGCTCTAAAAACAGCATGTAATGAGTGAAAACAATTCCTTATGGGATATAGGGAACCATTTGAAGTAAAAACAGACCATCAAAATTTACAGTGTCTACGAAACTTTCAATGTCAGAACAGTCACCAAGCCCATTGGGCTTTCTTCTTTAGTCAATTTGATTGTTATATCACCTATATACATGGTTCTCAAAATAGTCTGGCAGACGCCCTGTCAGAACGCTACCCTGAAGGTATCAATCCCCCTTCACAACACCTCATTGAACCAGATAAATTCATTGGACTAGTACAGTCTTTTCTTGATAAAGTACGGTCTGAGTACTCAACCCTCTCAGAACTTGAAATGAAAAATCTACGTCCAAAATTACACAAGGTTAAGGGTTATTACTACCATAACGATGCGTTGATCCTTCCTTCTAATACAGTGCAAAGGAAAGCACTGCAAATGTGTCATGACTCCCCTGTGGCCGGCTATCGTGGTATCAAAGCCACACAGGAACTACTCCTTTGTTCCTTCTGGTGGCCTACACTTAAGAAAGATACAGAGAGTTATGTGGCGTCTTGTCCCATCTGTCCTCAAGCAAAAATACCACATGCCAAGCTTGCAGGACTGCTTCAACCTTTACCCGTTCCACCAGCCCCTTGACATACCGTATCAACCGATTTCATGTGCTCCTTACCTCCTTCAGCAGGGAATCGAGTTATATTGGTGACTGTGGATTCATTTACTAAGATGGCTTACGTTACTGCACTAAAGAAACTACCCACATCCAAAGAATTAAGTCAAATCTTTATACAAGAAGTTTTTCGTCTTCATAGTCTCCCTCAAGTTATTATTTTAGACTGTGACCCTCGATAGATACCACATTTTTGGAAGTATTTCTGTGAAACTCTACACATCGAGGTAGCCTTATCATCTGGATATCATCCTCAGACTAATGTGCAAACGGAACACCTGAATCATGGACTCGAACAGTATCTAAGCTGTTTTTGCAATACTACTCAAAGTAACTGGTCTACGTACTTAGCCATTGCTGAGTTTTCATCTAATAATACAGTACATAGTGCCTCAAAAGTCACTCCTTTTTTCTGCTCATATGGTTTTCATCCCAAGTCCTTTCCTGCTATCATGAAAGACTCCTCTACACTTTCTGCAATCACCTCATTTTCTCAGAGATTACGTAAAATTCAATGTATTATACATTCTAAACTTCTGTCCACCAAACAACAGATGAAAAGGGTAGCTGATAAAAGACGATGTGATGCTCCATCTTATCAAGTCTGAGACAAAGTCTGGCTTTCTTGCAGAATTTTACCCCTCTGTCTGTCACAAAACAAGTTCAAACCCCGCTATTACGGACCTTTTTCAATTCTTCAAAAGATCAATTCAGTGTCCTTCCGTCTTCGTTTGCCTCAAACGTGGAAAATACATTCTGTATTTCACGTCTCACAACTGAAGCCCTAAAAGCCAGATCCTTTTCATAGACAATTTACCTATCCTCCTCCTCTGTTAGTGAATGATGAACCGGAGTATGAGGTTAAAAAAATATGTGATTCACGTATATTCCGAAACCATCTCCAATATCTCATTCATTTGAAGGGTTATCCTCTTAGCAAGTGTTCTTGGGTAGATGCCTCTTCTGTTCACGCTCCTCTTTTGATCCGTCGTGTTTTCCGTCTGTATACGGACAAACCCGGGGCTCAGGGGGGGGGAACTTACTGTTGCGCCGCGGTCTGCCGCGGCCCGAGAAGGAAGATCGACTCGGTCGCGGCTGGGGCCACGGTTTGTTTTCTTGGCAGCAGGGCTTGCAGCGGCCCCTTTTTCTGGTTGGGCAAGGGCCTTGGCCAGTTCAGGGCGTGGCGCGCCCTCAAAATTAGAAGAGGGCGTCCCCCACCTCTCACTTACCTGGTGTTACCTGTTAGTTTTCTCTTTCTTCTTTTCTCTTCTTTCTCCTTTTCTTCTTTCCTTCATTCTTCCAAATAGGAGCCATGCTCTTCTTTCTTCCAGCATGCCCTTCTCCTACCTCTTTCCCTGCATGCATTAGGTTCCTTTTCTAAAATGTCGCCTTCATCTATTTTCTCTTATAATGCTTTCCCAATCCAACATGGCGTCTTTTACCTTTCTGTATGTCACTTCCTGTTTCAGGGTATATAAGGAGTGGGATTCTTGCTCTCCTTCTGCTGTAACACTTCCTATGGTGGTGGTCATGCTCCAGTTCTTTTTCCTCCAGAAATGTTCCTCACCTGTTCCAGTTTCTTCCAGTTATTGTTTTCTTTTTTTCAGAAGACTTACCTTTTTTCTTGTGCTTATTCTCTGTTCCAGGGAGTTCCAGTCATAGAGGTTTTTTTCCTTTGGGTTTTTCCTCTGTGACTCCTTCTGGAGGGCACGGATTGCCTTTTGACATCCCATTGTCAGCAGCACTGTGGCTACTAGAAAGGGCCGCCCTTACATTGGTCAAGGCAAGACCTACAAGGATCAAGACCATCCTGCAGTTCCAGTTGGCCCGAGCTGTAAGTGACGAGTAAACCGTGACACAGACAGTAATTTAGTTTCTCTACTTGTTCTTCAACAGCAGTGCACAACACCTCTATCTTGCTTCAGCCGGGACTGGGACTGAGTTCGAACGCGGTCTGTTTTCTCGGCTGTGACTTGCGTTGTTGCCCACGGCGGGGTCGGAGGCCCAGGGTTGGGCGTCGGGCCTTGCGGCATTCAGCGCACGGTGTGGGTTTTCGCCGCGTGGTGTCTGCAGCCCCTGACCCTTCACTTACCTGGTGCCCTGTTCTAGGGCTCTTTTTTATTCCCTTTTTCTTTCTTTTTCTTCTTTTCCCTAGTGGGACCGTATTCTCTTCTTCCCAGCATGCCCTTTCTTCTTGTCTTTTCCCTGCATGCATCTGATTCCCTTTCTAATATGGCGCATTCTTCTACCTTGCTCTATCGTCTTCTTCCCAATCCAAAATGGCGTTCTTGCTTCTTCCTGCATGTCACTTCCTGCTAAGGGGTATATAAGGCGGTTAGATTCTTGTTCTCCTTGTGCTGCAACACTTCCTTTGGTGGTGATCACGCTCCGGCTGTTTTTTCTCTGATTCCAGTTTTTAATCCTGTTTTTTCCAGTTATTTTTCTTGCCGTTGGAATTCTGATTTTTCACATGTCCTTTTTTCTTCTGTTCCAGGGACTTCCTATCATAGAGTTTTTTCCCCTTAGGGGTTTTTCCTCTGGGACTCCTTCTGGAGGGCATGGACTGTTGTGACATACCATTGTCAGCAGCACCGTGGCTCCCTGAAACTGTCGCCCCTTGGCCACAGCAGGACCTGCAAGAATTGAGTTGGCACTTTAGTTCCAGCTGACAAAGGCAGTAAGTGAAGAGTAGATTATGACAGAAGGAGGATTGAAGGATTCAGGGCGGGACTATCTCATCAACAGCTAGAAGAAGGGAGTTATCTACTTCAAATGGAAACCATGACTCTGAGGCCTAGTACTCAGCTATGTGGAACAGAGAGTGGCGTGTTGATTTGGGAAATGCTGATGGGTGTGTGTGTTTCACTGGTGGCAAAAGTGAAATTCTGAGCCCTCTTGTTTTTGCTCTGCCTCTGAGTCTTCTTTGTACACTTCTCATGAAGCTTACCTCCCTTCTGACCTTCTCCTTGACTCCACAATGCAGTTTCTATTTTACAATCCGCAAGCCTTCCCCTCTCCTGCACAAATAAATGGCAAAAGATGAGCTCAACACTTCTTCTTACCTATCGGACCTGTCTTGAGACAGGCACCCAGGTGTGACGAACATTCCGAGGAGAATGCAGATGCACCGCCCAACTTGGCAATACAGTATCATTTTTCTTTTAACAATAACATCTACATAACAGTATCTATACCTTGGGTCTCTGGGGCAGAAGAACTGTTTGCAATTCATTTAATAGAACTGTGTCATACTCATTCCTTCATTTCCTTCCACAACAGATTGATGGTCATGATGTGCAGCTCATCGTCCTGATGAATACTATTGTTGTGTTGTGTTTGTCTTTGTGTCATCTTTACCCAAATCTCCTTTCCCACACATTCATCAAACCACTAATCCTCTTCCTCCAGGCTGTGTGATTTATTCAGATGTGACTTAATTTACACCAAGTAGATCCCACACTTGGTGGGTCGGATGTGGTTAAATGCGACACCAACTAATGGCGGAATCTTCTATTACCTTAGCATTAGCGTACACCAGCCCCACTTACCCAACCATGTATAAGCAAGAAAGAACGTCATTCCTAATAGTCAACATCATCATTCAGGCCATTGTTATGTGTAAATAAACAGCTTAACCTTGCCTACTAGAGAGTATAGACTTTGAGTAAATTTTTCATGACTTGAGGATTTCATAACTTTGGTTTTCAACTTCCATGCTCATCATTGCTCAGAATAATTTACTATTACTAGTTTTTGATATGAGGTATTCTTTGATGTGTCATTGTGGCAGTACTAGTTTGTCCTCAGTCTTTCTAAAACTATTATAAAAATGTATATGTATAACCTAATAACTCTCAGTTTTTCTTTCAATTTAGCTTGCCTGTGATCCTTTTCATTAGTCCTACAGTTGGAGATCACCTAGGTGGTAGTGGGACCTTGCTGTGATGCCTTCCGTGTTAGCGTACTACCACTACCATAAAGAAGGTACCTTGGGAAACCCTTCAGTAAGGTATTGGAACTTGGAAGATTGACAGATGGAGTAGCCACCAGCCATCACCACATCCTTTAAGGTAAGAGAACCATGGGATGAAGTGAACTACTTTACTGAGTATGTAACTAATTTCTACTGCAGATGAGATAAGTGTTCCATGTTTCTGGAGAAAATATAGGGGATGGCAGCATACCATCCTAAATGGCATGCACTTAAAGAAATATATTAAAAAGACAGTCCACACAAAAAAGGCTTCAGTGCAAAATTAAAATAAAGCACAACAAAATTCAGACATAAAGAGGATTATAAAAACTTTCCCTTTACTAACATGTAAATATAAATATTAAAATGTAAAACCCATCCTCTCCATCCCTCCACATCATTCCCCATTCCCAACCAATGTTCAAAATAATATTTCCAAGTCCAAATTAAGGCCCTCATTATGACATTGGCGGTAAATGCTGCTTACTGCCATGGTGACGGCCACCAACATACCGCTGAGGTGGCGAATATCCGTTCGCCATAATATGACACACACACCAAACCAACAGAATACTGCCACATACACAAATCCGTCGGCCCAAAGGTCAGTGCTAACACCCATACCATTACACCAATAAAACAACGCCCACCACATCATGACCCACGAATCACCACAGCAGACATTCAATGGCAGTAAACCACTGGCGGTACACACTGGCTCACTCAGAATGGCCACACAAATACAAAACAATACAACATTGGCCAAAACTAAAATCATACACCTGACCCTCATACACACTCACCCACCCATAGCACTCTAAAACACACACCCACATTGCCCACCACCCTTTACGAATACCAGTAAGCGCCACAAGACTAACACGAAGACCACTGAGACAACTACACACACACAACACAAACACCCATACATCTGTCACACACCCCACATCCCACACCCCACCTCATCACTTAACACCCTCTGCACAACACACACCACACAATACCTATGTCCCCACTAAGGCACCCCCGTTTCATTGATGAGGAGTTGTGGGTCATGGTCGAGGAAATAGTCAGGGTAGAGCCACAGGTGTTTGAAGCACAGGTACAGCAAATATCCATTGCCAGGAAGATGGAGCTATGGCGGAGAATCGTGGACAGGGTGAACGCTGTGGGACAGCATCCAAGAACAAGGGACACCATCAGGAAGAGGTAGAACGACCTACAGGGAAGGGTACATTCGGTGGCAGCAAGGCACCAGTTTGCCATCCAGAGGACTGTTGGTGGACCCCCACCTCCTCCCTCACAGCTCACAGCATGGGAGGAGCAAGTCTTGGCAATACTGCATCCCGAGGGACTCACTGGAGTTGCTGGAGGACTGGACACTGGGGGCTTATTATTCACCACTTGTCACCCCATACCTGCATGCCATCAGAATCCCTCTTCCTTACTCCCATCGCCCCACTCCATCCCACACAGTACACCACCACAATTACAAAACCTAAATGGCAATCCCTGCATGCCATACCCACTGCATGCACATCCCTTCCATCTCTGCATAGACACCCATCGCCAAAGCATGCACAGCATGGAGAACTAACAAGCACACAATACATCACCATAAACAAACAAAGGTGGCAGGGCAACAGCAATGATAGAGGGGAAGCAAGGGACGTACAAAATGTCACAGACATGAAGTATGATACATCACTTACATCCCCACAGGTGCCCCAGCCAATCTCAGTGGCGAGGAAATGCCACGACAAACCAGTCCCCCAACAGAAGATGCCCCAGTGATGAAAGTAACTCTGGACTTCTGGATCTGGATGAACTACCTGGCCCATCAGGGACCACTGGTCAGTCGGCCACCCTAGCCCACTCACAGTCCACCACAGAGCTTCCCACATCAGTATCTAACGCCACAGCACCCACCCAATGTCCCCACACCTCTGTCCCCAGGACATGTCAATCAGGAGTGTGCCCACTTGTTAAGGGACTCTAGTCCACACCTCACACCCAAGACAATCAGGGACCAGGGGCCAGTGGCAGTGGGCATACCATTCAGGGGACAGGGGCACACGGGAACAGGGACACTGGGAGGACCACTGTGTGGCAGGGGGAGGACAAGCCCAGGGAACTGACTCTCCAGGAGGCACTCACTAATGTCCTGGGGACTTACCAACAATCCCAGGCCAAGATAGGCCAGATCCTTACCAACATGCAGGAGAACAAGCGGCTTCAGGAGGTACACCATCAGGATATCAAGGAAGATTTGCAGGCCCTCAACACCACCATGGTCTCCATAGCAGGGGTGCTGGCAGATATGGCCAACATCATGAGGGAATGGACAGCACACCCATGGGCCCCTACCACTACCCAGTCCATTGACCAGCCCACCACTTCCGCTGCAGCTTTTGGGCAGGAGGCCCTGCCACAGGACCCACAGGCCACCAGCACCCTTCCTACTGCAGAAGCTGAACCACCCTGAAAACGTTCCCTGTGACCCAGACAGAAGGCAGAGACACCTGCCAAGACCAAGACCACTGCCAGGAAATAAGACTCTCCTTGTGTCCCAAATTGTCACCTTGTCCACTTTGAACTGCCTTTGCTCCCCTTCCAAAGGCCCCTTGGGCACTGGACCTGTGCTACAAACAGACTGGAACAATACCCTGGACTTTCCTCAACCATCACTGTATTCCATTGCACTTTTCCACCAATAATTTGCACAGCAATAAACACCCTTGACCACAACCTAAGTGAAAGTGTTTTATGTGATGAAAATGTGCATATATGGAAACAGTCACATCATGTGCAAATGATCTGAACACTGTGATAGCATACATTTTATGACCTGTGTCTGTCTGCAGTCATCACATCAGTACACTGTTGTCATATCACCTATATCCGCAAAATGAGAAGCTATTAGTGACAGTAGGTAGAGATGCAAAGGAGGTGAATGCCATCCTGCTACAGCCACACAGAAAACATAAATAATCAGAGGAATGGTCAGTTACACTGTCTCACCTGTGTGTCGTTGGAAGTATTGACGTATAACTGATGTTCTGTTGTCCACATCCTCCTCCTCTGCCTCCTCATCCTCACTGTCCTCAGGGTCCACTGTTGCCACAGGGGCATTTCCAGTCTCCTCCTCCTGCAGATAAGGCACATGTCGTCTGAGGGCCAGGTTGTACAACATGCAGCATGCCACTACTACCTGGCAGACCTTCTCGGGTGAGTAGCACCTGGAGGCATCTGAACCTGGCCTTTAGGAGGCTGAAGGTCCTTTCAATAATTCTCCTGGTTCGCCCATGTGCATAATTATAATGATTGTCAGCCCCTGTCCTGGAATTCCTCACAGGGGTCAGGAGCCATGATGGGTTTGGGTAGCTAGAGTCACCTGCAAGTATTGAGGGACAAACTTTAGCCTTACACAATGACATAGGGTCAACAGCAGAAGGCATACACTGGCATACATTGGGTGGGGAGTCAGGCTCACCAATTAGCCATACCTGTGCCACATTTGGGATACTGCTATTCCTCAGGATGAAGGCGTCATGCACCGACCCAGGATACTTGTCAGTGACGTGGGAGATGTACTGGTCAGCCAGGCACGCCATTTGCACAATAAAGTGAGTGGAAACTCTTCTGATTCCTGAAACCTTCTTCATTCTGGCAGGGGGGTAACAAACACAACATGTGTACCGTCAATCACCCCAATAATGTTGGGTATATGTCACATTGTATAGAAACCTGCCTTCACAGTGGCCAAATCTTCCACCTGGGGGAAAGCAATGTAGCTGCACATGTGTTTCACCAGGGCAGACAAAACCCTTGACAACACAATTGAGAACATGGGCTGTGACATTCCTGCTGCCAAGCCCACTGTCACTTGGAATTAACCAGTTGCCAGGAAATGGAGCACAGATAGAACCTGAACAAGAGGGAGGATCCGAGTGGGATGACGGATATCAGATCAAGCTCCAATTGAGCACACAGCTCTGTGATTGCGGCCCTGTCCAGTCTATAGGTGAGTACATGTTGCAATGTAGCAAAGTCCACAAGCGGTCTGTACACAGGGTCTTGGCTCCTCCTACTCCTATTCCTCCACAGTGGTAGGTATCTAAGGGACACAAGAGTGAGTAGGCTGTCACAATTTGAACATAGAGCAGTAACGTTATGGGACATTGGTAATGGCTTTATACGTGCAAATTATTGAAATGACGCAGTTCTCGATTATCTGAATATTGTCCACCACCATAAAACGGCGACCGCATGTCCTGTATGTAGGGACAGTTGAAAGTGAGGTAACTTCGCCGGCGTAGCGCGTCATGGCAGAAGGCGGTCTTGCACCACCGTGCTATTCCTCATTGGATAACATGGGGCTCTGTGGAGTACAGTGGCCAATGGGGATAACGGTCAGCAGAGACGGTGTACGTGTGCTGCTGTGGCCAGTGTCTGGATCCTGCCATGGCCCCTGTGACCGAGGAAAGGGCCCTTGCCTTCACGTTGGAGGAGTTAGAGCGCTTGGCTGATGGGGGTCCTACCCCAGTATGGGCAGCTCTGTGGGCAGCTCGATGGGCCTCCAGATCAACACGAAGCATGTGACAAGGTTGCATGGAGATATGTGTGCAAGCATCGTGCCATTTGGGGGGGTCGTATGTCTGGTGGTGATGTACATAGTGGGCGCTGGGTGATGTGTGCCAATGGGGATAGAAGGGATTTGTGGGCCAAAAGTGTAACATGCTGGATTGTCTAGTTAATGGTGTCCTCCTGTTTGTGTTTCCTCTGCAGGTCAGCGCCCATCAGCCAAGTGCCATCGCCAAGGACGTGCAGACCCTGGGGGTCTACAGCAGGCAGAGCACCCACTGTAGGAAGAGGTGGGAGGACCTGAGATGCTGGGCCCGGAAGACCGTGGAGGCCCAGCTGGGGGTGGCCTCCCAACGAGGGCGGGGTGACTGTCGGAACCTGACCCCTCCCGATGGCTCGCATACTGGCAGTGGCCTATCCAGGGCTGGATGGGCGCTTGAGGGCATCACAGAAGACACAAGGGGGTGAGTACAGCGTGCGTTACAACTGTGATTGGTAGGTGGCATGGGAACCTAGTGGTGGGTGTCATTCAGCGGGTGCCCCTTAATGCCAGCTCAGAGAACGCAGCGTGATCCAGCTCAAGGGTAATGGTTGTATTGCTAAATATGATAACCTACCTAGGTTGCATTCCATATCAGACAGGGCTTAGTAACTCCCAGGAGGGGTGCAGTTGGCAGTGCTTTGCTCTCATCTTGCTGTGCTACCTAGCACATGTAATGCCAGTGCGATGCATGGTGCTCAATCCTGATCCCTGTGTGTGACGGTAATGTGTATGCCATCTGTGGTATTGGTGCTATAATTGACCCAGTGCTCCCTTTCTCTCCCCCCCCCCCTTTTTAATTCTGTCATCCTGTCCATGTGTACATTAGCTTCATCTGGCAGAGGAGCAGAGGCACCGGCGACAGAGGGAGCTGCATCCCACAGGACCCAGGAGTCAGAGTCCACCAACGCCGAGGGGACCAGTGGGACAGAGGGCGAGAGGAGCACTACGGCGGGGACAGAAGGTGACAACACTGACTCCGATACCTCCACTGATAGAAGCTCGTTGGTGGTAGTGGACACCTCTGGGACCACCCCAGCTACAGATACAACCACCACCCCGTAACAGCACCACCCTCCTAGTAGCCCGCCATGAGAGTGGGCATCTCCTTCGTCCCAGGTACGTCAGGCCCTGCCCCAGTCAGCCCTGCTACCCTCAGTGAGGAGGCTATTGACCTCCTGAGATCCATCTCTGTAGGGTAGTCAACCATTGTGAATGCCATCCAGGGGCTGGCATCCCAGATGCAGCAATGCAATACATTCCTGGAGTATTGGCTGCCCAAAAGAGAGATTGTTCCTGGCTCTGGCCTCCTCTCTGATGGCAGCCATTGTCCCTCTTTCTACCGTCCCGCCTCTAACTACCACTTTCCAGTACCAGTCTCCTCAACCCCAAACCGTCCCATGCACACATACAGACAAGCATGCACACAAAACATCACACAGGAGGGGGAACATGGCGGGCGGCAGGATCGCTGCACGCTGAGTGTCCTACCTGAGCTCCCACCGGTGGACACTGTCCCGGTTAGCAGCCGCTTCTGTGATGTGTTGGAGGGATTCTGGAGGCTCCTGCTGAAGTAAGGCCTATGTTTATGGGCTCCAGCCCCGCGACGGACGACAGCTCGGGTAGAGCCGCAGGGTGCTTACGTACTGCCCTGGAACTCCAAAGGAGCCGTCGGGCAGCTTAACGCGTTCCCCTCCGGGGGAGCGCAGGCAGAGTCAGCACCAGTCGGGCTGAGCTGGCTCTGGAGTGTAATACGAGGCTGTTCTCCGATGAGCCTCAGAAGACATTTGGGAGGCGTTTTTCCCCAGCAAAATTGATAAGAGGCTCTGTTGGGGGGAAAAATAAGCGAGGAGCCTATGGAAAAGTGGACTTAATGAGTAAGATAAATAAAACAAATAAAACAACAATTTAAGCTTTCCTCTAGGAGGGGAAGGTGGAGAGGAGGAAGGAGAAATTCAGGGTGGAAGTTCCATTGTGAGGAGCCTGGGAATAATCTAAGGGAAGTTATATCTAAGAATAAAATAAGCATTAGTAAAGCCAAAGTGACTCCTGTTCGGGCGTATTTTAGGGCTCTCCCACTGGTGACCTCTGCTTTCAGTGCCCAGATGGAGCAGGGGGTATCAATTTCACAGGATGGGGTACCACTGAGGGGTGGGATTACACCCCCAGACTTGAGGAGTTACCTCAGGTTGGATACTGTTGTAATAGTCAGGCTGAAGGTGGGGTAAGTGTGAAGACCTTGGCAATGCTAAATTCCCCTGACCTCGGGGGACCTTCAGGGAGTACAGAACACCCCCCTCCTGTGGCTGGTCATGCTATCGAAGCCTAATAAACTGGAGAATATGTTTTTGACACTTACAGAAAGTATATCTAAGGGGTTTGCGGTCTTAGAGTCTAATCAAGGAGAGATAAGGATGGCTTGTGAGTCATTGGAGAAAAAGTTAGATCTTTTGGCACTTAGGACTCAAGCTCTCAAGGAGTCGGTGGAGACCATTAAAGGTGAAATAATTAGGAATAAAGAGGAAATTAAAGTTCCAAAGGAAAGTCAATGTAATCTACAAGAAAAATTAGAACATTGGGAAAATTCATCAAGGAGGAATAATTTAAGAATTTTAAAAGTGCATGAAGGAGTGGAAGGAGATGATTTAAACAACTATGTAGTGTCTCTTATAAAAAAAAGTAATGCCTTTGGAGGAGACTGAAGCTGAGATTATGAAAGATATTTAGAAGATCCATAGAGATCCATTCAGGAGGAGCCCCAATAAGATGAAGCCGCTGAAGATTTTGATGAATTTTCATACATATCAATTGAAAGAGAAAATATTAGTGAAAGCGTTGGCACTGGGACCCCTAAAAGGTGAGGAATTTTCATTTGAGATTAGGTCTGACCTTTCCAGTATAATATTGAATAGACTGTGGGAGTTGGGGAAACGATTGGAAGAATTAAAAAATGTTGGTGCAGTAGCCCAACTCAGATTTCCAGCAACTCATTGTGTAATGTACAATAGAATGTACAATACCAGGGACCTAGCCCTAGCAGATGAAGTATTAGAAGATATAAAGAAAAGACTGAGTGTACAGGTCATACCAGGGGGCTCAAAGGAGCTCTAAGTGAGACCTAAGGGTCTGTCAATAGGATGGGGGTTCCCCCGGGTGGGTAGGGAGGGTTAAGGGGCATGGAGGTGGGGATGGGGGTTGTCTGTAGAAGGGGCGGTGGGGAGGAAGCTATAAAATGTTCTTCTGCACCTCAGGCTATTTGGGTATAATTGGATAGGGTTATATGGGTTCAGAGGGCAGGGTAAGTTTATTGCAAATAATGTCTTGGAATGTTAACGGGTTAAGGGTTAAGGCTAGGAGTAGAAAAATGTTACTTTTTCTCAGGGAGTAGCCAGCACATATAATAATATTGCAGGAGGCGCACTTGACCAAAGAGGAAACTTCAAGTTTGTTTTCAAATTACAAATGGATTCAATGCTATGTTTGTACTGATAAAATTTTTAATGCTAGGGGGATAGCGATTCTAGTTAAGAGGCAGGTAAATGCAACATTGTTACGGGATACAACAGATAAACTAGGTAGATGGCTTATAGTTACTCTCTTGTTGGAAAGGAAGACATTCACACTAGTAGGGTTCTATGGACCAAATTGTGATGATATAAATCATTTAAGAAGGGTTTTTGCATGTCTCCTGGAGTACTCAGATCCTGTTATCATGGTGGGGGATTCCAATGTGGTTTTGGACAATAAATTAGATAGGTCAGCTAGATGTAGGTGGGTGGGTACCCCAAAATCTCAACAGTATCTTAAATTATTGATGAAAGATTTTCAGCTATGTGATCTGTGGAGGTTAAGAGTAGGTGAGGAGCAGGGTTTTTCTTATTATAACAGGAAGTACGTCCATGCATCACAAATTGATTATTTCCTAGTGGAAAACTCTGTGTGTGGCTCGGTAAAGGATATTGTTTACTCACCCCTGCATTTGTCAGATCACACGGCAGTGACGTTGAGAATGAATTAAGTTAATGTCAGGCACTCATCTAGCTATTAGAATCGCCCAAACCCTGATAAAAGTCAACCGGAATACCATCCGGGCCTGGTGCTTTCCCTTTACTGCTCTTTTTTAAGATCACTCTTATTTCCTCCTCCGTGATGGGTTTGATCAAATATGCCTGTTTGTCTTGTCTAAGCCAGGGGAGAACATCCATATCAAAGCAATCCTCAGCTGTCTTGAGACCTACTTCCCCCTCATCCCTATAGAGAGATGCAAAGAACTTTAGGAAGGCCGCTTTTACATCATGAGGGAATGTCAAGCTAGTCCCTGAATAACTATCCACCAGTTCCTCTATATTCCCTCGTACCTGATCTTTCTTGAGTTTCCAGGCCAGTAATGTCCCCATATTATCTCCAGCCTCAAATTGGACCTGCTTGCTTGCCTCCCATCTTTTTTCTATTTTCTCTTGTAAAACTGTTTTCAGTTGCTGCTGCAAGCTCCTTCTCTTGTTATTCAAATACTCCTCACTGCCTCCTTTCTCCAGTTCGAAATCACATAACTGAATTTGCCTCTCTACGCCCTCCAATTGCTCCCTATACTGCTTTCTTCTATAACTAGCCAAGCTTATCATTCTCCCTGTCATTACAACTTTAAAAGTGTCCCAAACTGCACTTATTGGTGCTGACCCCTGATTGATCTTAAAAAAATTCCTCAGTGTCCTTTCGAAGGTAACCTATGACTTCTCCCTCCAATAGGAATGCCCTATCCAAGGTCCATCTTTTCCCCCCTACCTCCTGGAGGCAACTCATTCTCAACGTCATTATTATATTTAGGGAAGTTTTCACAGAGTATGATGGTGCTTCCTGCCCTTGATTCACTAGTTTAGTAGCCTAGAAAATGCACTGAACAGGATGAATAGCCCCAAAAAGATCCTGTATACCAGCAACCAAAATCACTGGTTAATGTATTAAGTTAATGTCAGGCACTCATCTAGCTATTAATTCACCTCAGTACAATTCAAAGTATACAGTCAGTATATATTAGTAACAATTATTCCTTCTTTAATCCTCTCAACAGAATTTGTTTTAATGATCATCTGGCCATGTGATATCACCAATACTTCCAAATTGTTTCAAGTGGTTCTTTTATTTTATTTCTTTTATTTCCTCATTTTCCATATATGCACCCACGTGGCCTCCACATTAATCGTTGTAATTTTGAAAAGTTCAACAAAGTCCTTTAGATATTCATACCAAATTCCAACATGCATATTTTGCGTTCAATCTTCACATTATACCACCCTTGAATCCGTTAAATCAGCCAACATGTGTTTCGTCTGAGAAATCTCCCATTAGACTTCATCAGGGCTGTGATAATATGTAACACAGACCATAATAAAACGACTTTTTAATGTCACCAATATATTTTCTCCCATGCAGTGCTCAGTGAATATCATTCAAATGATATCAATATTATTGTCGATTTTTGGGATAATTAATTGTGTTATATTCCCTCAAAGTGAATTCTATAATAAATTTAAAATAATTAGTGCTATCAAGTGGTTATATTGTTAGTCTTTTCAATATGTAGAAGTTATAATATGTTTTATAGAAATATATATATGTAATTACCCTGTGTCCAAATATATGAACATCCTGTGCACATGCACAACCCTGTGAGTTTTAACAACTTTACCATAAGAACCAACCTTCACTTGTTAGTAGATCCCTTATTTTCAGATTTCGGTCCTTATGATATCATGAAATCCTTCTTCATTATTAATCATAATTTCTAGTTATTTCTTCCTTTTATCTAAAACAGTGATAGATAACTGTCTTCCATAATGCTTAAACTATAATTCTCTATGTAAAATTCACAGCCAATAGATCACAATTGGATGTATTAATGAATCCCCTTCCAAACTAAACACATCTGAGATTACTAAGTGACCATATTATATATTAGCACTGAATATATCCATAGACCTCTAAAATATCTGCAAATGAAATGTATGATCATTCTAGCAACCCCGACACGTTGTAAAATAATTCTGAAGACTTTGCCTCTCAGTTTGTGTATGTGGCACTTCATATTCTAGTATAGCAGTTTCAAAGACTGTACTGGTAAAATACTATTTATAGCATTGAATAAATTAGTTCCTTCTAGTCGCTTACCTGATTATATCTCTTTTTTCCCAGTGTCCTTCCATGCTGTTATGCGAGTACGCTCAACAAATAAGTGCAGCAGATACTCGCTAATTAAATAACAGCTTCTACGTAATGCGAGCGTAGGCCGACACCTCGCTCTCATTTGTCCTACTTCAATTTTCCTACTTCCTAGAGTTTATGGAAGCTAAAAGAGGACTATGTGACCGTTCCCTCTGTAAACGAGTACACTCAGCATGCTGGCTCAGCACTCGCTTGATATTTCAATAGATTTTATTAAGAAAATTATGCGCATGAGCCTGTACCACTCTCTGATTTATCTATTCCAAGTTATTGTCCTTCTAGTGATCGTAACAATGGATAAAGGAATAAATTACCATTTCTTTTTCATATATATTGGGTATATCTATCCCTCTTCTATATTACTACTTCTACCTTTCCCACCAGAGTAAATCTTAAAATTAGAGCTATGCATAAGTGTTCCACACTTCTGGATTTCCACATTAATTGATAACCATAATTTTATTGCCTACTATGGCTTCAGTTATCAACGTGGTACATTTATACATGTATTGAGTAGAGATGATTTAAAGCACTCTATGAATGCTAATAATTTTACACCATATAACTTATGTCTTACTACTTAATCCTATTTAAATAGATATCCCCAGTTCAAAATTTCTGTATGTTCAATCATTTATGATGACATGAGCACAAGATTCCAAAACTTTGATAATCGTTAATCTACTCCAAATGAAATAAAATCTATTATGAACTGCATATTATACTATATTGAGGATTGTGTGTGCATGTATCTCTATTGCCCTAACATATTAATTTTATGCATTTTTATTTAGATCATGTGTTTATGTTCCCAAGAAATATTCAAATTCATGGTCTGTGTTGAGACCCACCTCTACCGCTTGTAATTTCATAATCCATAGTGATTCCTTTTGTCTCAACTGTAATTCCCTATTACCTCCCCTGGGGTCCACAGGAATTTGTTCCAAACAAAAAAGTTTATATTTACATGTGTGTTCTGATTAGTCCACTACAGTATATGTTGTACAATTGGATACCTCTCATCCATTTGTTTCAATGCCTGCAGGTGTTCACCAATTCTTACTCTCAATGAACGTATCATGCTATCAACATATATATGTTCACATTTGATTTTTTTTTTTATATATATTACATATTTAGTGCCACAGGTCATATGTGATCTTAATTGATAAGTATTTCCACTATGATCTACATATTCTTTTATACCATGACAAGCCCATTTACAAACACCACAATGACCACAGTTATAAAAACTTAAATTCCTTACTGTCAACCAATTTTCATTAGTCTTTGGTCTTGGGTAGGTCCGACACAACATGTTCTTTAGCGATCTTCCTCTTCTATATGTAATTAGTGGACCCGACGAAGTGAAAGTATTCAAAATATTATCTTGTTTGAGAATGTTCCAATGTCGTTTCATCATGTTTCTCATGATAGATGAACTTTCAGTGTAATCCGTGATCATCCGTACCTTGTTAGTGTCCAACTCTCGAGATTTCCAGCGTGGTGATAATGTCTACTTCCTCTTCACTTTCTTGATCCTCTCTTGTGCAGCCTTAATAGTGCTGCTATTGTATCCTCTCTGTTCAAAGCGTAAGTTCATATCTTGTATACATTCTTCAAAATCAACATCCCTACTACAGTTGCGTCTCGCCCTCACTAGTTCCCCAAATGGAATTGCTTGTATTTCGTGTTTCGGGTGTGCACTAGAAGCATGTAAAACCGCATTACACGAGGTGGGTTTCCTAAATAATCTACTGTGAATCTGATCTTCATTAGTGAATAGTTCCACATCCAAGAATTCTATTATATGTTTACTATATTGGTAGGTGAATCTAATGTTTACAGCATTGTTATTTAAGTAATCACAAAATTCAATAAGTTGTTCTGTATTGCCTGTCCATATCATAAAGCAATCGTCAATGAATCGCCCCCAGTACAATATATAGGCCCTCATTCCAACCCTGGCGGTCATAGACCGCCAGGGTGGCTGTCCACGGAAGCACCGCCAACAGGCTGGCGGTGCTTCATGTGGTATTCCGACCGCGGCTGTAAAGCCGCGGTCGCCCAGCCGGGTCCGGCGGTTTCCAGCCGGATTAGCCCCGGCTGGGAGAATCCTCCATGGCGGCGCTGCAAGCAGCGCCGCCATGGGGATTCCGACCCCCTTCCCGCCAGCCTGTTTCTGGCGGTTTTCACCGCCAGAAACAGGATGGTGGGAATGGGTGTCCTGGGGCCCCTGGGGGCCACTGCACTGCCCATGCCACTGGCATGGGCAGTGCAGGGGCCCCCTAACAGGGCCCCAGCATGATTTTCACTGTCTGCATAGCAGACAGTGAAAATCGCGACGGGTGCAAATGCACCCGTCGCACCCCTGCAATTCCGCCGGCTCCATTCCGAGCCGGCTTCTGTGTTGCAGGGCCTTTCCCGCTGGGCCGGCGGGCGCTCTCTTGGCGGGCGCCCGCAGGCCCAGTGGGAAAGTCTGAATGGCCCCCGCGGTCTTTTGACCGCGGAGCGGTCATTTGGCAGCGTAAGTTTGGCAGCCGGCGACGGCCGCCCGCCAAACTTAGAATGACCCCCATAGTCTTGCCACTCTCTGCCACCTGGTCCCCTGACCCACCTCTCCTCAAACCATCCCGTGAAGAGATTGGCATAAGAAGGGGAGAATCTGGCTCCCATGACTGACTCAAATGCGACTCGCAAATAGGAAGGGGTGTTCCCTTCCTATTCGCAATTCGCACCGCAATTCGCAGTTAGCAACCATGTGAAGTGGGTGCTAACTCATTTGCAAAAGGGAAGGGGTCCCCAGGGGATGCCTTCCCCTTTGTGAATGTCGCCAAAAAATATTTTTTCAGAGCAGGCAATGGTCCAATGGACCACTGCCTACTCTGAAAAAATGAAACCAAATGGTTTCATTTTTTCGTTTGTATTGCAACTCGTTTTCCTTTAAGGAAAACGGGCTGCAATACCAAAAAAACAAAACTGCTTTATTAAAAAAGCAGTCACAGACATAGTGGTCTGCTGTCTCCAGCAGGCCACCATCCCTGTGAGAGCAGGGAATCGCAAGGGGGTCACAAATTGCGACCCACCTCATTAATATTAATGAGGTGGGTCTTTGTGACCCCCTTGCGATTCGCAGATGGTGTCAGGGACACCATTCTGCATATGGTTTTGCGACTTGCAAATTGCGAGTCACTCCGACTCGCAATTTGCGAGTCGCAAAACCATTTCTTTCTACATCTGGCCCATGGTCACATGGTCAGGACCTGGGGGATGGAGTCCAAGTGGCCCATGGTCACTTAGTAATCTCAGATGTGTTTAGTTTGGATGGGGATTAATTAATACATCTAATTGTGATCTATTGGCTGTGAATTTTACATAGAGAATTATAGTTTAAGCATTATGAAAGACAGTTACATTAACTATCACCGTTTTAGATAAAAGGAAGAAATAACCAGAAATTGTGATTAATAATGAAGAAGGATTTCATGATATCATAAGGACCGAAATCTGAAAATAAGGGATCTAATAACAAGTGAAGGTTGGTTCTTATGGTAAAGTTGTTATAACTCACAGGTGTGTGCATGTACACAGGATGTTCATATATTTGGACACAGGGTAATTACATATATATTTCAATGAAACATATTATAACTTCTACATATTGAAAAGACTAACAATTTAACCACTTGATAGCACAATTTATTATAGAATTCACTTTGAGGGGATAGAACACAATTAATTATCACACAAATCGACAATAATATTGATATCATTTGAGTGATATTCACTGAGCACCGCAAGGTAGAAAATATATTGGTGACATTAAAAAGTCGTTTTATTATTGTCTATGTTATATATTATCACATCCCTGATATAGTCTAATGGGAGATTTCCCAGACGAAACACGTGTGGGCTGATTTGACGGATTCATGGGTGTTATAATGTGAAGATTGAAGGCAAAATATAAATGTTGGAATTTGGTATGAATATCTAAAGGACTTTGTTGAGCTTTTCAAAATTACAAGGATCAATGTGGAGGCCACGTGGGCGTATATATGGACAATGAGGAAATAAAAGAAATAAAATAAAAGAACCACTTGAAACAATTTGGAAGTATTGGTGAGATCACAAGGCCAGATGATCATTAAAGCAAATTCAGTTGAGAGGATTGAAGAATGAACAATTGTTCCTAAAATATACTGACTGTATACTGTGAATTGTACTGAGGTGAATTAATAGCTAGATGAGTGCCTGACATTAACTTAATACATTAACCAGTGATTTTGGTTGCTGGTATACAGGATCTTTTTGGGGGTATTCATCCTGTTCAGTGCATTTTCTAGGCTAATAAACTAGTGAATTAAGGGCAGGAAGCGCCATCATACTCTGTGAAAACTTCCCTAAATATAATAATGACGTTGAAAATGAGTTGCCCCCAGGAGGTAGGGGGGAAAAGATGGACCTTGGATAGGGCATTCCTATTGGAGGAAGAAGTCATAGGTTACCTTCGAAAGGACATTGAGGAATTTTTTAAGATCAATCAGGGGTCAGCTCCAATAAGTGTAGTTTGGGACACTTTTAAAGTTGTAATGACAGGGAGAATGATAAGCTTGGCTAGTTATAGAAGAAAGCAGTATAGGGAGCAATTGGAGGGCATAGAGAGGCAAATTCAGTTATGTGATTTCGAATTGGAGAAAGGAGGCAGTGAGGAGTATTTGAATAACAAGAGAAGGAGCTTGCAGCAGCAACTGAAAACAGTTTTACAAGTGAAAATAGAAAAAAGATGGGAGGCAAGCAAGCAGGCCCAATTTGAGACTGGAGATAATATGGGGAAATTACTGCCCTGGAAACTCAAGAAAGATCAGGTACGAGGGAATATAGAGGAACTGGTGGATAGTTATTCAGGGACCAGCTTGACATACCCTCATGATGTAAAAGCGGCCTTCCTAAAGTTCTTTGCATCTCTCTATAGGGATGAGGGGGAAGTAGGTCTCAAGACAGCTGAGGATTGCTTAGATATGGATGTTCTCCCCCGGCTTAGACAAGACAAACAGGCATATTTGATCAAACCCATCACGGAGGAGGAAATAAGAGTGATCTTAAAAAAGAGCAGTAAAGTGAAAGCACCAGGCCTGAATGGTATTCCGGTTGACTTTTATCAGGGTTTGGGCGATTATAATATCCCTCCAATAGCCCCATTGTTTTCAGAGATTTCTGAGGAGGGTGTTTCGTTGCCAGGTTCTTGGCGTGAAGCCACTGTTTCTCTTATTTTAAAACCAGGGTAATATCCAGTAAGATGTCAATCTTATAGACCAATATCTTTGTTGAATAGTGATTATAAAATCTATGCAAAGGTTTTGGCAAATAGGTTGAGTGGGGTGTTTGGTGAATTAATTCATCCAGATCAGAAAGGTTTTATACGGAATAGGTTTGAACAAACATTTAATCTAATCAGTGCCATTGACTTGGCGACCACATATCAAGAGCCGCTAGCAGTTATAGATTTGGATGCTATGAAAGCTTTTGATAGAGTTAATTGGAATTACTTATATTTAGTTCTCCAACGGAGTGGCTTGGGTAGTAAATTTTGTCTGGCAATTCGATTGATTTATCAGCGCCAGAGGCGAAGGTTTTGGTGAATGGTAAGCTTACTGATTCCTGGGGATAGTGATAACTAGGGGTACTAGACAGGGCTACCCCTTTCCCCTCTGCTGTTTGATTTGTATATAGAGCCTTTTGCAAGAAGGATCAGGCGGGACCCAAACATTTATTCTTTTACTAGTAAGGGGTGGTCGAAGAAAGTTGCCCTATTCGCCAATTATCTTTTGGTTTTTACTTCAAATCTATCAGTGTCCCTTCCTGCATTACTGGATTTAGCTAATTACTTTGGGAGGATATCGGGTTATCATGTTAATCCGAAGAAAAAATAGATAATGGTATGGAATTTGGAGGTGGGGAACTGCTGCACGACAAAATCCATGAGGTACTTGGGGTTATTAATTGATCAGGACGTGGAACGGATTGTTGAGTTTAATATCAGGTCTGTAGTAACAGAGTGTAGTAAGTTAATGTTAGGGTGAGTACAACTTCCTCTCACAATAATTGGAAGGGTAAATTTGGTTAAAATGATAATCCTGCCCAAGTTAAATTTTCTTTTTAATTCTACTTCCCTATTAATGTATAATAAGCTCTTGAGTACTTTTCAGCAGAAACTTAATTCCTTTATTTGGGCACAAAAAGGTCCTAGGATAGCATGGAAGAAATTGCATAGAGGAAAAGAGAAAGGGGGCCACACTCTTCCTGATTTACAGTATTATGCATGGGCATTTCATCTTAAGAATGTCAGAATGTTATTTTCAGACCCAGATCTCTCGGCGATTGGTGAAATCCTTAATTGTATGGTAGTAACAGAGAAAGGTGCAGCTATGCATTTTTTTAAATAAGTTTGGAGATCCCAAGTTTAAAAAAAATTGAGATTGAAGATATTGCAAGATGCAGCAAACGTTTGGTATAGGGTACGGCAAGTAGCTAAAATGTATTTTTATCGTCATTGGGCTCCGGTCTGGGAGTCCCTGGGAACGCCTGAATGGCTTACAGATGTATTGGCTTTACCTCTTAAGAAAGCAGAAATTCAAATTTGGGGGGATTTAGTTAGCAAAGGCACGCTGTTATCTTGGGAAGAACTTACGGAACAGACAGGAGGCAATCTTGCAAGATTGAAGTACATGCAATTGAGGAATTGGTTTCAGAAGACCATTGCCAGGCTGGGGGTTGAAAATCAGCTGGTAGACAATGTAATAAATAATCAAGGTGGTGTGAGGAAGGTTTCAAGTTGGTATTGGGGTCTAGTGGACATGCAGGACGGGTATTTTAGCTTGCCGCACTCCCTGTGGGGGGAAGTTGTGTCTTCTGAAAGAGTACAAGGTTGGTGGGAAACTTCAATGCGGGTCGTATATAAGTAAGTTAGATTAGCATCACTATTGAGGAACCATCTTTTTACCTTGCATAGGGTCTTCATTACCCTTGGGAGGCTTTCAAAGGATGAGGAAAGGGAAACAAGTTAGCTGTGAAAAGTGTGGTTTGCTGGGAGCATCGGACGTTCATATGTTTTGGCAATGCTCATTGGTACCAAATTTTTGGGTAAAAGTTAGTATGGTTAGTGCTGTGAAGCAACAGATTTTACAGAGTCTCCACTTAGTAATCTTTGGTATTCCGGAAAAAGGGGAATTTAAGAGTAGTGGGAAGAAGATGTTATTATGCTATGCGATAATTCTGGCCAGGAGGGAAATATACCGAAAATGGACATCTGCTTCTCCCCCTCATACTCTGATTGGTTTGATGCGCTTATTGGGATCTCAAGGCGGGTTGTGTCAACTAATGATTTAAATAGGGGAAAGGAGGTTGAAATATGGTTACGGTTATGGAAGGATGGAGTATAGTAGATTATTGTTTGATGGGGGGTGTTCTGTAATCTAAATACTGTCCGATGATTAGAGGCCAGATCAACTCTATCCTCAAATGTAAACATCCGCATTGAGGCTAAGTGAGAGAGGTTCGGTCTCCCTGGCGCTATGTATCTCCATACGTGAGTGAACTTTCTTTCTGCTTGGACGATATGGAGTTGATTAGCCAGAGGTGTATGAGGACAAAACATCACACAAGAGTTGCACAGACAAACACAGGCAGCACGCTTCAGGCCACAAGCACTCACACAAACAACAGACAGTTGCACACACAACCACATCCACTGCCTCCACTGTCTCCCCCTGCTCCTCCTCCTCCTCCACCCTCACTGTCACATCCACACTCACACCTGCATGCACTGCATCAACAGCCACCACCACCATCACCACACCTCACTTGCAGACACCTCCACAACATCCATCCATGCGTCCCCTGTGTCCTCTCCCACCCTGTCTGCCCCCCAAGAGACAGAAACGCATGCACTCAGACACCCAACAGCCTCACATCAGCACACTGCCATGCACCTGCACTCAAAGTCAGCAGACACACACCTCTAACAACTACTCCCTCAACCTTCAATCCCATTGCTCCTCCCTCATCGCGCCCACCATCCCGCCAACCTTCCCTAAGAAGCTTTTCCTTGCCCAACTTGACCTCTTCCCTCCCCTTTCAACACCCGTCCTGCCTGTAAGAGCAGGGTCCCAATGAGCCAGCCCAGCACCTCAGCCAAACAGTCCACGGGGACAGTGAAGGCACCTCCCAATTGTGGAGGCAAGAAAGGGAAGGATCCCACTCCACGACCCAAGAGAGGGAAGGATCCCACTCCACCAGTTAAGAGAGGGAAGGATACCACTCCACCAGCCAAGAGAGGGAAGGTTCCCACTCTACCAACTAAGAGAGGCAAGAGGTCCCCACCAACAGCAGTGGGCAAGGAGCCCTCACCTCAAGATGAGCCTGGCAAGGCCTCCCCTCCAACAGCAGTTTGCAAGGAGCCCCCACCTCAAGCTGAGCCTGGCAAGGTTTCCCTTCCAACAGCAGTTGGCAAGGAGCCCTCACCTCAAGCTGGGACACAGCAGCCCTCACCTACAGCTGGGACACAGCAGCCCTCACCTCCAGTTAGGACACAGCAGCGCTCACCTCCGGCTGGGACACAGCAGCCCTTTCCTCCAGTTGGGACACACCAGCCCTCACCTCCAGCAGAGGGCATGTAGGCCACCCTACAGGGACTGTTGCACACGGAGCCTCCTCCAGAACCAGTGGGCAAGTCCCGCCACTCAGAGACTGTGACCTTGCACTCCCCAGCTAATTGTCGTGGGCATGGATCCCCCTCCAGAACCAGTGGGCAAGTCCCCCACTTCAGATGAGGTGCCACCCCCACCCCTGTTTCCCCCTCAGGTGCCTGGCCATTCCCAACATGATGCCCCTGCACAGTGTAGTGCGGATTACATCAGGGAATGAGTTTGGCCTTGGACTTTGCCCTGTGGCCATGTAGGCCTTTTGTACTTTGGACTGGCCATTGGCCCTTTCAGAACAATGAATCATGTCTTTTTTGTCATATGGACAATATGGTGGCTGTTTGCATCCAATTACACTATCAGTTCTGGAATAATGTAGTCCTTGCATTATTGTAATGTGGGTCCTGTGACATTGTTTTTCCTCTGCAGCTGGTTGTGTGTTTGTCTGGTGTGTGTTGTGCATGTGTGTGTCACCCTCCTTTTCCTCCCTCCCTTGTGTGCTAGTCTGCTGTACTCACTGCCATTGTCTTAGTCGGCGTTGGTGTTCCAGGTGGAGCATGGCGTAGAAGAGCATCGGGAAGACTGCTTTGTGTCTTTGATGGTGAGACTTTCGTCTTCTGTGCTCTGTTTCTGCAAGGCTTTTGATGGCGTTAGTACCGCCACAGAAATCGTGGCGGTTTACAATGTCGTAATATGGTGAGGAGTAAATTGTTTTCCACCTGGCTGTTGATAGCTACCACCGTGTTCGGTGGTGTTAACACCCTGGTGGTTGGTGTGGTACATTGGCTGTCTACTGGAGTTATCCCTGCCATGGTCATAATTTGACAGTAATTACTGCCAGCCTGTTGGCAGTATTACCGCCACTTTTACAGTCACCGCCAATGTCATAATGACCACCTAAGTGTCCAAGTTCCATAAGAAAAACACCCTTCTAAAATCCCCACCCACAGCAACTCCCTCCCGCCAAACAAAATTTAAAAATGGGATAAAAGAGGGTGTTTTGTGTGAGGGTCTCCAGATGTTCAATGTGGACCTTGAGGCTTGCCATCCAATGCCCCCATTGCACTATCTCGCACAGCATGTGGCAATGGTAGAGCTGGTCTGAAAGAGGAGTGGTATGAGGACAGGCAGCTCCAGGCTGACGACGGTGCTGGGGTGGCTTAGAGGTGGAGGTACTGGTCCAAGGTCCAGGGGCATGTGCCGGGCCCTCTTCATCTACCAGCCACTGCTAAGGTGGCCTGGTGGCCTCCCGCCTGTGCCGCCAGAGCCGGGCTGTGATCTCCTGCCAGGTTGGTGGTGGTGGTGGACCAGCAGAAGTAGCTAAATCAAGGAAGAAAAATAAAACAAATTGTAAAGAACGTTCTGTTCAAACACTTTTTATTTTATTTTTTATTACATAGTGGCTCAATATAAGTACATTGCTGCTGGTCTCCTCCAGCCATTGGAATTTTTGATGTGATGATTAGGAAAGTCTGTCATAGGGAGGGACATGATTACAGAACATGCCTCAGAAACCCACTGACTGGCTGAAAGGGAGCAGCATGATATTAATACAAAACAAAGCATTTGTTTTCTGGTAAAGGATGTCCTAAAAAATTAAACCACACAAGTACTTTGTGTGGAAAAAATAGAAAGAACTCTTTTTAATGAGTGTGGCATCATCCACTATCGAATACAAGTATTCTATTCTTGCTGTGCTAAATTACTTGAAGCATGCTAAGTAGTGCATTGGGTACACTACAAATTTGCTACACTCTCCAGTCTGCAACTGGGACAGCTGCAATAGACAAACAATTATCTTTGATTCCAATGGCCCTGCTTTTCTCCAAATGCCTTTCAATTCTACCCTGACTACGAAGAGGCATATGGTGATTATGTGTCACACACGTCATGTATAACATGTGGATAATAGATATCCTGTATGGCTTAAGTAGACCATGAGGTAAACAATGCACTGCAGTATAGGGCAAGGAATGGGGCACTTTCGTCACAGAATATCCCATTTGCAAAATCGCATACACTTGATCCCACTTTACTTCCTGGCTTCACCCTCAACACAGATTATTTATGTCAAATACATTCACTTGGTAGTAAGAGAAGGAAAAGGAAAGGAAACTTGACTTAGGGACCGAGTTAGACTAGAGTTTGGTAGAGGGGTTAATCTGTCACCAACATGAAAGATATCCAGTCCGCCATATTACAATTTGTAATACGGCAGAGAGAATATCCGTCATGTTTGTGACAGAGCATTCTGTCCGTCAAGATCTAAATCCGGCCCTCAGTCTACTGCAGCAGGGTAAAGTACAGGGAAAAACCTGGGTAGATATGGTAGGGGTTTTGCTATAGAAAACTGGGTGGGGAGGGACACATGGAAATCCATTATGGCAGCCATATGAAGTATGAACCATTTGTCCGGGCCGTAATAGATGGCACATGCCAAAAATAGTTTCTTTCAATGCGGACAGAAGTTAGGAATTAAGAGAGGAGTGCGGAACTAGGGGAGGTGTCTAAGTAGGCACTGGGAGGGAACAAAAAGGCACCTTGTTTTTGTTTTGGCTTGTAATCCGTTGAAAGTTTTATAAATGCTACATGCTACAGTAACAGAAGCAAATGCACATTGCACAGTCAACACTTCAGTGGCAGATTGAGCCATGCTGCAGCTGGGTAGGGTCATCACGATCATGGCCCATGGGTCGCGAGTCATGACTCACTAAATGCCATGGGCAGGGAGGTCATGGATGATGATGAATGGGTGGGGTCTGTCTGACTTAACAAATAAGGAGGGTATACTAGTAATTGTCAATAAGCAAGCAATTTGACTTACCATCACCTGTCCCTGGCACTGCAGAGATTCCTCCTTCAAGTGCTGCATCAAGCGCACTGATGCTGGTTCCAGCACTAGTGGTCTGTGCGGCTGGAAGAAAGCAACATTACACAGATTCCATATACACCTACCCCCTTTTGTTTTTTTAACAAAATACAACCACAACACATGACTAAAGAATTTGCATCATCTTCTCTCCCATCTAAAATTTCACCAGGGCATTTTGCTGGTTGACGGTGTCAGAAAAGACAGTCGTAAAGCCAAGCATAATGTAGGGGCAGAGTTAGTAGGATGACTGTAAGTAATCTGAAGTGCAATGAAGGGGTAGAATAAATTGGTCAATGAGGGACATATGGTTTGAATTTGGTTAGCTATTTTGACAAATGTAATGGGACCATCCTCAAACTACTTTACTGCCATGCTGCACTGTCATTGAAACAGCTGGGATAATACAACGCAGCATTGGGGGAGTTCACCATAACTTTTTTCACTCTCTCATCCCTTGAGCATGAGCAAGAAATAGAAAGCCTCTGCAAGCCTTCTCAACAAATAAGCATAGAAAAGGTTGCTTGGGACTACAAACTTTTCAATCTTCACAGTCCACTATCTAATCTAATGTCTTAGTCTTACAGCACCAGTCCACAGGGTATAATAAAGTTAGGGGAGAGGGAAGTTATCTCAAGTAACTATAACCCATGCCCTAAGGTAACTATAACTTGCACCCCCGACATGCACAGTTTTTTCATCAGAAATTTGACTCCAAATATTACATTGAGAAGGAGTTGGCCGCAGGTCTGCTCGGCCCCACTCCCCTGGCCGATTTCAGCCCCAAGGACTCCTTCCTCTGGACCCAGCCTTTAAAATATTTTTGGGGGGCAAGTGAGGCTCTGTGGCACCTCTCCCCTGGCCAATTTCAGCCTCAGGAATCCCATCTTCTGGGGCCTGGAATCAATATATTTCTTTTTTGAGGGGAAGGGGCCCCGTGGCCTCCTCCTCGGGCTGGCTTTGGCCTCGTGGACCACATCCTCCAGGACGCAACCCGGTCCTGCGGGGAGTGGGTGCCCCCACACAGTTTTTCATTTGAGCCCAGGGCAAGAAGTGGTTAGTGGGGCTGTTGGGGGGGGTGAGCAGCCCCAGCAATGTATTTAAATAGAGCCCTGTAGAGGTGGCAGTCCCATGAGCTGTGGGGTGAGTTGGGCAGCCCTCCCACACTGTTTTTGATTGGTGCCCCAGGGAGGTGGTGGTCCCTGGGATTGCAGGGGGGGCAGGCAGCCCTCCTGCACTGTTTTTGATTCATACCCCGGGGAGATGGTGGTCCCTGCAGCTGCAAGGGGCTGAGTGCGCCCCACTCTGTTTTTAATTAGAGCCCAGGGAGGTGGCAGTCTCCAGGGGATCAGGGGGCAGGGGGCCCCCAACACTGTTTTTGACTAAAGCTCCAAGGATGTGACAATCCCTGGGGCTGAGGGGAGCCTGGTGGCCTCCCTGCATTGATAATTTCAATGCCACTACGACCTGGTCCACCCGGAGGCCTCACAGAAACAATCACGTGAACCTACACTTGTTTTTTTTTTTTTTTAATTGGCGGATCCGCAAATCCTCTGCGACCTTCACCGAAATGTTTTAAAAAAAAGCATTTTTGCTCTGGGGCATCCCTCCAACATAACCTAGCCCCAGAGAGGTGGCAGTCCCTGGAGCTTCAGGTGGGCCGCATGATGCCCCCACACCGTATATTATTTAAGCCCTGGGGCAGTGGTGGTCCCTGGGGCTGTGGGGGGGCTGGGTGATCCTTCGCAATGTATTTGAATGGCGCCTGGGGAAGTGGTGCTCTCTGGGACTGCGGGGGGGTTAAGTGGCCCGCACTGTTTTTGATTGGTGCCTCTGGGATGTGGCAGTCCCTGGGGCTGTGATGGGCCACCTGGCCCCTCACATTACATTTGATTTAAACCCTGGGGAGGTGGCGGTCCCTGGTGCTGAGGGGGGGTGGGTGCACTGTTTTCATTAGAGTCCGGGGGAGGTGGTGGTCCAAGGGGCACTGGGGGGGAAGGTGGCTCCCCTCACTGTTTATGACTAAAGCCCCAGAAAGGTGGTGGTCCCTGGGGCTTATAATTTCAATCCGCCCAGGACCTCCTGACCCACCCATGGGCCTCACAGAAACAAGCACAGGAGTCTGCACTTGTTTAAAAAAAGAAATCAGCAGATCCACAGATCCTCCACAACGTCTGCTGAAAATGTTTAAAAAAAAGAATTTATTGCTCTGGGAGGGGAGGACCCCAGCACCAGAGCTAAGCGGTCAGGGTGTGCCTTCCTTGGCCCCTTTTGTTTGCTTTTCATCTTTTTTCTGGGACTTGGCTGAAGCCGAGTTCCGATAAGGCTGCCAACACTTACTTGTTGAAGTGTTGGCAGCCAATCAGAACTCAGCCCAAGATCAGGACGGTTCACGGAGCCTCTGCGTCCCTATATATACAATAAAAAAAAATATATATTTCAGAAACTATTGTGTGGATTTACACCAAATAACACAAAGCCGCTTTCTGGACCAAGAGTTACCTTTCTGCCAAATTTGGTGTAATTCCGTCCGCTGGTTCACGCTGTAGACCGGTTCAAAATCTCAATGGGAATTAACATTTGGAACAAGCGAGAGTGCAAGCACTAGTAGCACATGCGCTGTCGCAGGAGAGACCTAAAAAGGCATGTAGTGGAGATGTTACCTTTGCATATAACACATCTCCTCTCTAGCTCAAAGAAGTTCTCACAACCTCCAGCTGCTGCAAGTGTCCTCAGCACGTGAGTTTCTGTAGGGGCCAGGAGTGAAATCTATACCTGGTTATTGACAACCTTAGATACTTGTACGGAAGCATATGTATGAAAGGTCATACAAGGTCCAGCGCGTTACTCCCAAACCAGAAGTGACATCATGGTGAGTCAGATTAAACTGAGACCATCAGGCAGAAGAGATAGCCGAAGACAGGAGGTAGGAGTGGTGAGGGGAATAAAGTCTATACGTGTGTTGGAAGGAGATTAAAACATTAAAACAGAACATAGAGTGAGTGCAGTTGTGGAAAACAGTTGGTGATCCCAGTCACAGTTATTTAAAAGGAGGGCAGATCCAGCTGCTGGTCTAGAGAGATTAACTCAAGGTTTGGGGTCAGAGTTTTCATGAATCCTTTAGAGCAGGTTCCTAGACCCAGCCCCACTTACCTTTGACTGGTCCTTGGACCAGTCAAGGCCCTTTTGTATCTGGCTCTCTCACTACGAGGCTCCGGTCTCATTCCTGCAACTCCATCCTTTCAGCCTTTATCTCTCTTATCTCTTTTGCTCTCATTGCACTTTTCCTCTGCAGCTTCTTTTACTTTTTGTGCCTGCTTTCTCAGGCATCTTTCTGTTTTTCAACCTACTTTGTGCTTTCTTTTTAACATCTCCTTTGCATCTTTCTCAGGGCTTTTCTCCTCACTTTCTGCCTTCTTTTGCATCTTTTTATGGTCTTTTCACCCCCTTTCTGCCTTCTTTCTTTTTTAAATATTTTAGCTTCCTTCTCTGTTTTTTTTTCACCTTGATTTCTGCCACTCAGAACCACTTTAGCGTTCTTCTAGGGTTTTTCTCCCCATTTTTTACCACCTTTGCGATCACCTCAGCTGCCCTCCCGTACCTTCTCCAACCTCCCTCGCTTTTTATCTGCTTTTTCCTGCGTCTTCTTCCCACGTCGACCTCCTGTGTCATCTTCTGGCAAGTGGGTTGCCCCGCCTTGCACCCCATGCTTGTCCTCCCTTCCAGGATGAACTTAATGCTGTTCATGCTGCTGGCTCGGCAAAGGCAAGCCCATCTGTGCGCATCTGCATATGGACAGTACCCAGTACCACAAATTCTGGCCCAATCACCCCCTAGTGATACTCCTTAATGCTCTGATGATCGCTCGACCCAAAATACCTCTCTTTTTGTGGCTGCCACATGCACCACACACCACAATAGGAGCCTTCACCTGCTTCCACTGCCAGTTCACCTGCAGCACCCACCTACATACCCCACAAAAGCACCAGCAACACTATCAACACCTCTTCGTAGCCCAACAAACCAAAGCAAGCCACACCCTAACACTCACTCACATGCATGCTACTCAACATGCAATCCCTCAAAATGCACAACCAAAATCTGGGACCTGCTGAGCAGCAACGCACTGGGCCTCCTCTTCCTAATGGAAACCTGACTCACCCCCATGATGCCACCTGACATTGCAGCGGCAATCCCAGCAGCATACAAGATTGCACAATAAGACCAAGCCAGGAAGAGGAATCACAGTTGTCTACAAAGACTTTATCAAGTGCTCTGTGTAAAATAGAAAATATTACCCCATTCATTGAACACCTGCACATCAAACTGCAAATCTCCAAAAACATTACCCTTGGTTGAACCCCCCTCTATCTGTAGTGTCTTGCATGATTTAGAACAGAACCTTTTTGGCTTCCTGAGGACTTTATATCAATGTATGATGTAATCACTAGAAACAGAATGTATGAAAGCTTGCTTCAGAATGTTGGAGTCCACATGTACACACAGAGTAATAAAGACATGTGATTTACAGCTCCACTTGTGGCCTAGTCATTCAGCGGGTACCAGACTAAGGAAGTCACTACAACTGGCGATAAGATAGGGGATAATTAATCCTAAGAAGAAAGTGTTCTCCTGTAGGTTGCAGAGAACAATTGTTTGCACATGCCACATGTACCTTCGTCAAACAGCCGAGTCGACGGTTAGCATATGTGAAGTCAAAGTGCAACTCCATCCTGTACGACGCATGTAATTTAAAAAAAACTTCACCGAAAAGACTTAGACCCTCATTAAGATATTGCTGGTAACTGCCGCCTACCGCCATGGTGACGGCCGCCAACATACCGTCGCCGTGGCTCCCAGCTGCCCACCTGCATTATGACCCTCGACGGAATTCCGCCAGAAGGCTGGCAGCATACCGCCAACGGTCATGGCGGCAGACGGCGGTAAGGTGGCGCTGCTGCCAGCAGCAGCGCCACGCCAGGAAAACACCGCCTACCGTATCATGAGCAATGATACAACCTGGTGGTGTTTAGCTGGAGGACGCTGCTGCTGACAGCAGCGCCATGTCCCGTCTCCAGCTGGAGGACCCCCTGCACGCAGGTAAGTCGGGTGCTCCAACAGGAGAGGGAGGTGTTGTTTGCATGTGTGTGGGGGTGTTGTGTGTGAGGGGGTGTCTGTTTCTGACTGCATGCATGCGGGTGTGAGTCACGTTGAATGAGTGTGTGAATGCCTGCATGTGCATTTGTGTTGCGGTGTGTGGGTATGTATGTGTGCATACATGGGTGGATGTGGGTATGTGTGTGTGCAGGTGTGTATGTGTCTGCGCGTGTGGGTGTGGATATGTGCAGGGGCAGGAGAGGGAGGAGGATGGTGGAGAAGGGCTCCGGGGAGAGGGGGGGAGACCCCTATTAGTGACAGGGAAGGAATTCCCTGGCACTGATAGTGCCTACCGCCATGGTTTTCGTGGCGGTAAGATTGTCAAGAAAACCATGGAGGTAGGCGGGGTCATAATCCCGAGGGTGGGCTTGTGACGGCCGCTCGACTGGAGACCAAACTCTCCAGCCCTGCGGCCGTTACCACCCTAGTGGGCGGAGTGCTACATTGGCGGTTTGGCTGGAGCCAAACCGCCAATGTCATTATTTGGGAAAAGGTACTGCCAGTCTGTTGGCAGTACCTTTCCCCAAATTACAGTCGACCGCCAGGGTCGTAATGAGGGCGTTCGCTTCGTTGGTCAAGACTCTATGACCAATATCATACAAAAAGGTACTGAGCTGCCACGCAAAATAAAGTTATACAATATATGGAGTATTAACACTGAAGGCGGATTCAAACAGGCCTACAAAGTGCAGTTAAACACAATCATACTATGCTAAGTAGCATTATGAATAATAGCACTGGCAGACAGAATATGGAAAAAGGAAGCATACTGCTATTACTCTTACACAAGTCTGATAAGTGGAGCATTAGGACCTCAGCACTGGGCGGGGAGACCCAAGAAGAAGCACTGGGGTTGTGCTTACTAAGATGTCTAATAACTGAAGTGGCACACCATGAAAGCTGGCAGGTTGCGCCTCAGAACAACTCCAGAGGGCTCCATGAGTGATGGGGCTCTGGTGGAAAGTCCAAGAAGAAAGTCAAAACTCCAAAGGCTGTTCTGAATGACACAGAGGGTGAAATATTGTCAGGCCTCTGTGATGATACTGATTCCCAGGGACAGTCAACAGTGTTTGACAGAGCTCTACCCTCAATGTTAGCCACTCCCTCGAACAGCTACAATGCTGCCGCCTTCCTCAAACCACCACCACCATTCGACACTGCCAAAAAGCAAAATATTGGCGATAGATGGACTGCATGGATAGAGACACTTGAAGATTTCATTGATGCACTTGAAGAGAGTGATAACAGAAAGGTAATGAAATATCTCAAAAATCTTGCTGGCGATGATATGAAAGAAGTCACATTTCTGTCAGATTAAGAATGTTTTAAATCTCAAGTTTATTCCAATACTATATGCCGACTATGAAGGATATGATTTCAGTCAAGAACGTCAAAGAGTTGGTAAAACAATTGATGAATTCATGAAAAGACTCTACACTGTCATCAAACACATCATGTTGTGAAGACAAAATGGCCACCAGAATGTTCCAGAAGCAATGTTTAATGTGCCCCCACAAGGCCAAGAGGCAACATCAGGTGAGGCAAATAGTGAGGCAAATAGTGAGGCAAATAGATACTAAACAAAGTCAGTTGTCATTTAAATCATCATCAAATAGTTTGTCAGCCTCATTAATAAGTGGAAGTGAAGAAAGTGATTTTGCCATGTCAATGCTTACCTAAGAAAAATGTGCACATGTTGAACTGGTTGCCTGTGAGGAGAGAAGTCAGTCAAAGAAAAGTCAACATGTCAAAATAATGAAATCTTACAAACACTGTCCAAAAATGTAATTCTATAAATATAATGCCTGAAGAAAAGTGCACTGAACTGTCTCCGTTACCATGGCTCACACTGTCAAAGTACAAGCAATAATTCACATACTTCAAGGTCCAGTGGCAAGTGTCTGCTTGCTCAGTTTCAACATGGCTGCTGACATGAGACTGATTTCAGTGAATTACAACATTAATGCTCACCAAGAAATAGTAAGCCAATTCCCTTCATTGTTTCATGGTTTAGGAAAATTAAAGACTATGAAAGTAAAATTGCACATTAATGAGGATGTCTGTCCTGTTGCTCAGAGACATAGATGAGTTGCTTTTCATTGACAAGAAACTGTAGAAAAATAACTTGAATCATTACTTAAGTGTGACATTATTGAACGCTTCACTGGTACAGTTCCAAGGGTTTCTCCCATGGTAGTCGTGCCTAAAAATGATCATGAAGGAGCTGTGCCCATATGTGCTGACATGCGCCAGGAGAACAAAGCAATTGAACGAGAGCAACATCCAGGATACGCAATTGAATGATGCCAAAATCTTCTGCATGACACCTGATCCTCCAAACGTACAAGCTCTGACAAATGCTGAATCCCCTCAAGATGTTTCAGTGGTTCGCTCTTTTCTTGGAATGGCCAGCTACTGTTCACGATACATAAAGGACTTTGGCGCTGTCAGTGCTCCATTATGAGAGCTAACCCAAAAATGTTTTGGTTTAATGTCATAAAAATGTAAAAAGAGTTTCAAAACAATCAAGCATGCCACAGAATATGCTACCAAAATGGAGTACTTCAATCCAAAGCTCCACACCAAGCTTATAGTGGACACTAGCCCTGTCGGGTTAGACCCTAGTCTTGCACAGCATAGTAGACACCCAGATGCAAGATGGCATATTGCGGCGTATGCTAGTACAAATCTGTCTCAAATAGAACATGCTTACTGACAGCCTGAAAAAGAAGATTGGTTGTAGTATGGGCTTGTGAACATTTCCATGTATTCCTGTATGGAAAGCATTTACACTGGTGACTGATCATCAAGCTTTGCTAACTGTTTTCGGCAATCCAAGAACCAAGGTGCCTGCTTAGATTGAAAGATGGGGACTACAATTGCAAGAATACGATTATACAATTAAAAAAATTCTAGCTTACCCGTCAAGAATTTTCAATTCTATTAAGGACACGGAGGCGAGGATTATGCTTTCTCTTTCTTTACTGACTTAAACAGCAGCCAATCAAAAACAAGTAAACAGAAAAACTAAACATCCCATGATGCATCACATATAGTCACATGGTCCAATCACCAAGCATGACCTCTGTCCATAAGTCCTTTGACCCTCAACGTCACTTCCTCTTTCTTTGGTCAAAACAGATAAAGTTCAAAATGAATCGAAACTTCTTACGCCATCTCGAAAATCAGGAGTCCGGAACATTTCCCTGTATTCCTGTATGGAAAGCATTTACACTGGTGACTGATCATCAAGCTTTGCTAACTGTTTTCGGCAATCCAAGAACCAAGGTGCCTGCTTAGATTGAAAGATGGGGACTACAATTGCAAGAATACGATTATACAATAAAAAAAATTATAGCTTACGCGTCAAGAATTTTCTATTCTATTAAGGACACAGAGGCGAGGATTATGCTTTCTCTTTCTTTACTGACTTAAACAGCAGCCAATCAAAAACAAGTAAACAGAAAAACTAAATATCCCATGATGCCTCACATATAGTCACATGGTCCAATCACCAAGCATGACCTCTGTCCATAAGTCCTTTGACCCTCAACGTCACTTCCTCTTTCTTTGGTCAAAACAGATAAAGTTCAAAAGGAATTGAAACTTCTTACGCCATCTCGAAAGTCAGGAGTCCGGAACATCCACTCCTACCGAATAACCAGAACTTGAAGAGCTCGACTCGAAGGGAAACAGTCCCAGGCAGTAGCTACGCCCAAATCCTTCCATAAAGCTGTGAAATTTCAGGAATTCTTCTGATCCGAACCTATAAATAATAAACAGGAAGGTAATATCCAAAAGAATTGAACATATCTCAAAATTGATATTTCTATAAATGACAATAAACTGGGTGGGTAATATAACAATAGATCATCAATTTCAACCTTAATTTAAACCTCGAAATCATATTGTATTTAAGGGAGGGATAATCCTCGCCTCCGTGTCCTTAATAGAATTGAAAATTCTTGACGTGTAAGCTAGAAATTTTGGTATTCTATGTCAGGACCGGCGGCTCCGAATATGCTAGTTTAAAGCTGTTCCATTACTACCGTGGCTACATCCAAGACAGGTTTGTGATAAAACTTACGAAAAGTATTTTCTGAAGACCAATCTGCTGCCTTCATAATGTCTTCTAAGCGGGAACCTAAAGCATATGATTTAGAGGCCATAGCTCCTCTAGCAGAATGAGCTCCAAACAGAGTGGTATCAATACACACTTCATTCATTAACCATCTCATCCATCTAGCTAAAGTAGCTGAGGTAACTGGTTTAAAAGGTTTTTGCAAAGAAATTAACAGTTGACCTTTAACATCCTGTCTAAACTCTTCTGTGACAACTTCATATTCCTTTAAACATTGGACTACACATAATTTAGAATTGTCAGGATATACTGGATAAGATACTGACCTGTAATTCGTTTTAGTCCTTCTTGTTACCGAAAATGTGACCCCATCCGGGGAATAAGCTCTACCAGCTAAGTCTAATGCTATGACATCCGATACTCTTTTACAAGAGATGAGACATAAAAGCATGGTCAATTTAGCCAAAAGCTGCTTGCGAGACAAAAACCTGTTGGCAGGCCAAGAATCTAAGAATTTTAGAATAACATTAACATCCCATAGAACAGAATATTTAGCTTGAGGAGGTTTAGAGAGACATATACCCCCCCCTAATAGTTTACAAATTAACAGATGTTCTCCAACGGGTTTACCTTCTAGTTGAGAGTGCCCCGCTGAAATGGCTGATCTAAAATTATTGACCGTTCGGTAAGCTAAACCAGAACTTGCTAATTCTGCTAGAAAATTAACAATCAATTCAATATGTGCTTCCACTGGATTGGCACCTCTTCCATCACACCAACCAGTCCATCTGCGCCAAGCTGAAGCATATCTTTTATGGGTACTACCGGCCCAGGCCTGTTTAATGTACTCCGCAGCTTGTTGTAAAATGTCTGGGGTACTCCATCTTGACCTGAATTCAACCAGGCTAACAGAGTCAACTTCCCTGATAAGATCATTGGATGTTGAAGGCCCTCTGGACTCAAGAGAAGATTCCGACGAGGCGGAATGAGAAGAGGAGAGGCACAAGCTAAATGTAGAGCAATGGGGAACCAAGGTTGTGCTCTCCAAAAGGGCGTCACCAGAACAATCTCTGTCTTCTGTCTCTGAACCTGATACAAAACCCTGGCAATCATCAGAAAAGGCGGAAAGGCATAACCCCGAAACTGAGACCAATCCTGAAGAAATGCATCTGCCTTTATCGCGCAAGGGTCTGGACGCCAACTGTGAAATTTTGGTATCTGAAAATTGAGTCGAGAGGCAAACAGATCCACTACGCAATTGCCCCATTCCTTGACTATCTGGGAGAAGATCAGAGGATTCAGTTTCCAGTCGCTGGAATCTGTCAGGTACCAGGAATTCCAGTCTGCTATAGTGTTCTGGTCCCCTGGAAGATATTCCGCTATGACCACTAGGCGTTGTGTCAGACAATAATTCCAGAAATCCTTGGCAATCTCCGCCAAAATACTGGATTTCGTGCCCCCCAGTTTGTTGACATACCTTACTGCTGAAACATTGTCCATCCGTAATAGTATGCAACAGTCTGTCTTCTGAGGGGATAGACTCTTTATCGCAAAGGAACCCGCCAGAAGTTCCAGGCAATTGATATGCAAAGTTTGTTCCCATTCTGACCATCTGCCTCCCGTCACTAGAGAGTTGCAGCATGCTCCCCATCCCCATCGGCTGGCATCGGATCCTATCACCACTTCTGGGTGAGACCCGAAAATCGCTCTGCCATTCCAGGCTTCCATATGGTGAAGCCACCATTGAATCTCCGATCTTACCTCGGCAGTCAAAGGAATCTGTTCTGAATAACTCAGACCCCGTTGAAGATGCCTGATCTTGAGTCTCTGCAGAGCATGATAATGTAAAGGGGCAGGAAAGATCGCCTGAATAGACGAAGCTAACAAGCCCACTACTCTGGCTATAGTCCTTAAAGAAACAGTCGGACTGGTCAGAACCGATCTTAATTCCCTTTTGATGTTGCGGATCTTTTGAGAGGGTAGAAGGAGCTGACATAGAATAGAGTTTATCTGAAATCCAAGAAAATCTATCACCTGAGTCGGTTTCAACAATGACTTCTGCACATTGATAAGGAAACCTAAATCTTGCAGAAGACTGAAGGTCCAATTTAAGTGAGATAGGAGGACTTGAGGGGACTGAGCCATCAGAAGGATGTCGTCCAGATATATGATTAAGCTGACTCCCTTGGTTCTTAGCCATTCCATTACAGGCCTCAGTAGCTTCGTGAAGCACCAAGGGACTGATGACAGACCGAACGGGAGAGCAAGAAACTCCAAGCACTGATATTTCCATTGAAATTGAAGAAACCTCCTGTGAGAAGGGAAAATTGGAATCAACAGATAAGCATCCTTTAGGTCCAGACGAACCATCCAATCTCCTTCTAACAGAATATCCCTAAACATGTGGATGCCCTCCATCTTGAAGTGTCTGTACAGAATCCAATGACTGAAATCATTTAGGTTCAAAACTAAACGGTGTCCTCCCCCTACAAAAATAGGACTGAGGAAACCATAAGGGTGAGGGGAAGCAAACTGGACGGCCCTTTTGTCTAACAAGGCCTGAACCTCTTTGTCTATAAATTCTTGATTTGCTAGGGAAAAACACATCTGTAAAGGTGGAGAGAGCTGCCTGGGAGTACTAATAAACTCTAGGCGAAATCCCCTGACCGTTTGGAGAATCCATGGATCTCCGGAGATCCTTTTCCAATTTACCAAAAACAGTGCCACTCTGCCCCCAAGTTTGACTTGAGAGAAATTAACAATGCTCACCTGTGAAACTTTTGTCTTGTATGGCTCCTTGTTGCCCTCTCCGAGATCCTCTGCGGAAGCGAGGACATCCTCCTCTAGGGCGAGTGGAATAGAAAGTGGGATCCTGTTCACCATACCAACCACCTCTGCCTCTGGGATAATAGTTTTGGGGACTATGGAATGTTCCTCGGCCGGGCATGCGTCCTCCGTAACGACCGGCCCTGACAAAAAGGCCTCGTCTAAATACCTTTTTGAGGGACATTTGGGCTTTGTCTAACGAAGAAAAAGTGGAACAAAACTTAGCCAAATCCTTAATAAAGGATGATCTGAAAAGAAGTCCCTCGGCCGAAGGACCCGCCTCCGAGGTTGCTAAATCCGACAACTTTGGGTCAATTCGCATTAGAATAGATTTCCTGCGTTCTGCAGAAATAGCGCAATTAGTGTTTCCTAGAAGGCAAATGGCTCTTTGGGTCCAACCGATGAGAACGTCTGTGTCCACAAAAGAGCCTGACTCTTTAGCTATATATGCCGTCTCAAGGATCTTGGTCAAAGGACCAGAAAGATCCAAAAGTTTGTCCTGGCAACTACACCAGGATCTATCCAAGCCTTTTTTGGGGTCCTTCGCAAACTTTCTCATGAATGTGACCATGGTAGGATCTATTTCCGGGGTATCAGAAACCTTGCCCTCTAAGTCTGGGACATTCGGCTTTTAGTCGAGACCGGACTTCCTTATTAAAACTTTTCCTTAGGTTAGATTGAACATACTGGGCCACCTCAGGAGGAGGAACCCAATTGGAAGCTCTGGGGTGTATGATTTCTGTGGGATCAAAGTCTAAAACCTGACAAGGCGGGCCGCTTTTTTGCTCTCTTACTAGGAATCGGAGTATCCGAGTCTTCCGAATCTTCAGAAGAGGAATCTTTATCAGAGGAAGAAGGGGAGAAAGAGGCTTCCTTTTTAGAACTATAATTATGTTCCCCACCACGCTTCTTATGAAGTTTTTCGAAGGCGTCGGCGTGAATTCTGCTAACATCGGCTCTAGACTCCAGATTTTTTGCCTTATCTTTTACTTTTTTACCTTTGGGTTGAGGTTGTTGTCCCTGCACCCAACCTTGGGCACGTGCCTAATCAAAAAGGTGCCCTGAAAAGGGACCCATGGCTCTCACCAGGGCATCATTTACTGATTGCTGGACCCTAGTATCAAGGGCTTCCACTAGATCTACTTCCAGCTGATTGCCCAACTCTTCTGTGTAGTATTCTGCCTTCTGGTCATCCCACTGAGCCATGACCAAAATATCAATGTACAATAGTCTTAATAAATGAAAATATATAGTAAAAAAGATAACTATTTTATTTTTTGCTTTTGAATATCCTTGAATATGCTTTGAAAAGCAAGGGGGAGTGTAAAAACCCCAAATCAGGCAAATAAAACGTGCCCCAAATAAAGTGTGGAGGGAGCTGCCTGATGGCACTCTCGGCAGTAGCCTAATCAAAATTTTACAACCCAAGCTATTTTCTTCTATAGCTGGGCGTCAGGGAGCACACGCAGTAAGGCCAAGGAGAACCAGAACACTTGCGCTGTAAATCGATGAGCCAATCGATTCCAGGGAAGGAAACAGACCGTCTTGTTTCGACGCACGCGCGTGCACAGGCAATAGAGATGAAAAGGAGACTGCGTAGAACACGCAGCTCAGCTCCCGCTCCACAAAAATATATAATGGGCATAAAAACTATCGGCAAGCCGAAACGAAACTAGCACGAGACGCGCTTAATATAATACAATGAAAGCGCGCTGAATTGCGACGCCTATGTAATGCAATAAACAATAAATCAATGATACAAACACATTACAATCATAGAGAGAACATTTTAGTATACTTATCTGCTGCGAAGAAGCAAAGAAAGAGGAAGTGACGTCGAGGGTCAAAGGACTTATGGACAGAAGTCATGCTTGGTGATTGGACCATGTGACTATATGTGAGGCATCGTGGGATGTTTCGTTTTTCTGTTTACTTGTTTTTGATTGGCTGCTGTTTAAGTCAGTAAAGAAAGAGAAAGTATAATCGGAGCCTCCGGTCCTGACATAGAATTGTGCATCAACCAGGAAAGGATCAAAATCCTGCTGACTACTTTTCGAGAGTGCTTATTCAAGGTCATGGTACTCCATCCAAAACGGCTGAGGCCTACATCAATTTCATTGTCAAGTCAAGTACACCAGCTGCTGTATCGTTAGCCCAGATTGTCACTGCCACAAGTCATGATAGTGACATGCTGAAGTTAAAAGACATAATTACACGTCAGTCATGGAATAAACATGTGACCCCCTCAGTAATGTTGCTGAATATCAAAAATACAAGAATGTTAAAGATTAGTTGTCCATAACTGAGGAAAGAGTTCTAATGTGAGGATCCTGATTCCACAAAGTCTACAACAAAAGGTACTTGAAGTGGCTCACAAAGGACATCGTTGTATTGTTGCTACAAAGAGAGCTCTCCAAGACAAAGTTTGGTTTCCATACTTAGATGAAAGAGTTGAAAAGGAACTCAAGACCTGCCACATATGCAATTGCCTTTCAACCAAAGTTACTCAACAGCCTCTAAACATGTCAGAGATTCCTAACAATGCATGGGAATGTATAGTCATCGAAGTGATAGAGACGGCCATCAACATGCAACTCCCAAGCCACCTCGAACAACACACCCTATGGGATGGCACTCAATCAGGTTTCAGAAAAATAAGCGTAGCACAGAAACATTCCTCATCACAGCCAGCAACAATATCTGCACCATCATGGACCGAGGAAAAACAACAGCCCTCATCCTCCTTGACCTCTCTGAGGCATTCAACACAGTCTCCCACAGCATGTTCATCAGAAAACTACACAAGATCAAATTCCAAGGACCCGCACTCAGCTGGTTCTGCTCCTTCCTCACAGGAAGAGCCCAGAAAGTCTTCATAAGTGTTTTACAAGATATGGAAAGCTGCATAGATTTGAGCCTGCTGCAAGCAATGTTTTCTTTTTTTTAATATCAGGGAGGTCAACAGTAAAAGCTGTCTCAGCAGACCATAAAACAGCCCCACTCACAGCCACAAAACACAGAGATTGCACACTGACATTTCAGACCAGCCCATCCGACACTGTCTGATTGCTGTATAGGCCATTTCGATCCTGTAAGAGAGTAAAAACATGATCTGCGGAGTCCCCCAGGGATTATCTCTCAGCCCAACCCTGTTCAACATCTACATGACTCCACTATCCAATATCATCCGATCCCAAGGCACCACCTGGCGGCCGATAGAATTAGGGACATCAACACCCACTACCATGCCAAAAGTCTAGGGGTCAAACTGGACAACAAACTCAACATGACGACAGGCACAAGTCAACTCAGTGAGTGCTGCCTACTTCCAAATTGTACGTATGCTATGAAAGATCTTCAAGTAGCTGCCACAAAACACCAGATGAACTGTCACCCAAGCATTTATCACAGAAGGCCCGACTATGGCAACACACTTGCACCAGAAATGATAAGCAACTCCTACACAGACTTCAGACCATACAGATAGCTGCCACAGAATTCATACTAATCCTTTCTTACCACACCCACATCTCACCTCACCTTATGGTGCACCACTGGTTATCCATCCACAAACAGACAATTCAGACTCCTGACACACATCTACAAAGCTCTTCACAACACCGTACCAGCATACCTAAACAACAGCATACACTTTCACCAGCCTAATAGACTCCTACGGTTTCACTCACACACACACCACTCTCACATTCACAAAAGCAGACCAGGAGGTTGCTCTTTCTCCTACATTGCACAGAAAGCATGGAACAACCTCCCACAACACATCAGGGCCTAATCCTCACTGCTTAATTTTTTCAAGAATCTGAAGGCCTGGCTCTTCTAATAACTCTGTGGGCTCTACACCTGCTCAAGCGCCTGAATACCCTCAGAGGTGATTAATGTGCTCTACAACCCGACACACACCATACCATAACATAACATATTTTAAATCACTTTGTCTAAATTAGAGTGTTTGTGTGCAGCTGACACTGCTAAAGCAGGTGTTTTAATAAAAATATTAATGAGTATGCATGCATTCTGAGTAATGGATTTGCATAGAAAATGTAAAAATATAGAAAAAATAAGGCACACATTTGAAAATGTGTACATGTGAGTGGCTGCCAATGTTCACGAAGTATACTGATTAAAGGCTTATTAATATGAAACATGAAGCTTATGTTTTATTAATGTAGTAATATGTTGTATTAAGGGTTATGCATTGTTAGAAATGGGGTCTTTGGTTGGCAGTCAGGTTACCCCCTGTCCTAGCAAGAACCCTCACTCTAGTCAGGGTAAGTCACACACAATCCAAATTATCCTGTGCCCACCCTCTGGTAGCATGGCACTGAGCAGTCAGGCTTAACTTAGAAGGCAATGTGTAAAGTATTTGTGCAATAAATCATACAATAACACAATATAGCACCACAAAAATACACCACACAGTGTTTAGAAAAATATATAATATTTATTTGTATATTTGCAGGTCAAAACGATAAAAGATGCAATAAGAAAATGTAAAGATATCACTGGAAAGTGATATAAAGGGGGTCATTACGACCTTGGTGGTCTTGTAAAAAGAGCGCCGAGGCCGCAGGAGACAGAATACCGCCATTGCCGGTGGTGTTCCTGGCTCCCTATTATGACATTTCCACTGGGCCAGCGGATGGTAACAGCGTTACCGTCCGCTGGCCCAGCGGAAATGTCACATCAACATTGCTGCCGGCTCATAATAGAGCCGGCAGCAATGCTGATGTGCAGTGGGTGCAGTAGCACCCATCGCACATTTAAATGCGCAACGGGGCTATGCCTGGGGGCCCCTGCACTGCCCATGCCAAGTGCATGGGCAGTGCAGGGGCCCCCAGGGGCACCCCAAGTCCCCTTACCGCCAGCCTTTCAATGGCGGTGTCTACCGCCACAGACAGGCTGCGGTCGGAGACTCATAATCTCCGAAAGGGGCCGCAGAGGAGGAGATGCGTGGAAAATGGTGTGTGCGTCCATTTCGCCCCTTCACACACAGACTTGCGTCGTTATTTTCCACGCGGGGAAGACGTTGCATGGATTTCCTGCATGCGGATGGGCCTCCTCTTCGGGTTGTGGGGTTTTCAGATGCCCCGGGGTCTGTGCGTGGAATCCTGGACTTGTTGGTAAACTCTGCGTTATTCCGGTGGGCGATGCGGGGAAATTTCTCCCTCACAGAAGGCGCTGCGTCGATTTCCCCTCTGGGAGTCGGGCGGCGTCATCCCAGGTCAGCTCTGCGTCGATCTGGTGGGCCGTGTGTCGAAGTTCCGGTCGCACCGCAGGCGCCGCGTCGATCTTTTCCTTGCGAAGTCGAGCGGCGTCTGCCGCCATCAGACCAGGGAGCAGTGTCTCTGATTAAGGCCTGACCGCAGAGGAAAGGAGAGAGAAGAGGGAGTTCCAATTGCAAATGGCAAGACTGAAAATTGATGCTCAACAGAAGGAAAGAAGGGCAGAGGGAGAAGCACAAGCAGCTGAGAGAGCCTTGGCTGAAAAGAAACGTTTGTTGGCTCATGTACTGAGTCTCAAGGAGCTGGATCTTAAGGCAAAACAATCTGAATCCAGCAGTAATGGTGGCAGCATACAGACAGGACCTGCAGGAGAAAAGGTGGTTTGTATACCCAAAAATGTGGTGCCCAGTTTTGTGGTGGGAGATGACATAGATAAATGGCTAGCTGCTTATGAAGTTGTACTAAGGGCTCATGGGGTTCCTGAAGGGCAATGGGGTACAGCTATGTGGAATTATGTGGCATCATTGGGGAGGGACACACTTCTCACATTGGACACAAAGGATCAAAACACACACCCACATCAGAAAGCTATTTTACTTGCCAAGTTCGGGCTGACCCCTGAGAAATACCGTCAGAGGTTCAGGGATAGCACCAAACTGTCCACACAAACATGGGTAGATTTCTTTGACTTTTCCAGTAAGGCACTGAATGGATTGGTGCAGGGCTGCAAAGTAGATGATCACACAGGATTGTATAATTTGATTCTGAGAGAGCATATGCTCAGTATGTGTTTTACAGAGTTGCGCCAGCACCTAGTAGACAGTAAGCTGACTGATCCCAGGAAGCTTGCTGAGGAGATGGACCTCTGGACTAGTACCAGAGTGTCCAGAAAGGTATCTGGGGGGGACACCCACAAAGGTGGTCAGGGTTCCCATCAGAAGAAAGAGGAGGGAGAAAAACTTAAAAACAAGGAGTTCTCAAAAGACCCCCAAAATAGTTCCCAAGGGAGTAGTGGTAACCAGTCCCGGTCTGATTCCAAAAGGAGAGGTTTTACCGACCATAAAACAGGGATGTTCGTACCCCAATGTGTAGAGTGCAATAAGTATGGGCACTCTGAGGGCGACTCCAAGTGTCCCAAGAGGGCACACCCCACCAAAGGAGGGCAGACACCTGGGTTGGCTATCGTAGCGCTCGGGGAGGAGATGGTCACAGTCAGTTTTGGGGAGCAGACAGAGGTAACCCTAGTGTCCCTGGGGGATGCAGAGATGGTACCAAAAACCCACATGCCTGGCAATACTTTCAAGTATAGGCAGTGGGTCACCATCAATTGGCAAAGGGTGGAGGCTCTGCGTGACACAGGAGCCATCATGACTACTGTCAAGGGTCAGCTGGTGTCAGCAGAGCAGGTCATCCCAAATACATTCCACCAAGTCATAGTCGCCGACAATCGTGAGAGCCACCTACCGGTAGCTCTGGTTCCCTTTGAGTGTGGGGGGGTCTCGGGTACTCGGCATTTAAAAGTACTTGCCAAGCCTAAAACTCCCCTTTTTCTACATATAAGTCACCTCTAATGTGTGCCCTAGGTAACCCCTAGAGCAGGGTGCTGTGTGGGTAAAAGGCAGGACACGTACCTGTGTAGTTTACATGTCCTGGTAGTGTAAAACCCCTAAATTCGTTATTACACTACTGTGAGGCCTGCTCCCTTCATAGGCTAGCATTGGGGCTGCCCTCATACATTGTTGAAGTGGTAGCTGCTGATCTGAAAGGAGTAGGAAGGTCATATTTAGTATGGCCAGAATGGTAATACAAAATCCTGCTGACTGGTGAAGTTGGATTTAATATTACTAATTTAGAAATGCCACTTTTAGAAAGTTAGCATTTCTCTGCACTTAAATTACAATCCACGTCTGGCTGGGTTTAGTTGACAGCTCCTTGTGCATTCACTCAGACACACCCCAAATACAGGGTACTCAGCCTCACTTGCATAGATCTGCATTTTGAATGGGTCTTCCTGGGCTGGGAGGGTGGAGGGCCTGCTCTCACACAAAGGACTGTCACACCCCCTACTGGGACCCTGGCAGACAGGATTGAACTGAAAGGGGACCTGGTGCACTTCTAAGCCACTCTTTGAAGTCCCCAGGCACATTTGTGTATAAAACAGAGCCTCTGCCCTACCACCTCAGACACTTCCTGGAGAAGAAACCTAAACCAGGACCTGCACCCTAACAAGACGAACTGCCTGGCTACCTAAAGGTCTCACCTGACTGCTTTCTACAGAGGACTGCTGCCTTGCTGTTGCCCTGCTGTCTTGCTGCTCTCTTGCTTTGCTGCAGAAGTGCTCTCCAAGGGCTTGGATAGAGCTTGCCTCCTGTTCCCTGAAGTCTCAGGACCAAAAAGACTTCTCTCTTGCAACTGGACTCCTTGTGAGGTGAAAAATGTGACGCACAGCTTGCTCCGCAGTGAAAAATTCACTGCACGCCGAACTGGGACGCCGCCGCTCGACTTTGCAAGGAAAAGATCAACGCGGCGCCTGTGGTGCGGCCGGAACTTCGACGCACGGGTCACCAGAACGATGCACAGCCGACCTGGGACGATGACGCCCAACTCCCAGAGGGGAAATCGACGCAGCGTCTGCTGTGAGGGAGAAATTTCCCTGCATCGCCCACCGGAACAACGCAGAGTTTGCCAACAAGCCCAGAATTCCACGCAGAGACCCCGGGGCGTCTGAAAACCCCACAACCCGAAGAGGAGGCCCGTCCGCATGCCGGAAATCGACGCAACGTCTTCCCCGCGTGGAAAATAACGACGCAAGTCCGTGTGTGGAGGGGCGAAACCGACGCACACACCATTTTCCACGCTTCTCCACCTCTGTGGCCCCTTGCGGAGATTTTTCACTCAAACCAGGTACTTTGTGCTTGAAAGAGACTTTGTTTGCTTTTAAAAGACTTAAGACACTTTATACCACTTTCCAGTGATATCTTTAAATTTTCTTATTGCATCTTTTATTGTTTTGACCTGCAAATATCCAGATAAATATTATATATTTTTCTAAACACTGTGTGGTGTATTTTTCTGGTGCTATATTGTGTTATTGTATGGTTTATTGCACAAATACTTTACACATTGCCTTCTAAGTTAAGCCTGACTGCTCAGTGCCAAGCTACCAGAGGGTGGGCACAGGATAATTTGGATTGTGTGTGACTTACCCTGACTAGAGTGAGGGTCCTTGGTTGGACAGGGGGTAACCTGACTGCCAACCAAAGACCCCATTTCTAACATGCATTATGTATTAGCCTTATTAATTGTAGGCATTAACTTAGCAGAGGTCTTGGCCTAGTTGCACGGCCTCATGTTAAGATGTACTTCTAAACCGATTAATAAAACATTTGCTTAGAGTATTAAATTGTGATATTCCACTGTGCTGATGAAATGTGCTTGTAGCTAAAAGTCTATTCTCATGAGAACCGATTGCTAGAAGATGCTGTTGTTGCTAAACGTAACATTATGAGTGTAATATGGGTAAGACTGACTTTTTCAGGAGGAGAACAATAGAGACACTGACTGGAGTATAAGCTGCAACAATGTTGTTACCTGACGAGCCGGATGATGAGGACATTACAAGAGAAGCCAATCAGCGACATGTGAACCGAGCACTGGTAGAAATTATAGATTTGATATTTTAGTTTTATTGGACAAAGTGTGAACATGCGATCCTTTGACCAATAGGGACTTGGGAAGTCGTTTTAGGAAATCTAACTTAGCCGGACTGCACCAAGAGGAGATGCGCCATTCTCCCCATTCATCTTGAGGGGTTACCTCTATTCTTTCAAACTGCTTAAAGACTTTGCATTTTCTGAACTTTGATGCTGAATCTTGATGCCTTTCTGACCGAAATGATGTCCTGATGACAAAGACTATTTTAGCTTACCGATTCATTTGAGGAGAGATATATTACTACTAATGTGTTTCTTAAGACTATTTGCTTTTTCTTTCTAGGTACCAACCACACTATTTTGATAAAGCCATAGTTAGATGTTTTCCAAATTGTGTTTAAAAAATTATTTTGCATGAAGCCCAACATGTTGATGCTAATCTGGTGTTAGAGAAGGATTCCTCACTAATGAAGATCACTATATGGAGTAACTTTTGATGTCTTTTCTTTATTGAAATATAAATGTATGTGATATCAGTTTGTGCCATTGTTATTAATTTGCACCATAACCTTAGAATGTGTAATTGTTCAAGCTTTGATTAGATTAAGCTTCTTTCGCTGCTTTGGACAGCCAGTGATGTTTCTGTATGTGTATTATTTGAATTGAGATTATTTTATATGACATTAGCATTGTCAATATAGAAAAATAAATATTCTAACTTTTACTAAAAGCTTTGATTAGATTAAGCTTCTTTCACTGCTTTGGACAGCCAGTGATGTTTCTGTATGTGTATTATTTGAATTGAGATTATTTTATATGACATTAGCATTGTTAATATAGAAAAAACAATATTCTAACTTTTACTAAAAGGTGTGGTTATTCACTGACTCCAATTGATTACTAGTGCTATTGATTATTGATGATTGCTATTGTTAATGATTGATTATTGATTATTGATTTGCATGTACTGGAGTTATGGTGGGAACATCTTAATTGCGATTCAAAAGGTTCATAGACCTATTCCTGTCCCCTTGTAAATTTGCTTATAAAGGTCAGACGCGCTAACAACACCACATGAAGCAGAACTTCATAATTTGTCCCATTTCTTATTGGAATTGTGGAGGGAACCATTGGTGCCTCTTTAGAAACTGAATTTGAGAGTGCTATTGGATTATATTTTCCCTGGATAACTTCAGGATAAGATGCCCTGGGGATCGCTTTTTATTGGATGTGATAAATAACTCCAGTTATGAGCTTCTGCATGAAAATTGGGCATTACAGGGAGATTTTGGTGCACTGCTCACCAAAATCAGCATGCCCCGAAATTTACAAGACATTTTTCACTTGGTAAATATCCACAGGTGTGGCCTGCTGAATTTTATCGGGGAAAAAAAACAACTGCCAGATTTGAACAACAGACATATAATTCCAACACCCAGGCTAACAGGTTTGCACAAGTGTGGGATTTAAGATGGTGCTATTAAGAGAGGCCTCGAGTGCTGCATTCTATCATGGTATTTCACTTTCAGACTTCAGGAGTGTAAGATGATTCCTACTTTGAGTGCAGGAGTCATCTAAAAGCTCTTTTAGTTCACAGTTAGTTTGCCTCTGTCTTTAGGAAAGTGTTTTGCCTCCCTGATGGTGGGGGTTGAGAACTTGTTCTGTAATTTGTGTTCTTGAATTGTAACAATTTAGCTATTTCAGCGAACTCAATTTCTCCAAAACCGATGTTTGCTCATACATTTCCCTCTTGATTCTAAGCATTAAAAATAAAAAAAATATTGTCCACTGGACCTCTTATTTCACAACTTGCAAGTGTTTAGTGAGATAAAAATGCACTTGAACCTCAATATTTGTCCACTAAATCTCATGTATTTCTTAGTTTCAGTTGGTTTTTAATACGCTTTTTGTTGTACATTTACCTTTGCATGCACATATATTAAATTGTATTAACGCCCTTTGCTATTCGCGGACTTCTCTGTCAGTTTACAAAATACTAACTCAACACACTAACACTGAGAGTGAGACTGACAAATGTTTACAATAAGCGGGTAATGTAGTCAAATAAACACAAACAGAATAGGGTTGCCACGTTATAATAAAATAACCCTGCAATTAAAAATGTTCATCACTTAATTTCCCATGGAAAATAATGCTTCCCTACATTTTTGTATTTTGTATTCTATTCTATTTTTGTTGGTTGCAGTGCCATTTATTGGTGTGTTCATGTTGACTACTGAGATGTATTGGTGCTGCTGCGCACGTGAGGGCCATCGTGGCATGTCATTTAGTTTGCTGATTGAACCTGTCGTCCTTTTTCCTGGTAGAAGGTGCATGTTGCGTGTAGGAGCCACTCCTCTCGTGAAAAGAGAGAATATAATGACCACAGGGCATGTGCGAAAATCCGTAAGTTTGGGTGAACATGTATCGACTCGTATTTTTCATATGGTGAGTTAGTGAAATGTATGTTTTATCCAACTTTGCGTGCATGAATTGTTTGAACACATTCAGTTGCCCCATAAAGTACATATCATAGGACTGCTTGGAAATAATGCATGTACATTCCGTTTGTTGCCTCCTTTGGCTGTTTCCTTTCAGGTTTAGATTGCCTTTGTGTCATGATTCTGAGATTGTTGAACCGACTTTGCTTCCTTTTTAGGTCAAGCGCACAAGCTCTTTGACCTGTTGTAAGAACTGTGGGCTTTTAACCACGGCAACCTCACGCCCATCACTTTCACTCGTTGGTGGGGTTGCCGATCGAAAATCCTTTGTTCTCATTGGTAAATGCTTTACGTTTGTCCCTCCTTGGGGTGGTTTTGTTACCGCCTTGCAGACTGCACATTTCATTTTCAATTTATGTGGCAAGAAAAGTCCAGTTATAAATTTACAACGCTAATAGCTCTAACCCGACCAAACGCGAGACCCATTGCATTGCAAATGCTTGTTGTGTCTTGCATGCATTCGTTTTTTTGCAGCTGTGCATGGCTAGCATCACACCTGTTTAGCAACCCCTAACAATATATATTTGCGAGGTTACATATTTTATTTCTTTTGATTTTTTGTTTGCTTTGTTCCACACTTTCATTTCAATGTGTCTTAGGCACTAGGAAGGCTACCTTAATGACAATCAACGTCAGTGAAGACAAACTGCTATAGACACCTGGGGATGTGAAACTTACCCACCACCAAAGTTCTGGAATGCAAGGTTGTTATAAGTGTGTGGATAGCCATACAGCAAGCTGCATGTTGCTGAATGCAGTATAATTACAATGTGTATATATACTGTTTTTCTAGAACCTACCTGGGTATCTTCAAAGCCAGTTGTTCCCTCATCACCATCCCCTACAATTAGCCAGTAACTGAGCCTGTACACATCTAGTTCCTCTCTCAGGTAGACTAATGGGTTTGACATGGGTGGGTAGTCACAGACAGAGGTTGTTACTTGCGTTGCTTGTTATTGATGCTATTCTTTCTCTTTAGAGTACATCAGCGGTTCACTATAGTCCATTCAGAGGGACGCCATTCAAGATCTTTTCCTCTTGCCATGGCCTTTCTTCCTTATTTATTATATACTGGTAGGCGGTCAGGGTTGTGGAAAGGGGTCATATGATCTCTGTGAGACCACGCTGCAGACTCCCCAACAAGGTTTGGGGAGGTGTGACCAAAGGCAAAGCCCAAGGTAATTGCCTCACCCAGCCAATATGAGTCATGAGTAAGTCACACTACAAGACATTGCTGCTATGCTAGCAAAAATCCTGGTAGAAAAACAGAGGTTACGTCAAGACGTTACATTACTACAGACACAAATAAGTGCAGAGCCTACTGGTGCTTGGAGTGCCGATCCAGCAACCAAACCTAAACAGAAATATTTGCTTAAGCCCCCTGCATTTACACCTGGTGGGGCCATTTCTCACACTGTACCAACGCTTTCTAAGGCTCAGGCTGGGCCTCCTGCCAAATTGGAAGAAGGGGCCACGAGCGGGCATACATGAGTGCCACCTTTGTCATCTGGCGGTAGAAAACTTAGTGCATGTGGTCTGCATTTGCCAGGCACTGGCTGTAGAAAGAAAACGCTTTCTGAAAAAAGAACTAAACGGCCTAGGGATTAGATCCTGTAGACAAGCACTAATTGAAGCATTCAACCCACAAAACACCATATTGAATATTAGATTGGTTCAATTTTTGGACATCTATTCCGGTAAAATAATGTCTGCTGGAACAAGCCTGTGATAGGGAGGGCGCAAATAGAGCCATAATATACCTACTCTGAGTAAACACATCAAAGAAAGAAAGGTAATTTGGTAACTTCGCCACACTGCAAGACTGCTATGAAGTCCTGCACCAGAATCCAGAGTCAAGTAGGATTTTGTTTACATTTGTGAAATACATTTAGCTCTTTCCAGTTTTATAAATTTATGTAATTCATATGTTTCAGTGTATTAACATGGTTCTGTCAAATTTTATGTTGAAGGATTACTTTTATGGTTTTAATTAACTAATAAAATAAACATTCTCTCTCTCACACTGTATGAAGTACCCCAAGTGTTCCAACTCAAATACAGGTGGTTACACCTCATCCCATCCCATTAGCCGCCCCTGAGCACTTTTATGGTGATAGTAACAAATAGGGTATCTTTGTTCACCAGTGTCATCTGCATTTCATGGCCCATTCAGCGGCGTTCCCTGATGATGCCTCCAAGGTTGCTTTGTCCTCTCATATTTATGTGGTGATGCATCCCAGTGGTCCATTCCTTCTGTGGAAAATGATGACCCAATTCTGTACAACCTCATAGTCTTTAAGGATACCATGCAGAGAATGTTTGCTTGGCATACCATTGTACAGGCAGAAGACTAAAAAGTCATCCCTCTTAAACAGAGTAGTTTGGATTTATTAGAATATGTCACCACCTTCAGTTTTTTGGTGATCAAGATGGGATGGCCAGAAACCAAGAAAATGTCAGTGTGCGACCATGGTCTGTGTGATGAATTAATTGACCTAATAGGGCAGATGTCAGACCTACCAAGCGAAATTGTACGTTTACTGATTTGGTAGTTAGACTGAATTATCGATTGCTAGAATGAAAATCTGAGAAAGGGAGATTTGAAGAACCTAGGATTGTGGTGGCCAGGGATAAACCGAAGAGTGATACTGAGAACTTGGATAGTCCTGAACCTATGCAAATACGTGGGCCTCTAACCTGGGACTAAAAAGAAAATAGACGAAAACTAAATCTATGCTTGTCGTGTGGCCGAAGCAGTAATTTTGTAAAAGAATGCCCAGTGAAACCAGCTACGGCCAGGATAACAAGGCCTAGCACATTGTCAATTGTTTCTGTAGAGCCAGCGGGAACCGAGCAAGCTCAGTAGGAGTCAAGGTCAGCCTGCTGGCTTTATCTTCTAAACCGACTTGGATGAACATGCCTTACATGTTTCTTCATCACTTCAGCATGGCTGTTACTTTAGCCTCCATGGTTGGTTGCCCTTGACACATAAACGCTCTTATTGATTCAGGGGCAACTGGATATTTAATCAATACCCAATTCCTGGTCCAATTGGGTATCGCTACCGAAGCTAAGGACGAACCTGAAACCAGGAAGGCGGGAGATGGGAAGGATTTACCCTTGGGACTTGTATGATTCATAACTGGAAGTACTAGTTATGTTGTATGACAATGACCACCAAGAAAACATTGTTTTTGATGTGATAGGCGCACCACAGTTTAAACTCATAATGGGTCTTCCGTGGCTCACCAAACATAATCCTCAAATAGACTGGGTATCCAGAGTCATCACTCTGGGTTCATTCTATTGTATGTCCTCTTGTTACCATGGTTATCAGAAAACTCCTACTAGGTCTATCCAAGCACAATCATTTCCATTAGCAGTAACGGGTACCATAACAGAAGGTACCGTAGCTGGGGAGTATGCAGACCTAATGGTGGTTTGATAAAAAAGGAGCCAACACCCTAATACCCCCATTAGGAGTCTGACTGTCACAAAGACCCAGTCCAAGGGGCCAAGCTGCCTTGCAGCAGAATTTATACTCTCAATGGGAAGAGAACAAACATCTGTGCAAGTATCTGGACAAGTTCCTAGAAAATGGGTTTATACGTCATTCTTAATCCCCGTATCTTCTCCTCTTTTTTTGTTGATCTTCACCCTTGCATAGACTACCACGCAGTTAACAGATATAACGGTGAAGAACCATTATCCGCTACCCTTGATCCCAAGTTTGTTAGATCAGGTAAAAAACGCTAATATTTACACTAAGTTGGATCTGCATGGAGCATACCATCTTGTTAGAGCCCGAGAGGGTGACGAATGGAAGAAGGCATTCCAGGCCAAATACGGACTTCATGAGTTTCAAGTCATGCCTTTAGGCCTCTATAATTCTTCCTCCGCTTTTCAACATTTCATTAATAAAGCTCTGAGACTATACATCAAAGTATGTTGTGTCGTTTACATCGACAGCATACTGATTTACTCCAGTGGTATGTCGGACCATGTTCAGCACGACCGTGCAGTGCTACAGCAGCTACACACCCATGGTATTTATGTAAAGCTGGAGAAAAACGTATTACTTTTCACTGAGGTGAATTTTCTAGGGTATATCCTAAACCTTGATGGGATTGGCATGGACACAAAGAAGGTGGAGTCTATTCTGCTATGGCCATCCCTGACTTCATTGAAGTGGTTCAGAGCTTTGCCAGTTTTTTTAGGCGTTTCATAAACAATTACTCGGGACCATAACCCCCATCATTTGCCTCTTCCGTAAGTGTCTAAACTACATTTGGAATCAAGATGCAGAACAGGCCTTCAAAACCCTGAAATGAAAATTTACTACAGCTCCAGTTTTGACACACCCAGATCCGGAACAACCATACATCGTGGAGGTGGATGATTCGCAAACTGCGCTGGGGGGGTATGTTATCCCTATGAGATAGGAAAACAGGACAGTTACACCCCATAGCATACCATTCACGCAAACTATTCCATGCAGAACATTACTATACGATTGCTGACTGCAAACCATTAGTCATTAAAGATACCTTTGTGGAATGGCTGCATTATCTAATGGATGGTAAACACCCAGTGACCATTTACACTGATCACAGAAATGTACACTTCCTTCGGTCAGTGAAAGGCATTAACAGCACGACAATTAAGATAGATCATATGTTTAAACAAATACAATTTTGTGATTACATACCATCCCACTAAATAGAACACCAAAGTTGATGCCATTTCTAGAATGGGTGAGAAAGATGAGTCACTGATCCAACAAAAAAACAACCTGTCATACTTCCACACTGTTTTCAGAGTTTGATTCTTAGTGCTACGTTTTTACCTGATTTACATAAAAGCATAAGCAGTAGGGCACCGATTGATTGGGTTTGCGATATCCCTAATCGCAAGTATGAAGACAGACTCCTCTACTTCAATATCAAATTGTTTCTACCCACATTAGAACACCAATATTAAAGGATGTATCTATGTTACTATCACATCATGACCAATCATCCAGGACACCATAAGACCCTAGAACATACACAGCGACCTTTCTGGTGGCCCTCAATGTCCGAGGATATCCAGGAATACATTGCCCAGTGCTCTATCTGTGCACAGAGCAAAACCTCTCATGTACCCACAGTCGGTCTATTACATCGTATTCAAGTACCTCCAAGGCTGTGGCAAACCGTATCCATGGAGAACAGATAGTGCGTCTCAATTAATATCCTGCTTCTGGGGTGAGTTATGTGGATCTCTGGACACGTTTAAGGCCCTCATATCATAAAAAAATCGTTCCAAAGTGGGAAAATATATATAGTACAAGAAGGATCCAATTTATTAGGCTGGCAACACCAGAAAGAACTGAGAATTAAGTTGGATCCTAACAATCCAGAACAAGTTATGATTATCAACATACCTAACTCAGAAGCACAAATATTTCAGGAATTCCCAGAGGTTTTGAATGAGAAATTAGGTTTGCTAAAAGATTTCCAGGACAAAATCAAATTGAAACCTAGCTCTAAGCCCGTAGTACACAAAACCAGGCCTATACCCCATTTACTCAAGGATGCCCTTGCAAAAGAACTGAACAGATTGGAATCCATGTGAATTATACAATCCATTGAAAGCTCAGAATGGCTACCCACCATTGTTATCGCAAAAAAAAAAATCATAGCAATGACATCAGAGGTTGCATCGACCTTCGAGATTTAAACAAAAATATTTGGATTGAGAAACGCCCTCTTCCCAGAATTCATGAGATGTTAAGTATTATGGGTGAAGCTGTGTGTTTCTCTCTCCTTGATTTATCTAATGCTTATCACCAAGTAGAATTGCATCCTGAATCCAAATGGCTAACTGCCTTTAGCACCCCCTTAGGTACTTTTATGTTTAACAGAATGTCATTTGGGTTGGCGTCAGCCGCTGCTATTTTCTAGAAAATCATGCAGCGCATTTTATGGGGCACTCCCGAAACTCTTTGCTTCCAGGATGACATCCTAATTTATGGAGCCTCAGTTGAAGAACATAACATATATCTAAAAAACGTACTTAATAAATTAAAATCTGAAGGGCTTACATTAAAAAGAGAAAAGTGTCAAATTGGGGTGAGTACAGTGGAATATTTGGGGCATACTATTTCTAAAGATGGATTTAAACCTAAAACATGCCTAGTGGAAGCTGTTAGAAAAGTAAATGTGCCCGAGAATAAAGAGGAACTTAAGTCATTTTTGGGTCTTGCAGAATTCATGGCGAAATGTGTTAAGAACTTCTCTGAACTCACATATGACCTAAGAGATTTACTGAAAAGTCACATTCCCTTTAAATGGTCTGAAAACCATGAATTTACTTTCCAGTGAGTAAAACAGGCCATACTAGCAGCACCATATATGTGCACTTTTGACCACAAACGGAAAACTGTCCTCTCTATGGATGCTAGCAGGAAGGGATTAGGAGCGACTTTATCTCAAATCATAGAGGGGAAGGAAAGAATTGTGGCTTTTGGATCCAGGACCCTTAGCAAAGCAATATGCAATTACTCAGTAATTGAAAGACAAGCCCTAGCTTGCTTCTGGGCAGTTAAACATGTCAAGTTCTTTCTATGGGGCACACAATTTTACATCCATACAGACCACAATCCTCTAGTCTACGTATTTTCCACAAAAGGGTCTTTCAATAGCACTCCAAGGATCGCTAAATTGATTCTGGCCCTTGAAAGCTTTTGTTTTAAGGTAGAATATCTCCCCGGTAATAAAAACACTGCTGCTGACTTCTTATCTAGAGCTCCTTTAGATAGAAGGGAGGACTATGAAACTCCAGAATATCCCGTCATGAGAGTCAAAACACCCTCTATTACTAGTGAAGAATGGATTTCTGCATATCAGCAAGATGAATCCTTATCCATGCTGAAATCATTCACTACAGAAGGTTGGCCAATCTCGAGAAAGGATGTCAATGACGACATCAAAAGTTACTGGGAGATAAGATATGAAATCAATGAAAACAATAACTTCTTGTTTAGGAACAACAAAATAATACCCCCATTAAACTTAAGGCATAAGATAATTACGCTTGCCCACGAGGGTTACTTGGGCAGAAGCTTAACTAAATCCCATGTTAGGGAAGAGTATTGGTTCCCCTAGTATGGATTCTATGGTAGAAGCTGAGGTGAAAGATTGTTCTCTTTGTGCAAGCAGTGTCAAATCAAGAATGATTCGTAAGATTCCTATTTCTCCTGTGTCCATTCCGGGTAAACCTTGGGAAAAGTTATCTCTGGATATCATTGGACCATTCAATTTGTCAGGAGTACTAATATGCTGTGCTTTTGTGTTAATTGATTACCATTCTCATTGGATTACTACAAAGATGATCAATCATATTAATACTGAGTCACTAATCAGTTTTCTGAAAGACGTATTTTCAATTGCAGGCATACCAGCTACCATTATCACGGATAATGGTGTTCAATTAACTTCATCAGCAATGAAGGACTTCCTTACTCTTCCCAACATTAACCACTTTACTACAGCTTTATATTGCCCATGAGCAAATGTTCTAGTTGAAAGAGTCAACCGTATGATCAAAGAATGTATTCAACTAGTCAGCATTAATCATTTAAATGTTGAGAATACTATTCGAGACATGCTATGGGCATACCACACTACACATAATTCCATTACTAAAATGTCCCCATTCTCAGCACTAAAGGGCAGAAAACCCAGCACAAAGTTCTTTCCCACTTGGTTAGGAGGAGGGGATAAGGTTGTGCGTGCCTTCCCCAATACAAAAGACAAAATATCTTTACACTAAGACAAATATAAAAAGTATTATGACTTCAAACACGGGCAAAAACACCAAATGTGGAAAGTGGGAGATTGGGTGTATGTTAAAAAACCTATGGGAAAAGCACAAAATATATGGGACCTTTACGTATTACTAAGGTCAAACACAATGTGGTTGTATTGGAAAATGGTCAATGTTGGAGTCTGAATAGGATAGTCAAACGGGAATCCCCTGCTAGCTTCAATAGAAAACACCCCTATGAAGCCAGCTGGAGCAGAAAGGACATGTCAGATCAAAGTATGGAAGTGGACTTCTCTAAAAAAACAAGTGGTAGACAAATCCAAACTCCTGTTTGGCATAAGGACTATGATTTTAACACATGATTCTTTGTGCACCAATATAATCCTTTGGCATCATTTCTTGTGGGTGGTTACTCTTTCTCATAGTTAACCAAATAACTTGGACGGTTCTTTTTGTAATAATCTTTCCTCTCAGAAATAAGAATCATTCACGTTGGTTTATTGGATTCTCATTTTCCTTTTACCTTTCCATCATCAGGTCTTAACCTTTATTTTTGTTTATTTTTAGGAAGAAAGATGTGTTGTTATTTATTATTATAACATGCTTAATCAATTGTTAGGAATAAAATAGTATTTTCATATTTCATGTTTTAAGTATTAAGAGCTTGACTAGTATATACTTAAATTGTATGTTCCACCACCCCCAGCCCCTTTAGAGTTAGTACATTCCAATGGTTGACAGCAGTGGACAGGAGCTGACAATAGAATGTTGAGGACCTGAGAGGGAAACGGCTGTATGAAGATGGAGCAGTAGAGATGGAAATAAAGACCCATGTTTGAAGGAATAAGACTCTACTTTATTACAACAACGTTCATCTCTCCTCTGTCTACCACCCACAAATGAATAGCCAGGCAGAGAAAACCAATCACAACATAGAGCAACATCTGCAATGTTTGTTGCTCACTGATGAAAAGGAATGGTCAGAGGTGTTGTGGGCAATAGAATTTGCCTACAATAATACAGAACACACATCCCTTGGTATGTCTTCCTTTTATTGTCTTCAAGCCATCATTCACATGTAGTGCCCTAGATAACACCCAACTATAGACTCCTGCCCATGGTATAGGAATTCCACACCACACTACATACCCAATGGAAACAAGCAAGATTCTAACTTGCTAAAGCTAAGGAAACAAAAAATAAAGCAGACACACACCACCAACAAGAACCACCGTATGCAGTAAGGGAAAAAGCGTGGATTTCCATAAAGAATTTGAACCTACACTTGTCTAAAAAACTATTACCACAATACCTGTGGCCTATACCATTTCCAAAGTCCTTAACAAAATATCCATGGAGTTAGAACTGCCTCCTGTAATAAGGACTCACCCCACCTTCCATAACTCCCTGTTAAAAAGGGTACATCCTGGCAGCCGAGTACAGAACCCTCCACTCCCTGAACTGATTGATAACCACATAGAATATATGAGGTACATTCCATTCTGGATTACCGTAGGACCAAAGGCAGATTATTCTATCTGGTGGATTGGAAGGGATGCAGTCCTGAGAAACATTCATGGGAGCCACTGTTTCATGTATGCCATGCCCCTCATTTTGTTTGCACTTTTCATGCCTGACACCCTCTAACACCCTTTCCAGTACCTCCTATATTGGGGCTTCTATCTCAGGTGAGGGTATTGTCATGATTCTGGGATTGCCATGGAGACTACGGGAGGCGATATAATGCGTAGTGTGTAGATGTGTGCGAGTGTTTGGAGGAGCTGCGTGCTGCTTGACTTCCTTTTGCCAATCACGGCGGTTAGCAGTATAGTGGTTTAGAAGTTGGGATCTCATAAGATCTCAGCAGGTCCCGAAGTGCTTCTGGGTTGTGACATCTGAAGACACGCATTTAAGGTACCTTCACAGCCCCAAAGCCTCTTTGCCTCTGTTTTGTTCCGCAGGAGTGGCTCCGTCATCTTGCAGGGGTTTCCTTCCCTTTGATGTTGCATGAGTTGCCGCCGCCATCTCTTTCTCTTGAAGCTGCAAGAGCAGGGTTCCAGCTGCTGAGTGAGGCCAGCACTTGACTTAATATACCGCTGGAACCATTTCCCTTACACGCACCAGGAGCATGCTGTCTTCATCTGGCACAACTACTTTCTAATTTCCAAGCACATGCAAGACTGATCTCCCTTCCCAGGACCTCATAGTGCATGCATATGCATATATGGATGTACAGACTCATGTGGCTCATGGAGTACTCCACTCAGTGAGCTGTTGACCTGACTTTGCTTCCTTTTTGTTTCTTGCATCCATTCATCTTTTTTTAAGGCGTGCATGGATGGCACCAGAGTTATTTAGTAACCCTTGATAACATAAAATTACGAGGTTACATATTTTATTTCCTTGGAATTTTTGTTTGTTTTGTGCACACTTTAATTTCATTGTGTCTTACGCACCAAGAACGCTACCCCAATGGCAATCGATGTCAGTGAAGACAAACTGCTATAGAAACCTGAGGATGTGAAATTTACCACCTACTGAAATTCTGGAATGCAAGGTTGTTATTAGTGCATGGATAGCTATACAGCGAGCCGCATGTTGTTGAATGTAGTATACTTACAACATGTGCCTATGCTGTTTTTTTCTAGAACTTACCTAGGTATCTTCAAAGCCAGTCGTTCCCTCATCACCATCCCCTACAATGAACCAATAATGGAGCCTGCATGCATCTGGTTTCTCTTTCAGGTAGACTAACAGGTTTGGCATGGGTAGGTTCTCACAGACAGAGGGAGTTACTTGCTTTGCATGATATTGACATTAGTCTTCCTCTTTAGGGTACATCAGCGGTTCGCTACAGTCTATACAGAGGGACACCATCCAGGATCTTTTCCCCTTTGCTTTGGAATCTCTTCCTTGTTTATTATATACTGGTTTGAAGTCAGGGATTGCGGACAGGGTTCATATCGTCTCTGGGAGGCCACGCTGCAGACCCCCCGACAAGGTCTGCGGTGGTCTGACACTTTGGGGGTCATTCCGACCCCGGCGGTCAAGGACCGCCGGGGCCGGGGATGCGGGAGCACCGCCAACAAGCTGGCGGTGCTCCTCAGGACATTCTGACCGCGGCGGTTCAGAACAGGAAAACCGGCGGTCTCCCGCCGGTTTTCCGCTGTCCTGCAGAATCCTCCATGGCGGCACAGCTTGCTGCGCCGCCATGGGGATTCTGACACCCCATACCGCCATCCTGTTCCTGGCGGGTCGCCCGCCAGGAACAGGATGGCGGTATGGGGTGTTGTGGGGCCCCTGGGGGCCCCTGCAGTGCCAATGCCAATGGCATGGGCACTGCAGGGGCCCCCGTAAGAGGGCCCCACTTTGTATTTCAGTGTCTGCTTGGCATACACTGAAATACGCGACGGGTGCCACTGCACCCGTCGCACATACCCACTCCGCCGGCTCCATTCGGAGCCGGCTTCCTCGTGGGGAGGGGTTTCCCGCTGGGCTGGCGGGCGGCCTTCTGGCGGTCGCCCGCCAGCCCAGCGGAAAAGCCAGAATTGCCTCCGCGGTCTTTCGACCGCGGAGCGGCCATATGGCGGCTCCCTCCAGGCGGGCGGCTCCCGCCGCCCGCGGGGGTCAGAATGACCCCCTTTGTGTGCTGTTTATGTTGCTTCTTGGTTGTCCCTTTGTGTTCACTCTTCTCCTTAGCAGGTGCGTTTCTCTTCACTGATTGTTTTCTTTTTCTCTGAGGGGTATTTGTGTGTCCTGTCATTAATGGATCTAATCTTATCTTTCACTGTCATCACTTGGTTGGGTTGTGGTTTACAGCATATGATATCTGTTTAGTTAGATTGATTGGCATTTGTGACTGCCCAGAAGGAGGTAATGAATATGAGAGTTGTACGTCTCCCGGATGGATCGGTGTGCTTGCACATTTTGATTTCTGATGTTGAAACAGGCAGTAATTTTGTGGGTGTACCTGTGCATTTTGTTTTGCCCTTTTAGTATTTCAATTGTTGACCGATCGTTTTATGTTGAAAGGCATATGCCATCATTCGATGTTGTTAAGAAGGTCGTTCTGCCAAGTAATGTGTTGAATGCTTTGAATTGTTGATCGTGGAGGCTTTTGTGTAAGTTGTCTATTTGCCTGCACTTCGCACACACACTGACGCCTGGCTTTTGCTCCACAGACATCATAGCAACAGTTTTAGACAATTGTTTTGTGGTTGCAAAGCGCAGTTTACTGCTTGCATACTTACATCTAATGAGATTTCACAACCTGCTCGGTTGATAATCTTGAACATAAAACTGAGAATCTGGGAGAATAAAATGAAAGGGCTGTGCTGTCTGCCTCGAGCGCCGCAGGGTGACAACTTGGCAGGCAGCAGCTTAGTGCAGCATTCCCATTCCAGGCTGTACACCTCTCTATCTGCTTTTTTTAACAACCAAATTTATTGTGTCATAGCAACATAACAACCACCACATCCAGCCATTGCTGATTGACACAAAAAAGAGAAAACAGCATTATTACAGACATATTAGTAAGTCCACCGTTATCCACTGGGGCTCTCTATCTGTTTTATCCTCCTCAAGACAGATCAAAGCTTGTGTGGGAGTGCTTGCACCTGGAGAGGAAGGCCAAACCCCCTTCAATGGAGTCACTTTTGGGCGGGATTCTCCTTATATACTCTATGGCTCTGGGGGTCATCCGCTTTGGGCGAGCCTATCTATACCTCTATTTAACACATTTGTGGTCCTACAATATTTTCAGTAACAACCAACAGGCTGCCAGCCACCATATGTGCTATTAGGTCGTCCTGATTATATATGTTGAAATCTGCCCAAACAATTACAAGCCTCATGTTATACCCATAGAATGTGTCCATCATGTTGTACATGCACCAGAAGGCACCCAAAGAACTGAGCAACCACTCCTGATCTGTATTTTAGATCATGCAGTCAAATGAGCTGGCTCATTAGTCAGCATCAGGGCCATTAGGGTCACCTAATCTGGGATCCTTGTGAATCACCTTTGCTCACAGGATCCACCTCCAACCTTACAGTGGCACATTAAATTTCCCTTTCAATGAAAGACATCTCTGGGGTAGGTTTCCAATTGGAAAACTCTTCCCAAGGACCACCTCAAATGAAGGCTCTTCAGGAAATCTGCACCCAGATTTACTGATGGTTTGTTTATATGGGTTCTCATGTGACTCTAAGCAAAGCAAATGAAAGTGTCAGTCAACATATGCCTGTTAATAGATGATGGTAGTGCAACAGCATGTGGAACTGATTTGTGTAGCACAAAATGTCGATAATATGTGCTAAGTGGGTTTAACCTGGGTGGGATGCAAACGCAGGCAAAGCCAGATCAACTAAAATCATGCCTGGCCTTGCATGGGGTAGTAGCACCAAATAAAAACAGGCTCAAATATGAGGCAAAAGGAAATCACATGAAAAATGTGCATATCAAGTGAATGGCCTCTGGTCAGTCACATTCTCGAAGAAATTTGTATTGAAGGGTGTTCCTTGAATACAAATCATGCAAGAGATGGCTCACTTGCCTCTGTGCCATGGCCCAATGCTAAACCAAGTTTAGCATCGCACAGACACAGCATTATTAGCAGTGCAATTTTTTTGCACCTGTAGATTTTTGTGCAGCTTAGTGCGATTCTTGGCAAATCTGTCTCAGATGAAGGTTCTTTGAATCTTCAATTAAACCCCAATATCTGCCATCTGCTTCCTTGCACACTGCTTTCAGTCAGCATTGGACACAAATGAGGAGCAAGAAAAAGATTGTGGGCTAGATGTATCATGATTTCCAATTGTGAATCGCAATTAAGTAATCACTATTGGAATGTATGAAACTCCAGGAGTTTCATATAGCGATTCACAAGGGCTCGCAAATGGACCTACCTCATTAATATTCATGAGGTAGGTCGCAATTGCGACCCATTGGTAATGGCTACATTCACAGGGATGGTGGCCTGCTGGGCTCAACAGACCACAGTGTCTGTGATTGCTTTTAAAATGCAGTCCATTTTCCTTAAGGGAAAGGTTTTCTTTTCATTTTTTAAGAGGGACCACTGCCTGCTCTTAAAAAATGTTTTCGCATACAGTCACAGAGGAGAAGGGGTCCCTTAGGGACCCCTTCTCCTTTGCAAATGGGTTACCACCTACTTTCAATAGGCGGTAAAATGCAAATGTTTTGCGACTGCATTTGGTTCACAAAACATTCATACAAACCTCTGCAAATCCGTATTAGGAAGGGACGCTCTTGACACACCCCTTCCTAATACTGAATCGGTATGTAGTCGAATGTTCAATTTGCGATTCGATATACCAATTATCAAATTGCAAATTGAACTTGATACATACCAAAATGCATTTTTGCTATTGAAAAACCGATACATCTGACCCTGTATTTATCACAGGAAATGAGCCAAGTACATCCTTGAAATTTACTATTACCACTATACGGCAACTAAATCTTCCTTTGAGAAATGGCTATATCCTTGAAATTTAGGCAACAAGGTCTTCTTAAAGGTGATTAATTTTGAAATGTATTTTGAAACTACACCAGGAACTTTCTTAACGTGACACTGCACATTTATTGACAGTAAAAACCATGACCAGAACACTGAAATGTGCACTTGTTAACAAAAGCAGACAATATGTAAGGGTTGTGGGATGTGATTGGTTAAACCAGAGGTGGCTTACATGAGTTTGTGCCATGCCAGATATTCAGGAGATTCACAGATCATGAAAGTTATCCCCAACCCCATTCCTTGAATGGAAATTTCGCTCCTGTGACTATGGCATGGCACTCATAGCCCAATGCTGGAATTTCCAAAACAATGAAAGGATGAACCATGGTTATAGACTCTGCAAAAGCTCTTCACATGTCCATAAAAAGCGCACTGTCCTACAAAAGACTTGAGCTTCTCGTGAAAATCATTGGTACAGTGCGCTTGATTGTTTTAAGATTTCACGGTAAATGTATATATGAGAAACATAACTTATAAATTCTGCATTACATTTTGATTTTCTTTTCCCACTTTGTTCCCAGATATGCACAGATAAAGAAATAAGCAATTGCAGAGACCAAATAATATGTCCATTGTGCCTGCAGTCATAGGAGATAGCAGCATTGTTTTTTCCTAAGTAATAACCTGAGGCAAAATGAAAAAAGAGCTCTTCCTCTCTTGTGCATTCCTGTTTTTATTATTTTGGAATACTTCCAACTTAATACCGGTAAAAATTAAGTAAGATGTCCTCGAGCAAGCATTGTTAGCACAAAGCACCCGATGCTGTGCAGTTTTTCCCTTTGCAAATGTTTGTCCTGCTTCTCTATATATTTAATTTGCAGTCAGAGACTCAGGCTTTTTGTTGATGCTTTATTTCACTACTTTGTTTTCCTTCTTTGATTTTTTTCAGTTCTAACAATGTTTTTCACGTATATTCGGCATATTGCCACACATGACAATCGAGGTGGCGCTATCTCACCTCATTGTTTAGCAAGTAAACAATGAGGCCTCTTCAATGAGCTTTTTACAGGTGTAAAGTATGCTTACATCTGCAAAAACCTGCAACATTCATGTGCTTGCATAACAGTTGAGCCAAAAGTAAATATATGTGTAATGTTCATGTGCGACCTGAGTGTGCGTAATGCGCTTTCAAACCTGAGTACTTACGCCTACATTCATCACAATGAACGATCAGGGGGTAAATGCTGCTAGAGGGTGGGACATTTACTGGAGAGTGGGGAATTGCAAATCCCTTTCCCTTCACCCCATCGTGAAATCTTTAAAAAAAATCACAATTCTTGTGCACATCATGAAGTTAAAAACAGAAGTTAATAGCAACCCTTTTGCGCAGTGGCGTCACGAAACTGCCCACCCCTGCAAAGAGCATGGAGGGAGCCCCCTCTGGACTCACTCAGGCCTGGAGCTGTGCTGAGTGGGCCCGCTGGAGCTCAGAAGCACCCCCCACAATGCGGGGGCTACGGCAGGCCTTTGTTACGCCCCTGTGTTGGTGCTATTTATGTAAACTATAGCAGGAAGCTGCAATGTGATGGCCTATTAAAAGCACAGGAGCCCCATTGAGAACTGCCAACATTTGATAAAGGTAAGCACCCTGGTGAAATATGTTGGTACTGTTGGGTAGAACGAAGGCAGTTCCATTCAGAGGATAACAGCCCTGGTTAGAAGTAGTTCCACTGTCTAGTAACTATAAGGCAATGCTGCTGAGAACTGTGATCTTGTTCATTGTAGTTCTGAGGAGATATGTCCATACTGTTCAGTGAAGGTGGGGCAGCTACTGGCCATCAATGGAATAACGATCCTGCTGAGATGTTGTGTCTGGCAGTCAATGATGAGCCTTTCCAATAAACGTACGTAAGCTCCCTCTAAGGAGTGCTGCTCTGTTCAAACAATGTATAACAGTCCTCCTGAGAAATGTAGGCCTTGTAATTTAAGTTCACAGCTGCATTGCGGCAAAGTGTTGCTGCATCGCCGCAAGAGTGTAGCAGGACCATACTCTATTGTCCAGTCAACGCGTTGAAATTGCTTGAAGGTTTGGGGTTCTCCAGGGAGACTAACGTTGTCCAGCTGAACTTGTTCAGAATGTCCAACAAAAGTAAGGCAGTCCAGTGCTTCTCAGCTGGAGTCCTATGAGGTTTATGGCAGTCCTCCTGAGAAATGTTAGTGTTATCCACTAAAAGCATATCAGGCTTGCTTAGAAGATTAACACTGGCCGGGGGGGCGGAGCCAAATGCTGAGGAAGATGGCGGCTCATCTTTAGAGACGGACAGAACGGAGACGGAGAGTTAAGCCAAAGAACGTTTCTCCGATTTACATACATCTGGAAAGTGAAAGCAGGTGCATCGGAAGTCGTCAAGATGGCATAGAGTATAGAGATGTACGGATCACATGCTGTGCAACCGAAATATTTTCTGAACTTCGTGCCGATTGAAGAGGTCAAAATGGCGACATAAAGATAAACTCGAGTTCCAAATGGTATGGACTGCTTTTATCAACACTTTTGGATCTTTGGAAACAAAGACGATCGTCTCTTTAATACATCGCGTAACATCAGGTACTCTGTATGCTGCTTGAAATATATCTTCAACATAACCGAACATATTATTTTGCAGTGTGAAACAGATTACAATGGCCTAACGGCACATAATAAATACGTGTGTTACTTGGTTAAATACTTCACGTATTGACATTACAACGTGAAGACGCTGGATGTGCTATTATTTTGTTTTTTCTTTGTGTTGTTACCTGCTCCAGCTTCACATTTAACGAATTATATCGAATTGTAACATTTTATGGAAATCGGTGAGATAGCATATGTTTAATCTAGAGAGCACTGGACAATTTGATTGTTTCTGCAACATTACTTTGAAAAATTACGAGATTGTCATGATGTGCCTTGAATTTTAATTGGCATGAATAAATTTTCATATGACCACTTACCTTGTAAGATGCAGGGACAACTCGTGCAATACTTCTTGCAACTACTGTGGATTATGATTAAAATGACTGTAATTTACACAGCAAATTTCACGATGATTTAGGGAAACTGAGATTGAATTAGTTCAGAAATTTGAAAGAAAACTAATCTACTCCATATGTCAGAACCTAAGGCAGTAAGGCGATTGTTGTATAGTGAAGCTTTACTTTCAAGCCCTGGCAGCACTGCTTTTAGATGTAAAATGGCTGACTCTGCTGAATTACCCTCAGCAGCTATAGATACAATTCTGAAGGAACTTTTGGACATAAAAACCTCAATTGCATCCCTGGACAATAAAGTTTCCACCAACACTACAGGAGTCCAAAGTTTAGGGAATGATGTTACCAAGTTTCAATCTCGTATGCAATCAATGGATGATCGAATTACGAATATTGAATCTCGTCTCGACTCAATACCTGATTCTGGTCAAGATATCTGATATAAAAGTGACTGATTAGGAAGATCGGAGTAGAAGGAATAATCTCAGAATTATAGGTCTTCCAGAGCAAATAGAGAAAGATAACATTTCAGACTTTTTATCCACTTTGATTCGGACCTTGACAAACATCACCTCTATATTGCCTTTAGAATTTCAAAGAGCTCATTGGGTCCGATCACGTGGAACAGACTACTCCAGTAGACCTAGATATATTTTAGTCTGCTGTCTACGACATCAACAAGCCCGCCAAATAATCATGGCAGCTAAAAAACATGGACCATATGAACATGAGAAATCTCAGGTAATCATCACGGCAGACTTTTCAGCTCCTACTAATCCCAAAAGGAAGCAATTTTTAAATCTACGTAATAGATTAAAGAAGAGAGATATAAAGTATGGTATTTGGACCCTGCTACTATGATTATAACTTTTCAAGGGAAAACCAAAGAATACTCAGATCCACACGACTTGGAATCCTTTTTGAATGACTTGGATGAAAAGGACTCAGAGATGGAGCATAAATCTTCTTCTCCCTCACCGGTTAAAAAACTTTCTCCACCCCTTACCACAGAAGAGGTAGATCAGGGTGAATGGGAAACTGTTCAACGTCATTGGACACATGGTGGTAAATTTAAAGCATGAAAAAAATATCAACCAAGAGACAAGTCTAGATCACCCTTGAACTCTTGATTTAAGCTGAAATGCTAATCATAGACAATGCTGCTATGTACGTTTTTCTTCTTTAATTTTTCTTCTTTTTGAAGACCATACTTGTTTTAAAAGGAAAAAGAAAAAATAATGGATTCTGTATTTTATATTTGACATGGCATTTTCTTCTTCTTCTCTTTTCATATCTTCGAGACTCTTTGGTCTATTCCCCCAGAATAAAGTTTTAGATGTCAGGTGTACATAATTGTCTTAACACCTTGTTGGCCAATTTACTTAGTAATTGATAGGTTAGATAAATAATCATTTCTTAATTTGAGTTAATATACAATTTTAGTGATTTAAGATTTCATTCCTAATTATCTTTCCTACAGAATATATTTGATTTTTCATAATTTTTCATTCTCTCTTAATATTTCTTCTTCATCTTCTCCCCCTTTCTTTTTTAATATTACCCTATATCTTTCTTTCTTTTCATCAAAAACTCAGATTGTTATTGTTCTGTTAATCTAATTATGTCAGTTTATAAATTGAAACCTTTGAATGTTGTATCCTTGAAGGTAAACGGTTTGACACACCTTATCAAGAGAAAGAAGATAGTTAATTTTTTAGGACAACAAAAACCAGATATAGCCTTATTACAAGAAACACATCCTAACGAACCAGAAAGTGAAAAATTGAAAAGAGATTGGATTGGCAAGGTTATACACGCAAGCATACCACATAATGGCCATCATTACAACCTTGACGGGCGGCCGCCAATGCAGTCGCACTCCCGCCGCAGCCATTATGAGGTCCCCGCTGGGCTGGCGGGCAGAAACCTGGTTTCCGCCCGTCGGCCCAGCGGGGATTTCGGCTGCAACACAGGAGCCGGCTCCAAATGGAGCCGACAGTGTTGTGGCTGTGCGACGTGTGCAGTTGCACCCGTCGCGCTTTTCACTCTCTGCTGTGCAGAGAGTGAAAAGCTGCAGGGGCCGTGGCAGGGGGCCCCGCAACTGCCCATGCCAGTGGCATGGGCAGTGCAGGGGCCCCCAGGGGCCCCTCAACTCCCCTTTCTGCCAGCCTTTTCATGGCGGTTCTTACCGCCATGAAAAGGCTGGTGGGAATGGAACTCGTAATCCCATGGGCAGTGCTGCAAGCAGCGCTGCCCTGGAGGATTACTTCCGCTGGGACAAAAGTGGCGGAAAACCGCTGGTCCCGGTGGTGCGATCGCAGCGCTTCCGCCGCGGTCGTAATCCCCCATGGAAGCACCGCCAGCCTGTTGGCAGTGCTTCCGCCAAAACAGCACCGCCAGGGTTGTAATGACCCCCAATATTTCCAACAATGTTGATACTCCTATTCGGAAATGTGGAGCAGCTATTCTATTTCATAAGAATTTACCATATAAAATCATACAGACATGGCTGGATGACGAAGGCAGATATGCATATGTGAAAATATGTATTAGAAATTAATTTATGATCATAGGCACAATATATGCACCTAATGATTCCAAACTGATATTTCTTTCAAAGATTAGTATATTACTTTCATCTTTTGGAACTACAAACCTATTGATTGGGGGTGATTGGAATGTTACTATGGAGCCACTTATTGACAGATCTGGCAAACCAGATATGTATCACACAAGTGATAGATATGTTATAAAAGATCTTATAGAAGATTTCGCATTACAAGAACCTGGCGTTTGTTACACTCAGATGATAGAGACTACATGTTCACATCTTGTTGCCACTTGGGGCCATATTTATACTTTTTGACGCAAAGCTGCACCGACGCAGTTTTGCGTCAAAAACATTACAGCCGGCTAACACCATTTCTTTGCGCCGTGCGGGCGTCAAATTTGTACTTTGACACACGGTGGCGCAAACCACACGTGTGAGTCATTTTTTTCTCAAACCAATGCGTCACGTCATAAAGGAAAATAATGCGGCGAAAATGACTGTGAGACGGTTTACGACGTCGCAAACTGCATACGTGCCATTTTTTGACACAATTGCGTCAAAAAGCAGAGCAAACACTGCAAAATGTGCTAACGAGAGCCAAAATGGATCCCAGATGCTTGCACAGACCCCAGGAAGATGACAACAGACCAGGAACCAGCCAGGAGGACCCACACAAGGCCCAGGACAGGGAGAAGAAGAAAAGAAAGTGTTGCTTCAGTGCAGAGGAGCAGGAAATTCTGGTTAAAGAGGTGACGGAACACCAGCACCAACTGTTTGTCATCTCAAAGTTGCCAATCAGTAGGAGAGAGGCAATATGGCAACAAATTGTTGACAAGATCAACAGTGTGGCAGAATTACAGAGAGCAGTCATCAAGTGCAAGATTTGCTGGCATGACTGCAAGCGCAGGACCAATGAAAAGATGGCCAGGAAAAGGAAGGCAGCACTGCAGACTGGAGGTGGGAGTCCAGCACCGCAGGAGGCCCTGGACCACATGGAGGAGATGGTGGCAGCCGTCATCCCTGAGGAGATCGTCACAGGTATTCAAGGACAGTGCAGACTACCAGGAGACAACACACATGCAAGGTAAGTCGCATGGGGAATTAAAATGCACAAATGTTAACTGTAAGCAGAGGGGGTGGATATACATACTATACAATGCATGTAAGTCATGATATTCAGGGAGTGGAATAGGTAAAGGGGCACGGCACGGGGGCATGGCCCATTTAGAGGAAACCTGGGGCACAATACTACACAACACCAACAACCTTTGCATGGGGGTATGCTGCCATGCCAAGGATGTTGCAAAGGCATAGCCAGGCCAGGAAGGCAGGGTACAACGTCAAACTGGCAGCCCGTCACACATCAGCCAGTATTCTCCCTACATTAACTAGGGCCCAATTAACAACCTCTGGCCATATCTGCAAGTGGAATGTAACAGTGACAACAGTTGCCACTACCACCTCTGCTGTGTGTGCAGGTCAAGTAGCTAATGGCAGTAACATCCCCATGGATCAAACACACCCAAATTAGAGGGTTCAGGATGACAACTTTATCAATCCCCTGAAATCAATACAAATTTTCCAATCCTGTCAAATGTGATTGTCAGACACAGCACCAGTGCCATACCCATGCTGCATATGTCAGGGTCCACCCTGTGCCTGGGTCACAATAGCTCCAATGACACCATGCAACATCCCAAATGTCATACTGCTCAGACAACAGCACTGAGGGGGAGGACACATGTAACTGGTTACAGAAATACACCTGCACAGTCAGAGGAGGAAATGGAACACTGCTAGGATCAGTGCAATCCAATGTACCACACATTCCCCAACATCAGCAGTACACATTACCAATGCTGACATCTATATCGTGCCATAACAATGCTATACATAGTATGTGCTAGATCTCAACAACATATAGGGGGATTTGAAAGATCAGAGACTGGGGAAGTTCCAGATTGTTAAGTGTGGTGCTAGTGCCATCAGAACACCCACAGCCAGTGAAAGGCCTCACCGTGAGAATGGAAGTAGACGGAGGGTTGAGTAGGACAAGAAGGTGGCAATTCACAATTTGGTCTGAACCAACACCTAGAGGATGTGATTCTGACAATTCCACAAACTGACCACAATACATGTGACATGCAGGTGGGGCATAGGCCTGGGAGACTGCTTATATTATAGACATGAACAATGAACAGGAACCAAGATCACAATGTGAAAATAATCGGAAGGCAGGCATGTCACATTACAAATCCCACAACACAGACACACTAATTGTACCATATCTCATTGCAGAGGTCGATGGCTCTCCTGCGGATATGCCTACCCTGATGACATGGATGACGAGCTGACAAACATCAGTCAGCAGACCCTCCAAGATGTTGTTGGAACCCTCCAGACCCCACCTTCAGTCACAAGGAGGAGCACAGAACTAGCAGCCATCACAGAGTTGCCACCCACCACTCCAATCGTACGACCTGCCAGCTCCAGCACCGCTGAGGACTCTGACGACACTGGCACCAGCTTTGAGAGAACTGGAGTTGGAGTACAGCGGGAGCTGGCCAAGGAAGTGTGGGTGGGGATTCAAACTATGGCAGCCAGCCTAGAGGGGGTGCCTTTGTGCATGGTGTCAACTGAAGAACAGGCAGCAGCTATGCAAGGGCGAACAACGATATTGCAGGAACTTGAAAAAAGGTTGAAGGAAATCAGCACAGCTGTAATAGACTTGACTCAACACCTACAACAACAATCCTGTCAACGCATGCACAAATGCAATATTGAACCCCTCAGGACCAACCTGGCTGCCTACCACCATGATGTGGCTGCTATTCTTAAGAACCAGCAGCTCCTCCTTGCTGCAGTACTGCCCTTAAGAGCCCCACAGTTGGCAGCTACTGGGATGTCTGACTCCACGTCTTCAAACACTGAGGTGTGTGTTGCCCCTTCACAACCACCACCACCAAGGGCAGAGGAGACAACACGCACATCAGAAGATGAAGACGTGGAAAAGATCACCTTCACCAGTAAGAGTACCCGGTAGCACTAGTCCCTGCCACATGGCCACCTATTACCAAGGTCCTGTGCTTTGTAACATGTGAGTCTTGCAGCAACTGTACTCAAGCACTGTTCTTCAGCCCACTGTTTATCTTGTCACCATAGCCTGTGATTGTCTCTCACTACCTCATTGGCAAATCCTGTCTCTCTGCACTGTCTGACACTTCACCCCAGCATGTCCAATGACATGTCCTTTTGCACTTGTGTAGGATCACAATGGAAGATGTCACACTAATGGACTCACAATCATGGACAATGTACATATAGAACTACAGCACTTTAAAATAAGTATCACTTACACAACAACTTTGTCTCTGTGTAATGTGACACATCAACCATGATGGCCATCAGTGATGTTTACCTCAGGTCAATGATTATTGATTGTCAATACACCTGACCTGAAAGAATCTTGGCTGATAACTATGCCCAGTGGTCTGGATTGTACCATCATCTGCCCTCCCTCAGGGTTATTTCATAGGAAAATATAAACTATACACCATAATACCGTGTTGGACAGAATAACGCTTCCTCGAGGGATGTCTAAGCCAGAAAATAGTGCCTTCAATTTTTACTGAAAGTCAAAACTTACGTATGTAACATTTGCCCCAATTTTTAGCTAACACACAACATACAGCATGAATGGTTGTGTATGAGTTTCCATAGAAATAAGCCACCGGGCTGAACATTGTAACAAATGATAGGTGTGAGTTATGTATACCATACTACATGAGAGCATACTACCACTCACCTTATAAGGATTCGCTTGGACATCAGGCTACAGGCAGACTTAACACAGTGTCCCCAATACCAAATCTGTTAGCAAAGTATGTGACATTGAAAACATACATCACAAAATAACCACACTTTGGGATCCATAGTAACCATGAGTGGTGGGTGCAATGGATGGCCGAATCTTAGCTAAGTAGCTTTGGTGTGGCTGCCAATGTAACAGCTCAGTTGGGATATGGTTGCAGCATGGGACACAAAAGCTAATACAAAAGAGACACTGTTCACTCATGGCAAGGCCCGGATCTACAAGCATTTGACACATACTGTAAAGGGTTACCTAGATATTTATTAAACAGTAAAAACAGAAGCTAAAACCAGGGGAAACACCTTACCCAACCTAAACTACTCTAACTACACATTACCCACAACTGTCCCTAACTAGCCTAAGCTAAACTTACTTATCGAAACGATCTAAACATCAACCTCCCACCCCCCCTTATAAGACGTGACACATGAAGGACAACATATACTAACCTATACACATACTATCTTATACTAAACAAATATGTATATATATTTTTTTATATATATATTTTTTTTTTAAACCAAATCCCCAACATCGTCCCCCACCCACACACATAATAAAAAACAGTTGTAAAAAGTATGACACCCCCCTCCCACTACTACTAACTAAACTAACAGCCTATACTTACCTAACACTAAGCCCCCTAAACTAACTAATTTAAATAACTAGGAAAGCGGGGGAAGGAATCATGGCTGAGTATAAGCCTACAAGTTGGTCCTCTGCAGGGTCTGGGTGGTAGTGGTGGTGCTGGTGGTGGCTGTGGTGGACACGGAAGGGTCCCCTTGGGCAAATGCCCTCCTCACACCGGAGGCTCTTTCATGGCGATAACGCCTTGCCATGTTGCGGAACCCAGACTACACATCCAGAATGTGGCGGTAACGCATTGCCCTGCGCTGAAACTCTAGAATCTGGATGGGAGTCATATTGGCAGCTGTTAAGACAAATAGAAAACCAAACATTAGGTACTTCATTGTGTGAAATGGCTCAAGAAGTAAATCAGACAATACATCTAATGTACCTGAAACAGCCCATATCATCATACAGATCACTAATTGTCCCTGAGGCAGTACATGCCAAGTTAGCCTACACATGTCCTATCATCAAATAGCACATCAAAACCCTAAAAGATGGGTAACAGCTGGAATGACTTTGGCAACATTATTCAGCCACTTGTCAGGTAAAAATCAAGCTGCAAATCCTCCACCACTGACAGGCCAACAAATTACTATGTTCTTGATGACAATCTAGGGCCAGAAGATCTGCGAGTCTTAAATGGAATTGCCAGTATAGAATGCAGGTGCTAATCATGAGTGGGTATCCTAGGTTTGGACAAGTGATTTACAGTTTTACATGTCTGTGTACTAAACTTGGATCATCAGTCCTAGGTACACTATTCAGAACCCTACGCCTGTGACTGAGGGAGGGGGTTTGGACACGCAACTAATAATTTCTAACAACAAGGACACCCAGGAAGCTTTGGAAAGCTGTACATGGGTTTGGACAGCACACCACAGGAAAGGAGGAAGTCCAACTAGGATACACCCAAACCTTGGACAATCCCATCAACACTTATCTTTGGAAATGCAGACCATTGTCAACATCATTTCCTACCAGTAACCCATTACTTACAACAAACATATAGATGCAAGCACACCTCTGGCCATGAGCTGCATGCACACCTAGGCCATTGTACTCAAGGGCCTCATACTCGTAGCACAACATGTGGAGCTACATGCTGCTAGGAAGTTAAACGTACAGTCAAACATGTTCATTAGTTAATAGGGAAGCTGAAGTCTGTGGGTAAGACTTTGGCATCGATATTCCGGGAGAATCAGGGTCTGACTGGCTGACTAAATCACAAATATGGTCCACTGCTATATTTTCTGACTTCAAGTTTTATCCACATAACTCATCCCTATTCACATTGCCGTGCCTACAGGACTGACCTACGATCCCAAATTATGACAATACAATAGGGATTGGCCAACTCAAAGCTGGGGAAAAAAATATACTCCACTTAAGGAACAAAACAGATCATTGACCACCGCATCACACCTTGCTATATGTCCAACACACATGAGTCAATCACACATCATCAGCAAACACAACACAGAACAGAAATATCAACACTTACTGGAAATGTCTGGGTCCGCAAATTGAGCCACCTCTCCGATAGTGTAGATTGCAGGTCCACCTGTAAGGTATGGAAGGGTGAAATGTGCTCAATGCCTGTGCACTGTACAACACTTCCAAATACAAATACTATGTGTAATATTAACTCAGAAAGTCAAGCCTCTCAAACATAATGATACTGCATCCTACATACCACTGCAAACATGTACAGACCCGGGGAGTCCAGTGAGTGAGACACACATATCTGCACACATGCAGTGGCCCTAACTATCATGTGGTGGCAAACATGCTCCTTCATTAGTTAGCAGACAAATTCATGGAGTGTATTCCTCTCATCATGTGTATCCATGAGAGACATGCAAAGCCACTTTCCGTTAGGACTACAATACCAGTAACCTAGACATTGTGACTAAAACCATTTTAAGACACACAGGTACAATGTACAGAGGGCCAGGGGCAGTTGTTAGCCCTCAATTTGTATCATTTTCTTCATTTGATGTGCCACAGCTATGGTAAGTTGCACCAACCATAGAGATATGAACCCGTGTGCATACCTTTTGCCATCCATCCCTAATTTAAATGTGGCACTACAAACTCAAAATATCAGTCTAAGATGTTACCTGAGGTAAGCTATAACTTGTTACGTATGTGTCAGAATCCAGTTCAGACATGTATCCGAAAACAATTGAGGGACACATTATTTCATGAAAAAATCTGGATTTGCAACATATGTTTCCTGATACACTCACAGACACCCCATGAAACATATGTTAGAGCCACATTGGCATCATCAATTGACGTGAAGGCAGCACTAACTTACAGGCTCCTGTTGTGTTTTGAAAGTTAGTCTAGCTGTTGCGTCAACAAATGACGGTAATGTGTGGGAAATATTGTATACCTCACAGGCAACTGTGGCCCATATTTATACCAATTTTGCACTGAATTTGTGCTGCTTTTTGACACAAAGGCGGCGCAAACTTACAAAATACAATTGTATTTTGTAAGTTTGCGCTGATCTTGCTTCAAAACAGGTCGCTATTGCGGTGCTAACAAAGTAGAAATATGGCCCTATATGTTTAACTAGCATTCCACATGTTCAAAAACATTGCCGGCAGCATATGAACAAATCAGCTACTGTCACTACAGAGCATTTAAATGTGTACTCTGATTTGTACTCACCAACAGGGCTACCAATCACAATCCCCATGTGGTACAACAGGTCTTGCTCCCTGGCAACAAGGTCAGCCCAGCAGTGCTTCAGCTGGTGGTCATTGCACGGTGTGTTTTAGATTCTCTGGAGATGGTACAACACGTTTGCCCACCTTGCATCTGTGTGATAGCCTTGGATCACACAACCACCTGCCTCTATGATGAAGGGTAGGAAGTGGCACACCAGCCAAATAAACCCACCCAGCTCCTCCTCTCCCATCCTGCCAAGGTGAGGCCTGCCCAACATTCTTGCACAAAAAAAGGGGGATAAAGGGGTACAGAGGAGAATAGAGGGAAAGTAGGACAGGGAAATGCAAAATAACTAAGAACACAGCCTAACTATACCCAAACTACCACTACCCACAAAAGACTCCCAACACAACAAAGACCAATGTTGACACCACAAATGACCCACAAAACACTAAGACAGGATACCACAGACAGTTATGAAACACAAAAAGACAATTTAAAGACCACACTGGAGACAAAATCACAAAATGCAGAGAGACAAGTCAAAACACAGCCATACAGTCAGAAAATATGACAGACTGCAAAGTGAAAGTGAAAGGACACCCACTGTGCCAATTCTGTAAACAGGATATCCTATTACATCACTTCCTGCCTCAAATGCGGTGCGTTTTTATTGTTAGGCATCAAAATATTATGACGCTTACAGTCTGTGCGTCATTTATTTTTTACACACATGATTAGAAATAACCCTGCATCCATATTGTGAAATATGTTTCATACTTAACCAATTTCCAGGGGTACAGTGTGGGAATTACCGCTCAGGGCCAATGGATGTTTCATGGCAATGTGCGTCATATTTCGACGCATGTGCATAATTTTTTGACGCATGTGCGTCTTTTTTTGACGCATATGCGGCAACATTTCTGTCTTTAACTGGGTTTGGGTCATTTCTCATTTGTAATGGTACATGACAGTTGTGACAATACAGAGATAGGCTGATTGCACCCATATTGGGCATTACGGTGTATGGGCACATGTGACAGATCATACTACCGCAGACTATGATCCTCTACTTGTTGTACTGGATTTGCACTCTTCACTGACGCAATAGATGGCCAAACGTGTGGGATACATTTATGTATTACTCCGTTTGGGCATGTTTTGGGTCAAGAGAGGATAGCAAGACAACCCAACTCAATACAGTAACTCAATGCCTATGGGTCAATGTGTGTGATTTGGCTACTAATATTGTTGTCCCACTGTGTAACCATCACAAGATGCATTTTTGCAAATCTGCTTGTATGCATGTGGAGTCAATGTGTCCAACCCTCAGATGCAAGTCAGTGTGGAAAATGAGAGAGAACATGTGTTAGTCATACACATAGCAACACTTCCTAGGTTTTTTGGAACATAAACACCACCAATGACAAAGCATGCACAGGATAGATAGCAGATGGTTGTTCATGGCAATGTTCCAAAACTTAGCCATTACATGTCCTGGAATGTTGGATACTACTTCCTAGGCACTTGTTTGTTTTCCCACCATGAGTCAGGCATGGGATAATACTATGTGAATACCGTGTTTGTGACACCGAGTCCCAAATATAATACACAATTGTAATGTTACGCCACAGTTGGAGTCATATAACTGAGCCATGTCTCTCCTGTGGCAGTGGAGGACCAGCAGACCAAGAAGCACATGTTCACATATTTCCAGTGGAAAAGTGCACAGAGGTCTCTGGTTCATGTGTGTGGGCCAATGTTTAGCCTGTATAATTATTGAAGTCTATGTTGTCATAGTTATGTGCAGGTCTAGTCATGAGTCTGTGGAGCCATTTCCTGTATCTACAAAGTATCCTTCTCAGATCAATAGAAGGAAAGCCAATGAGGAATTGAGAACACACATGGGGATGGTCCAGCCCTGTCACTGCAGACGTGTTATGAGACTGTCAGGGCAACCTTGGTGTGCTGACAAAGTTAATGTCTCAGGATTCTTATACCGGCAGGTGTCCTCATAACATTTGTACACAGGTTGGCCTGTAAATTTCCCACTGCATCCGGGAACATCAGTGCCTCTGTGCTGATTAATCTCACAGCTATTCACCACACAAGCCCCATCAATATGTTGGGAGCAATGTGAATCAGCGTGTGGACTGTCAGGGTCCTAACATGTGTAGACATTTCATGCACATTATCTGACGTTGTTTGTTGTGCTGGAGGAACCATACCCAATCCATGCATACAGCCGTGGTACACTGTCACTATTTATCACTCATGCATACATGAAACCCAGACAAGGGATAGGCCATGATTCAGCTATTTGGAGACAAGTTCCCCCCATGGTACGATATATAACTGATTATGCTATACAATGTATTTGAGTATGCATTGTAGACCCACCTGACACAATACCCCAGGAGGAATAGGAGGGTTGGGAAAGTAACTATGATACAAATGTAGGCACAAGGAACCTTTAGGGTAACGCAAAGGCAGGAGCCAGTCAGGCTAACAGGATGCAGGGTCAATCAGGATTCAAACATTTAACAAGGTAAATACACAGTGGTCAGACTGAGACAGGTCAAAGGTAGAATAACACTGTGGAAACGGAAAACGGTGTTTCTCCTGTGTGTTAGAACATAACACATTAACCCAAGGGCTGTGTTACACAGCTGATTTTGACAGCAATGCATAACAGTGTTATAGATAAAATGGCAGTTTCTATGCTGTTCCAGGCAGCTGCAAGGGCAGTGCATGTTTAAATGGCTGATCTCCATGGAGGTGCTCTCAGGTGTCAGTCTCACAGCATCAGTCTCTCACAAGTCCTGTAGGTGAGATTCAAGTTCAAAGGGCCAACAGTACCTTTCACATGGGAAGCAATTTACTGGTGATTACAGGTCCTACAGACTACAAGCCAGTGCATTATTTAACCTGACATCCATGCAGACAGAAGTACAATGACTATGGCATACCATGCTAAAGAGGGAAGCACACTGGATTAACATTGTAAATCTGGGTGTGTGTAAAGGAGGGATTATCTGGGGACACATATTCCCATTCCAGGGACCTCTGAAGAAGGGTGGGCTGAGACAGGGAACATGGGTGTGGCTGGACTTAGGACATGGGCTGACATGTGCAAGGGATGTCATGTGAGCAATGCTAGCCATACCTGAGGCATTTGTGCTATCAATTTGCTGCTTATATGGAAATCCTGTCACACATAGCCCTTGCAAAGATAGGTCATGTAAGACTTACTGCTGTCAATGGTCTGGTTATACATTCCTGCTACCAATGCAATAGCACATCCACTGCCTCATGTATGAGGAATTTTCTACCCTTATTGACTGATGGTGTCTTAGTTGTGTGCCATATGCTGCGTTGAACCATGTTGCCAACATGCATGTGTTAAATAGGTGTGGTCCTCTGCTATTGCCCTTCAAATGTGAAATGTACAGGATATATGTCATTTACAGTGTGTGTGAATGTGGCTGTACATTCATATGCATCAAAATAGATTTGGAAATTTCTGTGTCCTAATCTGTATTTCAGCAATGCTCCATGAGGCTACACTCTGATTCTGATAGTTAGAGATCATGGGGGTCATTCTGACCTCGGCGGTCGGTGATAAAGCGACGGCCAACCCGCCAACAGGCTGGCGGTTCAAAAAATGGAATTCTGAACCTGGCGGGAACCACCAACAGAGCCCGCCACTTTAACACTCCGACCGCCACGGCGGGACAGACAAACAGCGCGGCAGTCACCGCCAACAGGCAGGCGGCAGACAATGTACCGCCCACCCTATCACAACTCACCAATCCGCCACCTTTTCCGGGGCGGGAGCCCCGCCGATAAAAACACGACGGAAACAGACTACGAACGGGAAAACGCTCACCTCCATGCACTCCACGAGGACAGAGAACAGCATGGAGCCCGAATTACACATCCTACCCGCTCTCGTCTACCTGCTCATCTACCACGAGTATGAACTCCGGCGCAGACGACAACGGTGAGTACCGCACCTACGACACAGGGGAGGGGGGGAGGAGGGAGGGTTACGGGCACACACATACGCATCACACCCACCCCCCAACTATCTACACACCAATGCAGAGCACCAAGTCAAAGTGACCCCACCCATACCCCCCGGAATAACGAAAAGATATGATTAAAGTGAGAAACAACATTTATGTAAAAATTAGGTTCATTGAAGATATGGTAAAATAGGAAAATGAAGCAAAAAATGTCAAATGTAAACATTGCGTGACTGAGAAATAGAGGCAGAAAGTCCCGCACAGTCACAGAAATTGCAAATGTCCGTGGGCCAAAGTGTATCAACACATGGGCAAAGCCCACACAGGAGACCTGAGTCCGTTGGAGAGAACACTGCAGGGGCATCAGATGACAAAACTACAGGCACCTCAGGGGGAAGGGAAGGGGGGGGCACCACAGCCACATGAGTCCACGATGCCAGATCCAAGAAGGGGCCACCATGCCCACTGTTCAATCCTGGGGAGTGCAAAGCCACAGTCTCTCAAGTCTCTACAGTGGGTGGCTTGCCCACTGTCATATCCTGGGGAGTGCAAAGCCACAGTCTCTCAAGTCTCTACAGTGGGTGGCTTGCCCACTGTACCATCCTGGGGAGTGCAAAGCCACAGTCCATCAAGTGGATAACAGTCTCCACAGGCAATGGGGGAGGCAGGGTGGCCCGAGTGCAGCGTGAACATTAGCACGACACAGAACCGGCACAGTCATTGGGCCAGCGGTGCTTGAGACGGCGGGGCCCAGCGGAGCGGTGCTTGACAGGAAGGGCCCAGCGGAGCGGTGCTTGAGACGGCTGGGCCCAGAGGAGCGGTGCTTGACAGGAAGGGCCCAGAGGAGCGGTGCTTGAGACGGCGGGGCCCAGCGGAGCGGTGCTTGACAGGAAGGGCCCAGCGGAGCGGTGCTTGAGACGGCGGGGCCCAGAGGAGCGGTGCTTGAGACGGCAGGGCCCAGCGGAGCGGTGCTTGACAGGAAGGGCCCAGCGGAGCGGTGCTTGAGACGGCGGGGCCCAGCGGAGCGGTGCTTGACAGGAAGGGCCCAGCGGAGCGGTGCTTGAGACGGCGGGGCGCAGAGGAGCGGTGCTTGAGACGGCGGGGCCCAGAGGCGCGGTGCCTGAGACGGCGGGGCCCAGCGGAGCGGTGCTTGACAGGAAGGGCCCAGCGCAGCGGTGCTTGAGACGGCGGGGCCCAGAGGAGCGGTGCTTGAGGCGGCGGGCCCAGAGGAGCAGTGCCTGAGACGGCGGGGCCCAGCGGAGCGGTGCTTGACAGGAAGGGCCCAGAGGAGCGGTGCTTGAGACGGCGGGGCCCAGCGGAGCGGTGCTTGACAGGAAGGGCCCAGCGGAGCGGTGCTTGAGACGGCGGGGCCCAGAGGAGCGGTGCTTGAGACGGCGGGGCCCAGCGGAGCGGTGCTTGACAGGAAGGGCCCAGCGGAGCGGTGCTTGAGACGGCGGGGCCCAGCGGAGCGGTGCTTGACAGGAAGGGCCCAGCGGAGCGGTGCTTGACAGGAAGGGCCCAGCGGAGCGGTGCTTGAGACGGCGGGCCCAGAGGAGCGGTGCTTGACAGGAAGGGCCCAGCGGAGCGGTGCTTGAGACGGCGGGGCCCAGAGGAGCGGTGCTTGAGGCGGCGGGCCCAGAGGAGCGGTGCCTGAGACGGCGGGGCTTAGCGGAGCGGTGCTTGACAGGAAGGGCCCAGCGGAGCGGTGCTTGACAGGAAGGGCCCAGCGGAGCGGTGCTTGAGACGGCGGGGCCCAGAGGAGCGGTGCTTGAGACGGCAGGGCCCAGCTGAGCGGTGCTTGACAGGAAGGGCCCAGCGGAGCGGTGCTTGAGACGGCGGGGCCAAGCCGAGCGGTGCTTGACAGGAAGGGCCCAGCGGAGCAGTGCTTGAGACGGCATGGCCCAGAGGAGCGGTGCTTGAGACAGCGGGGCTCAGCGGAGCGGTGCTTGACAGGAAGGGCCCAGCGGAGCGGTGCTTGACAGGAAGGGCCCAGCGGAGCGGGGCCTGTCTTTGCGGGGCCCTCTTCAGCGGTGCCTTCCTGCACGGCGGGGCCCTCTTCAGCAGTGATTGTCCTGTAATTCCAGGGAGTCAGACCTGGGCAGGACTCCCTGCTCAGTCGCCCTCCGACCGTGCAGTTGCTGGACCCTTCGGTGACGGTGTCGTGGGCCCTTGGGTGTCCTCCCTCACACCCGGGATGGGGCTTGTGGGGCCCTCCTGGTCCGCGCTCCTGCTGCCTGACTTCTCCGCCCTGCTGCCCTTGCCCTCCTTCGCTGTGGCTCTCTGGGCCTTGCCTCCCGTGGATGTTGTGGCAGGTGAAGTGTCCGAACTTTGGTCCTTGGGGGCAGCCGTGGCACTCCTCCTGTGGCGGGCCCTCACTTTCCGGGTCCTCTTTCCAGGGGGGGGGGGGCTGGATGTGCCCTTGCTGCTGACCAATGTCTCACTGCTGGCAAAGGGGGGACTCCAAAATCCATGGACTACGCTGACACGTGAACCCGGGCTGGTGGTGGCTGAGGTGCTCTTGGGACTCTTAGCAGATGGAGGGGGTGGGTCAGGTGAGGGAAAGAGGTCAAGATTGGAGAGGTAAAACTTTTTAGGACCAAGGTAAACGGTAGGTGCAGTGGTTATGGGAGTGGAGGAAGAGGAGGTGGTTGTAGGAGAGTCAGGTGTGCTGTCCTTGGGTGACGGTGCATGGTCTGCAGGCTGTCGTGAGGTGGTTGGCTGTTGGGTGGGTGGCTGCCTGCGTTTGTGTGTCTTGGAAGAGGGGGTGACAGACACAGTGGGAGAGGACACAGGGGACGTGTAAATGGGAGTGGGGGTGGTGACTGCACGTGTGCGGACTGTACTGGAGGGTGTGCTGGTGGTGGAAGTACTGGCTGTTGGTGGTGTGCATGCAGGCGTGAGTGTAGACATCACAGGGAGGGAGGAGGGAGATGAGGAGGTGGGGGACACAGAGGTGGTAGTGACTGTTGGCATGTCTGCATCTGGGTGTTGCTTGGGTGAATGTTTGTGGGATCTGTGGTGCTTATGTCTGGAAGAGCTGCCCTTGGGTGTTGAGGTGTGTGCAGGCTGGTCTGATGGTGTGGATGGGATAGGCAGAGGAACAGGAGACAGAGACAGGCAGGAGGCAGTTAGAAGAGGGAGGCTGGAAACAGGGACAATGGCTGCCGTCAGTGCTGAGGCCAGAGAATTGAACGATCGTTGATGGGCAGACTGACCCGAATGAATGCCCTCCAGGTATGCATTGCTACGATGCACCACCCTCTCTACCCCCTGGATGGCATTCAAAAGGGTAGTCTGCCCAACAATGATGGTCCTCAGGAGGTCAATGACCTCCTCACTGAGGGCAGCTGGGGTAACAGGGGCAGGGGCTGAGGTGTCTGGGCGAAGGAGATGCCCGCCTTCTTGGGCGAGCGGGCACGGAGCGCAGGCTGAGGGGCTGGTGGGAGGGCGGAGCTGGTGCGCTGGGTGGCGGCTGTACCTGTAGAGGCGGGGGGCACGGATGTTGCCGCCACCACTAGGGAGCTCCCATCCGAGGACGTGTCGGTGTCGCTGGTTTCACCACGGCTCCCCGTTGTGAAGCTCCCCTCGCCCTCCGTATCACTGGTGGCCTCGGTGTCTGTGCCATGGCCCACCGGGGCCTTGTGAGTCGCAGCTCCCTCGTGCTCCGGTGCCAAGTCTCCTCCGCCTGATGATGCTGAAGCACACATGCACAAGAAGATTAAGAAAAAGGGTGGGGGGAGACATAATAAAAGGTTGAGTACATGCATTGTCAACACCGTTGGCGGAGAGGACAGACACAGAAGCCTCATGCACTAAGCCGCGCAATCGGGGTACACTACTGAGTACTTGTGACTGGGCCAACAGGTCTAGGGACAACAAACGCGCACATGGGTGATGCAGGACCATGGCTAGCTGTACCTGTCACCGTACAGAGGTGGGGGGCGGGGGCACAGGGACATGGCTAAAGGAGAGGAATACAATACAGAAAGCGCCCTGGCCTAATGTCACCCACAGCCCTCCTCCCCCACCCAGGCACCTCCACTGTGCGTGAAGATAGCTGAATGTGCTGGTACTCACCCCCTTGTGTCTGCTGTGATGTCGTCACGCGCCCATCCAAATCGGGGTAGGCCACCGCCAGGATCCGGGACATCAGGGGGGGTCAGGGTACGACTGGCACCCCTCCTAGGTTGGGAGGCCATCCCCAGCAGTGACTCGGCGGTCTTCCTGGTCCCGCAGTGGATGTCCTCCCACCTCTTGCGGCAGTGGGTGCCCCGTCTGTTGTGGACCCCCAGGGTCCGGACTTCCTTGGCGATGGCACGCCAAATGTTGACTTTCTGATGGGCGCTGACCTATTTGACATGTACAGGGTGGAAATTGAAATATCATCAATTTTCCGCATGATAGATGCGATTGGCCCCCCCTCCCCAACCTTGCCATGTGGCACATGCTCTCATCTGTCGTGCCTTGCACTCGTCATTGTCCCCCCACCCCACCATCTTACATCCACCATACACAACCCAGGCATAGCCCATTCAACGTGCACACAGTGTACTTACCTGTTGGTCTGGAGGACCGTAGAGTCGCGCATACTGGGGCAGGACCCCATCCACAAGTTTCTCCAACTCTTCTGTAGTGAAGGCAGGGGCCCTTTCCCCAGTCGCAGCAGCCATTGTATCTCCCAGACCGAGGTCACAGCAGCACTTGCAGTATAGGTCCTCTCCTGTGGATGATCAGGTCTCGAGTGATTAACCAGATAGAAAATGGCGGTCACGCCCGCGGCGGCGCGTACCGCCGCAGTGCGTTCCGCGACCGCCGGCGCAGCTAGTCATTGGCTCGTGTAACCCATAGGGCTCGATGTTAACCAATGCGGCTTTGCGCCGTGGTCTTCGACCGCCTACCGCCACGGTGTGTCACGCCAGCGCATTGACCTCACATCCCACTGTCACACTTCTCAGGTCAGGCAGCCGCCATTACAAGGGACCACAGGGCTTAATTACTACTGCGTCACACAGGCCTAGGCCTTGCATTGCCACTCATACAAGCCATTCAATGCATTGAGAATCGTGTACTGTGCAAGCTGTAGTTACGTACCTGTGGGTTGCTTGACTCTGTGCTCCATGTTGTCCTTCCTAGGCACCGTCCGCTGGGACTTGCGAGGAGAAGGATGAATCCTCCCGTGTACCGACCGCTGGTGGACCTGTCGACAATGGAGGAACGTCATATTATACTTCGCTACCGACTTGACCGAGCCACTATACATGAACTGTGTGCCCAGCTGGAGCCAGCACTGATGTCCCCCATCCGCCAACCCACAGGAATTCCCCCTCTGGTGCAGGTTCTGTCAGTCCTCCATTTTTTGGCAAGTGGGTCTTTTCAGACAACAGTGGCCATGTCATCAGGTTTGTCTCAGCCTATGTTTTCTAAGATTTTGTCCAGAGTGTTGTCTGCCCTGACGAAATACATGCAGAGCTACATTATTTTCCCTGAGGAGGGTGATTTGGCCACTGTGAAGGCTGACTTCTATGCCCTTGGACATATCCCCAACATCATTGGTGCCATTGATGGGACCCATGTGGCCTTAGTACCCCCAAAAGACGATGAGCAGGTGTACAGAAACAGGAAAAGTTACCATTCGATGAATGTCCAGGTGGTCTGTTTGGCTGACCAGTACATCTCCCATGTAAATGCCATGTTCCCTGGGTCAGTGCATGAGGCGTATGTCATGCGAAATAGCAGCATCCCCTATGTGATGGAACAGCTACAGAGACACCGTGTGTGGCTAATAGGTGACTCTGGTTACCCCAACCTGCCTTGGCTACTGACCCCAGTGAGGAATCCCCGGACCAGGGCAGAGGAACGGTACAATGAGGCCCATGGGCGATCTAGGAGGATCATAGAAAGGACCTTCGGCCTCCTGAAGGCCAGGTTTAGGTGCCTGCATATGACAGGGGGATCCCTAATGTACTCACCCAAGAAGGTGTGCCAGATCATCGTGGCCTGCTGTATGCTTCACAATCTTGCATTGCGACGCCAGGTGCCTTTTCTGCAGGAGGATGGTCCAGATGGTGGTGTTGTAGCAGCTGTGGAGCCTGTGGAGAGTGAAGAGTAGGAAGACGACGGGGACGACACGGACAACAGGGACACGGTCATACAACAGTATTTTCAGTAGCACCCAGGTAAGAATCCCCCACGGCATTTTACATTTACTTCTGGCCTCCTGCATCTCTACTTTCTGTGTTTCCCCCCAGTTCCTTTCAACTGAATTGTGACTTTCCCTTGGCTTTTCAGAGCTGTATGACCCACTGCGTGACTTCTGGTTTGTTCGGCCATGGAGTAAAGCAAATTGACATTGGTATGTTGTCATCACAATGTAACTGTACATTTTTGAACCGTTATGTGTAATACATTTGTTAAGAATACAAGCAGACTCCTGAGTGTTTCAAGTGCAATGAGTGATTTATTTAAAGTGCTACATATAGGTCCATGATAGTAAAACGGTGATGGGTGGGGGTGGAGTGATGTCCATGGCAGAGTCCAGTTCTCGGTCGCACAGTTGCATTGTCCATATGCCTGTGGAAGGATGGAGCAGGGGCAGTTCAAGGTTGGACAGGGTGACGATGTGGGACAGTGGAATGACATCCGGGGGGATCTTAGGCTGGCGGGGGTCTTGGCATCCTACTCTGTCTTCCTTTGTGATCTCAGGCTCCTCTTGCGGGGTGGTTGATCTTCAGCAGGAGGTGGGGTTCTGGTGGACCGTCGTTGTGTGGGGGCCTCCTGTCCATTAGCGCCGGCGGAGGTGGTAGGCTGTTCCTGGTCCGGGCTGGTGACAGGGGCCCTTTGGGGTGCCACATGGTCCCGCAATGTGGTGACTATGAGGTTCAGGGCCTGGACGATGTTCCTGAGCTCCTCTCTGTACCCCATGTACCGTTCCTCCTGCTGTGCCTGGATCTCCTGGAACCTGGCCATTACCGTCGCCATCGTCTCCTGGGAGCGGTGGTATGCTCCCATGATGGTGGTGAGGGCCTCTTGGAGAGTCGGTTCACTGGGCCTGTCCTCCCCCCCCTGTCGCACTGCAGCCCTCCCAGTTGCCCTGTTTCCCCGGGCATCTGTCCCCTGGACGGTGTGCCCACTACCACTGCCCCCAGGTCCCTGTTGTTGTTGGGGTGGTGGGTCAGCCTGGGTGCCCTGTAGTGGCGGACACACCGCTGATTGACCTGTCCTAGAGACAGAGCCATGGGCCCGCTGGGTGGGAGCGGTGCTGATATTCCCAGAGGGGGTTAGGTCTGCTGTGGCCTGTGTCTGTGTGTGGGGAACCGACTGTCCAGAGGTCCCCGATGGTCCGGGCTGGTCATCAGGTTCCAGGTCGACAGAGCTGCTGTCCTCACTGCGGGCCTGTTCTGGGGGTGGTGTCAAGTTCACTTAGACTCATGAATATTTTGATAGAGAATTCGGAGAGGAAAGTGACCAGATTACAAGCAGATATCTCTAAATTAGAAATAGAGATTAAAAATATGAATTTGGAAGAATCAACTGCCAAAAATTAAAAAAAAAAAAAAAAAAAAAAAATTTGAACGAAATTATTGAGCACCATCAAAGTGAGATCACACAAAGAAAAGCACGTAAATTGAGACATGATGAGTTGGACTATACTAATGGTAGGATCTTCACATTCTCTCGAAAATATGATCATCTAGTCACAAGCTCTGTACCCCCGCATAACTGTGATGCAGGCTCCTCATCTTCACTGAATAGTGTTTCTACCAATAATAGTGATACAAGTACTTGTTCTAATTTGTCCAGACAGGATCAGGTGTTACAGCAGGGCACTCCCTCTTTTTTTAGCAGAAATGCAAAGGATAAGACAGGGACAATGGGAAGGAAGTCGGCGCAGAGCAGACCCAGACAAACCAGGCGGGTGGCAGAGGAGGAACACACAGACACAAGAAAAGGAATGAAGACAAGATCATGGAACAGGGGGAAATAGATAATTCTGTTGATGGCTCTATCAATGTCATTAATCTCTCCAGTTTTGAACTTACTACCCATGATTTTTCTTTGCTTAGTAAAGGACTGGGTTTCTGTACAGGTGATTTTGGAGACTTTCAAAAAACGAAAATTGATTTTTTCAAATTTATTAGACGTTTAAAATTAAAAAAGTACTTTGCTAATCACTGTGATAACAGGGACATTAGTAATTTATTTGATGGTCATAATGAGGGTCAACACTTGTCCATTATGGATGTTCATAATACAGCCACTCTTATGTCAATCACGGACTGTGAACAGGATCCTACCACTGTAACACGCATCTTATCTGATCTTGACATTCCAACAGATTCACTCCAAAGCGGTTTGAGGAGGAAATCAACTTGGACACCTACCTTGACAAAAGATAACTGTATAGAAACTTTTTTCAAGTTTGTCTGGCGGGACTTAAATAAATTTGAGTTAAAAAATGAGAGTCGACAACACGTTTGGCATCAAAACCTTACCCAAGCAGAAAAGACCAATTTGAGACTTTTACGGACGAACACGGAGATTACCATCAGGGAGGCAGATAAGGGTGGTAACATCGTGATTATGAACACTTCAGACTATGACCAGGAGATTTATAGACAACTAGAAGATGTTACCTGCTATGAAAAAATTGTGACAGATCCCATACCTGCACTGGCGAATAAAATCAATAGATTCCTACATGGTTGTTTGGACCGCTCACTCCTGAAGGAGGAGGAATACATGTATCTACGTGTTCACAAACCTAGAAATCCATGTATATATGTACTTCCTAAAATACATAAAAATCCTACTTCCCCTCCTGGCAGGCCTATTGTTTCGGGCATTGGTGGTCCCACGGAAAAACTCTCAGAATATGTTGACATCTTTCTACAACCCATTGTGGGCAACTTACCATCTTACATTAAGGATACCAAACATATTCTCAGCATATTAACGGGCATTGCTTGGGAACCAGGGATGATCCTAGTCACACTAGATGTTACCTCCCTCTACACTAGTATAAACCATGAACAAGGAAAGGAAGCATTACGTCACTTTCTTTACAAAAGACCGGCCAGCCTTTATGGCCACACTCAAATGTTAATAGACATGGTGGATTTGATACTGAACAACAATGTCTTTCTGTTTAAAAATGATTGGTATCGCCAAAAACGAGGCGAAGCTATGGGATCTAAATTTTCACGAGCTTATGCGAATCTCTTTATGGGATTGTTCGAACATAATAAGATTTGGAGCATAGAGGGCAGTAAGTGGATCTCAGATATACTCTATTGGGGTAGATACATCGATGACTGTTTGATGATCTGGACAGGTGACGTACAAGAACTTGACAATTTTATTAACTATTTAAACAGAAATGAGTGCAATATCCATTTCACTTCAGAATATAGTACTACTAACATTCCCTTTCTGGACGTGGAACTTCTCATTCACAATAACAAAATAGAGAGTTGGCTATATAGGAAGAGCACCTCCTGTAACTCTATTTTACATGCAAAGAGTGCACATCCGGTCCATCAAATTAATTCAATACCATATGGTGAGATGGTAAGGGCAAGACGTAACTGTAGTCTTGATGAAGAGTTTGGAATCTGTGTAGATGACATGAGCAAGAGATTTAAAGCTCGGGGATATTCCAACTGGGTGATAGATAGAGCCCGAACAAGGGCTAGTCGTTTGAAAAGATCAGACACATTGGCTCAGAGATCCCGACCTAGTGACACGATGATTCGTTGCATTGTGAATTACACGAAAACCGCCACTTTACTACAGAAATGTATGAACAGACATTGGTATATTTTAACATCAGATCCTATTCTTAAGAAAGTAATTCCTGATACCCCGGTTTTTACTTACAGAAGAGGTAAAACTCTCAAGAACTTTCTATGTCATAATTTTCGCAGCAGCCCAAACCAAGATAACTGGCTTACTAGCCGTGGAAAAGGTTTTTTCAAGTGCGGTCACTGTGGAATGTGTAGATGGGCCCGGTCAGGTATCTCCTCTTTCAAGAGCCTGTCTGGGGTAAAGTATAACATCAATTTGAACATTACATGTGAAAGTAAGTTTGTCATCTATGGCCTATATTATATAGGCAGTACTATCAGACCACTTAGGGTTAGGGCGAGTGAACATTTCAGGGCCCTGAGACAGGAAGATGAGAGATACCCCATAGTTAACCATATGCGACATTGCCCTAAACTTAACAACACTTGTGGCTTTGAATTCTTTGGTTTTGACCACATCAGCAGAAATCCTAGAGGGGGTAACAGAGAATTAGCCCTCAGAAAAAGAGAGTGTTACTGGATCCTCAAACTCAGAGCGGTAGAGGACGGTCTAAATACTAATTTTGAAATGGAATACTATTTGGGAGATTAACTGTGGTTTTCTCAACAGTTGCACACTTGTGTCTTGTGTAATTAGTTTTCTATCTGTATTACTCTATTATGTTCTGGTAATACTGTATTGTTCCAATATCCTATTTCAGATCGGTTCTCTAATCTTTGTGTGACTTGATTGTAATTTAATGGTTGATGACAAGGGGACTTGTACTGTCCATGAAACGGATGCTCAATTATAGTTTGTACTTCTCTGTATTGTATAACCACTGCTTAGACTTTTCTTGATGTATTATTTGTATCCATTGTATCAATCCATCATCATCATTATTTGATAGGATTTGGAATAACTCACATTAATTCTGTCTCCTTGTCTTGTATTTATTGACTTTATACTTGCTATTGTGTGATTTTATACACGATATAGAGGTGACACGTCTTTTTTACTTATTCTATATCTTCTCTCTCTGTATTTCAACAAAATACTATTGGTCTCACCCTCTTGGTGGTTCTTGGTATTTCACTCATTCTTTCTACTAAGGTGACACGCGATTTATATTCGATATCGCAGCATATTGGCACATTGTTGCAATATTCGAATTAGGTGGATAAAAGGAGTTTATAGGCTGTCTGTTTATTCCTGGTGTTCTACTCCTCATTTTCTACTGAGACCTCGTTTCGCTTGAAGAGTTTATCTATTGATGGCTTACACTGGCCTCCTAATTTTCACAGATGTTGATACTGAGACAGCATTTGAAATTGTGGGTTTTATCCCAGTTCTGAATTAATTTTCCTCGGTAATGGTGTTGCATGGCTGCCCAAGATGGCGCCCGTCAATTGAAACTTAGTCCGTCCTCTATTTTCACATCGGACGGATTGACGCGTTAAAGGTGCATCTGCCTCGGACGATCCACATACGTTGGATCCTTCAGACACTAGGAACTGCCGTGGGAGTATTCGCACCACGGAGTTCTCCTTATGATACCTATATTCACCGGAGAATAGGTGAGCGGTTCTATTTGGCTTTCTCTGTACTTTGATAGACTCGAGTTGATATTAGTGCTTGTTCGTGCTACTGGCTTCATATGGATAATTGGCTATGGCTATGGTTGCTATACTCATTAATGAATTCCAAGGTTGTTATACTCATAAATGAATTTCAAGGATGATTTTCTTTATTATGTGTGAAACTTGCAAATCAAGAAATAAATGATTGATGAACTCTCTATGGTGTTATTCCACACTGAAGATTCTATATATTACTAACTTTGAAGTATATGTACATGTGTGCCCTGACAACTGTTCAGTTCATTGCCAGTTTCCTTTGAAACATCAGAGGATTAAGGAAGATCCTCTTGCCAGGAGCACCGTGCCACATTGAGATTGTTATTGCTACCTGATGGACTCACTGTGAGCGCCCCAATCCTATGACCTTTCTTCCTATGTGCTTTGTGTCTTAAATACTGTTCTGGGGGTGGGATGGACATATCTGGACCCTCCTGGCCGGTGTGTTGGCGTTCGGGCCCTGCAGGGGTGAAAGAGTATGGTTATTGCTTCTGTGTGTTCCATGGTGTGAGATTTGTGGGTGCCCTTGTCCCCCAGTGCTGGCATTCCCTTGTGGCAGGAGTTGTGAGGGTGGTTTGTGGGGGGGATGGGTATGTGCAGTGGTCATGCATAGGTGATGGGTGTCCATGGTTTGTGTTGGCATTCAGGGTTTGGTTTTGGGTTGGGTGGGTTGTGCTGGTGAGACATTGGCAGGGAGGCTGTGTGCTGGGGGGTTGGGGGTGAGGGTGGGGGTGTGGGTTGGCATGCTGGTGGTTGGGGGGGGGGAGTAGTTGAGAGTAGACTTACCAGAGTCCATTCCTCCGCCTACTCCAGCGAGGCCCGCAGGATGCAGGATGTTAAGGACCTCTTGCTCCCATGCTGTGAATTCGGGAGGGGTGGGTGGTGGTCCGCCGCCAGTACTCTGCACAGCGATGTTGTGTCTGGAAACCATTGACCGGACCTTCCCCCGTAGGTCGTTCCAGCGCTTTCTGATGTCTTCACGGTTTCGGGGATGCTGTCCCACAGTGTTGACCCTGTCGACAATCCTCTGCCATAGCTCCGCCTTCCTGGCTATTGTGGTGTGTTGCACCTGTGTGCCGAAGAGCTGGGGCTCTACCCTTATGATTTCCTCCACCATGACCCGGAGTTCTTGGTCCGAAAACCTGGGGTGTCTTTGGGGTGCCATGGGGTGGTGTGGATGAGGTGTGAGGTGGTGTTTGCGGTGATGTGAGTGGTGGTGTGTGGTGATGTTTGCGTAGATGTGGTGTGGTTGATGATGTTGGGTTCCTGTGTGTGTTGGGGCTTTCGATTGCTGTGCTCGCTCGCTCTCTCTCTCTCGCCTTCTCTCCGATTTCCAACTAGTGGGGGTTTGTGGGTGATGTGGGTGTGTGTTTTATAGTTGCTTGGATGTGTGGGGGTGGTGTTTGTATGTGTATCAGGTGTGTGTATTTCAAATTGTCCAATGTGGCTGGGTTTTGGAGCTGGGTGTGTATTTTGACAGCAGCGGTGTGTACCGCCAATGGAATACCGCGGTTGAATGACCGCCGCGTGGATTCGTGGGTCGTAATGGCATGGGCGTGTTTGTGTTGGCGTGGCGATGGAGGTTTGGTCATCTCCAGTTTATCGCTGCCCGCTGATGAGGCGGCCTTCCGTGGATGTCGGGTTTTTGGCGGCTTGGCAGTTGTTGGTCGGAATGACCGTGGCGGGTTACCGCGGCCGCGGCGGTAGAATGGCGGTCTTCTGACCGGCGGTAAGAGCCTTTTACCACCGAGGTCAGAATGACCCCCAATGTTATGCAAAAATGATTATCCAGACCATGATATAGTGTATAGTATAGGTGTTTATTGACATATGGTAAGACAGTGATAATGGATGAGTAGAGTTAAAAGAAATTTTGGACAATATGTTGTCTCCGCCGCAATCCTGCAGCTGTGTTTGGATGGTCCCCCTCATGTTGATGGACAGCATCCTCCTCTTCCTCCTCTTCAGGCATTTGTGGGTCGGGTTCATATAGGGGAATGTTCCTTCTTACACATATGTTGTGCAGGATGGCACAGGTTAAAATGATTTTGCACAACATTTCAGGTGAGTATAGGAGGCTACCTCCGGTGATGTTGAGGCACCCGAATCTTGACTTCAGGATGCCAAAGGTCCTCTCGACTATGGTGTGTGTCCTCCTATGTGCCTCATTATAGGCACGCTCTAATGGTGTGCTTGGGTTTGCAAATGGGGTCATGATACATGGCTGGATCCCATACCCCTGATCAGCTGAAAGAGAAAATGAGTGAGAACATGTTGATGTACCTTGCACCATAAATTTCAATTTGCATGGCAGTTGTTCTCTTGTGTTGTCTGTGACTCATTGGTGTTTGTGTTATTGTGTAGAATCCTAGGCTTCTAGGATGTACCATCAGCATTGGGTTGTTTCCTTATCTGAACGGGTGTTTGGCTGTTGACCGGATGTCAGCAGTATTTTTGTAGAGTTGCAGTACAGTGTGTACTCCCTTGCATTGTGTCATGTGAAATAGGTGTCCCTGTGTCTTTACTGGGGGTGACATGATACTTCCATACACAGAATCAATTCCACAGTGGTGGTAACACGGGTGCATTTATATACCCTGGACATCCCATCCAATTTCACATATGGAATAGAATTATTTAACCATCAGTGAGACCCTTAGATTTGGCAAGGTGGCAATGTGCAACACATCTCCGTACGATGTGAGCACTGATGTGTTAACAATTGACTATGCACTAATTTCACATGTGTGACAAGTTCACTGCAGACCTATTTCTCTGCCCTTGCCAAGTCGACTCAGGTTGTAACGTGTACCTATACTACTGAACATGTTCTAGTTCAGATGGCTAACTTGGTTGTGAGGATGTCATTTAGAGTTTCAGAAGGTCCGTATGCCTGTACATCTGTTGTGTGTGTGTTAATTTGTCGCAATGCGTATGTGTAGGAATGTGCACTTTCAATATTGTCCCATCAAGATGTGTTCTGCGCACAGTCCACTTGCTTATTGGTAGTGGGCAATGTGAGATCAGGAGTGATGTGAGATATTGGTGCAGCCTCAATGATTGCATGTGACCTTCATTGTAGTCATCATCATGCTATGCGTGTCATGGTGTTTGACCTGCAGCAAAAAACATCACACACCCCTTACACAGTATGTATTGGTTGGAAGGGTGTTTGATTGAGTGTTATTGATGTAATATTGAAAGATTAATCTTCCAAATTGTACTGCCAGTTGGGGCCATGTCTTTGTTATTGTGTTGTTTTAAATTTTCCCCTTGTGGCTCTGGAGTGGCATCTGTTGTTATTTGGAACTGTCATTTGTCCCTAGGTGTCTATCCCATTCGGTGAGGATATCAAACATGCCTAGCGGTGTCACAACCTCATTGTCTTCCTGTCCACGTGTCGATGTCGTGGTGTATGTGGTGTGTGTCCTAGAGGGTTGCTGTGCTGTGTGTATATAACTGGGTTTCTGTACTTACCAACAAGTAGGCCATTTCCATATCGTCCATCCTGGAAGTGTTGATTGATGGTGCAGTGACGTAAGATGAATGAATCATGTACACTCCCAGGATACTTTGCCGCGTTGTTGGTGATCAAACCCCGGTGATCAACAATGGCCTGCACGTTGATGGAGTTGTAGTGTAGCCATTTTTAATGTAGCTTCATGCGCGTTAGTTCAACATACTAGGCCGCTATGCACTTTGCCCTAGATACATTTTATTCAGTCTCGCACTGTTATTTTACAATAACCAGTTTTACGGTCTTGTTTTAATTTCCTTCTATCACACTGTTTAGCTTAGTTCAGCACTGTGTTCTCAAATAATGCATTCTTGATCGCCCTATGCTTCGGTCAAGGCTACAGTCTGGTACATTGCCGGTAAACATGATCAAAGTTTAGTTTCCAGTATTCGTAGAAAATCCTTACTTAGGGACATTTTCTTAGAATATCTGCGTGTTAGTTATAAAAACACTTCCTAGTCCACGTCAGAGGGAGATTCCGGGCAGGAACCTACAACTAGATGCTGACTGCCCGTTGCAGATGCTGATGCAGATTACAGGCCTTTGCTCAGGTATGAGGGTTGATGTCCTCCCGGGGGAACCTGAAAGGCAGGCTTAGAGCTTCACATGCTGTGCTCAGAATATAACTTCGAGAGAACATCATCTAGTGGCACTATGATAGCCTTATTCTTGTGCTTCACTCTCATTGTTACTATTTCAATCCTATTGTGTTGTGTAGTTCTGGTTATTGCAGCTCACGCTTTGCTATCTAAAATGCAGTTGTTTTATTAAACCAATCTTTAAAACTGAAACTGCCTTTGTCATTTCTATATGAGATCGTACTGTGTATGAGAGAACCGGTTGTGACCTGAGTGACCATGACTTCCCTGGGAAATGCTAAGATGTCATGAGCTCGGCTGCCCAATTGTCTCTTCCCTTTGAGAGAGATGAGGCACTGCTAGTTAGCCGGAGCAAAACCCAGATTTAGAGTGACAAGGGTCCTTCACCATGGGTCAGACTTAGGCCCCTACACTGTGAACGATCTTGCAGCTAAAATCCAGTAGTCTCATTAGGATAATGATAGTCTATGCGACATGCCACCGCCAACGTTTGGTCAGGCTCTAATTTTTGGGTCCATCGGTATATCTCAGTCTCATATGATAAAATGACCCCTCAGTTCCGTATACGGAGACGTCCGTTGTACTGAGGATTTCCACCACTGCAGTATAGGTAACCCTATTTTACAGCGGGTGGTTGTTCAAGCTTGAACCTTAAAAGGAAAAAAGTGTGCCTTCTCTGAACCTTCAGTGCTTTTATAATGGCAAATCCCCAGGCTGTACAAATAGCTCTTGATATGAGACAACCACTTACAACACATTTATTAGCACATGGACTTACAGCACAGGGAGGTCCAGTCACATTTGTGGTGGAAGCTCACGCAGCTTATAGGACAGAACTGTTATATTCTTGGGTCACATTTCCAGCAGTTGATGGGAACACAAATACATTCCATACATATGCAGTTGCGAACGCGCCTGGGCAGTACAGGGCGTACGCATACTTAGAGATACCTCTATCTTATCAAGAACATAATAATCGGCTTGATGGCACCCTACCTCATACAATATTACCAGTACGGTTAGGTCCACTAAGTAATGAAGGCCCTACCTGGCCTCTATTGGCCACATATACACCTCATCCTGCGGTTGTGAACATGGCGGTGGCTGAGGTTCAACGCTTATATACTGAACTAACAGCAATATATAGACGATTAGTACAGTTTGTGATGCAGACACGAAATACAAACCCAGCTCGTGTTGCTCCAGCACAACCACATGCGGTGACACCAGGTATAAATCCGGTGACTGTACACTCTATTATGGGTAAAGTCCCAGCCAAACGGGAGAAGACTCCGTTTTGGCTAGCACAAAAAATTAATTCGCTGGAGTCTGTATTTCCCCATACGGGACCTCAGCATAAACATAGAATATTAACTATGTGCTTGCCCTTTGGATGGTTCCCACAGTTAAACATTGTAATACATGGGGCATGGTATTTGCCACGCTCTATACAACAGCACACAGTACACCGACACTAGCCAACCTACCGGAAGTGCTTAAACAAATTCAAGACGAATACGTGTTCTGAACAGGCACTCATATGAAGTACGACCCCCCAGGGACCTTCTAGGCAGGTTATTTAGTGCTCTCTCAACTCCATACGGGTGGGTTAGCCAACTACAACCCGTACCTAAGACTCTGGCTGTTAAGGATTGCTTTAAATCGCGGTTTAATCGCTCCACAACAGAATTTCCCTCGGGATGAAATGGAGACGAGTACTGGAGCTGGACCCCCAACTAAGCCATGGTGTCCCTAAATGCCCTTGAGGCAAAAGCAGAGCCCTGGTCCGAATGGAATGCCGCAACTGCATATGTACCGGCAAAGACTCACAAATCTTTAATAACAGTCCGAGCGTCTGCCGAGCGTTGTGGCCATACCCACACAAATCTGGAGCAAAAATCAACAGCGACTAGTATATATTTGTATGCATTATCCGGTGTTAGTGGACCGCAATGATCCAGATACACACATTGTAATGGTCTGTTTGAGATTAAGAGGGGTGTCAGCGGCGGGCGTTTAGCTGTGGAAACTTTAATTTGTTGACAGATGTCACAACAAAGGACATACTGTTTAGTCTCTTTGTAGAGACCAGGCCACCAATAACGGGCCTGCAAGAGTGAAATTGTAGCAGCCACACCAGCATGTGCAGAAGCCACCCCCTCATGCGTTGCTTTAATCAATTGTGGTCTCACATCTTTATTGGGGATGTCGCGTACGCCTACACCTGGAATTTTAACTTCAGCGTTCAGCATACTTCCCATCAAGTATTGATATTTATTAGGAAATCCTTTAGGATAAGGCATACCTTCAACCGTAGCTTTTATGGCAGCCATAATGTCTGTGTCTGGTTTGGATCTCAAACGAGTCACTGCAGCTACAGTGGCAACTGCCACTGCCGACTTTGTGGCTTCATCAGCCAAAGTGTTTCCAGCAACGTGTATTCCAACGCGCTGGTGTCCAAGTTTATGCACAACATGGACTTTGGGTAGCGTCTCTTTCAGGTCTGCTACCTTCCTCCACAGTAGTCTGTGTTTTATAGTGTTGCCTTTCGAATCACTGAACCCATTCAAGCGCCAGTAATGCAGATATTAATTAAAAGACTGGACACAATAATAAGAATCACAAACAATCAGTGTGAACTGTGTTGGATTTGTATGTTATAGTGCCATTAGTAGAGCTTTTAGCCCAGCCAATTGTGCTGTACAATCCCCTAAGGTCTGTGTATAGGTATGTTGGGGACAGAATTTCTCCCCCTCCATATAGCCACTCACAACCGCACATGCAGCAGAATATTGATGTTTTGTTCCAATCGCTGGTTGTGCAGAGCCATCGGTGTACATGACTACTTGATATTGATCAATAGGCAATGTGTCAGCGGGAACAGGATATTCAACTTCATATTGTAGAAATTCCTCAGTTTGTAACTTTGGGTCAAAAATGTAGTCTACATCAGTGGCTGTTAAAGACGTAGCCCATTGTATCCATCGTGGGTGAAGTGCTTTTGCGTTTGGGATACTAGCTTTTGTAACAGCCTCAAGGGCCAGAATAGGAGAAACAACAATAATGAGTTTTCCTTGGGCAAGAGGTCTTTCTTTAATAACAGCCATCTGTACAGCAGTGAGTATTTTCTCTGTGGGTGCAAAGCGTTGTTCAGCAGCGGAATACAAGTGTGACTTGTATTCAATCGGGACTGTCCCACTTTCATTAAATGTGACATAAGTAAACCCAATGGCCCCAGCTATCACCCTGATGACCAAATGCGTCTTATTGTCCCGTGTGTGTAAATGTTATGCTGCTAGCATATCTGCCTGTAACTCTCGAAGAGTATGTGTATGTTCAATTGTCCAGAATTTGCTTGAAAAATCCAGACGTATTAATTCATATAATGGTTTTATGCGCGTAGCATAATCAGGAATGTATGTTCTGCCAAAATTTAGAAAGCCCAACAATGATTGTAGTTTTTTAATCGTATTGGTTGGTTGCAATTGTGCACACTTTTCTAAAAATTGTGGGGCTAGACTCTTCCCTTCATTCGACAGCTCATATCCCATGAAGAGGACGCTGAGGAAGGCAATTTTTGATTTTTTGAAGTTAAATTTGTAGCCGAGTTCGGCAAACCCTACAACAATGCGAGCTACCCGTCATAAATGTTGTAGCAACTCGTCATCCGTGAGATATATATCGTCCACATATGACAACGCTTCAGGGTCTATATCGTGTAAGATAGCAGTCACACAAGCTGCAAACAGTCCTGGGCTGTTTTTATACCCTTGAGGCAAAGGACAGAATTTTTCTGGGAGCCTAGTGCGCTAAAGCTTGTTAAATCTCTGCTTTCAGGTGCTATATTCTGGCAGAAGAATCCATTCCAGATATTCAAAGTCGTTTTATATTTTTTCCGCACAATGTTGCTCATTAGTACAGTGCTATGCGAATTTTGTATAGCATAAATACGTGTATGTCCGTTTAAATGTCTGTAGTCTAAGACTATTCTATATGAATGGTCCGGTTTAGCTACAGGGAACAAGCGATTATTCATCGGCGAGACACAGGGTTCAATCACTCCCTGGTATTCTAATTGCGTAAGTATTTCTTTCACTAGTGCCCTTGCTTCATATTTTATGGGATACTGCAATTGTGGCGGCGGCTCACCTTTAATGGGAATTACATGGTATGGAGAATCCCTGTCCCACCCTACGTGATTTCTATATAACGCAGGTTCTTGTGCGAGAGCTGGATTCCCAGGGTTGGGGATCTTGTGTGTGAAAAGGTCGCAGTGAAAAAATAATTTGGCCCTTCTTATCGTGCACCAGTCCCTGTGTTGGGGATACATGGAACAAGAACTGTTATTCTACCCCTGTTGCCAGGTGCCAAAGAAAATCGCTTTGTTTCTATTGACAATGTCAAGTTATAACATGTGGCCAATTCTACACAGCCGACCAAGAGGAACGTCCAGTAGTTCCCGAATCCCTCTCACTACTGGAGAAGAAGTTCTGCTTCAAGTTGTCTATACCAACACTGTTGCCTCTCCGAGCTTGGGGAGGGTGGATGATGATCTCGCATTAGTTCCACTAACAACAAGCAACTTAGAAACATTTGATCAAGTCACCATGACTACAAATGTGATGGATGGTGCTGTCTACAGTGTACCACCACGGGAAACACCGACTCCTCCATTGACTACGGCAACGCCTTATGCAAGAACTGTCTCTGGTTACTTCGCCGACAACAACGATGGTCTATCGGACTCGTTTGCCTCTTCGACTGCTGACCTGTCAGGTCCACGTAAGCTGATACGTTGGCTTAAAGATACATATTTTATTTTTCCATGGAACTATCTGTGGCTTTTATTGACTGTCCTAGCATTTTTTCTTTGGATTGGGTTTGTCATTACCTTTTTTCTGTTAATACATGGTCATTTTCTTCCCGAGAGATCAGCGGTTGAACGTGTGGAGGAGGTATTGAAACCACATTTTTCATCACATAAGGTTCTAAGAGACTTGTCCTTTGTGAACATTTCTGCAGTGCCAATTCCAGATGGGATAGTGTGGGATAAAGTAATGTTTGATATATACGGTCCCACTGAAATAATTCAAATACCGTATGTGCTAAAGTTATCCATGAATGATATAGTTATACCAGGCATTGTATCTGATGATTGGAATGTGAAAACAGTTGACTCAATGATGACAGAATTGCAATATTATACTGTCTATGAAAATGAGGATGTTTACCAGTTTAAAGACAATTATGGTGACATGTTTTGCTATAATTAATATGGGCACCACTTCATACATAAAGCGAGCAGTCCAAAAATGATATTTGATTATACGCAATGGGAACATTGCCCAACTCCCCCACAAGGGAGTTCAAAAACTTATTAAGAAAAGTTTACGTATTTTTCTGGGCATCATCAAAAAAATGCTGAGTCATATTATTTTAAGATAACTCCGACTAGGGATAAAAAAATGTTGTTGACCAACACAAAATTTATATATTCTGACTCCTTTGTTTCCCGGTTATCAATTGAAGCTTATGAATATTGGTCAAAAAATGTTGATTTGAAAAGTGTTTGGGGAACAAAAAATTGGCAAACCAAGGGTGGAGAAACATTGTTTAGAGCATGTCTCATCCCCGTTCAAATTATTTTTTTAAATGAAACAATACAACAGATGGGTTGCTTAGGCTTAGCTACAATCAGAGAATTAAACATTCCCAGCATACCTGCCCCTGCAAAATTTAATAACTGGCAAAAGTATACAAATGCAACTTTAGTGAGCTTAATGAATGGGTCCAGAATGGTACATTTAACACTTCACTGACACGTCCAGGTGGGTGGTTATTGTGGCCAATAGATACCAACGGGTGTCATCAACGTTTTGTCACCTGCTCTGGGGGTTTCCGAACGAGTAGGTCAGACCCTTGCTATATATCACCAGAACATGCTGAAATAATTATGACATATAGGTGGTCATTACAACCCTGGCGGATGGTGTTAAAGCAACGGTAAGACCGCCAACAGGCCGGCGGTAAAAAAATGGCAATTACGACCGTGGTGGAAACCGCCAACAAAGACAGCTACTTTAACACTCAGACCGCCACGTCGGTACAAACAAACAGCGCGGCGGTCACCGCTAACAGACAGGCGGGAGACAATGTACCGCCCACACTATTATGACAGGCCAATCCGCCACCTTTTCTGGGGCGGATTCACCGCGGATAAAAACACAGCGGAAACAGGATTTCGAAGGGAAAACGCTCACCTCTACACACTCCACGAGGAATCCGGACGCCATGGAACTGTAACTCCAAATCCTACCTGCGATAGTCTTCCTGCTCCTGTACCAGGAGCACCAACGACGGATGCGAAGACCACGGTGAGTACTGCACTTACGACACAGGGCAGGGGGGAGGCAAAAAACAGGGACACACACACGCAACACCCCCACCCCCACCCTCACCCACTACAACACACACACCAATACATATATATACATTATAGTTACACCCCTCCAAACCCCCCGGAAGAATGCAAAGACAAAAGGAAATTAGTGTAATCATTGTAATATATCAAAATGCAGTACGGAAAAATATACATATATACACCATTAACTAAATATACACCAAGAATAGTAGTCCAGGTATTCCACCATTCATAGTCCGTGGACCACTGGGCACAAAATGCATGGGTGAGGCCCACACTCGATACCAGATCAAAACAGAGAGAACACTGCAGGGGCATCAGATAGAAATACAACAGGCACTTCAGGGGGAAGGGAAGGGGGGGCACCTCAGCCGGATGAGTGCACAACGCCAGATCCACGAGGGGGCTCCATGCCCATTGATGTATCCTGGGGAGTGCAAAGCCACAGTCTCTCAACACTCTACAGTGGGTGGCTTGCCCACTGCTGTATCCTGGGGAGTGCAAAGCCACAGTCTCTCAAGTCTCTACAGTGGGTGGCTTGCCCACTGCTGTATCCTGGGGAGTGCAAAGTCACAGACTCTAAAGTCTATACAGTGGGTGGCTTGCCCACTGCTGTATCCTGGGGAGTGCAAAGCCACAGTCTCTCAAGTCTCTACAGTGGGTGGTTTGCCCACTGTTCAATCCTGAGGAGTGCAAAGCCACAGTCTCTCAAGTGGATAACAGTCTCCATTGTTTCTGGAGGGGGACTGGTGCCCAGAGTGCTTCATCCTGTGAAAGACAGAGGTAGTGGATGCATGTCTCCACTGTTTCTGGAGGAGGACTGGTGCCCAGAGTGCTTCATCCTGTGAAGGACAGAGGTAGTGGATGCATGTCTCCACTGTTTCTGGAGGGGGACTGGTGCCCAGAGTGCTTCATCCTGTGAAGGACAGAGGTAGTGGATGCATGTCTCCACTGGTTCTGGAGGGGGACTGGTGCCCAGAGTGCATCACTCACCCCGTGACGGTCCCAGTTGCGTCAGTGCCCCAGCCGCTTATGGGCTAGCGGTGCTTGAGTTGGCGGTGCTCTGTTCAGCGGTTCTTGAGTTGGCGGTGCCCTGTTCAGCGGTGCTTGATTTGGCGGTGCCCTGTTCAGCGGTGCTTGAGACGGCGGTGCCCTGTTCAGCGGTGCTTGAGTTGGCGGTGCCCTGTTCAGCAGCGCTTGATTTGGCGGTGCCCTGTTCAACGGTGCCTGAGTTGGCGGTGCCCTGTTCAGCGGTGCTTGATTTGGCGGTGCCCTGTTCAGCGGTGCTTGATTTGGCGGTGCCCTGTTTAGCGGTGCTTGAGTTGGCGGTGCCCTGTTCAGCGGTGCTTGTGCTGGCGGTCCTTCATGGCCCAGCTGGACTGGCGGTCCTTCATGGCCCAGCTGGGCTGTGGCTGGCGGGACCCTACTGGGCAGCAGGGCTGTGGCTGGCGAGGCCCTCCTGGCCAGCTGGGCTGTGGCTGGCGAGGCCCTCCTGGCCAGCTGGGCTGTGGCTGGTGGGGCCCTCCTGGGCAGCGGGCTGTGGCTGGCGAGGCCCTCCTGGGCAGCTGGGCTGTGGCTGGCGAGGCCCTCCTGGGCAGCGGGGCTGTGGCTGGCGGGGCCCTCCTGGGCAGAGTGGATGGGGCTGGCAGGGCCCTCCTGGGCAGCCTGGATGGGGCTGGTGGGGCCCTCCTGGGCAGCATGGATGGGGCTGGCGGTGGCCTCCTGGCCAGCGGGGATGGGACTGGCGGGGCCCTCCTGGGCAGCAGGGATGATGGCGGTCTTCTCCGCCGTGCTGCTCTTCCCAGACTTGCCAGGTTTCTTGTGACCCTTCCCCACGTTGGGAGGTGTCACAGCTGAGTTCACAGTCCCACCGGGTCCCCTGGGTGCGGCTTGGGTGGCTGGAGTCTTCCCCCTCTCCCGGCGGGCACTGGCCAACTTCTGGTGCTTCACAGGGGGGGGACTGGCTGTGCTGTGGCTCCGTGACACACTGGCTGTTCTGGTGGACGGTGCACTCCACATACCTGTGACTACAGGCACCACTGGTCCCGGAGATGTTGTGGCTGAGGTGCTAGTACGGGACCTATGAGATGGACAGGGTGGGGGAGGTGTGGGAAAAAGGTCAAGGCTGGACAGGAAATGTTTTTGGGATACACTGGGACGGGTAGCTGGAGGGGGTTTGGGAGTGGAGGAAGAGGTGGTGGTAGTAGGAGGTGTACGTTTGGTGACTTTGGGTGCAGGTGCATGCGCTGGAGGCTGTCGTGAGGTGGATGGCTGTTGGGTGGGTGTGTGCCTGCGTTTGTGTATCTTGGGAGGGGGCGTCACAGACACACTGGGAGAGGACACAGGGGACGTGTGAATGGTAGTGGGGGTGGTGACTGCACGTGAGCGGGGTGTGCTGGTGGGTGTGCTGGTGAGGGACATAGTGGCTGTAGAGGTAGTGCATGCAGGTGTGTGTGTAGACGAGACTGGGAGGGAGGAGGGAGACGACGAAGAGGGGGACACAGTGGAGGCAGTGGATGTTGGTGTGTCTGCATGTGTCTGATGATTTTGTGAGTGCCTGTGGGATGTGTGGTGCTTATGTTTGCCTGAGCTTCCCTTGTGTGGTGAGGTGTGTGCAGGCAGGTCTGATGGTGTGCTTGGGATAGGCAGAGGTACAGGGGATTGGGTCTGGGTGGAGGAAGTTGGAGGGGGGAGGCTAGACACAGGGACAATGGCTGCCATCAGTGCTGAGGCCAGAGTTTGAAAGGCTCGGTGAAGGGGCGCCTGACCAGAATGAATGCCCTCCAGGAATGCATTGGTTTGTTGCAACTGCCTTTCTACACCCTGGATGGCATTCAAAATGGTAGACTGCCCAACAGTGAGGGACCTGAGGAGGTCAATGGCCTCCTCACTGAGGGCAGCAGGGGTGACTGGGGCAGGGCCTGAGGTGCCTGGGGCGAAGGTGATGCCCACCCTCCTGGGTGAACGGGCACGGGGCGAAGGCTGAGGGGCTGCTGGGAGGGCGGTGCTGGTAGGGGGGGTGGCGGCTGTACCTGTAGATGCGGGGGGCACAGATGTTGCCGCCACCACAAGGGAGCTCCCATCAGAGGACGAGTCCGTGTCGCTGGTCTCAGCTCCAGTCCCTGCCGTGGAGCTCCCCTCGTCCTTTGTCCCACTGGTGAATTCTGAGTCCGAAGTGTGGCCCTCCATGGCCATGTGGGAGGCAGCTCCCTCGTGCTCCGTTGCCACTGCTCCTCCGCCTGATGATGCTAATGCACACAAGAACAGGGTGACCACAAAAAGGGGGGGGGAACAGAATAAAGACATGTTGAGTGCATGGCTTACCGCTACCGTTGGCAGACAAGACAGACACAGAAGCCACCTGCACTACGCCGCGCTCTTGGGCTCTACATTGCAATTCCTGGGAAATGGCCTACAAGGCTATGGATGACATCTGCACACATAGATGACACAGGGGCATGAATAGCTCTTCTTGGCACGCTACAGAGGTGGGGTGGGGGGCCACAGGGCCATGCCTTACGGAGGGTCCTAGCCTACGGAACTCGCCCTGGCCTAGGGAAACCCACAGCCCTCCTCCCCCACCCAGACAACTCCACTGTGCGCAAAGTCAGCTGAATGATAGTGTACTCACCCCCTTGTGTCTGCTGTGATGCCCTGTAGCGCCCATCCAACTCCAGGTAGGCCACCAACAGGATCATGAACATCAGGGGGGTCATGGTTCGACGGGCACCCCTCCCACATTGGGAGGCCATCCCCAGCTGAGCCTCCGCTGTCTTCTTGCTCCAGCGGCGAATGTCCTCCCATCTTTTCTGGCAGTGGGTGCTCCGTCTGTGGTAGACCCCCAGGGTCCGGACGTCCTTGGCGATGGCACGCCAAATATCTTTCTTCTGGTGGGCGCTGACCTACATGAAATGTACAGGGAAAGAAGAGAAGTCATTACCAACTGCACCGTCAAAGTGAGTGGCCCCCATCCCTACCCTTGCCATGTGGCACATGCACCCACCGTCTTTCATGCACGCAGAACTCTGCCCCCTTCCTTCTTACATCCAGCCCTCTCCACACAGGCATAGCCCATACAACATGCTCCCTGTGTACTTACCTGTTTGTCTGGAGGACCGTAGAGTAGCGTGTACTGGGGGAGGACCCCATCGACGAGCTTCTCCAACTCCTCCAATGTGAAGGCAGGGGCCCTTTCCCCAGACGCACGAGCCATTGTCTCTTCCAGACCGGGGTCACAGCAGCACTTGCAGTGTAGGTCCTCTCCTGTCGAAGATCAGGTATCGAGTGATTGAAGTGATAGAAAATGGCCGTCACTTCCGCGGCGGTCACGTCCGTGGCGGTGCGTACCATCACCGCCGGTGTACATCGTCATTGGCTCCTGGGACCATAGGGTCCAATGTTAACCAATGCAGCATTGCACCGCGGTCTTCGACCGCCTACCGCGACGGTTTGACCGTGCCACAATCCAGGAACTGTGTACCCAGTTGGAGCCAGGCCTGATTTCAGCTATCCGCCATCCCACAGGAATCCCCCCTCAAGTGCAGGTGATGTCAGTACTCCATTTCCTTGCAAGTGGGTCTTTTCAAATAACATTGGCCATAGCATCAGGGATGTCCCAGCCTATGTTTTCCAACATATTTTCCAGAGTGTTGTCTGCCCTGCTGAAACACATGCGGAGCTACATCGTTTTCCCTCAGGTTGAGGATTTGCCTACAGTGAAAGGTGACTTCTATGCCCTTGGACATATCCCCTACATCATAGGTGCCATTGATGGGACCCATGTGGCTTTGGTCCGCCCCACAGGAGTGAACAGGTGTACAGAAACCGGAAGAGTTATCATTCCATGAATGTACAGATGGTATGTTTGGTCGACCAGTACATCTCCCATGTGAATGCCATGTTCCCTGGCTCAGTGCATGACACCTACATCCTGCGGAATAGCAGCATCCCTTATGTGATGGGTCAACTCCAGAGGCACAGTGTGTGGCTATTAGGTGAGCCCCTGGAAGCAAGACAGTGGGAATGGTTGTCTGGGGATGTCCCTAAGAGTTAGTGTGTGTCTAACAGTTGACCCTCGCCATTTGCAGGTGACTCTGGTTACCCCAACCTGTCATGGCTACTGACCCCAGTGAGGAATCCCAGGACAAGGGCAGAGGAACGCTACAATGAGGCCCATGGGCGAACTAGGAGGGTGATCGAGAGGACCTTTGGCCTCCTGAAGGCCAGGTTCAGGTGCCTCCATATGACAGGTGGATCCCTATTCTACTCACCAAAGAAGGTGTGCCAGATCATCGTGGCCTGCTGTATGCTTCACAACTTGGCTTTGCAACGCCAGGTGCCTTTTCTGCAGGAGGATGGTCCAGATGGCGGTGTTGTGGCAGCTGTGGAGCCTGTGGACAGTGATGAGGAGGAAGCAGAGGAAGAAGACATGCAGAACAGGGACTCCGTGATCCAGCAATATTTCCAGTGAAACACAGGTGAGAATACATTCCTGCCTACTACATGTACTTTTACGCTACTACCACTCTACTGTGTGTCGTTTTCACCCAGTGTATGGTCACTGAGTTGTCACTTTCCCTTACGGTTTCACAGATGTGGGTCCCAACGTGTGTCATCTGCTTAGATTCCTCATGGACTAGAGCTGTGTGACATAGGTATGTTGACATTACTATTTCAAGAACATTTTGCCACTGTAATTGCAAATACACAATTTCAAAATCACAGACAGACTCCAGATCATTTTGTGCTTTAGGTGTGTTTATTTAAATGCAAAATAATTTGAGGGGGAAGTTAAATGGTGAGGGGTGATGGCGAAGGAGTGTCCATAGCAGAGTCCAGTCTATTAGTCTCACAGGTGCATTGCCCATATTGGCATAGGAATTGGAGCTAGGGCAGTTTAAATATGGACAGGGTGACAAAGTGGGACAGTGGGATGACAATCAGGGTGGTCTCATTTCTTGGCGGGGTCTTGGCATCATGCTCTGTCTTGTTCCTGGATCGCAGGGACCGTTTGCGGGGTGGTTCTCCATCTGCAGGGGGTGGGGTGCTGGTGTGGTGGTCCCGTGGTGGGCGTCCTGTCCACTAGCGCCGGCAGAGGTGGTGTGCAGTTCATCGTCCATGCTAGTGTCAGGGGCCCCTTGGAGTGCCACAGTGCCCCTCCTGGTGTTTAGTACTTCCTTCAGCACCCCTACGATGGTGCCCAGGGTGGAGCTGATGGTTCTGGGTTCCTCCCTGAAGCCCAATACTGTTCCTCCTGCATGCGCTGGGTCTCCTGAAACTTGACCAGGACCTTTGCCATCGTCTCCTGGGAGTGGTGGTATACTCCCATGATGGAGGAGAGGGCCTCGTGGAGAGTGGGTTCCCTTGGCCTGTCCGCCCTCTGTCGCACGGCAGCCCTCCCAGTTCCCCTGTGTTCGTGTGCGTCCGTCCCCTGGACCGTGTGCCCACTGCCCCCAGGTCTCTGTTGTTGTTGGGGTGGTGGGTTATCCTGGGTTCCCTGTAGTGGTGGACACACAGCTGATTGACGTGTCCTGGGGACGGAGGTATGGGCCCGCTGGGTGAGTGCTGTGCTGGTGTTTTCAGAGGGGGGAAGGTCTGTGGTGGCCTGTGCCAGTGTGAGGGGAACCGACTGTCCCGAGGCCCATGATGGTCCAGGCTGGTCATCTAGATCCAGTTGGACAGAGGTGCTCTCATCACTGTGAGCCTCTTCTATGGGTGGAGTGGACATGTCTGGACCCTCCTGTCTGGTGATGTTGGGTAGTGGTCCTGCAGGGGTGTAAAGGCATGATTATTGCATCTGTGTGTGTAATGGTGTGCAATGGGTGGGTGACCGTGTACCCCAGTGCTGGCATTCCTGTGTGGGGGCTTGTGTGATGATGGTTTAGGGGGTTGTATGGGTATGTGCAGTGGGCATGCTTTAGTGATGGGGGTCCATGTGTTCTTGTTGCATGCAGGGCTTTGTCTTGGGATGTGTGGTTTGTGATAGTGGGGCATATGTGAGGTGTTGGAGTGAAGGGGGTGAGGGTGGGGGCATGCGATAGCATGCAGGTAGGGTGGGGGATGTAATAGTTAAGATTTGACTTACCAGAGTCCATTCCTCCACCAACTCCTGCGAGGCCCTCAGGATGCAGAATCGCCAAGATCTGCTCCTCCCATGTTGTTAGTTGTGGGGGAGGAGGTGGGAGTCCGCCGCCAGTCCGCTGAACCGCCAGGTGGTGTCTTGAGACCACGGAACGCACCTTACCCCGTAGGTCGTTCCACCTTTTCCTGATGTCCTCCCGATTTCTTGGGTGTTGCCCCACTGCGTTGACCCTGTCGACTATTCTTCGCCATAGCTCCATCTTCCTTTCAATTGAGGTGTGCTGCACCTGTGCTCCGAATAACTGTGGCTCTACCCGGACGATTTCTTCCACCATGATCCTGAGCTCCTCCTCCGAGAACCTGGTGTGTCTTTGCCGTGCCATGGGGTGGTGTAGGTGATGTGTGGGGTGGAGTGTGTGGTGATATGTAGTGGTGTGTTGTGTGAGGTGCGTGGATGTTGTGTGGGTGATTGTGTTGTGTGCCTGTGGATGCTAGTTTGTTGATGGTGGTGTCTCTCTCTGGCCTTCGTTTGTGAATTTTGGTCGTAGGGGTTTGTGGGTGATATGGGTGTGTGCTTTATATTGTATTGGGTGTGTGGGAGTGGTGTGTGTATGTATCATGTGTTTTTATTTCGAATTGTCCAATGTGGCTGTGTTTTGTAAGAATGTGTGTATTTTGAGCGCGGCGATGTGTACCGCCAATGGAATACCGCGGTTGAAAGACTGCCGCGTGGATTCGTGTGTCGTGATAGTGTGGGCGTATTTCTGTTGGCGTGACGGTGGAAGGATTTGTTTTCGCCAGTTTATCACTGACCTTTGGTGTGGCGGACTTGTGTGGGTGTCTGAATTTTGTCGGATTCCGGGCAGTGGGTCATAATGACCGTGGTGGATTTCCGCGGCCACGGCGGTGTGGTGGCGGTCTTCTGCGCGGCGGTAAGCACCTTTTACCGCCAATGTTGTAATGAGGGCCATAGTGTGGGAAAATTGTGCCAGCAATGGCTAAAATCATCCTCACTAGATGCAGTTAAGACACATCTCACTCTCCTGTCTAATAACACTGACTTACAAGATTTTTTGTCAGGCCAAAGATACCACGTATGAAGCGTTTCTTGTATGAAGTATACAATGAAATATGGAAGCGTTCCCAACAAGAGGCTGCAGCCCAGTTAAGGCAGATAGATCGGGAAAATCGGAAAAAAGCATTAGCTGTTGTGGATAATGGAATTCACACCTTGTCCGACCGGATATATGCAATTAACAACATTGTTTCTTATGCTATAGACATTATACGATCTGATATGTCTTCTTTATATCATGGACAGAGTCAGACCAGGTCCATTATGCAGTTGGGTTGGACGCTTCAGACAACGCTTCAGACATTGAAGGCGGGTCGCGTTTCGTGGCAGCACATCAGTGCCAGGGAAATATTTTTTTCCTATAATTGAATGCGACAACAACAACTAATGGCTAAGAAGGAGACGACTTATGTCATGCTCAACATTGAAAAGTTAGAAAGATTGCCTTTTACCGTGGCCGAGATTCCCTCAGCAGAGTGGTTGATACACGGGGTTATTAATCTGCCTATTTCTACATTACAATTTACTTCTTGTTTGAAACATGTTCCGGTAGGCAGATATGAAAAGTTGGGAGATAGTTACATCCATGAGGTGTGGGAGCTTCCCTTCTCGTACAAATGCCTCAATGGCATTAAAGAGGTCTTTCTTAGCGGCAATGAATGTGAGACTTCAGTCAGCCATTCGATGATTTGTAAGCACCTGTCCTTGCATGTGGCGTGTAATGCCTCAGTTGCGAACTTGGCTTGCTATCTGAAGGGAGTTCCAGTCCCCTTGATTAAACGCACGTTCCAGGTGCTTTCAAACGGCAGATATGTCCTCCTCAATAGTGAAGACTGTTGTGGCATGCGGGCCGGAATAGTTTACGTTGTTTCGGTCACTAAGGTCGTTACTTGCTGCGGGAACGTGTTGTTTCCCCCAACTAAAATTAGGGAGGTAGCGGATATTTGGCCTCACATTGCTACTTCCAAGGTGAATTTTGACTAGTGAAGTAGACTGAAAGCTTTATTGTTCAGAAGCATGTGGTCCTTACATCTGCACGCGAGACCTACACGCTTCAGGTGGCAAGGTCATCGGCGGAAATACAGTCCCTGTTAAATACAAACTTTCCGAGACACTTTGGTGAACTCGTGAGACGTATATTTAATGCGTCCAGCATGGCTGGATTACCACATTTTTTCAAAGCTGTTTGTATTGGTTTCGTTCACACCTTTTCCTCTATATTTGGTTTAATACCTCCGGCTGTTCAATCAATTTTCGGAAGCATTTTTGGGGGATTTCCGATAACTTTGGCTTTATTAGCCGGCATTTTGCTGTTGCTGTTGTTTTTCCGCAATGGCTGTCCCGCCGCAACAAGGACGAATGTGGGCACTCCCATCAGCGCAGCTGTGTCGTGAATGCATGATGCAGCACTTTGGAGCAACACTCCTGGAACATTTGGGGTGTGACTGGTCTCTGTCATTCAGACCGGTTTTGGATTGTGTGCAGCCCGTGTTTCGGTGCCGTTGGTGCTCTTTTGAACATGCACTGGACGTTTGTCTCTCACAGCAATGCCCCTCAGTGATTGATGCTTTTCTGTTGATGTTCTCAATGAGGGTTCATTACCAGACATGCGCGATGCGGCTGTGTTTGCTCAGAGAATCTGATTACCAGCTACCCTTCCTGGAGGAAGTTGATATTAGCTTGTTCGTAGGCACTGCACAGGATACCGCCTTGGTTGATACTGGGGCTCTGGAACACACCTGCTCCTTGGTAGTTTTTGGTGTGGATTTACCGGTTTTGTCATCTGCCGAGGTGGAGAATCTCCTGCTTTCCATGACTGATGCTTGATTTGGAACTATTCTAAATTGACATTTTCCTCTGAATTTGGCATTTGGCCGCATGCTCATTTTTAAATTGGCAAATTAGTATGCTTGTGTGTTCTCTTAACTTGTTGAAATTTGTATAGGGTTTTAAATATGTTTTAGCTTAGGGCATTTTAGCTTCGGCTTAAACCACTTTCTACCGACAAGGGGAGGGTGTAGTGTAGCCCTTTTTAATGTAGCTTCCTGCACGTTAGTTTAACATACTAGGCCGCTGTGCACTTTGCCCTAGATACATTTTATTCAGTCTCGCACTGTTATTTTACAATAACCAGTTTTACGGTCTTGTTTTAATTTCCTTCTATCACACTGTTTAGCTTAGTTCAGCACTGTATTCTCAAATAATGCATTCTTGATCGCCCTGTGCTTCGGTCAAGGCTACAGTCTGGTACATTGCCGGTAAACGTGGTAGAAGTTTAGTCTCCTGTATTCGTAAAAAATACACATCGTTACGTAGGGACATTTTCTTAGAACATCTGCGTGTTAGTTATAAAAACACTTCCTAGTCCTAGTACACGTCAGAGGGAGATTCCGGCCAGGAACCTACAACTAGATGCTGACTGCCCCATTGCAGATGCTGATGCAGATTATAGGCCTTTGCTCAGGTATGAGGGTTGATGTCCTCCCGGGGGAACCTGAAAGGCAGGCTTAGAGCTTCACATGCTGTGCTCAGAGTATAGCTTAGAGAGAACATAGGGCCTCATTATGACCCTGGCGGGCGGCGGAGGCCGCCCGCCAGGATCCCGCCCTCCAAATTACCGCGCCGCGGTCAAAAGACCGCGGCGGGTATTTCGAGTTTTCCCCTGGGCTGGCGGGCGGTTCCAGTAAAACCGCCCACCAGCCCAGGGGAAAACGACCTTCCCACGAGGATGCCGGCTCGTAATCGAGCCGGCGGAGTGGGAAGGTGCGACGGGTGCAGTGGCACCCGTCGCGTATTTCAGTGTCTGCAAGGCAGACACTGAAATACTTTTCGGGGCCCTCTTACGGGGGCCCTTGCCGTGCCCATGCCATTGGCATGGGCACGGCAGGGGCCCCCAGGGGCCCCGCGACCCCCCCTACCGCCATCCTGTTCATGGCGGCTTTCCCGCCATGAACTGGATGGCGGTAGGGGGGGTCAGAATCCTCATGGCTGCGGAGCGCGCTCCGCAGCCATGGAGGATTCCAAAGAGCAGCGGAAAGTCAGCGGGAGACCGCTGACTTTCCGCTTCTGACCGCGGCTGAACCGCCGCGGTCAGAATGCTCATTGGAGCACCGCCAGCCTGTTGGCAGTGCTCCCGTGGTCGGTGGCCCTGGCGGCCACCGGCCGCCAGGGTCAGAATGACCCTCATAATCTAGTGGCACTATGATAGCCTTATTCTTGTGCTTCACTCTCATTGTTACTATTTCAATCCTATTGTGTTGTGTAGTTCTGGTTATTGCAGCTCACGCTTTGCTATCTAAAATGCAGTTGTTTTATTAAACCAATCTTTAATACTGAAACTGCCATTGTCATTTCTATATGAGATCGTACTGTGTATGAGAGAACCGGTTGTGACCTGAGTGACCACGACTTCCCTGGGAAGTGCTCATATGTCATGCGCTCGGCTGCCCAATTGTCTCTTCCCTTTGGGATAGATGAGGCACTGCTAGTTAGCCGGAGCAAAACCCGGATTTAGAGTGACAAGGGTCCTTCACCGTGGGTCAGACTTAGTCCCCCACACTGTGAACGATCTTGCCGCTAAAAATCCAGTAGTCTCATTAGGATACTGAGAGCCTACGCGACAGAGTGTGTGTGCTTCCTGTTGCGGTATAGATGTTCGGTTGCAGCAGGTGGCACAATGCGTACATGTGTGCAGTCAATGGCACCAAGGACGTGTAGGAAGCCATTCATTTGGTAGAAGCCCTGTTTTGTCTTCTGCTGCTTCGCCTGTGTGTTGGGGAAGCTGATGAGGAGGGGTGGGAGGGAGATGATAGCATCCAGTACCTGGGCTTGGAAGGCGGAGAATGATGGCTGTGAGATCCCAGCAACCAAGGCACCAGTGGTTTCAAAGGAGCCACTTACCAACATGTGGAGTACAGCTAGCAGCTTGGTTTCTGGTGGAATGGTGTGGGGTGTCTGCAAGCTGGGTGCCAACTGTGGCCCAATGTTGCGCAGCAGCTGCTGAATAGCTTGCCAGTTGAGCCTGTATATCTGGATGATGTCTTGTTGGCGGAGTCCCAGAAGGGTTGTCCTGGTGTGGAATATCCTCTCCTGCCTTCTGCGGTTGCCTTTGGGGTCCCTGCTGGTGTTGTGGAAGCTGCTGTTGTTGGTCCTGTGCTCTGCGTCTGCATGCATGCTGGATGAAAACCCCTCCATGTCTTTCTTTTGGAGCTCTGCTTTTGCTTCTGTGTGTTTTCATTAAGTACAGGTGTGTTTGCCCCATTTTAATGCCTGCCCTGGTCCAGGCGTTATTTTTTTACGCAAATCCGGCTGTGCATCATTTTCCGCCTCCGCCTCCCAGCCGTGCGTCATTTTTGCACGGTAGCATAAATAAGGCGCACAGGAGTTTAAGTCATTTTTTGGACGGGAACGCCTACCTTGCATGTCATTAACGCATGGCGGTTTCGCGCATCCAGAAAATTATGCACACAGCGGAATTTTGACGTTCGCAGGCTTGGGCGTCAAAGTTTAAATATGGTGCATGGTTTGCGCCGTTTGTGCATCAAAATTTTTGACGCAGATTCGGCGCAGACAGAGTATAAATATGCCCCTTAATTCGGTCTAGAATAGACTATTTTTTAACATTATCAGCAAAGTTATAATCAATAACACATGCAGGAATTACTACTTGTAGCCTCTCAGACCATGATTTAATAGATTTGCATATTAATATTGAATTAACACAACCTCCTAAATCTAACTGGAGATTTAATGTTTCTATGTATAAGACCCCTCTGGTTAAATTAAATCTATGTCAGCATGTTGCTCAATTTCTTGAGGAGAATAAAGACTCAGTCACAGATGCTAGTAGATTATGGGGAGCCGGCAAAGCAGTGATCAGCGGAATGGTTATGAGAGACTCATATCTCCTTAAAAAACAATCAAATAATGAGAGGGTTTTATTGGAAAAGGAGATTGCAGCACTCTCGAAGACCTATAATATATCTGAATCCCCTGAAATTTAAAAAAATCTATTGTCCACCAAATTCAGACTCAATAATATATATACTTCCCATGCAGAACTATGTCTATTTCTAATTCGTTAACGTAATTATGAAAGGGGGGAAAAAGCGAGAGGTCTCTTAGCATATCAATTACGTAAACAAGAATCATCCAGAATGATATCTGCCATTAGAGACTCTTCAAATAATTTGATCACTTTACCAACAGATATCATGGCACAATTCCAGAACTATTATGAGAAACTTTGTACTTCATTGAATTGTGAAGATGCCAAGGTGGAAGAAGACTTCTTCACTAATTTAAAAATTCCAAAATTAGCGCAAGAACAGAAATTAAGATTAGAGGCACACCTAACAACGGATGAGATTGCAAAAGCTATTGATTGTTAGGCTACAAATAAAGCCCACGGAGAAGTCGGCTTCCCTATTGAATTTGATAAAATCACTAAAACTCAAATTATTCCAATATTACAATCTTTTTTTAATGAAGCATTAAAAAAGACCACTCCCCCTCAGAATTTTTAAGAGTACGCATTACTGTAATTCTTAAACCTGATAAAGATCCATTGGAATGCTCTAGTTATAGACCTATCTCTCTAATAAATACCAATATTAAAATCAAGGCTAAAATACCTGTGACACGTTTAAATTCTGTAATTACTTCACTTATCCATTCTTCTCAAGTAGGTTTTGTTCCATCTCGATCATCTTCAAATCATCTTCGACCAATTCTACATTTATTATGGCAACAACACATTAGACTAGAAGAAAGTATATTTTATCTTTGGAGGCTCAAAAGGCATTTGATAGAGTAGAGTGGGGATACTTGTTTAGAACCATGGATAGAATGGGTATCGGAACTGATTTTATTTCTTTAACTAAAGGAATGTATCACTCTCCAACTGCCGCAATTACTTGTAATGGTTTCACATTCCCTTGTTTCAAAATTTTGAGAGGTATCTGAGAAGGATGTCCACTCTCTCCATTGTTATTTCTTATTGTATTGGAGTCTTTAGCCATGCTAAAATTCAAGGTATTGGCACTCCAATGGGAAAGGTAAAGGCTTTTTATTATGCAGATGATATTTTACTCACATTATCTAACACGAAGTCCTCGGTTACAGCTTTGATTGATTCATTAAATCAGTTTTCGTTATTCTCCGGATACAAGATTAACTGGTCTAAATGTGAAGCTTTACCAATGAACAATAATACTACATCAATCTCATTGGGTAATTTCTCTTTTAGATGGAAATCATCGCAACTTAAATACCTCAGGATTTTACTTAATACGGGGCTGAAGAATATTATGATGGACAACTTGAACCCTATTTTGGACAAGCTTAAAAGAGGTTTTATAAGACGGTCTCAATTGAATTTGTCATTATGGGGCAGAGTACAGATTATTAAAATGACTACTATTCCAAAATGTAACTATATATTCAATATGTTATCCCTCCCCATTACTTCACTTTTTTTTTCAAGTACATTAATGATTACTAGATTTATCTGGGGAGGAAGAAATCCTCGTATAAGTGGTTCAAAATTGCATTCATCCTCCTTAAAAGGAGGTCTTAGACTTCCACATTTAGAAAATTATTGGATTGCACAACAACTATCACACTCACCTTATATGATATCCACGAATGACAATACACCCATATGGGTGAAACTGGAACAAATGTTATTGAAAACTACCACTCCCATGGCCATTTATTATACAGAATGCCCCAAATTTTCACAATTCTCTAACCCGATCATTTATTCTTCTCAAGTGGCGTGGCAAAAAGCACATAAGATTATAGATTGTAATCCTCAAATTAATTAAATGCTCCAATTTGTAATACCTCAGCAATTACTCACAAGGGTAAGGAACTTAATTGGTTTGTCTGAGAAATCATAAAGTCAATACTTTATCAGATTTATATACATGGAATAATTCCTTAAAATCATTCTCTCAACTACAAGAAATGTATAAGCTTCCTAAATCACAATTGAATAATTATGTATTATTAACATCAATTTTAAACTCCAGAACAAACCTGAATACAGACCCTATGATACATTAATCCATTGCTCGTCATATTTATGTATGGAAAATTTTTAAAGGCATGTTATCTGGCTTATACTCTTTATTAATTGATGGATCTTTCTCAGTAGATACTTCTGGAAATCTAAAAATATGGTGGTCTACATGACTTAATGTTGACTATTCAGATAAAGAATGAACTAAAGTCCTAGAGAATAATAATCAGGGACTTTGTGATGTGAGGTTAAAATTAAATTACTTTAAAATTCTACATCGTTGGCACTGGTCACCCTCTAAACTTTATCTGGCTAAACTTAGTACAAATTCTGATTGTTGGACATGTCACCTACCCAACTGCAGTATTGTACATATTTTATGGGAGTGCTCTGAGATTCAGCAATTTTGGAAACAAATATTAGAACATCTGGGAAAAATTATTCCCAACATCCCTTCTCAACAATCAAGACTTATTTTATTACACGACACCCATTGAATAGGTAGGATCTCTTTGCATTTGTTTAGATAGCTCTGTACGGCAGTTAGTATAGCTAAAGTTAACATATTACGTTTTTGGAAATCTAATGTCATACCAACGGTTCAGTCTTGGATGAATGATATGTTTGAAATTGCACAGTTTGAAGGAATGATATATAAATTGAACGATAATATACAGCAATTTGATCAAATATGGAATTCATTTTTGGAATAATATTTATTCATATTTAGGTTATAAGACGTCATACTACATTAGAAGACTGTTTAAGTATTCCTTACTATGATATATATTTTGGGGGGTTTTTTGTGTCCCTTTTTATTCTTCTCAATATCTCTAATATTCAATACGAGATGATTATGGACAGTTCTCTTTCTGTTAGTACACTTGGTTCTTTTATATTTCTGTTTTTCTTTTTCAATAATTCATTGTAATTGTTATATTGACAATAAGTATTCTTTGTATTTACTTTTATTTCTTTAAAAAAGTTTATTAAAGAATTGAAATACAAAAAAAACACTGGCCAATAGAAACACTGCACATCTGCTGTGAATTGTTGATGCTGTGCAATATGTGTGTAACTACGCTTCTGAAAAGCACGCTGTGACTTGAGGGAAAAGTATAGACTGTACTAAAGCAGGTTTCTCCAGCCCATTTCAGGAATCATAAAATTATGGGTAAAGAGTTGGTGGGCGCCACTGTGTTGGCTTTTAAACAGATGGGCATTTATTTAAGAAGGTTTGTTACCCAGAAACGAAGACACAAGGATGGCTAAGCATTGTACATCATTAGGCATTTAGAGTAGAGTCTGCACATTTTCCTGCCATGATTTTCATGATAATTTGGAGGAGTTAAGACTCCAAAACGTAGGTTGGATAGTATGATTGCTTATTTAGAAGTATTTATTTTTATATACAAATATACCACCATCGATTATGAGAACTGGCTATTGTTTCAATGAACCCAGCTTGTAGTTTTTAGTCCTGAGGAAGGCCGGCAGAAATAGTGGCCAAATTGGCACGGGTGCTTTGAATGTGGAATATTGAATAATCTACTTCTTCTGTGTGTGCTTTTCTTTACCGTAGATAGGTAGAAGTGAGGATGTGTAATGGAGGGGCACAATTGGTTATGAGTTGCCATGAATGCCTTAAAATAACCTCTAGTTTAGCTGTAGTGTCACGCTTTTGGTAGTTTACGATATTATTGAAATTACTTTTCTGAAAGATGTTTTAGATTATGAATTATATAACCTTTATGTATTTAATTTTTCATTATTTAATTATTTAAAGAAAACTGCGCATATAATCCTGAAAAAATAAAATTGGCTTGTGTATGGCCTGGTAAAATGTTGTTGTGCTTTTTTGGAAAACTCTCACACAAAGCCAGATCAACTGAAATCAAGCCTCACAGCAAGAGAATAGGCCCGGTGAATACTGCAGTATAACTATTCTGAATAGTTGATAGCAGAAACAGTAAGTGGCTTTCAGATTTATTCTTTATATGGATTCATGGCTCATAACTATAGGATTGCCCTTCATTGGAAAAGGGATACTCCTCATATCACACTATTGGTGGTGGAGGAAGTGTTCATTGAAGAGATTGATTCATTGATAACGAGATAGAAGATGGTAGGTTCCGAACCTGTGTTATTTGGTGCTGTTAGATGTAAATGGATAATGTTTTTAGCTTGACATTTATATGTAGACAACTGATTGTATTTCAGAAAGAGATGAATTTATTTCTGATTGTGGGTAGTGACCAGCAGAGCCTGCTCACCCAGCTACTTCCTCTTTTCTTGTTCTTTTTTCCTTGCGGCATCTGGAGTTCACGATCTGGCCTGTACCCCACACATGTGATGCTCTAGGAATCCTGGCTGATCAGTGGCAATGGACTGCACATGTAGGAGGTGGAGGGTTGCAGAAGGGGTTTGCACTGTTGTCCAGTGAGGGTGCTCTTTGGTGTTGGATCCTGTTGCACCCTCTTGTCTAAATGCAAAAAGCTTTCAGCATTCTATGGTGTCTGGCTTCTTCTCAGACATGTATTGGGATCCAAATGCTAAAATGGGAATTCAGAGCTCATGTGAACCACCTATCCTGTGGGGTCAGGCGAGCCACAAAAAGTATAAAGATGGGGCCTAAAGACCTAAGAAGAGAGGATCCATGGTCCGTTACCAAGTAGAAGACAAAACCAATATTAGCAACAAACGAGAGCGCAAAATAATTATACACATAGATTGGTCTGATGCAACAAGGAGTTATAATTTATTAAATTTAACTCATACTAACAGACAGACACACACAAGTTGTTCCACAAAGAAAATTTGATCTGTGACTAAAACTAATGTTAGGTTTATGGGACACAGAGTGAAAAGATTTACCAAAATTCCAAAGTGGGATTAATCAATGTGCACTATCCCAAGGTCCACAAAACATAGGAGGGATATGGGGGTCGATGAAAAGAAGAATAAGAAAGTAAAAGAAATGGAGCAGAATCATAGTTGCCCTGTCACTATATCTAATAAAGTCAATGTGCAAATGAAAGCGAGTGTGCACAGGAGTGAGAACTAGATTCTCAAATACTTGATCCAAGACAAGCAGTTTTTAAAAAAATATCCAGCATTAGAGTTACCACCAGGCATGAAAGCATGAGTGCCTTAAAACATAGGGCTTGGCATGAATCCACTCTCATGTGGCCAGGTGTATTAAGGCCTTAAGATATATAGGGCATAGTTTAACTAGTTGAAGCACATCAAGCTCCCTGGACTGCTTTCATGTAAGCTGTGGGAAAAGGTAAGCTACCACCATTCTGGTAGCTGAGCATTACAAAAATCAACCACAAAATTATTCTGTGCTTACAATTGGTGTTCCGTTGGTGTAGCTGCATCAGAAAAAAAAAAAACATAGTTTAGCAATGCTCCCTGGCTTAGTTTTTTCTAAATCCTCTGAATCTTATGAAGCACTTCTACCCCCAAATTTATGATCTGACATATTAACCCAAGGACTTGTTTTTTCTGGCACTTTTTCAGGTTCTGTTTAACAACGCACCAGTTAGCTCTGGTTGCAAAAGCGAAAAGAGGGTTGACTGACTTTGTTTTGCAAAGGAGTGGAGCAAATTGTGCCCAGTTTCACCAACTATATTTAAAGCCACCAAATGGCCCTAGACCTTTGACCTTTCACCTCATTGCTCCACCCATTGGCTAGACGTTTTCTGAAGAAGTCCATGACTGGCATAATGAGACCAGTAAACAAATACTACTTTTTTGTCATTGCTGGTAAACACTTTGGAAGTTTTAAGAGACCTGGTACCTGAAAGCCCTCCTCATTCCGCTCTTACATTGTCTCTTCACCTCTCACTGTATTCTTCTCTTTCTCACTATATTTTCTACATGTATTTCTTCTAATCACAGACTCAATCGCTATTGGCTATTGACAAAACACTTGAAATTAAATTATGAACAAAAAGTTGTTTTACTGTCTTTAAAATGGCCTGATTTACTTTGATTTTACCCTGGTGGTATGCTCCCAGGACTTGGTTGATGGCCACCTGGCCAAAAACTTGACACTAACTCAAGCCCTTGTTTGCCCTTCTTTCCCATTTGCAGAATTCCTTTTCTACTCAGGGGCCAGTACAGTCATATGCATAATAAAACTGAACACTGAAGGTTCTGTGTGTGTGGTGATATGTATGTTTTTGTATTTCTTTCTTAAGACAAATAAGAAGTCATTTTGCTGTGGTGTAGGCTCATTCATACTTCAGTGTAAAGGTTTAGAAAGAATATTTGAAATTTCATGTTGAGTTCTTTGTGTAACTTAATTTAATTGTGGTGGTCTGCTCTTTGAAATTATTTTATTATTAGCATTTTAATCTATTTTCCTATCATTAAAGTGTCAAACTAAGGCCCATATGTAGGAGGCTGGCCTGGCTTGTAGTGGGTACCAGAGGTACTTACACCTTGTGCCAGGTCCAGTTATCCCTTATTAGTGTAGAAGAGGTGTTTCTAGCAGCTTAGGCTGATAGAAGGTAGCTATGGCAAAGCAGCTTAGGCTGAACTAGGAGACATGTAAAGCTCATACTATACCACTGGTGTCATATGCACAATATCATAAGAAAACACAATACACAGAAGTACTAAAAATAAAGGTACTTTATTTTTATGACAATATGCCAAAAGTATCTCAATGAGTACCCTCAGTATGAGGATAAGTTATATACACAAGATATATGTACACAAACCAAAATTATGCAGATAATAGCAAAAGGGAGTAATGCAAGCATTGTAAAGTTACAGTAGATTGCAATAGGAGCACATAGGTATAGGGGCAACACAAACCATATACTCCAAAAGTGGAATGCGAACCACAAATGGACCCCAAACCTATGTGAGCTTGTAGAGGGTCACTGGGACTGTAAGAAAACAGTGAGGGTTAGAAAAATAGCCCACCTCAAGACCCTGAAAGGTAGGTGTAAAGTGCACCTACTACCCCCAGAGAGCACAGAAGTCGTGATAGGGGATTCTGCAAGGAGAACAAACACCAGCAATGCAACAACAGTGGATTTCCGGACCTGAGTACCTGAAAGACAAGGGTATCAAGTCCAAGAGTCGCGTCAGTGTCGAGAGTGGGCAGGAGCCCAAGAAATGCCAGCTGAGGGTGCAAGGAAGCTGCCACCTGTTGGAAGAAGCTTGGTGTTCTGCAAGAACGAAGAGGACTAGGAACTTCCCCTTTGGAGGATGGATGTCCCATGTCGTGAAGAAGCACGCAGAAAGACCACAAACAAGCCTTGCTAGCTGCAAGGGTCGCAGTGAGGGTTTTTGGATGCTGCTGTGGCCCAGGAGGGACCAGGATGTCGCCACTTGGATGAGGAGACAGAGGGGGCACCCAGCAAGTTAGGGAGTCCTCACAGAAGAAGGCAGCACCAGCAGAAGTACCTGAACAGGCACTTAGAAGAAAAGTGAACCAGAGTCCACCCGAAGTCACAAAAGGGAGTCCCACAACGCCGGAGGACAACTTAGAAGGTTGTGCACTGCAGGTTAGAGTGTCGGGGACCCAGGCTTGGCTGTGCACGAAGGAAATCCTGGAAGAGGGCACAGGAGCCGGAGCAGCTGCAAATCATGCGGTACCCAGCAATGCAGTCTAGCTTGGGGAGGCAAGGACTTACCTCCACCAAACTTGGACTGAAGAGTCACTGGACTGTGGGAGTCACTTGGACAGAGTTGCTGAGTTCCAGGGACCACGCTCGTCCTGCTGAGAGGGGACCCAGAGGACCGGTGATGCAGTCTTTTGTTGCCTGCGGTTGCAGGGGGAAGATTCCGTCGACCCACGGGAGATTTCTTCAGAGCTCCTGGTGCAGAAAGGAGGCAGGCTACCCCCAGAGCATGCACCACCTGGAAACAGTCGAGAAACCCGGCAGGATGAAGCGATACAAGGTTGCTAGTAGTCGTCTTGCTACTTTGTTGCAGTTTTGCAGGTGTCCTGAGCAGTCAGCGGTCGATCCTCCGGTAGAAGGTGAAGAGGGAGATGCAGAGGAACTCTGGTGAGCTCTTGCATTCGTTATCTGGTGAGATCCCCAAAGCAGAGACCCTAAATAGCCAGAAAAGGAGGTTTGGCTACCAAGAGAGGTAAGAGCCTATCAGAAGGAGCCTCTGACATCACCTGCTGGCACTGGCCACTCAGAGCAGTCCAGTGTGCCACAGACACCTCTGTTTCCAAGATGGCAGAGGTCTGGGACACACTGGAGGAGCTCTGGGCACCTCCCCTGTGAGGTGCAAGTCAGGGGAATGGTCACTCCCCTTTCCTTTGTCCAGTTTCGCGCCAGAGCAGGGCTGGGGATCCCTAAACCGGTGTAGACTGGCTTATGTAGAGATGGGCACCATCTGTGCCCATCAAAGCATTTCCAGAGGCTGGGGGAGGCTACTCCTCCCCAGCCTTCACACCTATTTCCAAAGGGAGATGGTGTGACACCCTCTCTCAGAGAAAATCCTTTGTTCTGCCTTCCTGGGCCAGGGCTGCCTGGACCCCAGGAGGGCAGAAACCTGTCTGAGGGGTTAGCAGCAGCAGCAGCTGCAGTGGAAACCCCGGAAAGGCAGTTTGGCATTACCCGGGTTCTGTGCTAGAGACCCGGGGATCATGGAATTGTCCCCCCAATGCCAGAATGGCATTGGGGGGACAATTCCATGATCTTAGACATGTTACATGGCCATGTTCGGAGTTACCATTGTGACGCTGTACATAGGTAGTGACCTATGTACAGTGCACACGTGTAATGGTGTCCCCACACTCACAAAGTCCGTGGAATTTGCCCTGAACGATGTGGGGGCACCTTGGCTAGTGCCAGGGTGCCCACACACTAAGTAACTTTGCACCCAACCTTCACCAGGTGAAGGTTAGACATATAGGTGACTTATAAGTTACTTAAGTGCAGTGGTAAATGGCTGTGAAATAACGTGGACGTTATTTCACGCAGGCTGCAGTGGCAGGCCTGTGTAAGAATTGTCACAGCTCCCTATGGGTGGCAAAATAAATGCTGCAGCCCATAGGGATCTCCTGGAACCCCAATACCCTGGGTACCTCAGTACCATATACTAGGGAATTATATGGGTGTACCAGTATGCCAATGTGAATTGGTAAATTTAGTCACTAGCCTGTTAGTGACAAATTTTAAAGTAAAGAGAGAGCATAACCACTGAGGTTCTGGTTACCAGAGCCTCAGTGAGACAGTTAGGCATCACACAGGGAACACAGATAGGCCACAAACTTATGAGCACTGGGGTCCTGGCTAGCAGGGTCCCAGTGACACATAACAAACATACTGAAAACATAGGGTTTTCACTATAAGCACTGGGCCCTGGCTAGCAGGATCCCAGTGGGACAGTGAAAACACCCTGACATATACTCACAAACAGGCCAAAAGTGGGGGTAAAAAGGCTAGAAAGAGGCTACTTTCTCACACCATATTTATACTTTTTTAGCGCCGCATTTGTGCCGCCTTTTGACACAAAAGCGGAGCAAATGTACAAAATTCAATTGTATTTTGTAAGTTTGCACCGCTTTTGCATCAAAAAGTGGTGGCGCAAATGCGGCGCTAAAAAGTATAAATATGGGCCTAAGTGGCTTGGTCATTAATTTATCTTTTGGCTACTGAATTAATTTTACTGAGCCCTACTTGCAATGTTATCTGCAAAAGTGAAAGCATTTTGAACTGTAAATAAGCAGTTATATTCGTAATTCCTTGTCTTTAGACAATATAATCAATCCTTCCTGTGTTGCCGATCGTCAGCCAAGGGCCCGATTATAAGTTGTGAGGAGCTGCATTCCTGGGTGGGATACTCCTATTCTACCCAATTAGAACTAAAGTTTTTGAAACACAGGACCTGATTTTACCTGTCAGAATATCTGTCTAGTAAAATCATCTCAGTCTTGGGCTGCAAGTGCAGCCTGGCCTCAAACCGTGCCCCCTGCTCAAGCCCCATCAGTAGCTTGGGGGAAGCTCAGAGCACCAAACTCTGGGTAGCCAATTGCCTAAACTGTCCACCCGCATCTTTCTCAACTCATCAGCTGCCATTCATTGCCCCGCCATGCATCTCCCCCTAACTTTCCCTTACTGCTTAGTGAAGCTATGGAATATTCAGAAGGTAAAAGTATGGGAAATCCTGAAATACATCTACCCCTCAAGCACAAAAATTCATCTGTCACTCTCTGTAACTTGGACTACGCCATTCTGCTCACAGCCAGAGACCTCAAACCTGCTACAAACACCTGGATACAGCCAAACCCACTGAAGAGGAACTTCACTGAGGAGCAGACAGACCTTGTAGTTACCCTTTGCTGCTGATCATTCAATGGAACCATATAGTTGATCCGCCTCTCTACGTTCTCAGTGGAGAGGAGAAGGTAATCATGTGGCAGGTACTGACAGACTGTCATTGAATTGTGGGTGGTGGTAAGCAACATGGGTTACTGGAAGGGGAAGTGTCTAGAAGAGAGGAGATGAATGATGATGCAGTTTTCCAGGATACAGTTGGCAAAAGCCCTTTTGTGGTGGTTGGACCTGCATGTTAATGAACATAGCCTCTCCACCCTGAACACCCAACATGCTATATGGCCTGCCTGTTCCATGAAATCCAACCTCAGGCCAGTTAAAAAACGAAACCCCTCTATTCACTACATTACTATTCCTACTCACGTCACACTATCTTCACTCCTAAAGGTAGGTACACATTTCCCACATCTCACTCATACTCAGCTTTCGCCTCCACTTTACAATTTACATTTATTTTATTATTCTTATTGCACCTCTATCTTTCTTATACAGTCCTCATACCATGTGCATTGGTAGAAATGGCTTTGAGAGGGGAGAAGCATCTTCTTATTACACACTGACACTACGGCCCTCATTACTACTTTAGAGGTCAGGTAGCAAGACCGCCGTGCTGCCGGCCACCAAAAGACCGCCAGTGATGGCAGTACAGTGACTGCCATATTACGAGACACAAACTGAAGGCCACTCAAAAACAGCCACATATCTGACCCCTCCAGGCCAACCGAGGGCGGGAGAGAGACTGTCTCAGCACCAGCACCGCAACACCCGCCCTCCATATTACGACCCACAAATCAGCATGTCGGTTAAGCATTGGTGGTTCAAATCCACTGCTGTCAAAACTTTACCTCTGCCAGAACCTGAAACCACATTGGATAGTTTGAATACACCACACACACTGCTAACTGAACTATATAACACCCCTCACACCCCCCTACAATCCTAGGCACCAGCACACATCCAAAAGATCACACACCACACAACTGCGTCACCAACACAATACACACATTGCCACTGCACACATACACCAGATACCACCAGTACACACAACCAAAAACTTGCACGCCACCAACCACCCTACACACCACCCAACACCTCCTCCTACCCACAGCCAGCATGTCCTGTCAGAAGCACCCACATTTCACTGATGATGAATTTAGGGTCATGGTAGATGAAATCGTCAGGGTAGAGCCACAACTGTTCGGAGCCCAGGTCCAGCAAACGTCGATATACAGGAAAATGGAGTTATGTGGCGGAGGATCGGCAACAGGGTCAACTCAGTTGGCACCCGTCCATGCACAAGGGAGGACATCAGGAAGAGGTGAAACAACCTACGGGGAAGGTGAATTCCAGGCATCAAGGCATCAGATTGCCATCCACAAGACTGGTGGTGGAACCCCACCTCCTCCGCCTGAGTTCACATTGTGGGAGGAGAAGCTCTTGGACATCATGCATCCTGAGGGCCTGACTGGAACCATCGTATGACTCGACTCTGGTAAGTCAACAACACTCCCCAGCCACCAACCACTCATGCCCAGCACGCGTCCCCACCACCCATCACTCCCTAATCCACCCCATCACACACTTCTGCCCCCCACTCCCACATGCCCCTCCAGAGCATGCCACACCACCCCACTGCTACTATCCCCACACAGTCCCACCCAATGCACAGTTATCAAACACAATGTCAAGCACGACAGCTCCCACAATGCATCACTCCCCACACATCAAGAATGTACACTCCCACTTTGCAGTGGAACACCTGCACAGACAACCATAGCACATGCCACACCAACTGAATGCCACAACTTCGTACCAACACATGGCAATGACAGCAATGCAATCCGCAATCCCCAAACTGAAATGCCAAATTGTAATAATGCCAGAACATGTCACACGCAAGCAATGTCTGCAGTGCTGCCGCTGTCATTGCTATCACTGGGAAGCAAGTCAAGCTACTCCAAGCACCAGATGATGAACCAACAAGTACATATGCATTATGTAATTCCCTCCCTTTCCATCCACAGGTCCAGATGCCACTGCCACCTGACAGCCCATGCCAGAGACAGATAGCTCTCCCCAGGATGAAGGCCCAAGTGGATGTCTTGAAGTTGATGACTTGCCTGGCCCATCTGGGACAACTGGTCTGTCCACCACCACCAGCCCCACCCTGGACACATCTGAGTCCTCCTTCCATGTGGCTACCACAGCATAGTCAGCCCTACATCCCCACATCTGTGTCCCAAGGACAGGTGAATAAGCAGTGTGTCCCACAGTACAGGGACCAGAGTCAAGGCTGCACAGCCAAGACGATGAAGGTCCTGGTGCAACTGGGAGTTCGCACAGGAGGCCAAGTGTGGGGGGAGGGCACCTGTGGCCCAAAGGATAAGGCACCCACAACAAAGGACTGGCCAGGAGGCCATCAACCAAGTCCTGGGAGCATACCACCAGTCCCAAGACACTATGGGGAAGATCCTCACAACCATCCAGGAGAACCAGAAGCTGCAGAGACAACACCACCAGGAGGCCATGCAGCAGTGGCAGACCCTCAGTGCTGCCATGGCCTCCATTTCAGGGGTACTGAAGGAACTGACCACCATCCTGCGTGCATCATCCACCCACCAGCAGGCCCCTTCCACTAGCCACATTCCCAATGAACCCTCCACTTCTGCAGCAGCTAGCGGAATGGAGACCTTGCCAGAGGACCCGCAGGCCACCAGCACCCCTCCTCCTGTACCTGAGGATACCCCACGCAAGTGAGGACATTCATCCAGACATCCTGCAGGACCTGATGCCAAGACCAAGATCACTGCCAGGAAGTGAGCCTCTCCTTAACATTCTCCCTTGTCTGCCACTGACACACCCTGTTGGCTGTCCACTGTCATGGATCCATTTACCCGTTGCTCCTTGGATACTGAACCTGGACTACTACTCAGATGATTACACCCACCATGACCCCACTCATCACACATTGCACTTGTGAGTAACATTAAACACCTTTGAGCACAGCCTCTGCCTATGTCTTTATTGTAATGGGTAAGAATCACATTTAAATGATATGTCATCACAGTCAAACCATTGTCCTGCAAATGTCTGTGAGATAGGCTGAAGGGGGAACAATATGCAGAAAGGTTGATGGTAGGCCGAGATAATCTGGATTCATGTGTCAAGGGAGCCAGCAGGCAAGGCAGGAACCAAAGCTGGACCACATGAATACCCTGCAAAGAGACCAAGATGGGGAAAACTATCATTATAGGAGACACTGTAGGCTACTCAACACAAATGCTGCACAATGTTGTAATCCCTAGTGTGAGTTAGCATGTGGAATCACAAACCATATGCCCATGTCAGGTCTACATTTCCACAACATCCATACCCAATAGTCCTTCCCTCACAGCTGACAAATCTCACCTAAAACCATGTTTCACAGGATGTAAAAGTTGGGTGACACATTCTCCCACTGTGGACTGTGAAGAATAATAGCAATACTGATGACAACACCATCCTTGGCACAACAACTGCAGCTGGCAAAGCAATACAGGGAACATAGTACAGGGACAAACAATTGCATGAGTGATGCTATACAATAGCACAGTGGAATTGCACTCACATTTGTACAGAAACACCTCCTCTGCTGGGCAAAATGCCCCCCACCCCACACAGTCTGTGAGCTGCATTCAACGCCTCCACTGATGACAGACACCCGGAGGAGCTATGGCACAATGCAGACAGGAGTACAGGTAACATACATTACACATGACACATACCTGTTTCTCATGGGAAGTATTGTTGGATTAACTCTGCTCTGGAGTCAGCTGCATCCGCATCATCTTCCTCCTCATCACTCACTATGTCCCCTTCATCAGCCACTGGTCCAGCTGCTACCTCCTCAACATCCAGCAATAGGATGTGATGTCTCAGGGCCAGATTGTACAGCATGCAGCAGGCAACAACGATCTGGCAGACTTTAAGTGGTTTGTAGAGTAAGGGCACCTCCGGACACATGTAGGCAGTGGAATCTGGCTTCAGTAGGCCAAAGGTCCTCTCACTGACACGCCTTGTCCTGCAGTGGGCTAATTGAAACGGTGTTTGCCATCTGTTGTCAGATACCTCACAGTTGTCAGCAGCCAGGGAAGGTTGGGTACCCAGAGTCACCTGTGTGCACAAAGGTAGGACACATCTCAATACCAGTGGGACACAGGGTAGATTGTGAATTGACGTGAGATGACAGGGACACACATCCTATTAGAAACATACCAATGAGTCATGCCCAGTCCCTCTGTAGTTGTGCCATCATGTTTGGGATGTTGCTGTTCCTCAGAATGTATGAGTTGTACAGAACCAGGGAACCTGGCCATTACCTCCGTGATGTAGTGGTCAGCAAGACACACCACCTGCACATTAATGGAATGAAAGTGTTTCTGATTCCTGTACACTTGTTCATTCAACTTGGGTGGAACCAAGACAATGTGGGTATCATCTATGGCCCCTATCACATGACGGACATGTGTCAAATCGTAGAAGGCAGCCTTTACAGTTGTCAGATCTGCACATTGAAGGAACATGATGTAGGAGGGCAGAAGTTTGAGCAAAGCACACAGTACATCCTTCAACACATTGCTGAATGTCTGCTGTGACATCCTTGCTGCCAAGCCCACTGTCATCTGAAACAACTCTAAGGCAAGGAAGTGGAGGACAGACAACAACTGCACTAAGGGAGGGATGGCATAGGGATGATGTTTGTCAGGAAACAGATCAGGTTCCAACTGGCTACATGGCCATGGAGATGGGTGAGGAGTCCGAGCGATTAGTGGCGTGAGGGCACGTGACTGTGGCCAAGAAATGTGTTAGATATGTGATGTTCACTGTTGACGCTGTAATGCCAATCTACATTACTTTGTCGTTCTGTCTGTGTCACTCATGCAGATCGCCCCCCATCAAAAGAAGAGGATTTGGCATGCCATTGCCAAGCAAGTGCGGACTATGGAGGTCCATGCCCGGCAGAGCACCGCCTGTAAAAAGTATTGGGAGAACATGAGATGTTGGGCCCGGAGGACCTTAGAGGCCCAGCTGGGGGCGTCCTCCAAACAAGGGAGGGTTGCCCATCGGAGCCTGACCCTACAATGGCCCGCATTTTTGCAGTGGCCTACCCTGAGGTGGATGGGCACTTGAGGGCAGCATTGCAGCCACAAGGGGGTAAGTACACACTGACACCTCAATGATGTTCTGCCTGCATGGCTTTGGGTTTCCCAGTAGTGGAATGATGTAGCGTAGGTCATTGTTTGTAGCATGCCAACTTTGGGTATCAGCCACCCTGGCAGGATTGGTTCATAAATGTGTGCCCATACTATGCAGACAGGGAAATATGTGGGCATTTACTTCCAATTTGGGAATTGTGTGATGACCCTCAACAGGGTTCCTGATCCAAGCTCCTGGCATCAGTACAAGTGAGGTGGGAGGGCATTGCCATCAGTATCAGCCTACCACTGTGAACAAGGTAATTAGTGTGTCCTCAATCAGCTGCCATGTACCGTATGTGTAGATGGGTACAATGTGGCCAGAGGTCACTGCACTATTTGTCAATAGATTAGTGGGCATGCTAACTACCAATGCAGGATTCTGTTGATTACGGTGTGCAGGAAATGTCACACATGACTATGGGAATGTGCCAGATACTGGGCTAGTGACTAGGTTGTCCTCCATAAAGTACAAGAATGCTACTGTTACAACATTGACAATTTCACAGCATAGCTGTGGTATCTCCCATGGTGTCTTACTGTTGTGGTATGTATAGGTGAGGACATGGCCTGCCATGGCATAGCAGCAGATAGTGTTGTTTTTACTGCGTGTGAATGTAGGGTTGTTATTGACCCATTGCACCCTGTCTTTCTCTGCCACCCTATCTCCCTCTCCACCTCTGACTTTGTGTGCATCAGCATCATCAGGTGAAGGAGAAGGGGCACCAGCGAGTGTGGAAGCTGCAGCCCACGGGACCCAGGAGGCTGACACCAGCAGAGCCAAGGGGACCAGTGGGATGGAGGGCAAGGGGAGTGCCACAGGGGGAGATAAGATCGATCAGATTCCTTCTCCGATGGATGCTCCCTGGTGGTGGCGGATCCATATGGGACCATCCCAGCACCATCCTTGTCCAAAACAACCATGCCAGCACCGCCCTCCCTGTAGCTCTCCACTCAGTTGCCCGTGCCTGCTCACCCAGGAGGGTGGGCATGCCCTTTGCCATAGGCACCTCTGCCCCTCCCCCTACCCCAGTCAGCCCTGCTGCCCTCAATGAGGAGGCTATTGACCTCCTGAGGTCCATCTCTGTGGGGCAGTCACCCATTGTGAATGCCATCCAGAGCCTGGCATCACAGATGCAGCAGTACAGTGCCTACCTGGAAGGCATTCACGGTGCCCTGTCTGCCCTGCAGAGATTGTTTCAGGCTGTGGCCTCCACATTGATGGCAGCCAGTGTTCCTTCTTCTTCTGTTCCCCTCCAACTACCTGTTCCCATTCCCACATCCCTCTACCCTTACACATCAAAGGCACACCTTCATACCAACATGCATCCACATTAAATCCCAGATCGCAAGGACAAAACAGGGACCACAAAAGACACCACCTCCATGCACACACACAACATTCAGATGCAGACAAAGGAACATCCACTCCCTTCATGGACTTCCTCACCACCTCTCCTCTCACAGGCACTACCCCACTTATACCTGTAGTCCTCACATCATCAGTCCCAGTTCCTGCAACAAGTGCACTCATTCCCACCGTCACTACAATAGCAGATCCCCATGCATGCACCCCAAATACCACATTCGTACTTAGAACAACTGTCAACACCCCACATGCAGCACACCCACCCTACCTCCACACACCACCACAACATACATTCACACATCCCCCTGCCATCTGCCTGCATCTCTTTCCCCCTCCTCCCACTACACCTAAACGCCCACACTCACATACCCAACAGTCACACACAAGACATCCGAGCTCGCATCTGCACCTAAGGCACCTCTCTACACAACTCAGTATAACTCCCTCTCCCCCCACTCCCAAACGTCACTCCCATTTCCAACCTTGTGCCCCTAAGAAACATTTCCTGCATGAGTTTTCCCCGTTCCCTCCCACTGACCCACTCCCTTTCTCACCAAGCGCTCTGTTCCACTCCCAAAACCCCTGCCTTCCACCTCCCAAGCCTCCCATAGTGCACCTGGTACTAGCCATGCCCCTCCCCCACCTAAGACATCTGCCCTAACCAAGCCAAGGTTACCCCTCCCAAATCAAAAGCCAACCCCCTCACCCCGTAGGTGCCTGCTTACCCCATTGATGCCCCTGCCATGTGGAGGCCACTTTGCAGTCAGGAGTCAAGTTGGGGCCATGGACATTGCCTTGTGTACCTGGGGCACACAATGCAGCTGGATTGGCCAGTAGGCCTATTTGTATATAGTTACTTATTCTTTCCAATTTTCAAATTAATATATCTGCACCAGGGACCCCTTGGTGTCGAGGGTGACAGAATTGTCCTGGCTTTCCTTCTGCATGTATGTGTTGCATATGTGCGAATAGTGTGTGGGTTGTGTGTGTGTGCTGCTATGAGTGTTGATTTGCGTATGTGTGTGGCCGTCACTGGCAGTGCAGGGTGTGTGTGTTATGTGTGTGTGTGTACTGATGTCCTTCCCTGCAGTGTGTGCTAGGCAGCTGTACTTACGGTTGGTGTCTCTGTCGCCGTTGCTGGTTCTGGAGTCGTATGGCCAGCAGGGTTTTCGTGGCGGCTGTGGACGTGACTGTGTTCCTGAAGGTGAGTGTCCCCTTTTATGAGGTGCGTTTCTGCCAGCCTTTTGTGGCGTGGCAACCGCGGTGGAAATCCTGTTGGGGTGCAACCTTGTAATATGGTCAGCGGAAACATGCTCCCCGCTGGCCTGGAGATGCCTACTGCCTGCCACCGCAGCCTGCCTGCAGTGCAGGACTGGCGGCGACTTGGCTGTGTTCCGGTCGGAACACCGCCATGGTCGTAATATGGCAGTCTGCTCTGCTGGGCCAGCAGCGGTCCGACCGTCACCTGCACCACTGCGGTCATGGGACCACCAAAGTAGTAATGAGGGCCTATTTTTGTAGGCATATTTAAATATTCTGTATATGTTTCTTCAGTGATACAACGCCCCCCCCTGTATGCTGCATTCCACCCATCGCATGACATTGGACTACATGCAGCAGGTAGGCCTCTGCCATCCTTCGGTCAGGTAAGTCTGTGACCACAATACATGTTCTACTATGTACGACCATTTGTAACTTATTTGCAATTTTATTTAGTCCTTTGCAGAAGTCTTGCCTGCCTAGTGGTGTTTCTGATTGCTGTGAAGTCGGCCACTGCCTCAGTGGCTCCTTTTACAGCAACAATGTTTTCCAAACCAGTGCCATGTTTAAAGTACCTGCTTTGTGCTTTTTTTATTTTCAAGAAAGAAATTCGCACATCAGGATTTTGTTTCTAGAAAACCCTTATGCACAAGGCACCTTTTCCCTATGTATGGGAGCCACAAATAATTTTGTCTGCCAAGGACAGCATTGCACTGCATGGCAGACACTGGTAGGGAAAGTGAGTGACGTTAACCTGCCCTATGTAGGGTGGGAAACCATCACTGTGACCCTAAAATCCTGTAGTGGATGGACATCTAGGTAAAGGGTTACCACCAGCAGAGCTTGGGAAGGCTCCACCTGTGGTTCCCCAGCAGTTTCCTCAACTCAAAATACAGCAGAGAAACCATAGGTTTGGCAGGGCGGGAGGAAAGTTCTTTCCCGCTTCACCAAACCCTAAATAACCCTCTTTGACATAACTAGTAAAGTTATATACACTGACCAATTTATCTGAATGTGAAAATTGTTATATATTTACACCTTTTGTTAGCCTTTATTGGAATTTGCCCTTTTGCAGGGTCATCCCCAATCTTTTTGCCTCCTTTCTCCTATTTTTTCTGACCTGTTTTTGCTGGCTTTAGAAGTCTGAGCACTTTACCACTGCTAACCAGTGCTAAAGTGCATATGCTCTCTGTGTAAATTGTATTGTTGATTGGTTTATCCATGATTGGCATATTTGATTTACTAGTAAGTTCCTAATAAAGTGCACTAGAGGTGACCATGGCCCGTAAATCAAATGCTACTAGTGGGCCTGCAGTACTGGTTGTGCCATCCACATTAGTAGGTCTATAAACATGGCTTAGGCCTACCACTGCAGTTTCTGTGTGTGCAGTTTTAAACTGTAAATTCGACTTGCCATGTGTACCCACTTGCCAGGCCTAAACCTTCCCTTTTCTTACATGTAAGACACCCCTAGGGTAGGCCCTAGGTAGCCCCAGGAGCAGGGTGCAGCGTATGGTTAAGGTAGGACATATAGGTGGTCATTCTGACCTCGGCGGTAAAAGGCGCCTACCGCCGGTCAGAAATCCTCCATAATCCCGCCGCGGTCGCGGAAACCCGCCACGGTCATTCTGACCCGCAGAAGGCAAACCTCCGAAAATCCGACCGCCACAACAGACCGCCAGACCAGCGGTCGGCGGAAAGGTGGAGGTGACCAAACCTCCACCGCCACGTCAACAGAAATACGCCCATCCCATTACGACCCACGAATCCACGCGGCGGTCATTCAAACGCGGTATTCCATTGGCGGGACACACCGGCGCGGTCAGAATACACACCAACGAACAAAACTCACCCACATTGGACGATTTGAATCCCACACACCTGATACACATACACACACCACTCCCACACACACAATACAATATAAAACACCCACCCACATCACCCACAAACCCCTACGCTTACAAAATCGTAAAGAAGGCAAGAGCGAGACACCAGCATCCAAAACATAACAGCCACAGCCACTCAACACCATCACCCACACACTATCCACACACAAAACAACACACACCACCACACTCAACTCACTTAAATACACATACTCCACCCCACACATCATACACACCACCCCATGGCACCCCAAAGACAACCCCGCTTCACAGACGAAGAACTCAGGGTTATGGTGGAGGAAATCGTTCGTGTAGAGCCCCAGCTGTTCGGCACACAGATACAATACACCAGCATTGCCCGGAGGACGGAGCTATGGCAGAGGATTGTCGACAGGGTGAACGCAGTGGGACAGCACCCCAGAAATCGGGAAGACATCAGGAAGCGATGGAACGACCTACGGGGGAAGGTGCGTTCCATGGTATCCAGGCACAACATCGCCGTGCAGAAGACTGGCGGAGGACCCCCACCTCAACCCCCACAATTCACATCATGGGAGGAGGAAGTCTTGAACATCCTGCATCCTGACGGCCTCGCAGGAGTCGGCGGAGGAATGGATACTGGTAAGTTGAAGCTTCAATACTGCTTCCCCCCCACCTGCATGCCAAATCAGACCCCAACCCTCACCCCCATCCTCGAACCCCACCCTCACCCCCACCCTCACCCCCACTCTCACCCCCACCACCATCCTCACCCCCACCACCATCCTCACCCCCACCCCCACCACACCTATTCCCCGCCAATGTCTCACCATCACAACCCACTCATCCCAAAACCTAGGCCTGCATGCGTCCACTAAGCATGGACACCCATCACCAAAGCATGCCCAATGCATATACACATCCCCCCCACAAGCCACCCTCACCAAAGCCCCCACACACGAATGCCAGCACTTGGGGACACGAGAACCCACAGATACACCCATATGCGACACATTGAAACTATAACCATACCTCTATACCCCTGCAGGACCCGACCGTCAACACACCGCGGCGGAGGGGCCAGAATTATCCACACCCCCCACCCAAGAGGCCGTCAGCGATGACAGCAGCTCTGTCGATCTGGACACCGATGACCAGCCCGGACCATCGGGGACCTCTGGACAGTCGGTTCCCCTCACACAGGCACAGGCCACTATAGACCCTAACCCCTCTGGGAACACCAGCACAGCTCCCACCCAGCGGGCCCATGCCTCTGTCTCCAGGGCGCGTCAATCTGCGGTGTGTCTACCACTACAGGGCACCCAGGATAACCCACCACCCCAACAACAACAGGGACCTGGGGGCAGTGGTAGTGGGCACACCGGCCAGGGGGCAGAGGCCCAGGGAAACAGGGCAACTCGGCGGGCAGCTGTGCGACAGGGGGGGGAGGAGAGGCCCAGGGAACCCACTCTCCACGAGGTCCTCACCACCATCATGGGAGCATACAACCGCTCCCAGGAGACGATGGCGACGGTACTGGCCCGGTAACAGGAGATCCAGGTGCTGCAGGAGGAACACTATCGGGGGTACAGGGAGGACATCCGAGCCATCAACACCACCCTGGTTACCATGGTAGGGCTGCTGCAGGACCTCGTAAACAGCAGGGCGGACACTGAACAACACCCAAGGGCCCCTGCCACTAGCCGGGACCAAGAACAGCCATCCACCTCCGCCGGCGCTAGTGGACAGGAGGCCCCCGCACAGCAGCAGCCCACCAGACCCCCACCTCCTGCAGGAGAAGAACCACCCCGCAAGAGGGCCCTGAGATCTCGCAAGACAGAGTAGGATGTCAAGACCCCCGCCAGCAATGGATACCACCTGATGTCATCCCACTGTCCCACATTGTCACCCTGTCCATCCTCGAACTGCCCATGCTCCATCTCTCCACAGGCCTCTGGACAATGCACCTGTGTGACTGTTACTCTGGACTCCGCCATGGACATTCCTTCACCATAGCCCCCACCCACTTGAAACCACCCATCCCATTTTGAGCACTTCAATAAACACCTATTTTGCACCAAAATATCAGGAGTCTGGCTGTGATTTCAATAGATTGTAATTGACATGACAGTGCAAATATGTCCTTGTACATGGTGAAGTCAACAAACAGCTGCCACAAAGCTGTAGTCCATGGGGAAACGAAGCACAGGACTCGTAGTGGGGACCCCAGATCTGAAATAGGGAGGGAAAAGCCAAAACTCAGTCATCATACACTGGGGCAAATAGACAGGCAGCAGAGATGCTGCAGAGTAGTTAACTTTTACTAAATTATCTTTGAAATGTTACCTGTGTCCTATTGGAAGTACTGTTCAATGATTCTGTCCCTGTTGTCTGTTTCAGCCCCGTCGTCTTCCTCCTCGTCACTCTCCTCAGGTTCCACCGCTGCCACAACACCACCGTCTCGACCATCCTCCTGCAGGAAAGGCACCTGGCGGCGCAAAGCCAGGTTGTGAAGCATGCAGCAGGCCACGATGATGTGACACACCTTCTTAGGTGAGTACATTAGGGATCCACCGGTCATATGCAGGCAGCGAAACCTGGCCTTTAGGAGGCCAAAGGTGCGTTCGATCACCCTCCTAGTACGCCCATGGGCCTCATTGTACCGTTCCTCTGCCCTGGTCCGGGGATTCCTTACTGGGGTCAGTAGCCACGACAGGTTGGGGTACCCAGAGTCCCCCACTAGCCATACACGGTGTCTCTGTAGCTGTTCCATCACGTAAGGGATGCTGCTATTCCTGAGGATGTAGGCGTCATGCACTGACCCTGGGAATTTGGCATTTACATGCGAGATGTACTGGTCAGCCAAACACACCACCTGGATGTTCATTGAATGGTAACTTTTTCTGTTCCTGTACACCTGCTCCCTGTCTCTTGGGGGAACCAAAGCCACATGGGTCCCATCAATGGCACCAATTACGTTGGGAATATGTCCAAGGGCGTAGAAATCACCCTTCACTGTAGCCAGTTCGCCCACCTCAGGGAAAATGATGTAGTTCCTCACGGATTTCATCAGGGCAGACAACACTCTGGATAACACCTTTGAAAACATGGGCTGAGACATCCCAGAAGCAATTCCCACGGTTGTCTGAAATGACCCACTTGCCAAGAAATGGAGTACTGACATGACCTGCACCAGAGGGGGAATCCCTGTGGGTTGGCGGATGGGGGACATCAGGTCGGGCTCCAGCCGGGCACACAGTTCATGGATAGTGGCACGGTTAAGACGGTAGGTCAGGATAATGTGGCGTTCTTCCATTGTCGACAGGTCCACCAGCGGTCGGTACACGGGAGGATTCATCCGTCTCCTCGCCCAACCCAGCGGACGGTGCCTAGGAAGGACAACATGGAGCACACAGTCAGGCAACCCACAGGTACGTACTCACAGCTAGCACAGTATACGATTCTCTATGCAGTGAATGGCGTGTATGAGTGGCTATGCAAGGCCTAGGCCTGTGTGACGCAGTTGAAATTGAGCCATGTGGGCCCTGGAAATGGCGGCTGCCTGACCTGTGAAGTGTGACAATGGGATGTGAGGTCAATGCGCTGGCGTGGCACACCGCGGCGGGCGGCGGGCCAAGACCGCGGCGCGAAGCCGCATTGGTTAACATTGAAGCCTATGGGTTTCAGGAGCCAATGGCGAAGGGCGCCGGCGGTGGCGGGACACACCGCCGCGGTACGCACCGCCGCGGACGTGACCGCCATTTTCTATCTACTTATCCACTTGCGACTTGAACTTTCACAGGAGAGGACCTATACTGCAAGTGTTGCTGTGACCTCGGTCTGGAAGGGACAATGGCTGCTGCGACTGGGGAAAGGGCCCCTGCCTTCACTGGAGAGGAGTTGGAGAAACTTGTGGATGGGGTCCTCCCCCAGTATGCGCTACTCTACGGTCCTCCAGACCAACAAGTGAGTTTAATTCTATCTGGATTTGGGGCCACTGGCTGGCTTGGGGGCCTGGCGGGGATGGGGGGCATGTTGGGCCTGGCGGGGGGCCTGGCGGGGGGCCTGGAGGGGATGGGGGGCATGTTGGGGCTGGCGGGGGGCCTGGCGGGGGGCCTGGCGGGGATGGGGTGCATGTTGGGGCTGGCGGGGGGCCTGGCGGGGATGGGGTGCATGTTGGGCATGGTGGGGGGCCTGGCGGGGGGCCTGGCGGGGATGGGGTGCATGTTGGGGCTGGCGGGGGGCCTGGCGGGGGGCCTGGCGGGGATGGGGGGCATGTTGGGCATGGCGGGGGGCCTGGCGGGGATGGGGGGCATGTTGGGGCTGGTGGGGGGCCTGGCGGGGATGGGGGGCATGTTGGGCATGGCGGGGGGCCTAGCGGGGGGCCTGGCGGGGATGGGGGGCATGTTGGGGCTGGCGGGGGGCCTGGCGGGGATGAGGGGCATGTTGGGCATGGCGGGGGCCTGGCGGGGGGCCTGGCGGGGATGGGGGGCATGTTGGGGCTGGCGGGGGGCCTGGCGGGGGGCCTGGCGGGGATGGGGGGCATGTTGGGCCTGGCGGGGGGCCTGGCGGGGATGGGGGGCATGTTGGGGCTGGCGGGGGGCCTGGCGGGGATGGGGGGCATGTTGGGCATGGCGGGGGGCCTAGCGGGGGGCCTGGCGGGGATGGGGGGCATGTTGGGGCTGGCGGGGGGCCTGGCGGGGGGCCTGGCGGGGATGGGGGGCATGTTGGGCCTGGCGGGGGGCCTGGCGGGGATGGGGGGCATGTTGGGGCTGGCGGGGGGCCTGGCGGGGGGCCTGGCGGGGATGGGGGGCATGTTGGGCCTGGCGGGGGGCCTGGCGGGGATGGGGGGCGTTGGGCCACTGGAAAGGAAAATGCTGAGTAACTTGAACATGGTATTTCTCCCTCCCTGTACGTGTCACATAGGTCCGCGCCCATGAGAAGATCGGGATTTGGCGTGCCATCGCCAAGGAAGTCCGGGCCCTGGGGGTCCACCATCGACGGGGCACCCACTGCCGCAAGAGGTGGGAGGACATCCGCCGCGGGACCAAGAAGACCGCCGAGTCTCTGCTGGGGATGGCCTCCCAACGTAGGCGGGGTGCCTGCCGTCAACTGAGCCCCCTGATGTTCCGGATCCTGGCGGTGGCCTACCCTGATTTGGATGGGCGCGTGAGGGCAGCACAGCAGACACAAGGGGGTGAGTACAAGCATCATCTACTCTGTTGTCGTGCAGTGGAGGTGTCTGGGTGGGGGAGGAGGGCTGTGGGTCCCCCTAGGCCAGGGCGATATCTGTAGGCTGGGCACCCCCGTAAGCCCCTGTGTCCCCAGCCACCACCCTCAGTAGTGTGTCAGTACAGCCATCCCTGGGCCGTGTCATCCATGGGTGCAGTTGACAACTCTAGGCGTGTAGGGCATGTTCCACGGAATGCGTAGCGGACCCCAAGTGCGCAACTTAGTGCAGGGGGCATCTGTGTCTGTCATGTCCGCTAACTGTACCGGAGATCCATGTACTCAATATCCCTTTATTTCTCTCTCCCCCCCCTTTTTGTTTGTCTTTCTGTGCTTGTGTGCATCAGCATCATCAGGCGGAGGAGAAGTGGCATCGGGGCAGGAGGGAGCTGCATCTCACATGGCCCAGGAGGGCCATGCCACAGAGTCAGACTGGACCAGTGAGACGGAGGGCGAGGGGAGCTCCACGACGGGGACGACTGGAGCCTGCAGCGACACGGACACGTCCTCGGAAGGGGGCTCCCTTGCGGGGGTGGCACCATCCGTGCCCCCCGCCATTACAGGTACAGCCGCCACCCAGCGCACCATCTCCGCCCTCCCAGCAGCCCCTCCGCGTTCGCCCCGTGCCCGCTCTGCCAGGAAGCCGGGCATCTTCTTCGCCCCAGGCACCTCAGGCCCTGCCCCTGTTACCCCCGCTGCCCTCAGTGAGGAGGTCATTGACCTCCTCCGAACGCTCATTGTTGGGCAGACTACCCTTTTGAATGCCATCCAGGGGGTGGAGAGGGAGGTTCATCGCAGCAATGCGTACCTGGAGGGCATTCATTCGGGTCAGGCTGCCCATCAGCGATCGTTCCAGGCTCTGGCCTCAGCACTGACGGCAGCCATTGTCCCTGTCTCCTGCCTGCCTCTACTAACTCCCTCCTCCCAGTCTCCTGTTCCTCTGCCTGTCCCACCCACACCATCAGACCAGCCTGCACACACCTCAACACCCAAGAGAAGCTCATCCAAACATAAGCACCACAGATCACGCAGACATTCACACACGCAACATTCCGATGCAGACATGCCAACAGTCACTACCACCTCTGTGACCCCCACCTCCTCGTCTCCCTCCTCCCTCCCTGTGACGTCTACACTCACACCTCCATTCACCTCACCATCAGCCAGTGTTTCCATCACCAGCACACCCTCCACTCCAGTCCGCACACGTGCAGTCACCATCCCCACTGCCATTTACACGTCCCCTGTGTCCTCTCCCACTGTGTCTGTCACCCCCTCTTCCACACCACACAAACGCAGCCACCCACCCACCCAACAGCCATCCACCTCACGACAGCCTATCCCTCCTGCACCTGCACCCAAAGACAGCAAACGTGACTCACCTACAACCACATCCTCTCCCTCCACTCCCATTCCCACTGTACCTACCACTCTCCATTGTCCCAAGAAGCTCTTCCTCGCCACTACTAACTTCTTTCCTGACCCTGAGCCCCCCCCTCCTTCTCGTCGGGGTAAGAAGAGCACCTCAGCCACCACCAGCCCTGCAGCCCCCTTGACAAGGGTGCAGGGGTATTGGAGCCCGCCAGCCCGCATGTCTGGATCTTCGCCCAGCAGCAAGGGGACAGCCAGCCCACCCCCTGGGAAGAGGAGCAGAAGGCGGAAGGGGCGCCGCAGGAGCCCGCCTTCTACATCCCCCCCGGACACCACCCAGAGACAGTCACCTGCCACAGCTCCAAAGGGAGGAAAGGGCCACAGGCCGACGACTAAGGAGGGCAAGGGCAGCAAGTTGGAGAGGTCAGGCAGCAGGCCTGCTGCCCAGGAGGAGCCCACAACCCCCATAGCCGCTGCCCCGGGAGGAACCGGCACAGCTGCCCCGGGAGAGCCCACCAGCCCCATAGCCGCTGCCCAGGGAGGACCCAGCCCAGCTGGCCAGGAGGGCCCCACCACCCACAGCCCAGGTGGGCAGTGAAGGAGCACCATCCCCGCTGCCCAGGAGGGCACCACCAGGCATTTAGCAGTTGGCCATAGACCGTCCGCCGTCTCAAGAACCGCTGAACTGGGCCCTTCAAGGCAAGAACCGCTGAACTGGGCCCTTCAAGGCAAGAACCGCTGAACTGGGCCCTTCAAGGCAAGAACCGCTGAACTGGGCCCTTCAAGGCAAGAACCGCTGAACTGGGCCCCGCCGTCTCAAGAACCGCTGAACTGGGCCCTTCAAGGCAAGAACCGCTGAACTGGGCCCCGCCGTCTCAAGAACCGCTGAACTGGGCCCTTCAAGGCAAGAACCGCTGAACTGGGCCCTTCAAGGCAAGAACCGCTGAACTGGGCCCTTCAAGGCAAGAACCGCTGAACTGGGCCCTTCAAGGCAAGAACCGCTGAACTGGGCCCCGCCGTCTCAAGAACCGCTGAACTGGGCCCTTCAAGGCAAGAACCGCTGAACTGGGCCCCGCCGTCTCAAGAACCGCTGAACTGGGCCCTTCAAGGCAAGAACCGCTGAACTGGGCCCTTCAAGGCAAGAACCGCTGAACTGGGCCCTTCAAGGCAAGAACCGCTGAACTGGGCCCTTCAAGGCAAGAACCGCTGAACTGGGCCCCGCCGTCTCAAGAACCGCTGAACTGGGCCCTTCAAGGCAAGAACCGCTGAACTGGGCCCCGCCGTCTCAAGAACCGCTGAACTGGGCCCTTCAAGGCAAGAACCGCTGAACTGGGCCCTTCAAGGCAAGAACCGCTGAACTGGGCCCCGCCGTCTCAAGAACCGCTGAACTGGGCCCTTGAAGGCAAGAACCGCTGAACTGGGCCCCGCCGTCTCAAGAACCGCTGAACTGGGCCCTTCAAGGCAAGAACCGCTGAACTGGGCCCTTCAAGGCAAGAACCGCTGAACTGGGCCCTTCAAGGCAAGAACCGCTGAACTGGGCCCTTCAAGGCAAGAACCGCTGAACTGGGCCCTTCAAGGCAAGAACCGCTGAACTGGGCCCCGCCGTCTCAAGAACCGCTGAACTGGGCCCTTCAAGGCAAGAACCGCTGAACTGGGCCCTTCAAGGCAAGAACCGCTGAACTGGGCCCTTCAAGGCAAGAACCGCTGGCCCTTTGGCAGACGTGGCAGGGCAGGATCTATCTCGGGCAGGGCTGCAGGATGTCCTCTGGCCAACTTGCCTCCTCCAGTGGCAGTGGGGTCTGTTATGGACTGTTTGGACTGTGGCTTTGCTCTCCCCAGGATGGCCCAGTGGGCAGGCCACCCACTGTATGGACTGTTTGGACTGTGGCTTTGCTCTCCCCAGGATGGCCCAGTGGGCAGGCCACCCACTGTATGGACTGTATGGACTGTGGCTTTGCTCTCCCCAGGATGGCCCAGTGGGCAGGCCACCCACTGTATGGACTGTTTGGACTGTGGCTTTGCTCTCCCCAGGATGGCCCAGTGGGCAGGCCACCCACTGTATGGACTGTATGGACTGTGGCTTTGCTCTCCCCAGGATGGCCCAGTGGGCAGGCCACCCACTGTATGGACTGTTTGGACTGTGGCTTTGCTCTCCCCAGGATGGCCCAGTGGGCAGGCCACCCACTGTATGGACTGTATGGACTGTGGCTTTGCTCTCCCCAGGATGGCCCAGTGGGCAGGCCACCCACTGTATGGACTGTTTGGACTGTGGCTTTGCTCTCCCCAGGATGGCCCAGTGGGCAGGCCACCCACTGTATGGACTGTATGGACTGTGGCTTTGCTCTCCCCAGGATGGCCCAGTGGGCAGGCCACCCACTGTATGGACTGTTTGGACTGTGGCTTTGCTCTCCCCAGGATGGCCCAGTGGGCAGGCCACCCACTGTATGGACTGTATGGACTGTGGCTTTGCTCTCCCCAGGATGGCCCAGTGGGCAGGCCACCCACTGTATGGACTGTTTGGACTGTGGCTTTGCTCTCCCCAGGATGGGCCAGTGGTCATGGAGTCCCCTCGTGGATCTGGCGTCGTGTACTCAAGTGGCTGAGGTGCCCCCCCTTCCCTTCCCCCTGAGGTGCCTGTCCTATTTTCTTTCTGATGCCCCTGCAGTGTTCTCTCCGTGGAGTTCTTGTCGTGGGACTGGGCCTTGCCCCTTTGCACAGGACCCCTGTGATCCACGGACAGTGGTTGGACTACATTTAGTAGCTGTATATATTTTGTACATAGTTTATTTATTTATTGGGATTAATGGCGTACATATTTCAATATATCTGCCCGTTTATGATCTCTTCTTTTGGTCTTTGCATTATTTCGGAGGGGGGTGGTTTGTGGGTTGTGACAGTGATCTGTGGGAATGCATTGATGTGTGTGTTGTAGTGGGTGTGGGTGGGTGGGTGTGTGCCGGTAATCTTTTCCCTCCCCTGTGTCGTAGGTGCAGTACTCACCGATGTCTTCCGCGCCGCCGGGCGTGCTCCTGGTATATGAGGAGGAATAGGAGTGCGGGGATGACCTGTAACTCTGGCTCCATACTGCCGGAATCTCGCGTGGAGTGCGTAGAGGTGAGCGTTTTCCCGTTCGTAGTCTGTTTCCGCCGTGTTCTTATCGGCGGTGCTCCCGCCCCGGAAAAGGTGGCAGATTGGTGGGTCGTAATAGGGTGGGCGGTACTTTGTCTGCCGCCGGGCTGTTGGCGGGAACCGCCGCGCTGTTTGTTTGTACCGCTGTGGCGGTCGGAGTGTTAAGTTGGCGGGCTGTGTTGGCGGTTCCCGCCAGGGTCAGAATGCCATTTTTAATACCGCCGGTCTGTTCGCGGTCCGACCGCCGCCTCTCCGCCGACCGCCAAGGTCAGAATGAGGGCCATAGTAATGTGTTTTAAATGTCCTGACAGTGAAATACTGCTAAATTAGTTTTTCACTGTTGCAAAGCCTGTCCCTCTCATAGGTTAACATGGGGGCTACCTTTAAATATGATTAAAGTGTAGATTCCCTTTGGGAGCGGATAGACATGTGGAGTTTGGGGTCTCTGAGCTCACAATTTAAAAATACATCTTTTAGTAAAGTTGATTTTAAGATTGTGTGTTTGAAAATGCCACTTTTAGAAAGTGAGCACTTTCTTTCTTAAACCATTTCTGTGACTCTGCCTGTTTGTGGATTCACTGTCTGGGTTAGTTTGGCAGTTGGGCTGTTTGCACTTCTCTCTAGCCTAGACAGTGACACAAAGGGAGCTAGGGTGTAGTCTGCATTTCATGATGAGCCATCTGTGCTAGGAGGGAGGGGAAGAGTGGTCACTCACACCATAAAGGGCTGTGCCTGCCGTCACACAATGCAGTCTCCAACCCCCTGGTGTGTGTCTGGGGCCTGGTCTGGGCAAGGCAGTATTTCACAAACAAGAGGGACTTTCCTTTGAAGTAAGCCTGCTTCAAAGGGCAAAAGGGGTATAAGAAGGGCACCCAAAACCACAGACTTTAGAACACTTCTGGAAACCAAGAGGAACCTCTGCCTGGAGAAGAGCTGAAGAGCTGAGGAAGAAGAGCTGCCCTGCTTGTGACTGTGCTTTGTGGAGCTATCCTGAAGTTGCTGCTTCTGCCTGTGCTAGAGGACAAAGACTGGACTTTGTGTTGCCTTCCTTCTTGTGGAGACCTTTCCAAGGGCTTGATTTAGAGCTTGCCTCCTGTTGTTTGAAGTGTCAGGGACAGCAAAGACTTCTCTCTGGCACCACCTAGAGCCTCTGCTGAGACTCCTACTCTGCCAAGTGGTGCTCATCCAGTTCCTGGGACCCTGAACGGAGAAGCTGGCAGATCAAGAGTGAGAAATCCATGCACCAACTGTCGTGCGGGGAAAAGATTGACGCAACTCCGATCTATGGCTGAAAAATCAACGCACCGCCGGCTTCATGGCTGAAAATCAATGCTCGCCTGCAACGCGACCCAAAGATCGACGCCCGTGGCTGGAGAAACGATGCGCAGCATCACTGATGGAGGCTGGTGAGATCGCAACCTGCGATGCGTGGTTTTCAGATCTTCGTGCGGCAGGATTTCTGACGCAAACATCACTCGGTGTGGAAAAATGACAGAAGGCCTGCCCGGACCCGAGAGTGCGCTTCAAATCAACGCATCGCTCTCCTGCAGAGAGAAGAAACGACGAACGATGACTCGACTGAAGGAGAAACAATGCAAGATCTCGCTCGCGAGTGAAATCAACGCATCACAAGCCCTTTTTGACGCACACTCGCCCTTGCAGGGTTATTTTTGACGCACCAAGGTACATTTCCATGCTAACAGCGTTAGCGTTGTGTTTAAAATTACATGAAGACTCTTTTTGGTTTTGGTCTTGTTTTGTTTAGATAAATATTTTCTATTTTTCTAAACCTGTGTTGTGTCATTTTGTAGTATTTTCATTAAGTTACTGTGTGTTGATACAAATACTTTACACCTAGCACCCTGAAGTTAAGCCTGCTGCTCGTGCCAAGCTACCAAGGGGGTGAGCGGGGGTTAGCTGAAGGTGATTCTCTTTTACCTTGACTAGAGTGAGAGTCCTTGCTTGGACAGGGGGTAACCTGACTGCCAACCAAAGGCCCCATTTCTAAAAGCCTTGATATCATGTGTCATTTATCACAGTCCTTCTCAGCCTAACTATCACAGTTCTTGATGATTTAAGTTTTTTTCAGCAGCCTCCAGATCTGGATGTGTCCACCTTCTGCCAGTGCACATGTTCAGTAGCTGACATAGAGATGTCCATCCCCATAGGAAGCATCTGTGAGAAAAGCAAGTAAGACATAATTATATATCATTTCTTTGTCTATATATTGTCCAATAGCTAACACTAAATAATATTGTGATTTATCATTTCTCTATTATAAAGGGTCAATTTTTGCTTTCAACTAATGTACAACCTCTCTTGTTCAGGCAGATACACAATCTAAAATGTCAAACTTACCAATGTTATTACAATTTTATTTGAGTTTCTGGGGACAAAGATCCTTATGATGATGAATTGTATTTACAAGCAGGAATTGAATACAATCCCAGGAGAAAACTTTATCTCCCTCCAAGATACCATGTCTTCCTCTTTCTGACATGTGGTGTTCAGATCAAACACCCACTCGATGGTCATCTCAGCGTCTGCCTGCAGTCTCTTTGTTTGCAAATAATTACTCTCCTGGCAGGTGCCCCCTCCTTCCTGGTGAATGCTCATCTGCACTTATGGCGCTGGTCTCTTCTTCCTGTGCCCACTTAACAACCGAGGTCTGCTTCTCCTTTTTTCCTGGTTCTGCTATACCTGCTTTGTCCTTGACTGCCCACTGAAAAGAAAATGTGAGTAAGAAAATATATGCAGATATGTACTTTACCAAGAAATTACCTTGCAATGTTAGAGTATTATATGTCGGAAAGAATAGCAATTTTACCTAATTCCCTTTGCAATGCAAGGTTCGAAATTCAATATGCCCCTTTTAACAGTAGGTGACTTTGATTATCAGAGATACAAATCAGGCACATGTTAGTTCTCTTATTGGTCTGTTAAAAGCCTTGAATGGCACGTACCCACAAGCTTTTACACTACTGTTAAGCGATTTCAGCATACATTTATTGCAAGGCTCACAAGGTAAACCTACAAATTATATCCTGGAAATAGTTGGAAATAAAACAAGACGGGAGTTATAAGGCAAGTCTATATAATAGCACTAGAAGATCTGAGTATTTCTACCCTCAATGGGTGCAATCCATTGGACAATCCAGTGACCTTTACTAGAGTCACAGACAAGACAGGTTCCACTTTGGATTACATCCTTGCCAACTTTGATCTGTTCAAGAGGCTTACCAATTTCGCTAATAAAGTAAGATCAGATAGCGATCACTTTGTTCAAAGGTTTAATCTGGAACTCACTCCACCCAGGGTACTAGAAGCACAATGTCTTAGTCAGTACTTGTTCAAACATATAATTTGAGGCACTTTATATGGAAAGATATGACGAAAGGGAACATCACAGGCTTTATCCCCAACTACCTCTTACAGAAAATGGCAAGTTTCACTTTAGGTTTATCGCCTGTTCAGGAATGGGAACATTTTATCGAAACTCTTATTACAAATTTCCCAACAGCTCTGTCAAGGCATCAATGTATAATCCACAGTGAGGACGAATGGTTCACACCAGATTTACACACTATGAAGAAGCAATTCAATAGAGAATTTTGGAGATGGCAAATCCACTCAGGAATTACTGTAAATAATATCTAAAATGAATAATAAATATAAAAAAGCTGTTTGGGCAGCAAAACATAATTTTAATACAGGCGTGTGGATCAAATTGTTACATGCAAGTAAACAATCAAACTTTAAACTATTTTGGGACAAAATAAATAAACTGGTCAATGGAAGGAATCGGCCCTCTAACACTGAGATCACAGAGGCAGCGTTGTCAAAACATATCACCATAGACTACAGTTTAGCAGACTAGGATCTCCACTCTCCATTACCATACGCAGAGTCTGGCTTATTTAGACAGGAGAAACAACAAAGTCTGGCCCAGTCAGAGGTGAATTTCCTGCCGATTAGTGACAAACAGGTAGTCAAAATGGTAAAAAAGCTCAGGTCAGAGGGGGTTCCAGGGCCCAACGGCCTTCCAAATGCTTTATTTAAAAAGGATGTCAGTTTCTGGTCCTTGTATTTAACTCCCCTTTTTAATGATGTCCTGGCATCAAACACTATTCTGGAGTCATGGCGTGGGAGTAACTTTCAGCCTATTTATAAATCAGGTGAATGCTCAAATCCATCTAACTACAGATTAATTGCCTTAACAGATGTAGAAGGCAAGATTTATGCCTCAGATTTGCTCATTGACTTAAAGGACTAGGTTTACAGGCTCAAATATAATTCCAAAAACACAGACTGGCTTCAGGGCAGAAGTGATCACTCTAACAAACCTGTTGGCAGTCACCCTCTTGGCAGAACAAGCAATCACGAAATGCAGCAAACTGTTCTCCTGTTTTATTGACCTCAAATCCACCTTTGATGAAGTTCCAAGGGCCGAACTGTAGAAAACAACGGAAAGGTGGGGTGTGCCGGTAAACCTGTTGGAGACAATAGTAAATCTACATCCAAGCACATGGGTACAAACCAAGATAGGGGATGGACAGACCATTACAAGCAAAATCTACACAAACACGGGCTTATGACAGGTGTGTGTTCTGGCACCCTGTCTATTTAATATGTACATGGCTGACCTCAACAGCCAACTGGTCCTAGTGCAGGGGCATTCCCCAAGGTTAGGTACCACACAAATTAGAAGTCTACAATATCCCGATGACATTGTCCTCCTTAGCAAAACCCCAATGTTGCTGCAGAGGTTGATAAATCAGTTATGAGGTATACTAAAAATTTGCGACTGAGTCTGAATTATAGTAAAACAAAGGTTCTTTGCTTCAAATGTTGAGCTGGTAACAGGCAGCCTAAATTCACTTGGTTGGCCGGCAGTAATGTATTAAACTGGTCAACACCTATAAGTACATCTAACCTACAAATTGCATTTATAATCAAAACTTTGTATTGCAAATAACCTGCTGTTCACTTTTAACACCTTGAAACGTAAGACCTTGAACATCTCATCTCTTCTTCTCTTCTAGGTTTTGGAGCCTAATTCATTCCTTCAATATCCTACGCTCTGAACTGCTTAAAGGGAAAGACGGTGCAACTTTCAATGTCTTGCAATCAAGCCTTTTTTAAAAACTCTTTGAGATTCCACAATATGTTTCACAAGCCCAAATTAGATCTGAATTTGGTTTAGTCCCCCAGGGTCCATCCAGGCAGGGCACTTTGGTAAAATTCTGCTGGACAACGAGGGCAGCGGAAGCTAATTCGCTTGCAAATCAATGTTGGATGGAAATGGAAAGGCACGCCCACATAGAGAACTCTGTGTTTTCAGTATTACAGCACTCAATTGCCATACTCCGATTTGAAGATGCCTGGCATACCACTATGGATTAGGCCTCTTTTAAAAGCATCACAAACAAAGCTGCCAAACTTTCATCCTTTGTCATGGATAAGGCTACTGTAGCAAGTAAAGGGCATGCGTGGGCAGTCATGCCATCATATGCAGCTTGGGGTCCTAAGCTGTATCTATCTGCACACTTCTGAGGCCAAGAAACATGAACTCCTGGTAATGTGTCCTGGCATGTTCGCATAAAAGGATTTTACACCCCTCCTCCCCCGGAAACAGCACTGGACTACAGCAGAGTGCAGGCTTTGTGGCCAACAAAAATGAATCCTTGCTTCATCTGCTGTGCGTTTGCCCTGCCCTGTTCACGCAAAGACAAAGACCCTTACACCCCACTCTAAGAGCTCTGCAAATTAGGTCATGCCGATCAGCCGTTATCTCCTTATTGGGGGAGTCTCAGTGCAACTGGCATGTAAGACAGTTAATTGTTTGCACATAGCTGCTAAGGAGCTGGAGAAATATATTATCTGACTTTCTGAACTGTGTTTACATTTGAGACTAGTTCAGTGGCTCTCCCTGCAGGTAATAGGAACACACCATCTGTGTATCTGGTGGCACAGTCAGAACTTTAAACCTTTTAGGTGACCTACAGAACTAGACCAGGGATTGTATTGCCATGGGCGGGCCCTGCCCAGCAGTCTCAGAATGCACACTGTCTGCTTTGCAGACAGTGCGCATTCCGAGGGTGCTGGAGTGCTACGATATTGGCCTTAGCTCCCTTAAGAAAGCCAAGGCCAATATTGTAGCACTCTTCCTGCCGGTCAGCCTGGCAGGAACGTGTAATACAATTTTTCCGCCAGTCAGCCCGGCGGGAACATTGTAATACACTGGGGGTGGGGCGTTACCTCCATGGCAGTGGTGTCCTCCCCGTGGCCTTGACAGTCTGCCAAAGTCGTAATCAGGCTCTTACTATATTTTAATAGTATAACAGATGTACTTTATGGAATACGTTTGCACAGCATGTCTGCACTTTATATCACTAGATGAATGGTTTGCCTTGAAGTAGGCTTTGGTCAGTGTTTCATTATATTGGGCGTCGTACCTTAATTGATTGTATTCAATTATTATTGTTGAGTTTTAACTGTTTAAAGTCAAATGTGAAAAACGTGCACTGACACTATTTTTCTAAAACATTATATTCTAGGGGCTATATTGTATTAGTATGGTAACATTTGAATATTATTTTATGCTCATGTAATGGGTTTTATTAACTATGCATGAATAAACAAGTTCCCAATTATAAAATATGTTTGTGTATGATACAGCAACAGAAATGTCACATAAACATACGGGATACCAAGAGTACTAAGACAATGTCACTTTCACATTCACTTATCAAAAAGGAACAGCAGCCTGATTTAAAGGCTCAAGAGTTGATTATTGATTGATACAGGTAGAGGATGTATGTGTATTACACGGTCATGGGATAGCTGTTACTTGTAATAATACATTGTTTGTACATGATATGACAATGGCTGCTTTATGTGTGTAGCTGTGTTAAAATTGTCAAAATGTGCATAACACACAATTTAAGATGTCTTTCTGACCATACAAAAATCACTCATAAAATATGTAATAATAAAATGTATATATTGTTTAGCAATTTTGCAGTATTATAGCACACACCACAATCATATGGGCATGAGGCTGTTTTACAACGATTTTAAATTAAGTTAAAACAAGGTGAGCATTAACATAAAGGGGTATACGGTGCAACAACTACATAGTGGAAGGAGCAGTTCATATATCAGGGTGTTGTGTGCCGAATAAAAAGAAATATTGATGGTATGCACCATCAAAAAAAAAGAAAACACAACAATGAGTGATAACTGTTTTTGACAGTAGCATCAGTCTGTAGGTGTTAGTGTAATGGGGTTTGTGTGCTGATGTGTCACAACTCAGGCATGTGCCTACAGAATGATACATGTGCAATTTTTATTATTTTTCTAGACCGAGCTAAGATGGACCTTAGTTTGGTAAATAAAAAAATTAAGTTTTAACGGTCCAAAGTGCTCTTTTTGTAGCTGAACATCAGTCAGCAACTGGCAGCTGCTGGGTCCTCTGAAAACCGTTTTATAAAAAAAATAAACGCCCACAAGGAGTGGGGGAGCAACAAAGGAGCCAGTGATAGGAAGCAATAGGGAATGGAGGAGAGGGGCCAAAATAAAAATAAAGCTGGTTTAGTGAATAGTGAACAAGCAGGACATTAGGGAGAGAGCACCACAGGCATGGGGCTAGCATCTGATTGGGGGGAGAAGCCCACGAGGGAGAGAGCTAGAAAATGCATCAATTCTCAAGGACAGCTTAATGGAAAATTAAAGAATAACTCCTTAAAAGTGAGCAGTGGAAGAAGAGAAGTTAGCCAATTAAATGGATGGTAAAGAGGCTATTCTCTAGAGGAGGTACTAACTCAAGAAGAACAAAGAAAGCAAATGAATAAGAAGCAAGCAAACAAGAGTGACTACAAAGCCAACCAAAGGGAGCAGTGGGTGGGCACTGGATTAATGAACCTCACAAAAAACTCCATAACTGCTTGCAGCTTCACTTTAAAGATACAGGAGATTCATCCAATCAGGCATCAAAGTTTGAGAATGACCACGTGGACATTTCTTAACCAGGGCAACAGAATCCAAGGCTAAGGTCAGCAAGTCCTTAAACTGTTGGAGCTGTGACAGCTTTAAGTCTAAAGCAGTTCATGCGTTCTGCATGTTACTTATTGATAACTGGTTTCTAAAAGTCGGTGCTGTGTGTATTTTGGTTACGGCTCCATTAACACATAATTTGAAGGGCAAAAAGAATAGGAAAATGAACTAACCAGATTAGGGCGTGGCAGAACATCGAACTCAATTAAATATTAATGTCAAAACTATGACACCACAATGGGTGGTTTGGAGGACTTGTTTGAATGAGTCTAATAGTGGTACAATGGACTAAAAATCTTAGTAGCCACTAGCTCTGGTAGATAAGCACAGATATTGAAATGCACCAATACCACTACATGCCAAATTATAAAGGTGTGGGGAAGTCATTAAAGCATGACCAAAGTTATTGGACAGGGATGAGTGCATTTTACTAAAACACAAAAACAAACTTATCAAAATGATAGAAGAAATGAAGAACTAGGTACACTGTCTCCTGAGAGAAAGACTTTTGGATGGATAGAAATCAGATAATCAACTTTACATTTTTTGGGACACCATCACCTCTTTTGTCTGCATGGATCACATGATAGCGTTTGTGAAAATGGAGAATGTCAGGCATGGACTGGACAGAGATCGAAGTTCAGTTACAGGCACTAAAGCCCTCATTACAAGTTGGGTGGACTAGGGTGGGGCATGTACCACCCCAGGTAACTACTATTGCGTGTTAGTGAGGTATTTAATGAGTGGGGAAAATACCTCCTATTCAGTGTGAATAATGCAATAAGGCATTAGATACGGAATCGATATCTAACACATCATATTCCGTATACTTTGCCTTTTTTCCAAGCTTTTTTTCCCACTATATTTGGCCGATTGGAAACTATTTGAGTAAAACTGCGAGGGGGTGATAATTATCCCACAACTCACAGTTCACATCCTTGTGCAAAGTGGTGCACAGAAGGGAAATGGTGTCACTGCCCAGAGCTCTGAGGAGGACCCCTAATCTTCTCTGATCCTTTATTTCCCCTGCATTAAATACCCTCTTCTCTCATAGGCATAAGGGCCTGTGATCCAAAGTAACTACATACAGCTCTCCAGTCGTTCCAGGTACTTTATTCACAAAAGCAGGGCTATTCCCATGACCCCAACAGAGAAGGTCTCTAGTACACTATAGTTTCAAGACCTTTTTGGCTGTAGTAGCTTTAAAAGTGTAGTTTGTGAACAGCAATGGGGTTACTCTTTTTGTAGGTGGGATCATGTCCCCACTAAACCCCTCCTTATCCCTGCCCAAACCCTCTCCTTTAAGTGTACGTATTCCCCATTTTCCTGCCACTACCCCATCCCTTCCACATTTACTGCTGAAACATAGACCTGCATATGTATAGATCTCTTCCCATGTGGCCGAGATCTCCACACAGAAAAGATCGGAGGTGGAGGTCTCCACCCTTCAGTAAGTGAGTAGCATATTGAGGTCTTTGGGCAGTTCTATGAGTAGTACTACTGTAGTACAAAACGCAGTTTGTGAATTGGCCCCATGGTTTAGAAAAGTGTAAAGTTTTAGTATTATCACCAGCTGCCACTTTTGACTGGGTTGGTGCTTTTGTCTCTGAAAGACAGGCACAAGATTTTTGCAGACAGTGACAGCTATTTAATGATCACTCAGTAAGGGATAGACATTTAACATTTTATATGATATTTTTCATTCCCATACTTCCCCTTTAAACCTTTTTCTTCCTTAGTACCAATGTATCACTCCCTCCAACATTCTGGCAGAGTTACCTCTAAGGGTAGTTATCCTAAAACACTACAAGCAGTAGATACATTTAAGACCTGTTGCTAATGTCACAGCAGAGTGAAACGCGGTGAGAGTCTGAAAATGTGGATTTAACTATTTAACAGTTCTTAAATTTGGAACACAGCTTGGCAGTCTGTGACTGTGGCATACATGGCTGTGTCAGAACTATATATTTCACATATGTTAGCTGAGGTCACAAAATGTGTCACAGAAACAAAAACCAGCGAGTGCCTCTTCACAGTCCAAATTGCATGGAACACATTGCAAAATTATCCACTTTAGGACGATAAAATGATACATTTGTGGTCTGCTGTTTAATTAGCTGTTATCACTCAATTCAGTGATGATATTTATTTTATGCTCTACATCTTAACGATTGAGGACATCATTCTGAGTGTCTCAGTTAATTACCTCCCCTGCGCAGACACCTGTTTAAGCAGGGATCAAAACTTTGGGTTTTCTGACAATTACTGCATTTCACGCTCACCCCTCTAATTTTGGCAGTGTAAACATGCTGAAACTTACCAGGAGGAACATGCCTGTGTGAAAAACACGATTTTCGCATGTCATTCCGCATTTTCAGTTAGGGGTAATTATTGCATCGATTACATTCTAAACTGTGGTATCGAATTTTACGGGGTGCTCTAATTAACCTAAATGTCACCCAGGGTATTTGTAATTAGGCCCTAGTTTCTGCAGGAGGAGCAATTACCCTGAACAAGATTAGTATTTTTTTTTTAAAGTCATAAATAACTTTTCCATATTTTACTGGTCATTTACATCTGTAAACAAAATTGAATTGCAGAGGAAGCTGTGGTAGATTTCTGTTGGAACATTTTACCAACCAACTGCAACTTTGGAACCCTCCATAAAGAACGCTTTTCAGCAGTTTCTTGATGCACTGACCATATTATGTACACACTCCTCCTTGTGAATGAATACTTATTCTCATTGCCTACTTGTGCAGCTTGTGATAAGTCCAGGCCTAATGGTTTAGAACTCTTTTTTCCTAAGCCTCCATAGAAGTGTCACAAGCAAGAATCCCTCACAGTGGGAAGAAAATGTCTCACAAACTTCTCCTTCCTTCTTTATTTTGCCAGAGGTCGAGGCAATTCTGATGGGAAAATAATTTGGATGCAGTAACACCACCTGGGGAAATATATACTGCACCAAGTGCCAGATGTACAAAACTAAGTATATTGTGGTTGCAAACCTTGCAATTTGCAAAGCACATTTTGGCTATGTATTAAACCAATTTTGTGATTTATTGGAGGCTTTTTGAATCACAAAAGGGTTTCATTAATTTCAAATCGCAAATAGGAAGGGGCATGAAAGGGATGTCCTTTACTATTTGTGGGTTACAATGATATGTATCAGTTGCAATTTCAGACTATGGTCACACAGTTTCAAAAGGGAAGCTGCCCTGGTGTACAGCCTACCCTTAGAGAGTTGTGTAGGTGGCATCAGGGGATTAAGCAGTGGTCTTGAGGATCACATCATGTTCCTCCATGTTTTCCCAAATGGGAAACATTTTAGGCCAGATTTAAGAAGCTCCTAGCGCCACCTTGAGCTACATTTGCATAATTCTTATGACGCTAATGTGGCGTTAGGTTGGCAAAAACACTGTGTCATATTTACAAAGTGGCGCAATGCACACATTGCGCCACTTTGTAAACCCTTGTGCCACATTATGCCTGCGCAAGACATAATGGGGGTCATTCTGACCCTGGCGGTCAAAGACCGCCAGGGCGGAGGACCGCGGGAGCACCGCCGACAGGCCGGCGGTGCTCCAATGGGGATTCCGACCGCGGCGGTAAAGCCGCGGTCGGACCGGCACCACTGGCGGCCCCCGCCAGTGTACCGCCGCCCCATTGAATCCTCCACGGCGGCGCAGCTTGCTGCACCGCCGCGGGGATTCCGACCCCCCCTACCGCCATCCAGATCCCGGCGGTCCGACCGCCGGGATCCGGATGGCGGTAGGGGGGGTCGCGGGGCCCCTGGGGGCCCCTGCAGTGCCCATGCCACTGGCATGGGCATTGCAGGGGCCCCCGTAAGAGGGCCCCTACATGTATTTCACTGTCTGCTGTGCAGACAGTGAAATACGCGACGGGTGCAACTGCACCCGTCGCACAGCTTCCACTCCGCCGGCTCGATTCCGAGCCGGCTTCATCGTGGAAGCCTCTTTCCCGCTGGGCTGGCGGGCGGTCTGAAGGCGACCGCCCGCCAGCCCAGCGGGAAAGTCAGAATTACCGCCGCGGTCTTTCGACCGCGGAACGGTAACCTGACGGCGGGACTTTGGCGGGCGGCCTCCGCCGCCCGCCAAGGTCAGAATGAGGGCCAATGTATGCAAAGGGGGTGTTCCGGCTTTAGGGGGCCCAGAAAAATGGGGCAGTGGAATCTATGAGATTCCACTGCACCGTTCTTAGTGTCATTTCTAATGCCTGCATAAGGCAGGTGTTAAAATGACACTCTCATTGTTTTCAGTGGGCCTCCATTCACTTTGCAGGACTAGCGTCAACATTTTTGGCACTACACCTGCAAAGCACCAAACTAGAGTCAGAATTTTTGACACTAGTTCCCTAACACGCGCCATGGTGCGCTGTATCATAAATACGATGCACACATGGTGGCGTTAGGGGAGCGCATCATGACACATGGGCCACTTTTCATAAATATGCACCTTTGTTTTTTTAAGGAGCATCAGCTCCTTTCCAGAACAAAGCCTGCTTTAAAAACATCCTTTTGGAAATGCAAATGCAGATATGGGGTCTGCTGTTCCATGCTGGCCACCATCCTTATGTTTGTAGTCAATCACAGGGGTTTGCAAATAGTGAACTGCCTATTTAATATTAGACAAGTTGCAAAAAGTTGATAAGCAATTTGTGACAATTATATGCGACTTTTCTGTACCTACAACTGGCCACAGGTCACATTTTCTATTTTTTTGCCAACATCTGTATGGAGAAAATTCTAAGATGGACAGTAATTGTGCATTATTTGAATTTTAAATTGGATAGAAAAAAATGGATTGTAATTACTTCAGAAATGATTCTGTCAAATTATCTGCAGCAAAAATATTGTATCACAGAATTATTGTTTCCTAAATATCTTTTACAAAAAAAATCCAATTAGGTGTCTATTTTCTATTACTAATTGCAATGGTGCAATATCTTCTACATATATATATATATATATATATATATATATATATTTATATATTTATATATATATATATATATGTTGGGCAATTTTTTAGCTACTATATTCTTGTACTATACCTCATAATGAGTACCTATGATTGTTGTGACATGGGAAATCCTAGCACACAATAGCTGCCATAGTATCACTCTAACCTGTGATGGAGCATCTGGACCACTTTCGTGAAATCGGTATTGCAACAGACCTTTGTGAGTCAACTCGAAAGATGTTGGGAGTTAACCTTAGTCACAACAATTTCCAGTTAACAATGTAATATGTTTGGGTACATAATAAGGACCAGGAATCGGGAATAAAGTTAAGTTTTTTTTTTACAAGTTAACAGTCAGGTTAATACAAATCAGTCTAAAAAATACAAGATTACAACAGGATTGCCAAATCTTCTGAAGAATGTTAGGCACATAAGTATAAGGCATATAAGAAGTTTAGTTAAAGCAATACAGATTATTAGCAGTGAGATTTGGTGTTCAGAGAACAATCTCTGATTCTCTGTACTAAACTTAATGTGTAAGGCCAACTAACTTGAGACCTACATTTGGGAAAATTCTAAGTCAAGGGAAAACCTCAAAAAGTCAGAAAAGTGTTAGGGAAAAAAGCAAATTATGCTCATGCATTTAGGGAAAGTGACAGCATTTCAGAAGCTTGCCCAAGAGCCTTCTTAGAATTGGAAAATAAGAGTTAGCCTAAGCCACACTCTGCAAAAGGGGACAGAAAGAAAGGTAAATGATGCAGATCTGTACATCTCAAAATCCAAACGAATCTCCTGTCCAACAACCTATGTGAGCAGTAATTAATATCACACAAAGCATTCTAAGCAGCACCCCTTGTTCATACAATCAAGGGCTCCATTGTCCTTTCCATTCTCACATTGTAAGCTGCATCATCCACAATTTCTCCCAAAGAAGTCCTGAGGACGTTGTTGTCCTTGAGTGTAAAGTGCACATATACATTGCGTCTTGTGACATGTAGGGGGGAGTCGTATTTAAACGTTTTTTCTCATCCACTGGGTTATTCAATTTGAAAGTTAGCTAATCTGATCGTGTTTATTGTTTCAGTCCTTTCAAGTGCCAATAAATGTATACACCGGACATCAGTAGTCTGCCCTTGTGTAATATTTAATTGTGTATCTTTTATTTCTTTATTTATGTGATTTTCTAACATGTGAACTAGCACTTGGCATCAGAGCAGGCACATAGGTATTACTAATGTAGTCGGCGCAATGGCACAATTGTCAGATTTTTGAGGGACCCAATGCACATCAATTATAACTGTTTTTACTATCAACCTTTCTTTCATTAGGACCAATGCACTTTTCCTATGCCACTAACACTATGGAAAGGTTCAGATGTCAAATCAAAGATAATAACGCTTTCTGGTGTTATAGGTCAATAGGCCTTGCCATGCTATTGCACTTTGATATGTACTGAATAAGTTAAAGAATCAGTATCAGCACAGTAGAGAAAACCGTCTTTGTCTCCCCTAACAACTGCACATCCTCGTAGGGCCGCTGCTGGCAGAAGCAATGTACACACAATGCAGAGGAACATTCTGTTCTTGTTAGTCGTAAGTGAGGTTGTCATAGAAACTCTTGATGCAACAGGTAGTATTGTCACCCAGCCAGAGAAAGCAATTCATTGAGAATAGAACAGTTTGTCAGCATCCCAAATCAAATGTAAGCTATTGAGAACCAGCCTGTAACTAGAATTTTTTGTTACAAAGTTTCACAAACACTTTTCTTTACATATGGGACTTAACTGAGCAAGCGTAATGGAACGTTGTCTTATCTTTATTGTTTTAAGTTAATAAAAATCGTCACAATAACATACACATACAAAAGTTCACTAATAATAATCTTCATTGACAATACACAATAGCCAATGATCACAAAGCTTTACCATTTACCCTGTATATGCAGTACATTTCTTTTAAATATTTAAAATAAAATGGAGTCTCAAACCAAATATAATACCTAAAGCGAAAACATATAAGACATTGATCAATAAAACCAAAGTGCCAAAGTACTGCTAGATTCGTTCAGGGGACCCCATTTTAGGCTGTACACAGACAACTTTTAAGTTGTTTAGCAAGTTGTAAAAGAAATTTCAACAGTTTACAATTGGTCTGAGGGACAGAGGGATCAAGGCTCTTCATTCTAGCCGACGGACAAGATCGAATCCCCCGTTCATTGAAGATGGGTTTCAACAATAAAATATGGGATTCTTTTAATGCCGGGCATATGCAAACTAGGTGTATGATGCCTTCCTTCATAGACTGCATGATTTTGGACCTTGATAACACTGTAAAGGTTGATCGGGCAGGGATGGCAAGGCCCCTATCCATAAAGCTAGTAACCGATGGTTGACATACACTGGATATGTTGTGTTAAGATAAGCTGCTGGCTTTAAGCTATTGTAATTATGTATTACCATCCAAGCATGCAACCGAGTTGCACATTTATACTTGTCATCAATCAGAGAGTGCAGTTTACCAATTCTATTGATGGCACGACAAAAGGAAGGATACGGAAAATTAAAATCCCATAAGTCAGATATTATTGTTTCCTGCAAAGAAGACCTCAAGTATTTACTGTAGATTGAGTTCAGGTCTTTGGCCATGGATGCAATAGGCACTAACTAGTAGGCTAAACTGATTAATCTGTATCTTGTACCATGTTTTAATAGTGGGGTATTTTCTCCCTAGAGTCTGCTATGCAAGGCCAAATTTTAATTTGACTTGCACCGGAGAGGCACTCTGCATAAGCCCCAACTCTTGTTTCTAAGGGTTTATTTGTAGTTGGTCCAAAATGAGGGCATCTCCTCCATACATTACAGGACTGCTATAAGCCACCATTGGAAGACATTCTGCAGCAATAACTGCCAGTAGTGGTTTAAATGAAGGCCCATCCAGCTTCTTTGCAAGTGTACAAAAGGCATAAGTCAACACTATGCTTTTCTTCACCATGTATTGTTTGTGAACTTGAAAGTTCAATTTGTTATCGACATAGAGATCCCGGTATTTATAGCTGCTGACCTCTTCTAGTGTTACATCTCCTAGTTTGGCATTGAGAGCGGGTCCAAATCTATTCCACTTGGACATTGTTTTCGTCTTGGTAGTATTTATTTATAATTTGTTAACCAGGGCGAATTCCATTAGTCCGTTAATTAATCTTTGTAATCCCACACTTGTGTGACTCAGTAGGACGGTATCATCTGCATATGAAAGGTGAATCAGAATTTGTGGTCCAAGTTTCAGTGGATGTGAGTTTACCTCATCAAGCCTGGGACACAGGTTAGCCATAAAAAGATTAAACAGGTGTGGAGCGAGGACACAACCTTGTTTAAGACTGATGGTTGTGGGTATTTTCCTTGAAAGCCTCATTCCATCAGCCATTTTAATTTTAACCCAAGTATTATGTATACAATTGCTCAATGGCTTTCAGGATTTTCTCACGGAGGCCCCACCATGTTAGCTTTCCCCATAAAAGGGCTCTATACACCCGATCAAAGGTGCCCTTAAAGTCTATAAAACATAGATGTAGTTTTTCCTTCGAGAGCTTACATTTGTCAGCAATAGTTTTCAATGCTAGCATATTAATGATGGTTCCATAACCTTTACGAAACCCTGTCTGGTTGAAAGGAACCAAATTAGTGACGTTGGGCCACTCTTCAAGGTCATCACGGATTAATGAGGCATAATATTTGGCTTCTGAGTCGATTAATGGACTAAGCCTGTTATTCCCTGGGTTTGATCAATAACCACCGTTGAAGATCGGGTTGATAATTGACCCTCTCCAACTGGTGGGAATTAGACCAGTTTAATCCACCACGTTATATAGCGCTGTTAATAGTATAGACCAGTATTGTGGGTCTGACTTAAAAATGGCCTGTGGGATACCGTAAGGACCTGGTGCCCCATCAGTTCACCCTGCCATAATGATTTTTGTTACAGCAGACATAGTACGTTGATAGTTAACTGGCATGAGAAAGTGATGTTGTATATTACATGTTGTAAATTGGACCTGGGGATTTGCTTCGTCTGCCCCAGCAACACTACTTGAAACTTGCATTGGGAGACACTCTTGCCTAAAAAAGGTCTTCATCAAGTAGACTACCCAGTCTTCTTCATTAACACTTGAACAGTTTATTATCCTTACATCCCAACCAATGACATTAACAGTTGCCTAGAAGGCTCTGGTGTTAGTTTGATTAGAATTAAAGCCTTGCCCAGAATTCTTCATGTCTTGCTTTCCGCTCTACCCAGAGCTGTTTTTATACTAATTTTTCCGATTTTGTTATGCTCTCCCAGGTATAGGTTGTGCTGAGTTTCATGGCCTTCCTGATTTCTCGTCTCAGTTCCTGCTTAAGTTTAAAATCCTACCCGTTGGGCTCTCTAGTAACCCATGTGTTCATCCCACTCTGAGTATATATAATAAGCTATGCATTAATAATCTTTTTGCAAACAAAGTCAAGGTCTGAGTGATGTGTGAAGCTGTACCGGACCCCAGTATTATTTTTGCCCTCGCAACCAGTTTCGGCAAAGAGTGATGTGTTCAATTTAAAGGCATCAGATTGGTTGAGCCAAGATTTCCAAGGTCCCCTGGTGCTGATGAGAGCCTAACTGCGTTGAAGCCCTGCTCTAGATGTTGATAAGAGTGGTCACTTTGTACAGAGCTTTTAAAATTCTTTAACTGCTTTTATTAGAGGCAGGGTAACAATAGTATAGTCAAATATCGATCCCGATGTTGACTGAGTAATATGTAAACCTGGGAGGGTTGTCATCTTGGGTTCTGCCATTAATTACCCTCAAGCCCAAATGTTCAAGGGCAGTGGACCAACTATTTCCCAATACAACCTGATAATTTTTGAGGATTACTGGCCTGAGGTTGAACCACCAAGATTGCATTTCCACTGCAAAGTGCTTATCATCATTCGGTGTATATGTTAAATTGGCATTAAAGTCACCTGTCACCAGAATTTCCCAGCTTGGGGTTGTAAATCTTGTCTCTGTTATCTTACACATTTGTTTCTTAAACACTGCAGTCTTTCTTTGTTTATGAGGATGTGCATAGATGTTGAAGAATAAGACTGATGCTATTTGATGATCAAGCTGAAAACTGATCCTAACAACCTACAGGTCGCAAGAGGAGACAGATAGTTGTTCTGATGTAGCATTTAGTGCAGTTCATACATAGATCAAAAGCCCCCCCTCTTGGTCTCCCGGATCAATATTGTTTCTTGGCATTAACATGATGAAAAACATAACCGGCCAAGTGCATTGGGTAGGGCAGCCAGGTCTCTTGCAACGTGATGATTTCATATGTTTTCCGGCTTGCTAGCGAAAAGCCATCAGTGATTCTATCTTTTGCTCCAGAGATATTCAAGGAAAGAATGTTTAAAGAGGTTGCCTGTGCATTGGTTTTGACTTGGTCAGGAGTTTATTCTTCTTTAGGGTATTCAGTGAAGAAGCTATCCAGCGCCATTGTTCTTCAGTCGAATGTCTGTGGCTGTTGCGCCACCAGCATTTTGTAATATAGAGTACACAGGGGGAGAATTCAGATTGGTGTTTGGCCCTTGGATTGGTGCATTCATGACTTGTTGCGTGTTTGCCTTTGGCCCACGAGCATTTTGGGAAACAGGGTGCACAGGGGGAGAGCCCAAGTCGGTGTTCTGCCTCTGTGCCGGAGTTAACAGAGGAAATGGAGAATGCTGTTTTATAGGTTCAGAAAGAACCATACCCCAGGATACAAATTGTTGTTTCACATTGACAATTAGCAGAGCTATCTCCTCTGATCTCCAAGTAGTGAGCATTTGCTCTGGATGGCTGTGGTCATAATTAGGCAAACAAATTAACTGAGATTAAGTCTGAGGAATTGATGTTCTGGAGAGACGGCATCGTGGCAAACAATCTCATAATGTTCACACTGTTCAGTATATCCTGCTGACCCTGTGACACATTCTGCAGTGTTAGAACAATTTGTTGAGTCTCACAATTTATGTCCCCATCTGAAGGATTCAAGTTAACATTTTGTACCTGTGTTACGTTACATTTCCTCTCTGCACTTTGAAAATTAACTTGTACCACAAGCATGTCATTGGGGGAGGGTTCAATTGTTGCTGCCCCACAACTGAGGTTTGAGCAGGCGAGGTAAGACGATGCAACCACACATTGCTTTCAATGCATTTGCTCCCATAACTTCTGGGCTTGTTTGATGGGAGAGCTTGTACCATGGTCTTCCTCGAATCAAGCCCAGAGGTTCTGCTTATAAGTAAGGTCCTGTCTGAGTCGTTCATTCTCAAAGAATTACCGGAGCATTTGTTTTTTCTTATCCCCTCATGGATACTGACCAGATAAGTCAGGGCTCTTTAACTGGGTCTCCTGCATTTTGTTTGACCTACTGAAGGTTACTTGTAGGACTTCTGTGAGGCTAATGATATTGGCTTGGTCACTTGTTTTTCAACCTGCTTGAGTTCAGCCGGAGTCGCTACAGGAGCTGGAGAACCCTGATTGGGTTGATCCATTTCTATTGATTTTACAACAGGCTCAGTACCAGACCTATCAATGGCAGCCTGCATAGTTTCTGATGAATCTGAAGAGAGTGACTTGAGTCCTAATTCCTCCAGCAACCCTGAATTAGTGACCCCTGGGATAGTTATTGGAATACTTAATAGCAAAGAATCCTAATGTTTCCGCTTAGCTGCAAAAATAGGATATAAATTGCGACTGCATTCGCCATTCGTCTCTGAGTGCCGAGGGTTCTTTCTCACCTTCCTTGCCTGTTTCTTTTGTCTTTTAGTTTGTGCTTGATTCTTAAGCCCTCATGGTTCAATAATCCTGGACGAGGGCAGTTCAGGGATTGGTAAGGCCTGTTCAATTGTCTTCAAGTTCACAGGCATGGTAGTAGAGATAGAGTGCAAGTTTGTCACTTCTGTTTTATTTATTTGTTGATTATCCATTAATTGTTCTTGGCAGCAAGGGTTCTCCTCTAGGGTAGGCCTGTTGTAGGATGTTACCTTATCATAGGTCTTCATTTATTTTAAAATGGTGGTTAAGATGACTGGTAGAGAACTTAATTTATCGATGATTGGGACACATTTACAGGCATCTTGTTTCATTTGGTAAGTTGTTGCCTGTGCAATGGTGATCCAATGCATTAGCTTTTCAAGTTTGGTATTAATACCAGCAATGTACGAAGCCACGATGTTCATGAGATTTATCTGAAAATCAATTTTGTCAAATTGGATATTCAGCACTCAAATTGAAGTTTGTAAAATATTTAATAGGGAGGAGTTTAAAAGGGAAGTGTTCTCCACCTTTGCCTGATCATGGCACTCATTAGGCTGAAGGCTCGCATAAGCTTCTCCATTGCGACCTCTTGAATGTTAACTAGGAGCATGACAGTCATTCCCAGCTGCCACAGCAAGGTGCTGCATTGAACCTAGAGAATCACGTCTTGCCAATTTTGAGTCACTGTTTGAGTCCACTTGAGTTGGCCGTCTCGAGTGACTTAAGCATCTCGAAATTTCTATTATTGAAAGAACTGCAACCTTTTTATTGCTTCAAAAGTATTACTTGGATCTGCTTGCAGCAGTCAAGACTGTTGATTTGAGTCCTCCATTGGTGAAGGTGCACACATTTCATGGTTCATGGTTTTGCAGTTATTAGCTAAATTAGGAGTCTTAGCCTCCCAAGCTTGTACAAGTTCTTCATTGTCCATAATTAAAGTTGAATGAAGCCAAGAGACCTCTAAATCTCTGTGTGTTATTACCAGTAAAGAGGGAGCGGCTTAAGACCAGAGCTTGCTCCATCCTTGGCGTTTAGTGTTGACAATTTAAGGCAGGTAGTAAGGTCGATGCCAAGGCAGCAGTATATCCGGATGGTTCATTTGATCCTTGGGAGGCTCTTTGGTCTGATGCTTTAGCTGCGTTTTGACCCTCTGATGCATGGACCTGGATTGCAACTATATTACCCTGTTGCAGGCCACTTAGAGCAGGACTTTTATTGTCTACCTCCTGTTTGGAATTTCAGCACAGATCAGAATGAGTTGGTAAGGAAACTGACTTTTGGGGGACAAAGGGGTTTGGGAGACCCTCAATGCTTTCTGTCATAGAGTATATAACTGCAGTTGGGTCCTTCAAAAATCTGAACTTGCCAGTACAGCCTGGATTCACAAAAAAAGGTTCGAGGAGTGCTAATAATGGTGTGACCTGTTCAGTGACAACCTTTGTACTATTGGGATCGATGCTGGTAGACTTCAATTTCTTGTTAGACAGCTTGTTTCTGTCTAACCCTGCCTCACCTAATTTTCCTTTTCTAAGCAGGTAGGTTAGCTAGGAAAATTAGCCATGGTGAGACTAATTGACTGAGAAAGCGTAATGGGAGAGGCCTACTTGGATTTTAGAAAAAACCTTGGGTCCCCGATTTGTGAACTAAGGTAGGAACTAGCTAAGTGAGTGGAGGAAAGGGGATTATTTGGTAAGGTGTTGTTCAGGCACCTGTGTGGCATAAAATGACACAAAGCATGGCATTGATTCACTTACCTTTAAAAAAACAGCAGGTGCACTGGAAAATTGCTCATCGACACACAAGTGCTAACACAATCCACAGTAAATCTAGGCTTACACAATGGCTACATTTAGGCTAGGTTAATGGCCAGAACTACTTACAGGTAGTCTTTATTGCACTAGTCTTAGTTGTCCTTATCAAGTGAGGTGATCCACCTCTGGAGGAAGGTAGCTCGTAGGGAATACAATTCATGTTTTTTATTCTCCTTCCCCTTTCTGTCAAGGAAGCCTGGACCGGCCATTCCAGGTACTTGGCAGTCCCTTGGTGGGCAGAAGGCCAGTTTTTGAAAAACCCATGGGCACTGCTAGCTGCCACCACCATCGCTCCAGCTACCTTGTGTGTATTGCAGCAGGTCATTGTGCATTTTGTACTGTGTATACCATCAAGTACGTCATGAGACAGAAGGCGAAGTAGAGGGTTTCCAATCCAAAGGCCCCAATCCAAAAGTAACACAAACTGCATCTGAGGATCAAAAGTAGGCCATAAGGAAAAGATTGATAAGCACAGCCTGCCTGTCCCACGTCCAGAGAGTGAAGCTAATCTTTCTGCTCTGAGGAGAAAGAGAGATACAAGTGGTGAAGTACAATATCCTAATAAAGGTCAAAAGGTGAAAGATCAAACTTTCAAGGGAATCCCCAAATTGGAATGCACCCAGCACCCTCAGATGTGGACCTAAAATAAAGGCAAGAAAGATTACCTTAGCAAAAAAGCATTAAGCAGAACCATCTGCACAGGTTTAAAGGGAGCAGGTCTGAGCAAAAGAGGGAGAGCCTGGCAAGGCAGAGGTGGATTGGGATGGCAGAGGTGAGTGCACTTGCTGTTTAGACAAGTTGAAATTATTAAAAGACAGAATTTGGACAATAACAGTATCAACTTACTAGAAGTTTATGTTAAAAATATTATCCAGTAAAATATTGAGTTTACATACTTTGTAAACTACTAACTTATGTCAAAAACATTGTGAAATAGAATATTGTCATAAAAAAGTAGGTATAAAGATTCTAATGTTTATACATCAATAAAAGTAATCATTTGAATATTAAGTTACAAAATATTATACTTAGAAAAATAGTTTTACTAAGTAATACAAATAATATATATAGATGTATATTTTAAAATATGAAAACAATTCCTAATCAATCTTTTAACAAAAATAAAGAACATTAACAATAACCTAAACGTAAAAATTAACAGACGTATACCTAACCAAAATAAATTTAAATGCTGACATTGGTACATACAAAGATGTGAACTAAACATATGACAAAACTATGAACATCTATTTTAAACATATATAATAATAGCAAAACAATGAAAGAAAAGTACATGAATAATATTAACAATAACCTAAAATGTAAAATTAGTGAACCTATATTAGTAATAACATGTATCACGATTAATTAAAAATTATTAAAGTAAAACGTAAATGAAAAATACATTATTAAAAATTATATAAACATTAAAAACAGAACATGTTAAAAAATTAACAATAAAAAATAAACAGCACTAGCAAAAGTGTTGAACTTCAAATGAGTCAGATTACCAAATCTAACTCCAATTTAAATTAGAAAAAAGTAATGTGCTTTGGAGAGGGTAGATTTACTATACCCGGTCCATTATAAGCAAAAGCAGTGAAAGCTTTGGATTTTAGAGGGATGATATTTACTAATCCTGCTGCACCGTAAGCAAAACCAGGGAAATCATTGGACTTTGGAAGGGTTAAATTTCCTATTCCGACTTCAATCTCAACAACAGTAGGGAAAACAGGAATAGTGTTGGATTTTGGAAGGGATATATATATATATATATATATAAATATATATATATATATATATATATATATATAAATATATATATATATATATATATATATATATATATACCCTAATCCCACTCTTAACCATAATTAAACAAACATTTAAATAGCTAGTAAGATAAATTATTAAACTTAATCAAGACAATGAATGTATTTAATATTAATATATAACATTAAGTAAAAATCATAGAAAAGAATATTAAAATAATTTAAAAAATGAAATAAATGCTGAGACCGATGTGTGGAGTGGCAGTTGGCAACAGAGTGGATGTGGCAGTGGAGGGTCCAAACTTAACTGGCTTTTTGTGTGAGAGTTTGAAATATATCTTACCCGCAACTTACCTGCTTGGCTTCTTCTTCACATTCTGCTCAATAGGGGCCAGATGTACGAAGCCGTTTGCATGGTGCAAACTGCGAAAATCGCAGTTTGCGCCATGCAAACAGCCTAACGCAATGCTCATTCCCAAATTGCGAGTCGGTACGACTTGCAATTTGGGAATGCGACTCGCAAATAGGAAGGGGTGTTCCCTTCCTATTTGCGACTCGCTTCACAATTCTGACTTGCTTTGTGACCGCGAATGTGGTCGCAAAGCAACTCGCAGTTACCACCAGTGTCACACTGGTGGTAACTCATTCGCAAAAGGGAAGGGGTCCCCATGGGACCCTTTCCCCTTTGTGAATGTCAACAAAAATATTTTTTCAGAGCAGGCATTGGTCCTATGGACCACTGCCTACTCTGAAAAAAACGAAACCAAATGGTTTTGTAATTATTTTCATTTTGCAACTCGTTTTCCTCACCATCCCTGTGAGTGCAGGGACTCGCTATGGGGTCACAAAATGCAACCCACCTCATGAATATTGATGAGGTGGGTCTTTGCGACCCCATAGCGAGTCTCAGACGGTGTCTGAGACACCGTTCTGCATCCGGCATTGCGACTCGCAAATTGTGAGTCGCAATGCCGGAGTTTCCTACATCTGGCCCTAGATGTCTGTAATATTTGGAGGAACAAAAATGAAATTAGATTTTCAGGATCCAAATCACGGTAAGGAAATTCGTATGAGCAAATTAGTCAAAGTGGTTTCCAATGCACTTGAAGGGCTGACTGCAAACCAGTTATGATTTCCCTTGATTCTAGTTATAGTTGTGGATGAGGAAACAACCCATTTACATACTGTAGTGATGCTCCACACGGTGTTTGTTTCAAGGTCCTTTGATTCTTAATCTAAAGTGCACAGCTAGGGTAACGTGATCCTCTCAGTTCAGTACCAGACATCAACTGCCCTTCCAGAATTCCTCTAACATTCCAAGATGCAGAACACTTATCAATCATAACAACACACAAGCCCACAAGCTTGTATAGTAACGCAAGCTCACAGCACATACCCAGAGCTGTTTTGGCACTCCATAAGACAGAAACTTATCAGTTGTCTATGTAAGGATGAATGTCTAAGTCCTAATTGTGAAGGATCTTAATTAAGAGAGCCAGATCATTGATGAAGGCACCTGAGCAGTTGTGAGGCTGAACGCAAGGACCTGAAACAGATAATACCCTTGAGGAAAAGAAAAACATAGGAAGTACTGGTGAGCTGCAGAAGGAATGTGGAAGTACACATTTTTCATATCTTTGGTGTCAGGGTTCAGGCTGGACCACAGACTCACAGGCTGGAGGTGCTGTTTAATGGGTCAATGGAATCTAGATGGGAACACTAGACTGCGGTTAGGGAATCTCCTGTACTCACTTCCTGGTTTGAGGTCATGGGGGTAGAGACCTATTTAGACCTCTTAGGAACTTATTTGCTTGCAGACACTTACTTACTTCACACCTGTTTTGCATCCATTCACTGTCTGTTGTTTTCATTTTATGGTTTACTCTGTTCCTTTAGTCCCTTCTTCTCCTGCTGTTTCGTGTTTAATTTTTTGTAGAGTCTTATCTGTTAGTGTTTATCAGCGTTCAGGGACCAGTAGTGGATTACCTGACAGCTCCTGGCTCATCATAGCACCATTCGCTGCTGGAACCGGTAAGCCCTGTTTTGGCTGTTATTTGTTCCTTGATACTCAGCTGGTATAATTACAATTACTGTATGCCATCTGTCCTCCACATAGCTAGATATAGCTATTGTCATAACATCCATAGTGGTGCCATCCTTTCAAACAGATGAAACCTTGGAGAGGGGGCTCCAATCTCGACTTTCTCTCTCACTCACATTCCCTTCCCTGGTTCTCCTTCAATTTCTGTGTTTGGTGATATGTTTAATCTTGTTTGTTAGCACAGATATTCTGGAATGGCAGTGGATTTCAGTGGGTCTACAATACTGGAAGCTGACATGTGGATTTTGAGAAGTCCCCAGGGTAAACAGAAGACATAACATCCTGAAGACAGTCCATGCTGAACAGGGTGGACAGAACAAACATATTCATGACTTTATGGTGTCTCCTGAAGGCTTTAACACGAGGGAGAGCATGAAGTATGTACCCTGCAGCTACCTCATTAGCAGGGCAAGAATGACCACCAGAATAACCACCTGCTTGTCCAGAAGATTCTGATTGCTCCTGCAGTGCTGCAAGCCATAAAGGATTTGTGAGCTCCGAAAAATAAACATAAATAATTATGCTTTAAGTAATCATACTTCTGTGCTGAGATGTGAAATTTTCAACAATAAAATTAATGTTGACACAAAACGTGCCTTTATTATTGGCCACCATTGAGTGCAAGGCCTGCGTTTGCTTTTTATAAAATAATGTACTAATGTTGAAATGAGAAACATGTCCCTTTAAGAGCATGTTCTCTGCAAAATTAAATGCTGAAATAATATGAGTATTTCTTGTTTTCTGCTGGGCCTCAAGCTGACAAGGCCACAGTGGGAAGTTATCTAACACCCGGTGTTCTTACTGTTGTTACATTTAGATGTTCTCATGTCCGTTGTATAACAAACTTCTTTGTTTAAGTCACCAACTTGTTCTGTGCATGTAATAATGAAATGTATTTCTCTCTCGAGGAAATGGTGCAACACAATAATGTTTCCACAACTTCTGTAACTACGATCCAACAACAGCATATGTGGAATGTGCCGAATAAAAGAGCTTACAGATCAGAGTCAGAAGACAGGGAAGATACATTTAGTATAAGTTTGGAGTTACGTAAAAGAGGGAAAAATCCAATTGACGCTTTGCCAGTTTACAAGTGTAACATTTTTATGTACTGCCAGTATCTAATGTTCTTGTAATTGGATGTTCTGTCTTCACCTGAAGCTTTGGACCAATAGCAAATGTTTAGCAAGTTTAATTTAATAATCGGGTACTGAGAAGAGGGGGACAGTCGTCATTCGTCATTCATTCACTATCTTTGAGAGCGAATTAGTGCTCTTCCTTGGTGTGACCTGCAACTTTGACACGTTGTGCCTTGTCAGTCAGTCTATTGACATTCTGGTGCTTTATTATTTTCTGAGTTTACTTAGGGGGTCATTCTGACCCTGGCGGTCGGTGACCGCCAGGGTCACCGACCACGGGAGCACCGCCAACAGGCTGGCGGTGCTCCGTCGAGCATTCTGACGGTCAGAAACGGAAAGTCGGCGGTCTCCCGCCGACTTTCCGCTGCTCGGGAGAATCCTCCATGGCGGAGGAGCGCGCTCCACCGCCATGGGGATTCTGACACCCCCTACCGCCATCCTTTTCCTGGCGGGTCTCCCGCCAGGAACAGGATGGCGGTAGGGGGTGCCGCGGGGCCCCTGGGGGCCCCTGCAGTGCCCATGCCAATGGCATGGGCACTGCAGGGGCCCCCGTAAGAGGGCCCCACAAAGTATTTCAGTGTCTGCAAAGCAGACACTGAAATACGCGACGGGTGCAACTGCACCCGTCGCACCTTCCCACTACGCCGGCTCCTTTCGGAGCCGGCGTCCTCGTGGGAAGGTAGATTTGCCCTGGGCTGGCGGGCGGCCTTTTGGCGGCCGCCCGCCAGCCCAGGGCAAATCTCAAAATACCCTCAGCGGTCTTGCGACCGCGGAGCGGTATTTTGACGGGGGAAGACTGGCGGGCGGCCTCCGCCGCCCGCCAGTCTCAGAATCACCCCCTTAGTCTGTTCACTGCTGAACTAATGATCTGACAGTAATCTTACAGTCCAAATTCTAAACCGTCCTACTTACCTTCCTCCTGTCCTGTGACTGGCACTGCTGTCCCCCTGATGAAGCTGAAGCTATACTGCTGATATTCCTTAGGGATAGGTAAATGTATAATCTGTTTACTGTTGTTTGTCTTTTGTTTTTCAGATACCAACTGCTACTTTTATAACACTGTTGTTATTTTGATAGCGTCATAGCTAGATGTTTTCTAAATGAATGTTACTAGAACTTTTGCATGAAGTCCAACATGCTAATTTGAAGTGATGTGTTTCCTTATACCAATGAATTGATGTTATTATGTTGCTGAACCAATGTATGTCATCACTCTTGCCCAGATATTGCTGTTATTAATTAGCATTTTCACTATTGAAATTGTCATTCTTATTGCTTTGTTTAAGCTAAGATTTGTTTTGCGATTTGGACAGCCTGTGATGTTTCTTTACTTGTACCATTTGGAGTTAAGACTAATTTCCGTGACCTTAGCATTGTTAATATAGGGAAATAAACATTTTAATTGATACTAAAAGGTGTGGTTATTCGTGACCAAATGGGTCATGGTGCGTTCTTTACTAACTCTTGGTGATCTTTATTGTTTCATACTGTTGTGTTACATGGCACTTTACAATAATAATTTAAATCAGTCAAAAGTTTCATCGATCTTAGGGATGCGTCCATTTACTATTATTAAAACAAAATAAATAACCCAAGGGCGCACTCACAGATCTTAGACCAAGGAGATATTTAAAACAAATGAGGAGGTAATCCAGGGAAACCCATTGGTGTACTCTTGGAGAACAATGTTCAGAGCTACGCGATCCATGATGTACTGCTGTCAGACTGCAGAGAACTTTCAACTGTATCACACTGCGGGTGAGGAGACCAAATGAGCTGCCACAGATGTCATAGCTCTGTCAATAGAGCTCATTATTTGAAGTATGTGGAGAATGGGCACAATAGGTTGACCCATTACCTTGACCACATGTCTGTCCTTTTAAAAATTAGACCTGAAGACAGGGCAGAGGGGAGTGTGCAAGTTGGTCAAATAACATGAGGGCCGTCAAAAGGAAGCCAACAAGGAAAGCAATGGAAATTTTCCTGTCCTCAGTAGTTTGTTTATTCACTTCCTCCAGATGAAGACCATAAAGATATTGGACCTCATTAAGACTTTAGTTAGAAAAATGAGGCCAACCCAGTCACCCCAGGACCTGGGTACATAGATATATAGCAAAAAAAAAATGGTTCTCAAGGGGGAAGTGTAGCTGTTGACTTCCATAGCAGTGATAAAAGTGAAAAATGAAGTGCACCAGTATATACAATATGTACAAAGGTGTGCCTTTGTTGAAGACCCCAAATACAGGAATCATTTTAGTTTTGTGGACAATCAGTGCTCACAGCATTGGATTGTCCTAGGTATTGATTCAGCACTAGAACATATAAACAAACTAGAAAATGAGATCACTGAATTGACAAAAGAAAGCACTTACTTAAGCTAAAAAAGCTCTAGAAGCTCTTGAAAAAACTTTGGCAGAATTCACATATATTACACAACTAAAAAAGTTGGACTAACTAGGAAAAGATTTGGTCAAACACAACAAAAACACAACATACACCTATTTACAACAAGACTACTATAAACAGGATGGGACTGGTAAATATGTGAATGGGGGAGAGGAGGATATAGAAAATACACTACCTTCCCCGATACTTTTGCCTCGGAGGGCTCTGATAACGAAACACCAGGCCCTAGTTCGGTACCAAACAAGGGGGACCGGGACAAACAGACCCGGATACTTTTTTGGTGAGAGGCCTGGTAGAAGGAACAGCACAGAGAGGGAGAAGGGGCAGAGGAAGAGGAAGGAACAGGGGCCGGGGTTACTTCCAGGAATGTCACGGGGAATGTCAAACCAGACGCCAACAGTACTTTTGGTAGAACACACTATTAATGAGGCTATAACCAGGAGCCAAGTGGTTTCTATTACTAATACTTCCCCTGGCACCAATAGCTCCAACAATATGGCCTCCATTTTCAAATTGTCTAAACACAAACGTACAGTTGGAAAGACATTGGTCCTTAGTAGGGGCCTTTCGTTTGTGCCGACTGCTTGCACAAATTTTTTTGAGGTGAAACTCAAAATGCTGAGATTCTTTAGGAAAGTATGATTAAACCAGGTCTTTGGGTGGGGGGGCCTTGTGGGAGTCAAGTGGATGAGACAGGGCTTTGACCACCATCCTCTTTCACACCCCCTTCACATACCATGCACAGTGAGGTACTGACCTTTGAGGAGATGTTTCTCAAAGATATAGATGCTTTGAGTAAGGAAGGAAAAAAATTGAAATACAATTTTACATATAGTGAGAGTATGGCCATTAAAAGAGTTGAAGACAAATTCTGATGTGGTGATTAAAGCTGAGGATAAGGGTGGTGGCATGGTCCTACAGGATGTGACGGACTACCCGCAGGAAATTATTAACCATCTTAGTGATATTTGGTGCTACCAGAAGATTAAGGGTGACCCTATAGGGGACTTAAAATCAAGATCGCTGAAGTGACTAAACAGGGCTTCGACCAGGGATTTATAAGCAAGAATTAGCATCTGTTTGTTAATAAAGGCCATCCAAGAATACCTGTAATACATACCCTGCCTAAAGTTCATAAGAGACTGAATAAGCCTCCTGGTAGACCGATTGTGTTGGGTTGTAGGTCCATTTTGGAACCACTTTGGCCCTCATTACAACCCTGGTGGTAAAATCCACTTACCGCTGTGCTGACGGCCGCCAACATACCTTGACCGCGGTGGTATTCCACTACGGGTATTATGACCCACACAGAGAAATCCGCCACTATACAGACACACACACAAGTCCACCAGACCAAAGGTCAGTGATAAACTGGTGATAGCAAAACCCACACCGTCACGCAAACAGGAATACGCCCACAGTATCACGACCCACGAATCACTGTGGCGGTCTTTCAACTGCGGTAAACCATTGGCGGTACACACCACTGCGCTCAACATACACATATATATATATACACATATATATATATATATATATATATATATATATATATATATATATATATATATATATATATATATATATATACAAAACACAACCACATTGGATAATTCAAACTACACACACCTGACACACATACACATCCACATTACCCACAACCCTTTCAACGAACAAATTAGAACAAGCAGAGAGAGAAAAGCAAAGACCACACTTTCACCCAAAGGCACAGAACACCATCACACATACACCATCCACGCACATCACAGTATACATCACAACACAGCACCCCACACATCACCTCACACGTCACTCACACCACATCATGCCACCTCAAAGACACCCCAGGTTTTCTGAGGAGGAGCTAAGTGTCATGGTGGAGAAAATCATCCGGGTAGAGCCACAGCTATTTGGGCCACAGGTGCAGCAGACATCCATTGCAAGGAAGATGGAGCTATGGCAGAGAATCGTCGACAGGGTCAACGCCGTGGGACAGCATCCAAGAACCAGGGATGACATCAGGAAGAGGTGGAATGACCTACGGGGGAAGGTGCATTCCGTGGTATCAAGACACCAGATTGCTGTACAGAGGACTGGCGATGGACCCCACCTCTTCCCCCACAACTAACAACTTGGGAGGAGCAAGTCTTGGCGATCATGCATCCTGAGGGCCTCACAGGAGTAGAGGGAGGACTGGACTCTGGTAAGTCAAATCTTTACTACTTAATCCCCCCCACCCGCATGCCATCACAAACTCCTACCCCTATCCTCTCCCTATCACTCCAACACCTCACATCTACCACACTAGCACAAGCCACCCGTCGAAATACCATGCCCTGCATGCAACAACAATGCATTAACACCCATCACAGACCTGCATGGACACCCACCACCACAGCATGCACACTAGATAGACTCACACAAGGCCAAGGTGACAGTGCAAGCACATGCATACAGGGAAACACACCCCTTGCAGAAGATGTCACACACAGATACAATAACAATGCATTTGCATCCCAACAGGACCCTTACCCAATGTCACCGGACAGGAGGTGCCAGCTATATCCAGTCCCCACACAGAAGAGGCCCACAGTGATGACAGCAGCTCTGCACACCTGGATCAGGATGACCAGCCTGGCCCATCTGGGACCTCTGGACAGTCGGTTCCCCTGCCACAGTCCCAAACCACCACAGAACCTCTCCCCTCAGGAAACACCAGCACAGCACCCACCTAGCGGGCCCCTGCCACTGTCCCCAGTACACGTCAATCAGCAGTGTGTCCACCACTACAGGGACCCCAGGCAACCCCACTAACCCAGGATGATCAGGGACCAGGGGTCAGTGGCAGTGGGCACACCGTTCAGGGGACAGAGGCACAGGACAACAGGGAAGCTGGGAGGACTGCTGTGTGACAGAGGGAGGACAGGCCCAGGGAACCCACTCTCCAGGAGGCACTCTCCAACATCATGGGAGCATACCACTATTCCCAGGAGACTATAGGCCTGGTACTGGCCAAGTTTCAGGAGCTCCAGCGGCTGCAGGAGGGACACTACATGGGGATCAGGGAGGACCTCAACAAAATCTACACCATCCTGGTCACCATAGCAGGGGTGCTGGCTGATATGGGCAAGACCATGAGGGAGGCAGTGGCTCAACAAAGGGCCCCTGACACTAGCCAAACTGTGGAACAGCCTTCCACCTCCGCCAGCGCTAGTAGACAGGAGGCCCCGCCACAGGACCAACAGACCACCAGCACCCCACCCCCTGCAGAAGGAGAACCACCCCCCAAACAGTCCCTGCGATCCAGGCTGAAGCCAGAGAGCATTGCCAAGACCTCCGCCAGGAAATAGGACCCTCCTGATTGTCACCATTCTGTCCCACTATGTCACCTTTGTCACCTTGAACTGCCATTGCTCCCTTTCCTATGCCCATTGGACAATGCACCTGTGATACCAAGAGACTGGACTCTACCTTGGACATTCCTCAACCCTCACCCCAGCCCCTTGCACATACCCCTATACCCATTAGCACCAAAATAAACACCCTTTAATCAAAAACCAATCTGGAGTCAGTCTGATCTTTCACAAATGTATTGTCATAACATTAGCAACAAATTGAAATGTAAATGCTCATTTACTAATACCAATGTATGACAGTTGTTGGACAGCAGTACGCATAGCAGAAGGCAGAATGGCGTACCCAGATCTGCAAAAAGGAAATCCAAAGGAACAGTAAGTGTCCATTGACAGAGGTTAAGAGGCTGCCATGCACAATGTCCTAAAGTATACTGAAATGTGAAGAGGAGTTACAGTCTCTTACCTGTGTGCCACTGGAAGTACTGCATGATGATGTTCGTTCTGTTGTCAATATCTTCTTCCTCTGCCTCCTCTTCCTCACTGTCCACAGGCTCCACCGCTGCCACAAGATCATCACCAGGCTCATCCTCCAGCAGAAAAGGCACCTGGTGTCTCAATGCCAGGTTGTGCAAAATACAGCATGCCACGATTATCTGGCACACCTTCTTCGGTGAGTAGTACAGGCAGCCACCTGTTAGATGGAGGCACCGGAATCTGGCCTTCAGGAGGCCGAACGTCCTCTCAATAATACGTCTAGTTCGCCCATGTGCCTTATTGTAGCATTCCTCTGCCCTTGTCCTGGGATTCCTCACTGGGGTCAGTAGCCATGAGAAGTTGGGATAACCAGAGTCACCTGCAAATTTCGAGGGATACCTGTTAGACACACACTAACCCTTAGGGACTACCCCATACCCAGGTACCTACTCATACTCTGTGGGGACCTTGGGCTCAACTATTAGCCACACCCGGTGCCTCTGGAGTTGGCCCATCACATAAGGGATACTGCTATTCCTCAAGATATAGACGTCCTGCACAGAGCCAGGATACCTAGCATTCACATGGGAGATGTACTGGTCCGCCAAACACACCATTTGCACATTCATCGAATGGTAGCATTTTCTATTTCGTACACTTGTTCATTTCTGTCGGGGGGACAAATGTCACATGTGTACCATCAATGGCACCAATGATGTTGGGGATATGTTCCAGGGCATAGAAGTCAGCTTTCACTGTGGCCAAATCATCCACCTAGGGGAACACAATGTAGCTGCGCATGTGTTTCAGCAGGGCAGACAACACCCTGCTCAACACGTTATAAAACATTGGCTGAGACGTCCCAGATGCCATGGCCACTGTAGTTTGGAAGGAGCCACTTGCCAGGAAATGGAGCACTTACAGGACCTGAACTAGAGGGGGTATACCTGTGGGCTGGCGGATAGCTAACATCAGCTCTGGCTCCTATTGGACACACAGTTCTTTGATTGTGGCACGATCAAGTCTGTATGTGATTATGATGTGTCTGTCTTCCATTGTTGACAGGTCCACCAGGGGTCGGTACACCAGAGGATGCCACCATCTCATCATCTGCCCCATCGGTTGTAGCCTATGGATGAGAACGGTGAGCAGAGGGTCATTTACCACATAGGTAGCCCAACTGTGTCTGAATTATTGTTAGAGAATCCGTGTGTGAAATCGTGAGTCCGTATATGAGCCAATATGTGCTGTGACGAAGTTAGGTGCCATGCCATGTGCACCCCTGAAATGGAGGCTGCCTGACTTCTGAGGAGGGACAAGGGGAAATTAGGTAACTGCGCTGGCGTTGTGCAACGTCGCAGTAGGCGGTCATAGACCACCGCGCAACTCAGCATTGGTTATCATTGGGCCCTCTGGGTTCCAGGAGCCAATGGCGATATACGCCAGTGGTGACAGTATGCACCGCCGCAGACGTGACCACCATTTTCTATCTGTTCACTCACTTGATACCTGACCATCAACAGGAGAGGACCTACACTGCAAGTGCTGCTGTGACCTGAGTCTGGAAGCGACAATGGCTACACTGGCTGGGGAAAGGGCCCCTGCCTTCACTGCCGAGGAGTTGGACAAACTGGTGGATGGGGCCCTCCCACAGTACACGCTACTCTACGGTCCTCCAGACAAACAGGTGAGTACACTGTGAGCATGATGCGTGGGCAATGCCTGTTTGGAGTCGTGTGGATGTAAGGCACATGTTGGGGGGTGCGCTGAGTGCTGCATGTGAGGATGGTCAGTGTATGTGCTTCAGGGCATGGGTGGGAACTGGTGGGCAATGAGTATGACGGTCTGGACGGGTGAGTAATTTCCTTTCCTCCTGTACTTTCCATCTAGGTCAGTGCCTACCAGAAGAAGGGTATTTGGCGTGCCATCGCCAAGGAAGTGCGGACCCTGGGGGTCTATCACAGACGGAGCACCCACTGCCGCAAGAGATGGGAGGACCTGTGCCGCTGTAGCAGGAAGATGGCAGAGACCCAGCTGTGGCTGGCCTCCCAATGTGGAAGGGGTGCCCGTCGCACCATGACCCCCCCTGATGTTCCGCATCCTGGCGGTGGCCTATTCGGAGTTGGATGGGCACTTGAGGGCATCACAGCAGCCACAAGGGGGGGAGTACAGTGTCATAAAGCTGACTCTGCGCGGTTTAGGAACTAGCTGGGTGGGGGGTGTGGGCTGTGGGTGCCTCTAGGCCAGGGCGGTAATGCCAGGGTACGTCCCTTGTTTGCAGGCTCAGAAGCACCCCTACCCCAATGGAAGTTCCCTGGTGGTGGCGGACACCTCTGTGCCCACCCCAACTACAGGTACAGCCTCCACCCCCCCTACCAGCACCACCCTCCCAGCAGCCCCTCAGCCTTTGCCCCGTGCCCGCTCACCCAGGAGGGTGGGCATCTCCTTCGCCCTAGGCACCTCAGGCCCTGCCCCAGTCAGCCCTGCTGCCCTCAGTGAGGAGGCTACTGACCTCCTGAGATCCCTCACTGTTGGGCAGTCAACCATTCTGAATGCCATCCAGGGTGTTGAGAGGCATTTGCAGCAAACAAATGCATACCTAGAGGGCATTCATTCTGGCGTGGCGGCCCAACAGAGAGCATTTCAGGCTCTGGCCTCAGCACTGATGGCAGCCATTGTCCCTGTGTCCAGCCTCCCCCCTCCAACTTCCACTACCCCGACCCAATCCCCTCTACCTCAGCCTACCCCAAGCACACCTTCAGACCAGTATGCACACACATCAACAGAGAAAAGTGGCTCAGGAAAACATAAGCACCACACATCACACAGGCACTCACACAAGCACCATACTCATGCACACATACCAACATCCACTTCCTCCACTGTGTCCCCCCACGTCCTCCATCTCCCTCCCAGTCTCGTCTCCATTCACACCTGCATGCACTACATCATCAGCCACTGCCTCCATCACCAGCACGCCCATCACAACACACCGCTCACGTGCAATCACAACCCCCACTACCATTCACACGTCCCCTTTGTCCTCTTCCAGTGTGTCTGTGAGCCCTTCTCCCAAAGTACACAAATGCAGGCACACATCCACTCAACAGCCTTCCACCTCACAACAACCTTCAGCCCGTGCACCTTCACCCAAACTCAGCAGACATACACCTCCTACAACCACTACCTCATCCTCCACTCCCACACCCCCTCCATCTTCCCGTCCCAGTGTGTCTAAAAAACTTTTCCTAGCTAACGTTAACCTCTTCCCTACACCTCCCCCGCCTGTCCCCTAAGGCCAGGATGTCTAGATCCCAGCCCAGCACCTCAGCCACCACATCTGCGTCTGCTGTGATCCGTGCAAGTCCGGGTGGATCGACGGGGGCATCCGTCTGAGCTGCTAGTGTGCCACCTACAGATGTGAAGGACCACCCTAACCCTCCACCTGCCAAGGTAAAAAAGGGGCCGGCTTCCAGTAGGGGAAAGTCACACCACCCACCCAGCAAGGCCTCACCCAAACACAGAGAGGACAGTGCCAAGGTCCCAGTAGCGACTGCCAAGTTGGGAAGGGACACAAGACAAAGGGCAAGTCACCTCAGGGCACGATGCCTCCTAGTGAGGGCCTGGTGACCACCATTTCCTCAGGAATGCCAGTGACCTGTACCACATTCACCACCGCTGCAACAATTGCCACCTGCACCGCCACCTGCACCGCCGTTTCTACAACGTCAGTCTGCAGCATCCTCCCCAAGGATCAGCCATCCCAGGCTTCCGGAGACGGTATGGTGTCTCCCTCCACCACAACAGACACCTGCACCACGGCCAGCACCGGCAGCATCTTCGCCGCAGCCACCGCCACCTGCACCACCATCTGCACTACCATGTGCCCATCTGGTACCACTATATCGGACGTCAACAGCATCACCAGTGGGCAGCCGTCTGAGGCTGCAGATGGCGTCCTGGACCCTGGACACGCCACTTGAGGCACCAGCACTGGCATGACCAGCAGTTGTCAGACTAAGTCGCCGCAGGATGGAGTGGGGCTCTGCCTCCATGGAGTATCATGCTACCTGTTCCATGCACATCTCGTGGCTCAGACACCCAGGTGACAGGAGGTTAACTGCCAAACACCAGGTGCAGCATCACTGGGCACAATTCCCCCTCCAGAACCAGTGAAGAGATGCATCCACTCCCCCTATCCTTGGCAGGATGAATCACTCTGGACACAATGCCCCCTCCAGCACCAGTGGAGAGATGCATCCACTCCTCCTATCCTTGGCAGGGTGAAGCACTCTGGGCACAATGCCACCTCCAGAACCAGTGGAGAGATGCATCCACTCCCCCTATCCTTGGCAGGATGAAGCACTCTGGGCACAATGCCCCCTCCAGAACCAGTAGAACATGTCACTGACTTGAGAGACTGTGGCTTTGCACTCCCCAGGACCAAGCAGTGGGCAAACTACCCACTTGAGAGACTTGAGAGACTGTGCCTTTGCACTCCCCAGGACCTGGCAGTGGGCAAACTACCCACTTGAGAGACTGTGGCTTTGCACTCCCCAGGACCAAGCAGTGGGCAAACCACCCACTTGAGAGACTTGAGAGACTGTGGCTTTGCCCTCCCCAGGACCAAGCAGTGGGCAAACCACCCACTGGAAAGACTTGAGAGACTGTGGCTTTGCACTCCCCAGGACCTGGCAGTGGGCAAACCACCCACTTGAGAGACTGTGGCTTTGCACTCCCCAGGACCAAGCAGTGGGCAAACCACCCACTTGAGAGACTTGAGAGACTGTGGCTTTGCCCTCCCCAGGACCAAGCAGTGGGCAAACCACCCACTAGAGAGACTGTGGCTTTGCACTCCCAAGGACCAGGCAGTGGGCAAACCACCCACTTGAGAGACTGTGGCTTTGCACTCCCAAGGACCAAGCAGTGGGCAAACCACCCACTTGAGAGACTGTGGCTTTGCACTCCCCAGGACCAAGCAGTGGGCATGGAAGCCCCTCGAGGTGCAGTGGCATCGTACCATCTTCCGGCTGAGGTGCCCCCGTTCCCGTGAGGTGCCTGTGTTTTTTTCGACCTGATGCTCCTGCAGTGTTCTCTCAGTTTTGAGGCAGGTGTCATGTGTGGGCTTTGTCCATGCTTTTTTGGACCACTGGTCCACGGACATTTACAAGGGACAGTGTACGTCCTTCTGTATATAATGTGAACTTTTGTATATACTGATTATTTGATTTTCTCTTGCCATATCTGAATGTTCCAATGTAACACTGGTTAGACTAATTTCCTTTTGTCCTTGAGTTCTTCCAGGGGATGACGGGTGTATCAGTATTGTTGTTGGATGTGTTTGTATGTTGCTGTGGGTGAGGGTGAGGGGTGGGGGTGTTGCATGCCACGTGTGTGTGTCACTCTCTTTTCCCTCCCCCTCCCCTGTGTGCTAGGTGCAGTACTCACCGTCGTCGCCGACAACGACTTCTTTCAAATTCCTGGTGTATGAGAAGATACACCTACATGGGGAGGATTTGCAATTCGGGCTCCTTGGCGTCCTGGTTCTTTGTGAAGTGTTGAAAGGTGAGTGGTTCCCCTTCGATGTATTGATGGCGTTGGTACCGTTCCGGAAAAGCTGGCGGATTGGCCTCTCATAATAGTGTGGGCGGTACATTGTCTTCTGCCTGTCTGTTGGCGGTGACCGCCGAGGTTTTTGTTGCTACCGCCGTGGCGGTCGGAGTGCTAAAGTGGCTGTCTATGTTTGTGGTTTCCGCCTCGGTTGTGATCTCATTTCTTTTAGCGCTGGCCTGTTGGCGGTGTTACCAGCGCTTTAACACTGACCGCCAGGGTTGTAATGAGGTCCTTTGTCTGTATCTGGACTTTTTTCTTAAATCATTTGTACACACCACACTACCATGTTTTAGGATATGCCATTTGACAGAGTCACTGATTTATTGGTCACAATGGACAATCAGTCTTCACATACGAGCATCCCACAGACTGAAGCTTTACGGATAATAACAGAAATATTGGGTTCTCGTATCAAACCAGTACAGGTACCGACTTGGTTTCTAGTCTCATTGAAGGAAATAGCCATGACAAAAAACTAATTTCAATTTTACAATTCGTTTTATTTTCAAATGAAGGATGTAGCAATGGGAGCAATCTTTGCACCAATCCTAGCGAACTTGTTTATGGCTGATTATGAAACAAAGAATGTCTTTAACTAAAATCTATTTTGGAGAAATATCAGGAAATGGTCAAGGTAAACTGATGATGTTTTCCTTATTTGGGGGGGCTCAGTTGCAGAGCTGCATATGTTCCAAACATGGCTTAATGCGAGGTCAGCAGACATAAAATTCACTACAGAATATATCAAGGACAGTATTTCATTTTTGGATTTGAGAATAGGACTTGATGAAGATAAGTTATTTGTGTCCCTATATATGAATTCCTTGTTACACTAAAATAGTAATCATCCAAAGAATCTGAGGGACAATTTGCTATTTGGGCAATTTTTGCGAATTTGCAGGAATTGTACGAGGAAAACTGATTACTTTAAAGAATCTGATATACTCATCAATAGACTAATTTGGAGAGGAAATCTGAAGAGTTTGGTTGGCGCAAGGAATAGAGTTCGGTATAGCCACAGAGAATGCCTTTTGGAACCTAACCCTGGGAAGGACAGCATGAACAAACTAACTTGTGTTACTACATTTGGTCCAGCTGGTAATGCTATTACAAAGACAATAAAACGACACTGAGAACTTGTCCAAGAACACCTCACAAATAAATAACTACACCTATTTTCTTTCAAAGAAGGGATAAATTTGAAGGATGCAATGTTTACAGCGGCCTTACCACAACCGCCTAAAATGTCCCTTAATACACTATGGGGACTCCCAGCAGTGGTAGACCTTTATAAATGTGGACAATGCCTAGCATGTAAATTTAATACAAGAAATTTTACAAATGACAATGATGTATTTAACTTGACTTCCTTCCGCAATTGAAACACACGTGATGTCATCTATGTTTGGTGTCTGCGCAATTTTGTGTGTATAGGTAAGACAACACAGAGAGTAAAATGCAGAATCCTGCAGCACAGGAGCAGAATCAAATGGGGAATGGTGGGGACAATCCTTGTAGAACATCACCAGAGACTACAACATAACAGTGAGGACCTGAGATGGCGAGTTATAGAGCAAGTCATGCTGTGGCCCGGTGAGGGGACAAGAACAGTCTTCTCTCCATGAGAGAAGTCTTCTGGATGGAGAAATGCGAGACAATAACAAAAGGCCATAACACATTGGAGGGCTGGAGACAGGCAGCAACAGTGTGAGCAGGCAAGACCAGTAGTCAATTTATGAACAGAGACAGGAGCTATTCGGATAACTGGGGCTTTTTTAATTCATTCTGATGGACCCATGGCTGTATCTGGAGGCCTTGGGTCTCTACCACACTACGTTGTATGAATTAGAGTAATGATATTGATGAGACGTGATTCTTTGATACTGTGTTTCCTTTAATTTGATTAAAAAATATTTAAGGTGAAAGTGGCATTTGTGATAACAGGATAAATACACACCCATTTTGATAATTTTGATATTTCCTTGAGGCACCCAAACGAAATAGATTGGTAGTAGTTTGTCATTTTCTATGGGTCTCAAAAATATATAATATAAGCTTTCCTTGAGATCAGCTAATGCCATTCCCATGGATTTCACAAATAGATTCACTTTCGAGACAAGCTTACAAACTACATTAAGTGTGGGCTCCAAAAACGCGATAGTAGGATATCACGTCCTTGAGGTCTATACACATGCAACAGAAATGCATCGGGCGGATAATTATATGCTTCTTCCAACTAGACACTCAACATTAGCCTATAGCTAATTGTACAGTTTTTACGAACAAGAGTAGTTTCCAAAACAGGTATATAAACTATATGAGTAGAAGAGCCCGTACCGCGATATCAGGTAATGTTTGCTTTGAAGTTAAACCCAGCAAAATATCGCGCCGGTAACTAGACTTTTTTTCATTCAAACACTGGAGGGCTCACCGCGCTTACCTCATGCACGCTACGTGCACTCCAATTTACCTTGTGTAGTTGTTTCAGCGCTGTCGGAGGGATGCAATTTGGCGCCCCCTGGCTCTTTGAAGTAAGTAGGTTGTTTTACCTCCCCATTCACGTATTAAGCTAAGTAGAGGGATACAGCCAACCCTGCTTGTACTAATAAACATCTATTTAAATAGGAATCTAATAATAGATTTGTGACGTGATTAAATCTTGGCGGATGGAGAAGTGATGTTTTTGGCTTTTATATGAACAATTAAGCGACCCGTTATTCTTTGATTTGGATGTCATACAGACACACTAAAGAAATTGGTGGTGAGGGATCCCGTTGTTTATTTTAAAGTGTTGTGGCTACATTGGGATGCCATTGGCTCGACCATTACACAATGAGGAGAGTATCACGTTCCCCTTGGAGGCATTTGCTAAGATTTTAGTCACTGGCGGATGGCTCGAAGTTGCCGCTATGGCGGGAACATATTTATTTTTGCCATCATGATGTTAACACATTTGAGCCTGATAAAAACATACATTACCAGAGACTGTAGCTTTGGCCATTACAGACGGGGGAGAGAGTATCATGTTCCCCATTTAGTCATTGAATACTGTTTCATAGGCAGAGGACTTAGGGCCAGATGTAGGAAGCCTTTTGCATGCCGCAAACTGCGTTTTTCGCAGTTAACATTAATGAGGTGGGTCTTTGCGACCCCATAGAGAGTTGCAGAAGGTGTCTGAGACACCTTTCTGCATCCCATTTTGCGAGTTGCAATTTGCGAGTCGGTCAGACTCGCAATTTGCAAGTCGCAAAACTTTCCTTTCCTACATCTGGCCCTTAGGGCCAGATGTAGCAAAGTCCGATATTGCGACTCGGAAATTGCGAGTCTGTCTGACTCGCAATTTTCGAGTCGCAATATCGGATTCAGAACGGTGTCTCAGACACCGTCTGTGACTCGCTATGGGGACGCAAAGACCCACCTCATCAATATTAATGAGATGGGTCGCAGTTTGCGACCCCATAGCGAGTCCCTGCACTCACAGGGACGGTGGCCTGCTGAAGTCAGCAGAGCTCCATGTCTGTGACTGCTTTTTAAATAAAGCAGTTTTTTTTTTTCATTTTGCAGCCCGTTTTCCTTAAAGGAAAACGAGTTGGAAAATGAAAAAACTTCCAAAACCATTTGGTTTCGTTTTTTCAGAGTAGGCAGTGATCCATAGGACCACTGCCTGCTCTGAAAAAATATTTTTGGCGACATTCACAAAGGGGAAGGGGTCCCATGGGTTTACAGAAGCCCCAGGGAGCACCACCTTCCTGGGGCTATATGCTAAAAATATGCATGGGGCGCATGCCCCCCCAGCATCCTGGTGACCACCAGCTCCCCAGAGCTTATTTATTAATAATATAATGGGGAGGTCCTGCGTACCCTCAGACCTCGGGTGTCACCACCTCCTCAGGGATATGTTAATAAAGTATACAGGGGGTGGCACTGCCCCCGCACCACAAGGACCATAACCTCACTGGGGCAATATATAAATTTAATGAGGGGTGCTGCAGACCCCCCTATCCCTGGGGACTGCCACCTCCCCTGGCTATAATTAAAAAAATAGGCGGGGACCGGGCACCCCCGTGACCAAGGGACCACTACCTCCCTGGGGAAACATAGAAAAAAAATCATAAGCGGTCCTACAACCGCCCCGCCCCCCCCCCCCAGGGCCCCAGGGACTGCCACCTTCCCAGGGTTATAGAATTAATTACACAGGGGGTCTGTCATGGACCCCTGACCCCAGGGACCACAACCTCTCTGGGGCAAAATAAACAAGATGGAGAGGTCTGCACGGCCCAGCTCCTGCTGCCCATCCTCGGGATGTAGCTGTTTACTTTTGCTTGGCAGGAGCTGACAGCTCCCGTCAAACAAAAGCAAACATAACTCCACTCTCAGGAAGCAGGAGCTGTCAAACAGCTCCTGCTTGCTGATAATGGAGTTTTCATCTCTTTCCCGGCGCGCAAAGATGCTTACCAGGAAAGAGATGAAAACATTGCTCCCGCAAGCAGGGAGCTGCTATTTAAAACAGCTTCTTGCTTGTAGGAGTGATTCCGACTCCCGCAGGTGAAGGGAGCCGGCTTGGACTAAGGGGGCTTTCAGGCTTCCCCAATGGTGCCCAATGCAAGTGTGTTTTCTCTGCAGCTATACCTTGTAAAGTTAGCTGAAGAAGACGCACCAGCAAGAATCACATTGGCAAAGTTACAGAATTACAAGGTTACTGAAGACATTACCTCAGTGTTCTTTACGCAGCTGTAGTGTAGGCGATGCAGTATACATTTACCCAATAAGGTAGCACTTACTAATTAGCCAACAGAAAGTATTCTAGTTGGGTAGACATTTTGTACAAAATGATGTCCTCTTCTTAGATAAGTACGCATGGGAGGATTCATTCTGGTATGACGCTCATTTCAAAGTAATTAAACCTCAATGGTAAGCACTTACAGATATACACAAAGCAGATGCTCAAGTTTAAGCTCCACTTGTGTAAACTGCTAATCATCCAAATTTCTAGTGCATAGCCAAGGCAAAACAGGTATTTTTTTCTCTGCATATTCACCTTGAGAAGTTATCTGTAAACCCTGATGGAGGTCATTGCATCTTTTTTTGAGCGCACCATCTCACTATCTCATGTAGTAACTGTGATGACCCCCAGCACACATCGCCAAAGGTTGTGTGTGATGTGGGGTTCGGTGGTTATAGAAAGTTGGCCGCAGCCCAGGTCCTGAGGTAACCTCCTTCACGCACTGCTGAAGGCCGTGCATGGCGCATGTTTGGGTGGTTATAGAGGTTTGGCTGCAGGTGCTGTGGTGATTGAATAAACATAAGTAATTAAAATTACATTACATTAAAAAAACATTGACATTTACTGAAAAAAACAAAGGTTACAGGGCTGTTATAGTTAGGAAATAGAATTTTAAAAAACCATAGAAATTCACCTAAAAAATCTAAGGTTACAGGGACGTTATAGTTAGGAAAAAGCATGAAAAAATACTACGTTGCTTAAAAAAACAAAGGTTAAGGGAGCGTTTAGTTTGATTTACATTTTAAACATACAAACCACAGAAATTCAACTGTTATAGTTAGAGGTATTTCACGTAACTATAACTCAGGCCCTAAGGTAACTATAACTTGCGCCATCACCATGCACTGCTAATTACCCCAGATATTATAGCACTCATAACATCTTTTATAACATCATTAATAATATCACTGCAACATTTGCTGTAAAATTATTGATGAGAAAACTGTGCATGGCAGGGGCGCCAGTTGTAGTAACTTGAAGTAATTCTAACTATGGCTGCTGATTCTCTATGGTGGTTTTATACATTTAAAATGTTTTTTTAAATAAAATACAAAAATAAAATATATATATGTATACATATACATACATTTTATATATCTGTATATAGAGAGATGAAGATATATATAGATAGATAGATAGATAGATAGATAGATAGATAGATAGATAGATTATATTTCACAGAAAAGAGATCTAATTGTGAATTATTTCCTGCAATGACAGGGTTGCTCTCATAGCATTAATCAGTACGTCTGACAAGTTCACCTTTGCATGCCCATCTTTCATGTAAGCATTTACCAATACCAATAAATCCCCCCAGTGTGTCAAAATAAATATTGTAAATGCAGAACCATAAAACATATACACAATGAAAGATCCTACATGCGTTCATAGACTTCAAAGTCTCTCCAACCGCAGGTTGGCCAAGAGCCCAAGAATGCTTTCTTCAGCTTGAGAATCAAATGCAAGATTTTTCTCAAATTTACTTTCGCACAAGGTTCAATCATCTAGCTGTGCCCCTCGGGTGTTTACGAGGCTACGAAGACATCTAATCAAAAAATTACAGCAGATACAAAATGTAGCTAACCCAGTGCTAAACTTTATTGTAGGTGGCTTCAGGCGTCAAGATGGCGGTCGCACTTTGAGAGTGCTCTGGACCCCTCTGTCATCTGCCTGATTTAATTGCCTTCCAGAGCCCTGTCCCGTGCTTTTAACTACCCCAGGAGAGGCCGGGAGTGAGACTCTCCCGGACGTGGTAAGTGCTGTTGCGGCGGTGCCTTTTGGGCCGCTTAACGAGGAGTGACTTCGCGGCCGGGGCCCGCGGAGACTCGCAGAGGCCCCGCAGCGGTGCGCCCTCCAGATGGAGTGGCGTGCGGGAGAGGATCGGGTGAGACTCGTCCGGCCCACTGCCTGGGTTGGACGGAGGCCGCGCGCCTGTGGGGAGCGGGCCCCCCAGGGGCGTGGACTTCTGGCGTCGGCCCCGAGCCGGGGTGGGCGGCCCTCTATCGTCGGCCCGGGCCGGCAGGAATCCCGGTGCCGCGGACTGAGACGACCTCTGGGGTGGAGGCCCCCCCTGGATCTGGAACTGGGGGCGCGGCCCACCCTGCTGCGCGCGACCGGTGACCAGGTCCGACCAGTGAAGTGGAGGCCGGCTTGGGGAGCAGGCGGCAGCGGCCCCCTCCGGTGAAGGAGAGTGGCTGATGACAACGGGCGGGAGAGCCACCCGACCTCTGGATGGTGGAGCGAGCCGGCGGCCCGGACCCAGGGGCAGAAAAACAACAGACCCTGCACGCGGAGGTGCGATGGATTATCTGGCAAGTCAGAGTGACGAGGGGGAGCACACTAGCGGGCCGCCAGGCCCTGAATCCCAGCTAAACAAACTTGCCTGTGCTGATCTGTCCCTGGGGGCCTGGCCTAGGACCCAGTGGGCCCCGTGCGGACCGAACTGAAAGCTGGTGGCCCGGCCTGGGGAGCAGGCATTGTGGACCGGGAGAGTGAACGGAAAAGCTGCAGCCTTCGAACGGGTGAGATGAAGCTGGCGCCCCCCACGCCCTGTGGCTGAATGACAACGAGAGGTGCGCACTGAATGGTTGGACCCGTTTTCCTGGCCGCGATTAAGGCCGTGGCCCTGACCTGGAGGTGGGAGGACAACGCACGCCCTCTCGGGGTTGTCTCCCAGCCTCCTTGAGTGGGGTACGTTGACCCCCGCCTTGCGGAAAAGATGTGATAAGAGGAGTTGCACGGACTCGATTACTCTGACCCTGCACACCAACCGGCACCTGCAGATCTCTGGGGGCTGGCCTGTGGTCCGGTGGTGCCCCGGACCGGGATCAAGACCGCAGAGGGATCGGTGACAAACTGGTGGGGGAGACCCCCCGCCGCGCCCTTCCCCCGCGATAGACTGAGCGGCTCCTCCTTGGACTGAGAAAGACACCAATACCCCGGAGGGTGGTGGGTGAAAGGCACTGAGATCCCGTTGGATGACCCGCTGGCCACAGTGGGCCCCCGGAGAAATATGGGGAAAGACAAAGTGACCAAACAGTCATCTACGTCCCAACAAAAGATCGACCAATTCACTACACAGGCGGCCTCCCGGGATGACGGGGACGGCCCTTCCGGTGGTCCCGCTCCTGATGGGGTCAACGCTATCCTTCAAGCCATCCAGGCATCACAACTAGCCGTGGAGACCAAGATTGGGGAAGTAAAAGAAGACGTGGGCCTCATACGACAAGATCTCAAGAACGGGGTGGGTCGTATCACAGCAGTGGAAACTCGTGTCTCACAAACTTAGGATGATCTAGCTGATCTCAGGACCAAGGTGGCCCAACTACAAACTCATACCAGAGAATTACACCGGCGTGCTGAAGATGCAGAAAATCGCTCCAGGCGCAATAACCTGCGATTCATCGGTTTTCCGGAGAGAGTGGAGGAAGGGAAGACCCTCGATTTCCTGGAACAGTGGATTAATTCCTGGATGCCGAATCAAGCTCTCTTGCCCTGGTTCACAATCGAACGAGCACATAGGGCCCTGGCCCCCTGCCCCCACCCCGCGGGGGGCCCAGAAGACCTGTGATTGCATGCTTCCTCAACTTTAGGGACCAATATAACATCCTCAAAGAAGCTAGAAAGACCACGGACCTCTGCTGGGACAATCATAAAATTCTAATTTGTCCTGACTTCACCTGCGAAGTCCAGGCCCGGCGACGTTCATATGAACAAGTGAAACAAAAACTCCAGGCAATGCAGTTATCGTAAATGCTTCTCTTTCCGGCCCGGCTGAAGGTCATTACGGCTGACAAAGCATACTTCTTTGACTCGCCTGAGGAGGCTTGGGACTGGCTAATGGAGGAGGGCATTGGGCATCGGAGGGGCCCCCCTGGCTCGGCCGGAGCCTCCGCTGGGGGTGCGGTGGGGTCCCAGCCGGATGCACGTAGAAGCCGCAGGCACACCAGATCTCGCCGAGGGAGGAAAAGAGACACTAATGACCCGCCTGGAGGTGATTGTGGGCCTGGATCTGCGCCGTGGGTGGGGTGGGCCCCCACGGGCGCCCCGGGGGCTCGCTCGCCTGAACAATTGCTGGACAGTAACAGACTAAGTCAGTCCCCGGAAACTGGAACTAGGAAGCTGCCTAGTGACTCATCATTTGTCACTGATTCGGGCAGGCGCATTGTAGTGATCACCAGTCACCACACGGAACTCGGCTTCTTTCGAGCAATTGTATATGATCCACAAGAATGGAGGGGTCCACCACCTTACCTTAGTGACGGCCCATCTGGCCGCGTCACCATGTTTGGGCAGTTGGGCGAAAGATGCTTCCTAAATAGAAGTATGGGGTGGAGGGAGTTGGGTGGGGTGAATCCAGTAATGGGATTTAGTAGCGTTGTTTTGATAAGTTTCCTTTTTTCCCATCCCCTTTTGTGTGTTTATTTTCTTATTGTTTGGCTGGGACAGCCACCTCGGGGGCCCCTCGATGGACTCCCAATGTTGTGCCATACAGGTGCAATGGACTCTGCTACCGCAGTGACACAGATTCTTTCATGGAATGTGAACGGACTCTTGGACAAAATCAAGAGGTCTGCCGTGTTTGGCACCCTCCGCAGGTACGCCCCACTTGTAGTCTTAATGCAAGAAACCCATCTACTCGGCACCAGCTGGCCCATGCTGGCACGTGGGGGATATGACAGGGTCTTCCACGCGGGCTTTGCACAGGGTTCGAGGGGGTGGCTTTTCTCCTCCATCACTCACTACCAATGGTTGTTACATCTACGAGATCTGACCCACAGGGGAGATTTGTGGTGGTGACCGGATCCCTTCATGGATCGCCATTTAACTTAGTCTGCGCTTACGCCCCACCGACGGGGTTTGATGCCCTCTTACTGGTACTCCGACGGGTGGTGGCGGGCCTCCCCCAGAGATCTACTCTATTGGGAAGGGACTTTAACTCGGTCCTGGATCCAAGTTTGGACGTCTTGGGGACGATATCCACCTCTAGATCCGGAAGAGCGTCGAGCCTGGCGAGGTGGGCGGAGAGCCTGGGTCTATGTGAGGTATGGAGAACTTGCCACCAGAGAACGCAACAATAAACACACACTGCAGCAGTTCATAAATCCCACGCAAGAATAGACCTTGTGTTCATGCCAGCACAAGATATTCCCAAGGTCATGGGGATGGAGATACTGCCTCGAGGGGTCTCAGACCACTCGCCAATACGGATCAGGCTGGGCGGCTCTGACCCTACATGGCGCCCATTGTGGCACCTAAACGCATGGCATCTACAAGAGGACGGGTACACCCGGGAGATTAGAGAACACCTCACCCAGTATTTCGAACTTAATGTGGGATCGGTGCGATCACAGGGAATGGTCTGGGCGGCATGCAAGGCCACCCTCCGAGGTCACGCCAAGCATCTCGTTTGCGTTCGTGAGTGCACTGGAGGCCAAGGCGCTGCGCCTTGAGAGGCGCATTGCAGGAGACACAGCAGCCTCTACCTTGAGGCAACTTACCGCGACTAGAGAAGAGATTAAACACTTGGTGCTAGATTCCGCGAAACAAGCCTGGAAAGCGACTGCGGCCCGGATCTACGGCTGGGGCGACAAAAATGGTAAACTCTTGCACTGGCTATCTACGCGACCCCTTGCAACTAGAGTCATCTCGGAGATCACTGATGAGTATGGTAAGCTTGTTACATCACCATATGACATTGCCCAAAGCTTTGCTTCCTATTATGCGCAGTTATATGCGAGACGCCCCAGACTTCTCGCTGAAAGAGAGTCCCCGCTTTTGAATGACATCGCCCTCCCCAAGATCTCGTATGCAGCCAGGGATAGCCTGGACGCACAAGTGACCCTAGCAGAGATTGCAGGGTAATAGTGAATCTGCCTTCCGGAAAAACCCCCGGCCAGGATGGGTTTCCGGCCGAACTCTTTCATAAATGCGGGGATATCTTTAGCCCCCACCTCCTTAATATGTACGAGGAGGTGGAGAGGAGGCGCTGTTTCCCCCCTGAGATCGACCAAGCCACTATCATGGTAATCCCCAAGACCCAGCCTCCATCATGCAATTGCTCGGCATACAGACCCATTTCCCTCCTGAACACTGAAATCAAGGTGTTATCGACAATACTTGCCACCAGATTAAGAGACACGCTCCCCACCTTGGTGCACCCAGATCAGTGCGGCTTTATGCCCACACGTAGTACCAGGCACTGCATCAGATGAGTAAACGTTGCCTTGGCACATCACAGGATCCTGTCGCGGTCACCCCTGGCCCTCCTTCTCCTCGACTTTGAGAGGGCCTTCGACATGGTGGACTGGACCTATCTGGACCAAGTCCTCCAGAAAAACGGGATTGGGCCCAAATTTCGAAACCTTGTGAAACTACTCTACTCTAACCCAACTGTCCGTGTCCGGGTGAACGGTGTGGTCTCGGACCCGTTCCCCATATGCCGCGGCACGTGTCAGGGATGCCCACTATCCCCTTTGTTATTTGCGCTTGTGATTGAAACCTTAGCAAAATTATTGAGAGAGGACCCCCTGATAGAGGGCTGGGCGTGGCCAGCAGGCCCGGAGGATCGAGTGGCACTGTATTCGGACGATGTTCTTATCTATTTCTCCAACCCAGCTATAAGTGGTCCACAGAACCTACAAATCCTAGACCTATTCTCCCAGGCTTCCGGCCTGACCCTAAACCCCGGCAAGTCCCTCCTGGTCCCTCTGCACCCCTCTAGAGAGTGCATCGACTGGCAGCAGAACATTCCAATCAAACGCAACAATTTTACGTATTTGGGCATGCACATAGCCCTACTGCCGGAACTAGCATGGGAGTTAAATGTTTCGCCACTAACCAAGAAAATTAAAGTAGACCTTCAAAGATGGGGGAAATTACCCCTTAACTTGTTGGGTAGAATAGCTCTCTATAAAATGATGATACTCCCTAGATTTGTATACCTTCTGCAAAAGTTCCCGTACCCTGTCCCCCGAAAATGGTTCACAACAATGGATACGTTGGCACGGCAATTTTTATGGCAAGGTTCACGCCCTAAACTAGCATTTATTACTTGTCAGAGAGACACTTACAATGGAGGACTAGGGATGTCCAATATCTACCTCTACCACCTCGCAATGCATTTATTAGTAATTAATGATTGGTTGGGAGGAGGCTGGGCGGACCCTGCCTACAGACTCGAGTTACAGATGCTGGGCTGGGCTGGCCGGGGGTTTTCAATGCGCTAAATGGCAGCCCTATTCCAAGAGACACCCCGGAGGTCACTGGAGTGGTTCTGCGGGGCTAGCGTGCTGCCCAGGGGGCGACCGGCTGGTGGGGCCGTCTCACACAGCGGACCCCCCCTGTGGCAGGGGAGGCAGCTGTTGGAGGTCTCAACATTAGAGGGATTCCGGAAGTGGGATATCATTGGGATATCTACCCTTGGGGATGTCTGGGGTGAGACACACATGCGGTCCTTCGGAGAGATCCAGGAGGCCTACTCATTAAACCAAACCCAATTCCACAAGTATCTACAACTCAGACGTGCACTGCTGGTACACGTTTGACCGGGAACCAGCCTCCCAGAATGTAGCCCCATGGAAGCAAAGATCCTGATGGGAGGCCTGGGTGGGAAGGGAATCTCCCAAATTTACCGCTCTCTGATGACCAACACTACCCCCTCTCTTGACGGTTTGCGTGACAAATGGGAGGCATGGTTGGGCCCCATAGAGGAGGAGGACTGGAGGGAGGCATTGATGGCCCCCAGGACCCTGACCATGTCATCTAAATTTCGAGTGCTCCAGGCCTTTTATCTGCACATGGCATACCTTACTCCGGAGAGACTTTTTAAAGCAGGTCTCCGACCAGCCCCTGACTGCCCCCGTTGTTCCTCACCTAATGGCGTCTTTTTCCACATGGTATGGGCTTGCCCAGTCATAGCAACTTATTGAAGGACAGTCATGGGGGAAGTGTCGAGGGTCCTGCAATCGAGGTTGGAGGTGGCTCCACTGCCACTCCTCTTAGGGGCTATGGGGGAGACAGAGCTGAGAAGGGCAGACCGTATCTTCTTAGGTGTGGCCTGCCTGGTGGCCAAAAGAGACATTATGGTGGAATGGAAAACCAGAGCAGCACCCACAATTGCAAAATGGAGGAGGGGCGTGGACTGGTGCCCGCAATGTGAAAAACCGTTATATGAAGCCAGGGGATGCTTAAACAAGTACGGCAAGATTTGGGGGAGGTGGGGAGATGAGTAGAGTGGGTGGCCTGTCGGGAGGCGGGGCCTTCATGGGTGCCAACGCGTACATGGACTGGGCAATTGGTGGCGGCTGTGGGCCATTCAGATTACCTTTCGCAGGGGCCCAGAGCCCACTTGACATGATACCAATGTTAAAAATAAGTTGGTTGTTGCTTTATTGGCCTGCTCCAGGTGGTGACAATGCACATGTATTCAATGATTGTGTAGCCCCTCGGGCCAATATTACGTTATAGCCGTCCCCAGACACGCTCCTGTGTCTTATTTTTTATCTGTCCCATTTCACCCTGCCCATCATTAGCCTGCTCTTTCTGGCTGCCACTCCCTTTGTAAAGCTGCACCTTCCTCCTCTTCACCCAATTTGTAGGTTTCTGGGGAAAGGTTTTAGCAATTCATTATAAACACAGTACCTTATCTAAAACATTTTCATGAACCATAGTTTTATATGTATATAAACTTGTGTTTCTCTATTTCAGTTGCTCACCCACTACATATCATCTTTAGGTTGACCGCATTCCCGCTATATAGGCATGCTGAATTACAAGAAAATCAATCATCTCATTTATTTATTTTCACACATACATGAAATAGCATTACATTCACTGCCAAATCATTTGTGAACCTGTAGATTTCTTTTACACTCCTATAAGAGGTTTTTTTGCATTTATATTTAGGTGTATGATTAACAAACACTTGATTTCACCTGTATACACCACTATAGCACTGTTGCTTTTGAAATGCATTTTCTATGATGTGTAGAAGAGTGATTTTCTTATTTATGACAACTAGGCAACACATTAGATAAAAATGCCATCTTTTCCAAGGTGGAAGTCATCCCTGTCACTTGTTACTTCCCCACACTCTGCCGCTTCTCTCCTTGCAAATTCTGCAGCACACTATCAAGCTGAAATATCCTGGTTTATTTCCACGCTTATTGCTATTCTTGCTCTTCTGCTCTCAATGAACTTTCAGGCACAACCCATAACTTTCCCAAGGTCCTTCTGTTGGTTCACTGTGACTAAGGGCTTGATTATAAGTATGGCGGTCCTGGGATGTCCGTACCCATGGTGGTGGTCCAACAGCCACATCCTCAGTGGTCTGACTGCCAGATTTGGAGGATGGCAGTCAGAGCGCCACAAGACCACTGCAACCGCCAGGATCATAAATCCCACGGTTGCAGTGGTGCGGAAAGCCATGGTCAATCACGGCTGTGACGATGTCAGCACCACTGTGCTGATCATAACTTGCCTTTACATCAACCTTTTCATGGCTGCAACACCACCATGAAAAGGTTGGTGGAAAGTCACAGAAGGGGCCACAGGGTGCCATTTCACTGCCCATTCCATGTCATGGGCAGTGCAGTGCCCCCCGTCAGCACAGTCAGAATGCGCACTGTCTGCATTGGCAACAGTGTGCATTCCGACTGTGCTGGTGGCGTAGACAGTGTGGCGCCATTAGCCTCAGCTCTACCTTAGAGCTGAAGCCAATTCTGCTGCACTGTCTGCACTGTCCACCCCGTGTTGAACATCATAATATCGCGGTTTGGAGGCGTCCTCCCGCCCACCGTACTGATGTTCCAATGGACAGACCTCCAAAATCGTAATTTGGCCTGTTCGTCATTCATATAAAATATTATTGTTCATGTATCTAGTTTTGTTCTAGTATCTCTGGATGACATTAGCATAGAGGGTACTGAATCATTTTTTATTTATAGTTATAGTGCTTTGTTGTAAGGGCAAGTTTATTTTTCATGTGCTCTTGTGCGCTAAGGAAATGTTACATTTGCTCACACTGCAGTAAATCTGCAGATCGTGTAATTAAACATGCAGAAATAATGTATAAAACCCTTACATTTTTGGGGGTGGGCCAGAAGACTTTCCAGTTCTACTAGGAATGCTGTTCATTACTCTCCTAATTGTGCTGCCCACTTGGGACTTGGAATAAATTCTGATTATTGCATTCTCTGTATAATTTTCATTGAGAACCTTCAAGGCCTTGACTATGTATTGCTTCATTTCTGTATTCTGAAATAAAAACTTTAACTTTTCCATTAATCTAGAGCTCAGTTATTGAGTGTGCCCATTCATTAAATTGACTGCATTTTTCTAATTTCGATGTATTGGGGCGTGCCATAATCCGGCGATACATTGCCTCATTAAATTGAGGTTTAACTTCGTCTCCGATTCAGTAAAATGTAGGAACTCTGATTGAGATAAATGTTTGGGTGTCTAAATTTGAAGGCACTCCATGCCCCCACAGTTTTGGTGGCAGAGGATGGTTGTACATTAAAGAGCACTTTCTATCAGTTTTAAAATGAACTTGTTGACCAATCCTTTATCATAGTTGGGATTAGCCAGGAGAATTTTTCTGGGAGCTTGACTTGCAGTGCTGTCCTGAATTATTTGGATTAAAATTATTAATGGAGATGGGCGGAATTGAAGTAATTTAGTAATTCAACGTTACTCATGTAATGCAAAATTATTGATTAATTCCACCCTTCAACCGAAAGAATTAAATCAGTACTGTTTGGTATTACACATGGCTGGAAGAGGGAGCAGACCTTTATATTTAATTACCATTGCAGTCTAAACTTTAATCTGCAGTGATTTTTAAACATAGAGGGACTGCTCCCTCTTCCAGCCCTGTTTACACCATTGCAGTGCAGTGTACCCCTGAGCGCCCTTACATAATTATGTAATGGCCCTGACTGGTATGCAGTGTAGTGGATACCCCTCGGTGCCGTTACATACCTATGTAAGTGCACTGAGGGGTATGCGCTGCACTGTAGTTCACTGCATACCTCTAGGTGCCCTTTCATAAGTATGTAAGGACACCGAAAGGGTTTGCATTGCACTTTAGTCCACTGCATATTCCTCAGTGTCCTTACATAAGTATGTAAGAGCACAGAGGGGAATGCACTGGAGTGAATGTAAGGGCATCGACAGGTATGCACTGGAGTGTAGTGCACTGCATGTCCCTTGGTGTCCTCACATAGGTATGTAAGGGCACCAATGGGGTATGCACTCCACTGGAGTGCACTGCATACCATTCGGTGACCTTACATACTTATATAAGGACACCAAGGGGTATACACTGCACACTGCAATGTCCACTCGGCCCCTTGGTACAATACCATGGAATTCCATGGAATTTTAATGTAATTCGACGGAATTCCACAGAATGAAACTCCACCAATTCTGCCTACTCCTAATTATGAACAGGGTGGAATGATTCAGGTGCTTATGAATGTATTTAGTTTATTGTTAGATTGTTGAGTCTTGTGATGAGAGATATGTGTGAGGCTTTTTACTCTGCATTGTTGATTCTGGGTTCAATTGGTGGTTTGATCACTGTTATTTTGATGTACTATTCTTATTTGTGGTTTGTGTTGAAAATGTTTTAGTTTGCTGATCGGAGTCACTGAAATCCAAGATTTCGAGATATTCTGGTTTTTCATGTCTGCATAAAGTAGGTTGTTTTGTAAGGTGACACATACGCACAGATAGGGTTTCCTGAATTAACAAGATTTTCTTTCTAGGAGTTTGTTTGTCTAATATAGGTTGGTGCCCCTTTCTCCTAAGGCAACAGCAGTAGGTACATTAATCAAAGGTGAACTCCTGCTGGACAGAGGCTGCTTAGTGTGAACAGCTTTAAGTAGTGCTGTGAAGATGCTGTTGTTGTGTTGTTGTTTGTGAGATTTGTCTTATTCTCACTTGCTGATGGCAAGTGCATGGGCAGTGCAGGGGCCCCAGGGGCCCCGCGACTCCCCTTACAGCCAGCCTTTTCATGGCGGTAGATGGACAGGCTGGCGGTGAGGGGAGTCAAAATCCCCTGGGCACTGCTGCAAGCAGCGCTGCCCTGGCGGATTTTGACCGCCGGCACATCCATGGTGGAAAACCGCTGATTCTGGCGGTGTGACCACGGCGCTACCGCTGCAGTCAAAATATGCCGATTTGTACCACCAGCTTGTTGGCGGTACGAACGCCACTTCAACCCTGGCGGTCCTTGACTGCCAGGGTTGTAATGAGGCTCATAATGTTTTGAAAAAGCCAAATTTTCTGAGTGTACCCTCTACTGATGGTCAGAAATGAATGCTAAGGGAATGCTTGCCATTAACAGACATTGGGTTCTATACATGTACATGGATTTCTGAATGGCATGAATATCCCGCTTCTTACAAAGACTTACAGTTTCCTTTAGACAATACCTTTAACATTAGAAGGCTAGATTTCCTGAGACAGACTATGAAAGATAGAAAGCCTTTACCTAGACCTACACAGTTTGAGGCATTGAACAAATATGATCGGATGATTACAGAGGAGAGAAAGGAAATGTCAAAGCAGGTTAAGTGTTCATTTAGACAATGGCTTGAAAGCAAGTGGGTTTGACAGAAAAAATATTGGATGGAGGATATGATGTAGGGAGTAAGAGTTTTCCTTGCAACATTCAAGGAGACAACAGGTAACAAGAAAACTGATGAGGGAACCAGAGAGAAACAAAATCAAGATTCAGATGAAGAGGATACCTTTCTTCAATGATCTTTTGAATTCCAGACCTCCTCCATATACAGATAGGTTACATAGAGAGGGACTTGGTTCTTCTATTGGAGCAGCAGGAGGTAGTGTCGGTTTACAAATACGGGGACCAACTACATCTGTGGTTGTGAGTTCAGTAGCTATTGCCCCAACTGATATTGCAATAACAACATTGCTGAGTACTAGTGGAGATACTACGGTTGTTTCTCTAGTTCAAAGAGGTTTGCCTGTTACTACTGCTATAATTTAGGAACCTCCTAAAGAGAAAGTTATTGATGATGGGCTTTTAATTGCATTTGGAGAAATATGACAAGGAACAGTTGACCTGAGCAGATTATTTACATACAGTGTTTATGAAATTTTATGTTTGATCAAAGAAACAGCAAGGTGTGCAAATGAGGCTCAGAACAAACTCACAGAATTGCCTGATGAGTGTGGGGTAGACATTGGTAAAATGAAAAATGTGAGGAGAAGTTACAAAATGTATCTGACTAATGATTAAATAAAATCATTAGGTTTAATTATATTAATGGCTCATATTAAGGATTAAGTTGAAAAAAACAAAAGATTGGAATGACAACGAAATACAAAGAAAACTGGAAGAGATAAAAAGAAGGCTCCAGGGACAAAAAAAAAAATGAAGGGGTCCAAGAGTTATTCGTAAATAGTGATAGTTTCAGAATTTCCAATAAGAGAAATGCATGGAGGGATTGCATTATGGGAATTTGCCCTGGACAAGATGTGATTGTTATGCTTTTACAACATACTTTCCAATATTGTGAGAGGTACCTGAAAAATGGTACAAGGACGTTCATAGTTTGAGTACTATCTTGAAAATGCTTTGGAGTGTAAGGTTGCTGTTGTTTGTCTGACTGACGAACCAGCTAGATACAAGGATGTCATAGAGCATTTCAAAAAGAAAGTGCCAGAAAAAGGCATTAATTGGCTAAGGGTGTTGAGATCCTCACAAGAGCTGAAGGTGTAAATGCATGCCTATCATAAGACTCTGATTCAGATTTTTAAGAAGCACAGTGGATTCAAAGATCCTGAGAAAGATGGTGCTAGTGATTGTGTTTCTACTTTTGTTATGGTTTTACATCCTGAGCATAGTTCTCATATTCAACAGAGTGTGATGAGCAGGTAGAAAAAGACTATAGAAGTAATCTTGAAATTTACCAAATACAACAGTGATTGGTTTGATGCAAAGTAGAGAAGAATCAAACAGAATCTGATGGTTGCCAAAACATAGAAGTGTGAGAGGAATAGTAGGAATCAGTTGATAGGTTCTCATTTAGGATATGTACAATCTAACAATGCTGGAATTAATGTGATTTCCTCAATGGTATACAGTAAATGGCTTATGCAAAGCATTTTTCTCCTTTCCTCTCCAGGAAAGCAGCCAGTCTAATTTGTGTTTCAGTTTCAAAATAAACTTCAAATTTGGTGTTGGATCACACAAGAGTATACCAAAAGCCTTTCAATTTTTAGTCAAATTCTAAAGATAGATCTAAGTAAGGTTGCCCTGTAACTTAGTTTTGGTACAAAATGTTGATGACTGATTGGGCACATAAAAACGAAAGAAGACTGTAAACATGACACAATTGCTCTGTTGAATCATTTAGCTGACTCTAATCCCAAGGTTTCCTCTACAAAAATGCATTACTGTAAAAAGGACATAGGTTATCTTGGTCATCAAATTGAAAAAATGAATGAGAGTCTCAAAATAATGTGTTTCTGTAATTATGGAAATAAATCCTCCTACTACTGAGCGCTGAGGGTGTTCCTGGGAATTGTTGGCTACTGTCATCAATGCATTCCAAACTTTTCCTTCATTGTAAAGCCTTTAGCAAGGCTGACCCACAGTGATATCCAAGATCCAGTACCATTTGATGAAGAATGTATAGCAGCCTTCTGGGTGTTAAGAGAAAGTTTATGTAACACACCCAGTCTTGAAATGCCTGATTGCAATTTGGAGTTTTACCATTTCTGTCATGCAAAAGGTGAGTGTGAGCTGTGTTAGATCCAGTAACTCTATGTCTTCTTGATTGTTTGAAAGTGTCTGCATCTGCTTGCACTGCAACTTAACAAAATGAAGGGATAATGATAGGACATATGTTGATTGTGTTTGTTCCACACTCTTTTGAGATTTTGCTGAATTGTACACAAACTCAGCACATGACAAACAGTTGAGTGATCAAATATAAACAAAGCATGCTGGCAGCTGATAGCATCACAATAAGAAGATGTAATTTATTGAACCCTGCCACATTGCTTCCTGTTCCAAACAAAAGCTGCAAGACAAAAACAGGATTGATGATGATGATGATAATTATGGTGATGATGAACCGGAGCATGACTTCATCAGTGTGACAGAATAAAGCACCAAACCAAGACCAACTCTTGAAATGGCTGATCTTCCTTTGCATGTTAATGGTCCCTGTTTAATAGATCACTGGATGGAGCACTGAGGGATGCCTATGCAGTATGTTTTATTTCAGAAATCCTTGAAGCATCATATAGGCAGAACGTAACTACAGCACAAGTGGCAGAGGTGATTGCGCTGACAAGAATGTGTTGCCTGTCATAAAATGTGAGTGCGACAATTTATACAGACAGCCATTATGGTTTTGGAGTAATCCATGATTTTGGACAACTGTGGTCAGAAAGAGGATTTATGTTGTTAGCTGGAGCTTCCATCAGGAACAGTCTCTGCATACTTGATTTACTGAAAGCAATACAACCACCAACAGAAATTGCTGTAATTAAGTGTAATGCCCATATGGCTGGAAAAGATATGGTCACTCTTGGAAATAAATATGGTGATCAGGTGGCCAGATATTGTGCACTTGAAATTGAAACAGTGATTCAAGGAGTAAATCAAGTTGAAACAGGAGTAAAGTCCATGGTGAACACAAAAGATGTGAATGTCTTGTTAAGTGCAGTTCGGACTTCTTCAGGTGAATTGAGAGCTCTCCAGGAGGAAGATGAGAAATGAAAATGGGAAATTTTGGGATACAGGAAACATTATCAGGGCCTATACATCACTCCTGAATATAAATATGTATCTGAACTTCTCCCCCTTTGACAGATGCCACGCAACCGGTCCCGGCAGAATTCCCTTTCTGGTGGGTCACGGAAGCTACCAAATATTTAGGCATCTGCTTACACAGGAATAGGCACCAAATACTACAACTTAATGGTCCTGCTATGGCCCAACTAGAAACGCAGGTGTCACGATGGATAACAGTTCCTTTGTCCATGGCGGGACCGGTGACAATAATAAAAAAGCTAGTCCTTCCGTGTTTCCATTATCCCTTTTTGAATATCCCTATCTCCTTGAAGCTTGGCTTCTTCCCTACATTGCATGGTCACCTTCTGCACCTGATCTGGGCCAGGGGTAGACCGCTGGTTCGTTGGGATGCCATGGTGCTTCCGTTGGAACGTGGGGGACTCGGGGTCCCAGATTTCCACCTTTACTATTTGATAGCTTAGTGTCAATACTCATTCCGTTGGAACCACACAGATGCTCATGTCCCATTCCTTAAACCTGAGAAGAATGAGCTGGATGCTCAAATTCTCCTAAAGGTTTTCCACCAGACCAGCGCAACACACAATCAGTTTCCACAACGTGCTGGGCATGGCGCCAGCTGCGAAGAACACTGAGAAGTGAACCCCTCTACTCAGCGTATGCTCCATTGCTATAACCTCTCCACAGTGAGAGATCTCTTTTCGGATGGTCAATTTTTCCACCCTCATGGGGACATGCAGGTACAAAGTGTCATCCAAATGGACCTTTTCGTATTTAAGAGATTACAAACTATAGTTCGTTCCCTACTATCCACATGCCTGTTGGCCTGCGAGGACTTCCCCCCACTGACGCATCTAATTTGGATGTGGAGGGGAGTCAATTAGTTTCCAGACTGTACAAATTATGTCTCGCTATGAGGCCAGACACCACGACCCGAGTGCGGGAGGCATGGGCTGAGGAGCTGGGTTCCCCTATTACTGATACAATTTGGTCCCATTGCTGTTCACAAATATAAGGCATTTCAAACAATTACCAACATAAATTGCTGCATTTTAAATTTCTCCACCATCGCTACTTATCCCCTGTGGCTATTGCAAGGTTTGACCCGCACAGGACGGATCATTGTCCCAAGTGCAACCTATCGGGTGCTGACTTTACACATTCCTCCTGGACCTGCCTGGTGATTTCTCACTATTGGAAGGCTGTTTACATGCACATATCTTCCATACTGCATATAAACCTGCAGCCTAGCCCACTTCATCCACTGTTGGGGACACCAGGGACTTCCCTCAGTCAACTCGTCGACTGGTTTGCCTGTTGGTTAAGCAGGAAGTCGTGCTTCACTAGGGGGAACGCAGTGCACCGACACCTGCTGACTGGCTTAAACGCGTGAATTTTTAAGCATGAAGTCAGTGAAGATTGTGTACTCTTTCAACCCTCCACTTCCTGACCCATTGATATTTGGCAACCCTTACAGGATTATTATCACCATTCATGATCAGGATTCTTCAGACTAGAGTGTGTCCCACATTCCCCCCCTACATAATCTTATTCATCGCTGTTTGCACTTCTATTCCAACTATTGACATGTACGCATATTGTTTACTTTTGCTTTTCATTTTGACATTGTGAAATGAGACGTGGTGGTGCTGGGATCCTTACAGGCAGTGGGGTATGATATATACCAATTGATGATTGTTTATTGTGGTTTACCATCTAAAAATCAATAAAAATATAAATATGTATTATATGAAACAATGATACATCCCATGGCTAGATATTTGCATAAGAGTTTTACTAAGTATTGTGCAAATACAAAATATATAAATGTTACAGACGATTTGTGCAGTTGTCAATAATCAAGGTAAAAAACTAGTGTTTGGCTGAATCATATTGAAACATCAGAGGCCCCATTTACAAGACCTCAGGCAGATTTTGTTGAAATACCAGTTTACAATGACCTTGAATGCATTCTTATAATCGCGTGCCGGTCTCCTAAATAGGTTAATGCCTATCCCACCCAGAGATCAGACAGCCTGATGGTTAGCAAACTGTTGTTGAGTAAACTGATACTAGATCTGGCCCGCCCACTTCTATTAAAACAGATCATGGCTCAGATTTTAAAAATTTGATTTTACAATTGATTTGTACAGCTCTCCAAATTGACCAGAGGTTCCATTCTAGTTATCGTCCTCAATCTTCTGTAATAGGTGAGAGAATAAATGGAACCACAAAAAAACTAGCTGGCCAAGGTATGTGTTTTCACTGATTTTAAATAACCAGACACATTGATTCCTTTTTTAATGAGTAGCAGAAGTACTCCTGACAAAAAGACTGGTCTCTCACCCCACGAAATATTAATGGCCAGAACAATGAGATTGCTTATACTTCTTAAGCTACACATATTTCAATTACTGATGACATTGCTCTAGATTATTGCAAAGGTCTAACTAATATGGTGAAATCTGTTTCCCACAAGGTGAACTTGGCAACAGAACCAGCAAAAAGAAATTCAATGTCATTCGTTGAACCAAGGCAATTGGGTGGATGTCAGAAGACAATCAGAAAAAGGTGTTTGAAGAAGGGTGGTGTGGCCCTTATCAGATTATACTGGTGACTAGAGCTGCTGTGAAGTGTACCAAAGTTCTACAGTGAATCCACTCACACATAAAGAGTAAAGGCAGTGGATGAAAAATTGGTGAAAACAACTAATGATCAACAGAGTCAAGTTCAGGTTTGCAGTGTGGATCAAAAGAGGGACTGAAAACCCTGAAAGTGAAACCAGTGAAGACAACACAATTATAGAAGTTCTTGTGGATGAAAGTGAAGATCCTGGTGAAGGTACCAGCAGTGGTGCCCAGTTTCAAAGTGAGGGTCAGAGTAAAGAGCTGTTACAATATCAAAGTCAAAGGCATGAGTGGCAGCAAGAAGTAGTCTCTGTTCCAAACAGTGAATGACTCCAGTTGCAAACTCAATCAAGTAACAAGAACCTCAGAGGAAGAAAACAGATAACAGTAAATCATGTTACCAATGTTGATCAGAGTTTAAGTCCATCAGTAAGTGGAGATCATTCCGGTCTATTTATAAGTGAAGATACAATGGCTGAAGCAACCAAGTCACTGAAAAGAACCTGTATAAGAAAACACTGGCTGTACAAGAGACAAGAGCTAATGAGTGAAGAATTTGAAGTCATCAAAGTTGATTCAGTGACTAGTGAAAGTGAATCATTAGTTGCTAGGAGACCAATTAGAAAACAAACTCCATGCATAAAGTATATTTCACCTGCAGGAGTGGATTTAGCATTGGTACTCAAGGAAGAAGAATCAGAACCAGAAACATACAGTCCAATAAACCGTTTCCAGTACTTCCTTGAAAGTGAACTGAAGGGAGAAGAACCACCTTGAGAAAAATCTAAAAAGGACTGTTGAAGGGTAAATCAAACTCTGAGAATTTTCAAGCAAAAATTTAAAAAAGAAGTGAAATGTCTTTTAAGGGTATATTTTTGATTGTTGTTGTCAACAAAATAAGAAGTAAAGAAACACATTTATTATCATTTTAAAGAAAATGTTTAACTTTCAGAGCTTCATGACAAACACTTTGCTTTTAGTTTCAATAGAAAATTGCATATAACAAATGCTGCAAAAGTATTACTATGATCACCTTACTAATTTTACTTACAATCGTAGTTGGCTTGGTGTTGTGCCTCCTTTCTCTGGTGGCATATGACTCCACAAAGGTTGAATTAACTACAATACATTATGAAGTTAAACATAATACACTGACACATAGGGAAAGTTTAGCTAGTGGTTTGCATTATAATATTTACATTAAAATATTAAATGAGTATGTATGAGTATGTGTGTACCCTTCTTCCCTCTTCTGCAGGTGAAGGTGCTACTTACTTGCAACTACTAATATCTTATGTGTTGTCTTCTAATGTTTTTGTTAGTATTTTTAACAAAATGGATTTTTGTCTCCTTGTCAGATTTTATTGGAAGAGCTACCGATTATGAAGATGAGGATGTGAATAAGGGTCGTAAATATGGTAAATGTTTGAATACAATTGCACAAATTAAGCAGAAATGTAAAGTACTAACTGGGAGTATGTGTGCAGTCTTAGTAATGAGGAGCATGAATTTGAATTTAAAGAATACAGTGAGAAAAAAGCTAAAATTGAGAGATGAAAGGAAGATAATAGCAGATTAATATTGAAGAAGAATTTATATAATTAAATTTACACCCAAGGTTGAGAATGGAACAAGAGAGAAAAGGTGATTTATGTATGATGCGTCATGATCCTACAATATTAGGGAAAATTGAGTATGTGAGAAAAAGTGAATGTGAGAAAAGTTAAAATATAAATGGTGATTTTCTGATTGATAAATAGCTGGTTCTGACAAGAATCTATTATGTATGTGGTAAGACTGATTATTTAAATCTGCAGCGTAATTGGGTTGGATTATGTTATCCTGCTTTGGTGTTCCCTACAGTATATCATATGAGAGAAGCAAATGATGCAGTTAGCTTATACAAAGTGAAGGGTGGATTAGATAGTGTAAGATATATTAGGAGCCAATATTTCACCTATAAGTGAGGCTAAGAATAATGTGAAGATTAGATGTTTGTCTACGACTGTGGACTGCTTACTTCTAACAAAGCTGGAGAACTAACTCAAATTCATTCTGAGTTTATTGCTATATGACAATGATTATGAAAAGCCCATTAGCACTGGATATCTTTCTTGTGAAGAAAGATATTGTATGGAAGGCATTGAAGGTAAAGACGTGCTGTACCTTCATGACAGATAACAGGGTAATTAATGCCTATGTGCAAAATATCACTAATATTTCTTGTGAAGTCCAAGCTTTAAAAGAGCATGGCATATGGGAAACAGTAGGTTCCTGGGTTAATGAGATATGGAAGGGTTTTAGGAAGGTTAGTGAATGATTTGATAGTTTGAGAGGTGGAACGTCAAGATTAATTCTAACTCCTGCAATAACTGCAATGATTTGTGCAATTGTCCTGTTTTTCTTGTTTAAATTCTCTTGGTGTCTGTTTCTAAATTGTGGGTATAAGGATAAAAGAAAGTCATTAAAGCAAATGAGAGAAGAAGAGTATTGGACCTGGCCCTCTTGGCAGGGTCACCCCCACACCTTTCACCTTCACCCTTCCTGCTATGTTTCATGTTTGTTGGATTTCCATGTTCCCCCTGGAAGTCCCGGGTTCCCAGGCACCTGAGCAGTCACAAGGTACAGATCCTGAGCTGGTGGGAAGGAGAGTCAAAGCAGGGTGCCTAACACCAGAGGGTTCATTACAGGTTAATTTAGTACATTTTGTGGTTCACCCTGACAAATCTTGTGGTTATTGTCAGAGTGGGGTGTCAGCCCTCTCAACCAGTAACCCAATTTCTTACAAAGAGTTTGAAATAGAAAATGCTAGGGATCATGTTTACAACCAACAAAAGCTGACAGAGGAGTCAACCAGAAAGAAACAGAAAGTGATGCATAGGATGTTATTAGTTCTGAATAAAATATCCTTTTCCATTTAGTGTTTTAGGGAATATAAACAAATTAGAGGGTGGGATTTGTAGAAGACTGGTATGCATTGTTATCTTTTTGCATCACTAACAATGTGCAGAATGCATTCTCACACTTGGTTGCACATATATGATCCAATATAGTGCTGTTGCTTTTGAAACAATTTTTTTTTATAATGTGCAGAAGTATGATTTTCTGGTATGTTAACTCGACCACACATTAGATAAAAGTGCCATATTTTCAAAGACAGAAGTAAACTCTGTTACTCATGTTCCCCCGTCCCTTCACTCCCCGACTTCTCTTCTTTGAGAATCTGCAGCATACAGTCAAGCTGATATGTGCTAGTTTATTTCCACTTTTATTGTCATTCTGCACATAGTGAACTTTCAGCGACAACCCGTAACATTCCCAAGGTCCTTCTGTTAGTTCACTGTGACTTAGTCATTCATATAAAACATAATTGTTCCTGTATCTAGTTTTGTCCTAACATCTCAGGATGGCACTAGCATAAAGGGTGCTGAATAATTATTTATGTAGTAGGCTAGCAGTCAGATGTTAAGGCAAAAGGACATTTATTGTTCATGTGATGTGATTTGCTAATGAAATGTTACATTTGCTCACGCCGCAGTGAGTCTGCAGATCCTGTAATTTTATATGAAAAAATAATGTAGAAAAACCTAGATTTTGGGGGTGAGATAGAAGGCGTTCCTGTTTTACTAAGGATGCTTTCCCTCTCTCGCTTGATTTTGATGCCCGCCTAGGACTTGGAAAAATATCAGATTTTTGCATTCTCTGTATAATTTTCATTGAGAGCCTTCACAGCAATTACTCTCTATCGCTTCATTTTTATTTATTTTTATTACTTTTAACTTTTCCATTGATCTTGAGCTACGTTATTGAGTGAGCCAATTTACTAAATTGATTGTATTTTTCTAAATTTGAAATATTGGAAGGTGCCTTAATGAGGGGACACAAAATGTAAGTTTAATTCTTTCTCTGATGCAGTAAAATGTAGGAACTCTGATTCAAGAATATTTTACGGTGTCCAAATTTTGGGGTACCCCTTGCCCCCACATTCCTCATGCAGAAAATATCACCTATTGGACTCACTGGCAAGACCCATACCCCACAGCACTGTAAAATGAATACATTTGCAAGTATGTACCTCCCTTGGTACCTTCCCACTCTAGAAATGAATGATTTAGCCTAAGAAAAAAAGCTGAATGTCATTTGTACCTCTCATTGATAGCACAGGATAGCTTATTGCATGTCAATGTGATTCAAATCTCGTGCAGTCACTTGTTAATATCTGGGGATACTAGCTTCTTTCATCAAGCTATAAGGAGCAACTTAGCCTCTAACAATTGATGAGTGATCAATTTTCTGCTGGTAGGCAGGAGAGCGGTGGGTACAATGGTCTCTGGTGGAGATTTAAAGCATAGCCCATTTAGGACCATGGAAAACAGAAAATCATAATTTGAATCCGATCTCTATCCTAAGTCATAAAACTCTATGCTAAGTCCTCCATGCAAAGCTGTAAGAAATGGGGTATTAGTTAAGGTGGTGAGTACCCACCTCAAATAATAACCACAATTGTTTGTTAGAGTGAACCACTGAAATCACTAAATTTATGTAAGCGCGAGCCCCTGGCATGTATGGCACAGAGTAGGCAGGCTTAACTTAGAGGCAATGTGTAAAGTATTTACTCAGTACTCAAACAGTAATTAAGTCAAAGAACAACACAATAAAGATCCCAAACTACTATAGAAAAATAGAGTATATTTTAATAAATATAATGACACCAGAATGACAAAAATCCAATGGGTAGAACTGGAGTTATAAATAGCACTAAAAAGTGTTAAGCACCAACTGCAGTCACCTGGCTGTGATTGACCAGGACAAGAGAAAGGTTTAAGGCCAACCACAATTGAGTACGGGTTGGATAAAAGTTCTAAGTTCATCCCAGGGAATGTTTTAACTTCCTAATTAATCTCTGACATGGAAGTCCAAAATCCTCACCAGAGCAAGGCAACAGGCTTTGGCAGAAGAGGGCTACATGTCACCAAATTGTTGTTGGATAAGGTCTCGGTGAAGCTGTTGACTTTTGTCGGGAAAGCCCTGAAAAAACAAAATTTTAATTTTGGAGCCAGAGAAGGTCGCTTGTCAGCCAGGTACTCTTTGTGCCTCACCCAGTGAAGATTACTACTTAACAGAGTAAGTCATTTTTCTGGAGCTTGGATTCCTCTAGTGAGGTTACTGGCCAGCCTGAAATGAAGGAAAAGGGCTTGAAGTTGTGTCTCTGTAGCCTGAAGAGGAGGTCAGCCTTATGATCCTTGGACTCTACTTTTCTGTTTTGGATGTCAGACAGGTTAAGTCTTCAAGACTCTTCTCGGGTCACAGACAGCAGGTCCACTCCTCTTCTGTTCTTCCACAGGCCCAGACATGATCTGAGGAGGGTACTGTGCATGCCATCCTTATGCCCATGACTAGCCTGTGGGTGAGGGAAATTCCTGGCCACTTCCTAGCCAATGGGGTAAATATTCCCAGAGGTGACCCTACTCGTTTTTTTTGTACTTCCTGTGTGTTTTACTGTAAATATACCCACAAGGTCCAAAACTAATATTGCAGAAATGTTCCTCCCTTGTGCAGAGCTCCTGGGGCCACCCTAGAGGTGTGGCTGGAGAAATGAGCACCCCCTCATCTGTGGCGACTCAAAACCAGTTCTGGGGTCAGGGGGCTGGTACCTGACAGGCAAGGTAGAAAAAGGAAGGTGGCACGCCCAGGTGTGAGCTACTTCTGCCTTCACAGGGCAGGCCTCTGAAGTTAATTAAGTTTCTGGGCACAGTCTAGATGGTCAGCTTGCCAGAGAAACAGGACACCTCCCCACACCCAAGGCCTTTGTCTCAGCTCTGGGAGCAGGTTTACACCTCATTAGGGGACCTATTCAGCTCCCGAGAGAAAGTTGGTAGCTCATTTAAATGGGTTTCCAGAGGCACTAGGCAGGCAACAGGTAAGTTATGTTAAAAGTACCTATTTTAAAATGTGTTTCAAATCCAGCTTTACCAATGAATCAGACTCGTTAGAAATATTTAAAACAGTCTAAATTGGAACAATGTAGGTGGTTCATGTTCATAAGTGGAGATAGCAAATAATAAATGTAATATTTTACCCCAAAGCTTTCCTGTGGAGCAGCAACCTCTGCTACAGTGAAAACAGCTCTGAGGGATTTTTCATTGTAAGGACATGTTTATCACTAAACCTTTACATGTCCTACTTTTAAATACCATACACTCTGCCTTACGGTGTGGCCTATTAATATTTAAAAGGAGGGTTTGGGCCTATCAAAAGGAGTTACTCTTATAGGGTGAATTTGTAGTTTACCCTTGCACAACCAGGTGACTGGTGGCAAGCCTAGCGTCATGTTTACACTGCTACTACAGTGGATGGCTCGATGAGTGCTGAAATCCACTTTTGACACTTTACTTGCAGGGCCTCTGAGTCGTGAGGTTACTTTAGCTATTTGATAGGCACGTTATTTTAGTTTAGGCCTGCAGCTTGTGCCCTTTCACTCCGAGGCATGCAATTTTATTCTTCGAATATTTAAGCAGAAGCCTTATTTTAGTGGAGATGTTTTTGTTATTTTATCAGCTTGTCCTTTTACACAGACTTCTGTTATTCTTTTCTCTGCACAACATTTTCATTCTGTGCTTCATTCAATGTTGTACATGATAAGTTATGGGTTATTGCCGGCACAAAGCGTTCATCATGTTCCCAACTTTCATACAAATAAATGTATGTGCTGTCAAGTTGAGGCAGTTTTCTTAGAAATAGAACAAGATGACCACAGCACACAGGAGTGTATAGTCCAATCGTGTAGCAAGGATAAGTATCCCTGATGGTGTATTAGAGATCGGAGAAAGCAAAAAGTTGAAAAAGTCCCAAATCTTGTTTGTCGAAAGTGTCTTTATTTGTAGGTACTATTGGTCAAAGGATTGTGCCTTCGTCGAGAAACAGCCAACACGTGTTTCGTCACTCAGGTGACTTCATCAAGGCTGCAAAACAATAATGAGAGCAAAGATTGCATATAATCGTGCTTGGACTTAAGTACGGCCTAGTGAGTGACCGTGTAGCAATAGTACCAAAGCCAATAACCAGAGACCAGTGAAAACTGTGAGAGCTTGAGTGGGTGAGAATGAGTGAACATGGCAAGCAAAGTGAATGAATGGGACCCTAGCTGCAAACAATGGAGGAGAAAGCAACTCACCGTGACCATGCAAGTCACAGTAAAACCCAAATGTGGAAAAGTGTACATTCAGAGTATCAAATAGTGGAGAAAGTGCTACCGAGGAGTCAATGAACAAAGACTGCGTAACCAAGTGTGATACATGAGTAGGTGGTACAGGACTGAGAAGGACCTGGAAAAAAGACTGGTAAGTAAGAACACAAAAGGAAGGAAACGCACAGAGTAGAACATAAGACAAAAAGAGCCCTGGGCTTGTGGCTCATACCTGGGCCATCCGGCCAAAAAGGTAGGTTGCGAAGGAGCCCTGCGGTAAGGTGAGTGGGCCTTAGGTGGTGGATAAAATCTGGAAAAATAAGGTCAGTGGCAGTGAGTGGCCTATACACAAAAACGTCAAAGACGTGCTATCAAGAAGAAAAGTTATACTAAGAAGAGAAAAAAGTAAAGATGTAGGCCACTGTGTACATACCTTCAAATAATGGTATAACACGTGTTTCGTCACTCAGGTGACTTCATCAAGGCTGGGCTGTCCGGCAAAAAAGGCAAGTTGCGAAGGAGCCCTGCGGTAAGGTGAGTGGGCCTTAGGTGGTGGGTAAAATCTTCAAATAATGGTATTGTGAGTTGGCGAAAGTGCCCAAACAGCAGCAGGTGAGTACAAGTGGTAACCGCGTATGGTTAGGGAAATAAGGCAGGCCCTGATAAGCCTGGAGTCCCACCCTGGGAGCAGGAGTGGAGAAGTGCGGCACACAGTCGTCGGCACGTAGAATGTGAACCATTGTGTAGTCCAATCCTTGCTACACGATTGGACTATACACTTGTTCTATTTGTCTCTGGGTACTCTGGTACCCTTCTTGGTGCCTACTGGGTAGTAAGGCACTTGGCCAGTTTGCACCAGACTTTGTTTACAGCCACGTTTTTCACATATATTGTTTTACTGCCTAGATGTGCAGCCCTTTTTCACCCATACTACCCTTGTGTTTGTTCGCAGTTTTCTTAGAACACCAGAGGATAGATTTATGTGCCCCTAGCAACACTGGAGCTTCACATTACGTGACGTTACACCTCTTTGTAAATATGGGCCCCTCCGGCGCAGTTATCTGCGTCACAGGGGCGTGAAATGGGTGTTGCTGTGGGGATGCCACAGCAACACCCATTGCATTCCCAAACATAATCAATCACACCCCTCAACGCAGACATCCTTGCACGATGGTGCTGGCAGCTATATTTAGTGCCAGCGCAGGGACAACACTTAAATACGGCGCACCCCGCGTTGTGAAAATGACAGAGCATGGCGCTGCCAATTTTGGCGCAGCGTCTTTTTCCCATAGATATAGGCCCAGATGTTTTATTATGAAACACTTCACTGCCCCCTACATGATAGAGGGGAATTTCCAACCAATTGCCATCATATACTGCACATCGCCTTTGCACTTTCTGGTGAGACATGACACAGTGGGAGAATTTGCAGTAGACCAACAGTCTTCTTCTTGACCAACAATCACAGGTATGGGGGTTGAGGTTCTTCTGGGGGGCCAGATGGCCAGATCAGGGCTTACACTGCTATGCTCTTGTATAGAACCTTAGTAGTCAAATGTGAATAATAATAGTGGAGCACTCAAAGTTATTTTTTTAACTCATTAATATAATACTTAGTGGAACATCGGGAGAAGTGTAATAGGTCAATGCAAGAAGCACGGAAGAAGGAAAACCAAGCATAAAGAAGTTAAATAAAAAAACATCTGGGTATCTACATTCTTTTGACAATAATAATATATTTCTATATATTAAAAAGGCAATGTACAACTCATCAAATCCACAGTTCCTAGAATCAAATTAAAAAACAACAAAAAACTTATTAACTTATGGAAATAAAAATAATATCCATTAGATTGAGGTTACATTTGTCAGTGGAGCTCAAATATCCAGTGTTTATAACACATTACCCAATAATGGTAAGATTCAGTTCATATGATATTGAGCCAGATGTTCAGTCCTTATTGGTCCTCAACTAATGGCGATAAACTTCAGCCTGTATGTTTTGTATTCAACAAAATGTATTGAACCTAGTCCTGCTTCTATGTTGCCTTTGTATGTGTGAGACATATGTGACTGAGAGAAACGGGTAAAATCTGTTCCACCGTGATTTCCCTGAGAAATCCAGATGTCATGCAAAGATCTGTCACAAATCATCTTTTTCTCTTGGGTACTGGTGAGGTGCTGCTTGCTGGCCGAAAGGGTTAGGCCAGCAGCCATCACATGGCGCAGGATCAGACTCAGTCCCCCATGCCAAGTGGTGCTGCTGCCCATCACAAGTCCCATTACTATAACAAGAGTATTTATGGCATGGCACCGCCAATGTTGGTTAGGCACCGAACTACGGATCTCCCAGGTGTCTCTGTCTCACTTCATGCTAAAGACACCCTAAATACCTTATGCAGAGACACCCGTGGTATTAGGAATATCGTCCTCAGGTAAGATAGGCAATATAGACTATAGGTTGTTCAATCTTGAATCTTAAAAATGATTAAATCCCCAGTTGGTGTCCCTGTCTATGAACTATACAATATTGAAATTTGGCTGAACCCCAACGGGCTGTAATTGCAGCAAACATAAGGCTCTCCCTCACAAATCATTTCATAAATAATGGCCTCACAGAGGAGGGAGGAGCAGTTACATTTGTAGTTGAGACAAATCCAGCATATAGAATTGATTTTTTTAATTCTTGGATCACCTTTCTAGCAGTGGATGGGAACACACATGCATATCATCACTACACTCCTTCTAACGTACCCGCACAATACAGAGCATATGTTTACTTAGAAATACCTCTGTCTTACCAAGAACTCCAGAATTGGCTGGATGTCGCCCTACCGCACGTTGCACAAAATGTTAGACTAGGTCCTTTAAGTAATGAAGGTCCTGCATGGCCACAGCTGGCCACAAATATGCTATACCCAAAAGCTAACACCATGGTGGTAGAGGAAGTGCACCACCCACATAATGATTTAGTACAAGTATATAGATGTTTAATGCAATTTATAATGCAAACATTAAATACTGGCCCAGCAAGGGCTTCTCCAGCACAGCCACATATGGTTTAATCCAAAGAAATTCTGTTTTGGTGAGCACAAAAAATAAGCATTTCCCCATACAGGACCCCCAGGATAAACATAGATTTCTCACAATGTGCTTGCCATTATGAATGGTTCACTTGGTGGACAACTGCGCCGCATGGGGTGCAGTATTTGCTGCATTCCACACTACTGCACATGGGATACCAACTCTTGCAAATCTTCTGGAAGTGTTGAAACAAATTCAAGATGAATACGGGGCTGCCGCAGCCCTAGACTTGGGGATGCAATGAATGGGCAACTTTGCCATAGTATCCTCAAAAATATTAAGTAAGCTCAAATGGGAAGCAGTAGCTCTAGCAGTCTGTATGGGGCTCTGGGATACTCCTGTACAGTATCAGGAGTGCAAGCTGCCAAAGATTATTGTTGAGACCTATTCTAATATAGATCGGGATAGTTTGGGAGCCAGATCGAGTAAACCATAACTTCAAGGTAAATCCAATAAGGATTCTACCAAGCAAGCAACAGAGGGTTCTCAAAAAACACTGGGATAAACAAAAACAAAATAAAGATAATGTAAAACAGAGAGGAGTTCTCCACGTCTGGAGACCTCCTGGAAACAATACAACTTAAGAAATAGAGATAGTTTGAAAACGTCTGGTAGATATCAATATACTTATACACGCCACTCTTGTTCCTTTCAGGACTCCCCAGTTAAACAAAGTGAAATAGGTGAGCATTCCGAACAATGAAACAAGTATGTGAAACCAAGAAAAGATTCACAACACTCGGCTGAAACTCCAATAAAAAAGGAAGATAAACCTCCCCAATAGAAAGCACAGTTTAAAAAGAAGCTGTTTTGGCCCGAAATGCCATGCGTGTTGAACGCTTTAATAAAGAACAGGAAGTGGGCACTGATTCTGCTAGACAGTGTGGCAGAGGTCACAATAGTTCACCAGATGCCACAGCAACTAACGACTGTATAGAAGTCGGAACTGCAGACATGCGTGTCTCCCCTCGACAGAGTTTACAAATTGAAATTGCAACTCGAAGGAGACATTGAGCACACAATGAAAGTAATATTCTGGGGAAAATGACACCGTGCTATGATGTCCTGTTGGCAGAAAAGGACTGGCCAGCAGAACTTGCCAGTAATCTTCTGTTTGGGGAAGAAGTTATTATGCCTTCTTTCTCACCTCTAGTTCCTAGAGAATTAGGGGAAACATATGCAGTAGATTGGGCATTGGCACAAGCCACTGCACTGTATCACAATCATGTGGGGTGGGACAGAGACTCTTCATACCACATAATACCTATTAGATCACAACCACACCCTTAACCTAAAAATCACATTAAACATGAGGCAAAAGCACCAGTGAGAGAAATACTCCCACAACTTAAGTACCAGGGTGTAATTGAGCCCTGAGTTTCGCCAATGAACAACCACTTGTTTTCTGTAGCTAAGCTGGATCATTCTGAAAGAATAGTCTTAGATCACAGACATCTAAATAGTCATATACGCGCATTTGCTATCCAAAATGCACATAGCACTGTACTGATTAACAATTTAGAGCACAAAAAATACAAAACAACCCTGGATATCGCCAACAGGTTCTTCTGCAAAAATGTAGGACCTGAAAGCAGGGATTTACCAGCATTTAGTGCATTAGGCTTGCAAAGAAAATTTTGTAGACTGCCATAGGGGTATAAAAACAGCTCTGGACTGTTCTCAGAGCATATAATACCCATTCTACACGAGATTGACCCAGAGGCATTGTCCAATGTATATGATATCTACCTTATGGAAGATGATCTCTTAGAACATGTAAGGCAGGTATACCGCATTGTTCTGGGATTTTCTGAAATAGGCTTTAAAATAAATTTCAAGAAAACTAAAATTGCCTTTCTCAGTGTCCTGTTTTTGGGATACGAGTTATCTGATGAAGGAAAGAGCCTGGGACCCCACTTTCTAGAAAAATGCACACAATTACAATTACAAAATACCATCAAAAAGCAACAATCATTATTGGGCTTTTTCAACTTTGGCAAAACGTACATTCAACATTATGCACAATGCATTAAATCATTGTATGATTTAATATGCCCTGACTTTCCAAGTAAATATTGGACAGTCGAACACACACACATTCTGAGAGCATTGTAGTGGGACATGCTTGAAGCAAAACATTTACACACACGTGATAATGCAAATTTGGTCATCAGAGTAATTGCTGGTGCCATCGGATTCACCTATGTAACATTCAATGAAGGTAATACCTTATCTATAGCATACAAATCACATCTGTACTCTACAGCTGAACAGTGCTTTTCTCCCACAGACAGGATTTTGACTGCTGTTCAGACGGCTGTCATATAAGAGAGACCTCTGATCCAGGGTAAAGCATTAATGTTGTAACCATTCATACCAGACCTCAAGGCTGTTACAAAAGCCAGTATCCCAAAAGCTAGTGCATAACATCCACTTTGGATCTAATGGGCAAAGTCTCTAATGTAGATTATGTTTTTGACCCAAAACTCCAGACTCATGAATTCCTTCAAAATGAACCTGAATACCCAGTATCAACATATATTTTGCCTCTTGATCAAACATTTATTTATACTTATGGTTCAGCATAACTGGCGGTAGGCACAAAACAACAGTACTCTGCAGCCTGTGTGGTTGTGAACAACTGGCGGTAGGCACAAAACAACAGTACTCTGCATCCTGTGCGGTTGTGAGTGGTGTCATGAAGGATGGCAAATTCCTTCCTCAGAACACTTAAACACAGACCTTAGGGGACTGCACTGCACAATTGGCAGAGCTTATGGCTCTGGTATTGGCACTGGAACACATCTGAAAAAGTTAACACTAATAGTGTGTGATTCATACTTTTGTGTTGAGACCTTTAATAAATATCTGCATTACTGGTGCCAAAATGAGTTCAGAGATTCAAAAGGGAACACAATCAAACCCATATTAATATGGGGGAAAGTAGCAGATCTGAAAGAAATGCTACCCATTCCCCATGTAGTTCATACAATGGGTCATCAACGTATAGGGATACACGTTGCAGGCAATACCTTGGCTGATGAAGCAACCAAATCAGCATAGCCACGGCTTCTGTTGCTGCGATTACTAATTCCAGAACGAGGTTGGATGATGAAACACTGGCTGTTGTAAAAGCCTCAGCAGGCAGCAAGCCCTTGCCAAAGGCGTATCCTGACAAATATTCCTACCACATAAATGCACAGAACATTGCCTTTGTCACAATACGAGGGGTGGGTGATCCCAAACCAGGATCAGAGACCAGAGTTACTAAAAGCAGCGCATGAGGGAGTTGCTTCTGCCCATGGAGGTGTGGTGGGTACTATTCCCTTATTGCAAAAAGATTACTGGTGGCCAGGTCTATTTAAACAGATCAAACAGTATGTCCTTTGTTGTGACATCTGGCAACAAATGAAAGAATCCACCATCAAGTGCCCACTGCAGACATGCCTCCTAATTTTTATCAAAACACTACAATGTGTGTACCTGGACCATTGTGTTCCTTTGACACCTGATGGTGCATACAAATACATCTTAGTCGCTGTAGACTCTTGCTCCAGATTCCCATGGGTATGGCCATAATGATCAGCTGACATTTAACCTGTTATTAAAGAGTTACACATCTTCATTAGGACATATGCAGTTGCTGCATTTCATTTAGACCAGCTTTGCTTTTGTCTCAAAGGCATTCAGGGACACCATGTTGACGTGGGGGGTCCAATCGCATTATTTGTTTCCCTATCATTTTGAGGGTAAGAGTATAGTGGAGACAAAAATGGAGACTTAAATCAATCCTTAACAGTGAGGGTATTAGGTCCGGGTCATAGTTGGCTTAATCACCTATATGGAGTCCAGAGAGCACACAATAATCTGACAGTGGTTCCCAAACTGGGAGTCGCGGCTCCCTGGTGTGCCATCAAAACTAGCCAGGGGCGCCGCACACAGTTTGGGAACCACTTAGCTATTTCCAGTTCGGACACAATAAAACTAAAGCCAATGGTTCCCAAACTGTGTGCGGCGCCCCTGGCTAGTTTTGTTGGCGCACCAAGGAGCCGCGGATCCCAGTTTGGGAACCACTGAAGGGCGCACCCCATATGAGGTTCTGTTTCGCATATCTATGTTAGTCTCGGATCGTGATGAATCTGGTGCGGTGGTGGCAGACACACCTTTTGACATAAATATACATGTCACTGTCTTGCAGAAATTACAGCAGTTTCATGATGAAAACTCATCTGCATGTGCTGCCACCTTGGGAATAGGGGATGCACCAATAACACCAACCAGATGGATTCCAAAAGTTTGGGATCCGGTGTGAGAAAAGGTTGCTGTGAAAAAAGAATTTGCCCCTTCACATTGAGTACCGGGTCCAGTCCTGGGAATACACGGTACCAGAACTGTCATTTTACCACCTTTGCCTGGGTCTAAAGGAAAACGCATCGTCTCCATTGACAATCTCAAGTTACACCATATAGCTGATACTACACGGCAGACCCCTCTCACTACCAACCAGGACATACCTCTACAAGTTTTAGCCAACAATGCTGATACTTCCCCGAGCACAGGAAGGGTGGAAAACGATATTTCATTAGTACCAGTAACAACATCTGCAACAATAAAATGTCCAAACTTCTGACCAGTGTTATTCAAATTCAACACAAACGGAGTAGTTTACAACGAACCACCAAGGGACACATCTGTCAGTTCTACCTTTCTGACATCGGCTCCAGTATTTGCACAAACTGCTTCTGGATATTTTCTCGACATCAATGATTCTTTCACTGATTCTTCTATGTCTTCTGCAGTATCTGTATCAAGAGCACATAAGCTGCTCGCTTATCCTTATAACTAACTATCTAGTTCGTCCATAGAACTATCTGTGGGTCCTATTAACTGTGCTTACCTTTCTTCTCTGGATTGGTTTGTTCATCATTTTCTTTCTGCTGATACATGGTCATTATCATCCTGAATGCTCTGCTATTGAACTGGTGGATGAGGTCCTAAAACCACACTTGTCTTCACATAAGGCCCAAAAAGACTTGTCCCTAGTGAACATTTCAGCTATACCGATTCCTGATGGGATTGTTTTGAATAAAGTATCCTTTGATGTCTTTGGGTCGACAGAGATTCTTCAAATACCATATGTGTTTGATGTTTCAATGAATTTTATTATAACACCGGGAGTCGTTTCTGATGATTGGGATGTAAAAACAGTTGATTCTATGCTTTCTGAGCTTGAATATTATACTGTATTTGAAAGCGAAGATGTTTACCAAACTGCTCATTATGGTGCTATGTTCTGTAACAATCATTACGGACATCACTTCATACATAAAGCTAGCACCCTGAGAGATGTTTATAATTACACACAATGGGAACATTGTCTGATCCCACCAGTGGGGGGTTCTAAAACATATGGAAACATTTGCATAGTTTACAGTTAGTCTTATTATTTCAAATGACCTCTTATGAAGCTGCAAAGTATTTTGTTAACAGACTCCAGATTGATTTATTCTGATTCTTTTGCTTCCCAGTTGGCGATAGAAGGCTATGAATATTGGATAAAGTCTATTGACTTAAAAAGTGTTTGGGGAACTACATTTTGGCAAATACAGGAAAGGGAAGCTTTGTTTAGAGCATGCCTTATTCACTTGCAAATTATTTTTCTGAATGACTGCATATAGCAAACTAGTTGTCTAGGCTTGGCGACAATTAAGGAAATGAATGCGCCCAGTATTCCCATCACCAGCTAAATTTAATAATTTACAGAAAATAAGAAATGTCACTGAAGAACAGCTCAACCGGTGGGTCTGAAAAGCAACATTTAACACAACACTTTCAGGTCCTGACGGGTGGTTATTGTGGCTAACAGACACAAATGGTGGTCATGCATGTGTTGTACACTCCACAGGGGGTTTTAGAGCGAGCCTGACCCTCACTACATATCATCACCCCCGACTGCCATCATGCCGTTGGGAACCATGTTCCCGGTGGGGACAGTGGTCCCCTTGTGGGTCCGCCTACCAGGGTTGTAATTGAGTGGTTGGACCGCCTGGAGCGCAGTGGTCTAACTGTCAACTCAAGTGTGGCGATCCTCGGACCCCTACACTCGTAATGAGGCCACCAGTAGACATAAAAGTACATTCATTCTGCAAATTACTATTTCTCACAGCCAGAAACAAGAGCCGTTGCTTCACGCTTGTAGATTTTTTTCAATCTTACTATGAACGTAGGATAGTTAGCTGATTATAAGTTGTATATTTGTGATTGAAATTTACTCACAGGTATTCAGAATGCATTTATGCCCATTTGATGGGATCAGTGTATTTTAAGTTACCTCCAACATTAGAATTTGGCTATCCTATTTGCTGAACTTGGGGCCAGATGTAGCAAGATATGCTTTTGCGATTCTGAAATTGCGAGTCGGTGCAACTCGCTATTTCCGAGTCGCAAAAGCATATGCAGAATGGTGTCTCAGACACCTTCTGCGACTTGCTATGGGGTCGCAAAGACCCACCTCATTAATATCAATGAGGTGGGTCGCATTTTGCGACCCCATTGCGAGTCCCTGCACTCACAGGGATGGTGGCCTGCTGAAGTCAGCAGACCTCCATGTCTGTGACTGCTTTTTCAATAAAGCAGTTATTTTTTTTTCATTTTGCAGCCCGTTTTCCTTAAAGGAAAACGAGTTGCAAAATGAAAAAAATTACAAAACCATTTGGTTTCGTTTTTTCAGTGTAGGCAGTGGTCCAATGGACCACTGCCTGCTCTGAAAAAACCTTTATGCCCACATTCACAAAGGGGAAGGGGTCCCCTGGGGACCCCTTCCCTTTTGCGAATGAGTTACCACCAGTGTGACACTGGTGGTAACTGCGAATTGCTTTGCGACCGCATTCGCGTTCACAAAGCAATTCTACATTGCGATGCAAGTCGCAAATAGGAAGGGAACACCCCTTCCTATGTGCGAGTCGCATTCACAAATTGCGAGTCGGTACCGACTCGCAATTTGTGAATGAGCATCGCGTTAGGCTGTTTGCATGGCGCAAACTGCGATTTTCGCAGTTTGCACTATGCAAACTGCTTCCTACATCTGGCCCTTGATGTTTTCTCGATCAGCCCAAAGTCGTCTATTAAAAAAAGCCAGAAACGTTTTGGCAGAGAAAAATTTTAGATGGATCTCAGAAGTAAAATGGTTAGTTCTATTAATTAGACATGCTTTGGGATTCAATTGCTGCTTCTTAATTTGCAAGGTAATATCAAAATACAGAGTTTTAAATATCCATCAGCACATATATTGACTCTACAATACTGACTATCAAACACACAAATGGCAATGTAACTTAAGTGAATGTTCGGTAACAAGCATAACATGAAATGCTCTCAATTATGTGAATCATATAATTTAAATTTTACCCAGGCCTGATATCCCATCTGAATGTAGTTCATTTAAAAACACAATTTTCACCATTACTACCCCCCAATGACACTATCAGAGTCATCGGGGAGGAGGAGAAACATCAATATGGGAATGCCATGGCAGCCCCTTTTGTAGCTAACACTTTGTGACAGTACTCAATTAAAGTGTTATGCTTGAGTACGAAGGTACCCTGTCCACGATCCTCCACCATAGCTTCATCTTCCTAGTAATGAATTTCTGCTGCACCTGTGCTCCAAATATCTGTGGCTCTACCCGATTTCCTCCACCATGGCCCTCAGCTCCTCCTCAATCAATTATGTATTTGTAGAGCACGACTTATCACTCTCTAGGGTATCCAGGGGCTGAGGATGGTCTCATGCAAAAAGCCATGTTTTTAGCCCTTTCTTGAAGTCTCTGAGTGAAGGGGCGAAGCAGAGGTGGAGAGCGTTTCAGGCCTTGGCAGTGAGGAAGAAGTGGCATCCTTTGGAGCAGCAGCTACGGATACGAGGGATCTGTGTGAGTGTTTGGTGTGCAGACCAGAGGTTCCTGCTGGGGAGGTGGAAGTGCAGGTGCTGGTTCAGGTAGGCGGGTCCTTGGTCATGGAGGGCTTTGAAGGTGTGGGTGAGGAGATTGAAGTGGCATCGGTTCTGGACCGGGAGCCAGTGGAGGTTTTTTAGGTGCTGGGAGATGTGGCCTGTCGTGGGCAGGTCAAGAATCAGTCTGGCTGCAGCATTCTTTATTGTTTGGAGCCTGTGCACGAGTTTGATGGAGGTGCCAGCATAGAGTGCAATGCCGTAAACAAGCCGGCTGGTGATGAAAAAGTAGAAGATGAGGATCAAACATTTTGTGTGGCTCCTAGGAGAGGGACTATAGTTGAAAGTAAACGTGCTAGATGGAGGTGCAGTCAGTAGTATACAAGGATCATCTTGCGCTACATGAGTTTGTCATACGAAAATAGTATGGTCAGCGCTATGTAAAGCTAGTAGCACAGAGAATCCCGGAGATATATTGACCTATACAAGTAAATTGGCAAAGTATTATTAGCATCCTCCACATTAAATGTGCCTATGAACCTTGGAAGCCAGGAGCCTAAAAGTGCTGAAACTCTTAAAATCTGACATACCTTCACACATTCATAGCGTATATTTGTGTGTAAAAGTGAGGTGAATAAATAATAATATTGATGTAATACTATAGCCATAGTGACAAATCAATACTGCAGTTGTGAATGAGGCCCAAGGCTGTTCGAGAGCCTAAAAAAAAAACAAGAGTAAGCTTTGCTGTTTTAAAATACAATATTGAGGTTTTAATATTGTTTGTCAACAATGCTGACTCTTTAATACTGCCTTTTTACCTTGTCAATATATACTGTTGCTAGCGCATCAAACCTTAATAAGTAAACTTACAAGGGAGACACGAATAGGCCGATGAACCTTTTGACTCGCTTTGAGGTTTTCCCACCATATATCCCGTAAATGCCCAGATCAATAACCAATAACAATCAATTACATTAGCAAATCAATAGGAGTCAGTAATTGTCACTCAACATGACCTTTCAGTCATGAATAACCACTCCTTTATGTAAAAGTTAGAATATTTATTTCCATTAATTAACAACACTAATGTAACATAGGTTAATCTTATAATCAAATGATAAACATACACAAACAATACTGGCTATCCAAAGCGGTGAAAGAATCGTAATCTAATCAAAGCTTGAGCCACTACACATTCCAAAGTTACAGTACAAATTAATAGCAAGAATACCTGCGCAAAATATATTACATACATTTAGATTCAGCAAAGAAAAGACATCAACTGTTATTACATGTAGTGAACTTCATCAGTGAGAACCCTAACTAACTCTAGATTAGAATAGTATGTTTGGGCTTCATTCAAAACAATTTAGTCACACAAATTTGTAAAACATCTAACTATGGCTCTGTTAAAATAGCGGTTGGTACCTAGAAACAAAAGAAAATAGCCATAGCAAACAATATCATAGTGAGTATACCTCGCCTCAATTTGGATCAACAAACTGTGATAGTCTTCATCATCAGGACATCAGCCTGGTGAGCAAGGCATCAGGATTCAGCATCAAAGTTCAGAAAAGGCAAAGTCTCTCTAAGCCACAAAGTTAAGCACGTCTCTTCTCAAGACGGTCAAGAAATAATGGCCTTATGGCAGGATAGAAAAATGGGTAAATGGTCTAAACTCTCAAGAAGAATGGGGAAAATGGCTTCTCTCCTCTCAGTGCAGTCCAGCTAAGTTAGATTTCCTAAAACTACTTCCCACATCCTAATTGGTCAGAGGATCGCATGGTCACACTTTGTCCAATAAAACTAAAACCCTTAATGTAAAGTTATTCTAGTACATGGTTCATATGTCAATTATTGGCTCCTCTTCTCCTGCTTTTGTCATTCTGCTCATCAGGTATCAATATTGTTGCAGCTTATACTCTAGTCTGTATGGTCTTTTTCTTCTCCTAGGAAAGTCAGTCTTACACACATCACACTAACAATGTTGCATTAGGTAGTACATCATCTTCTAGCAAGCAGTTCTCATGAGAAAGACTATTAGCTACGATCACATGGATAGTACAGTGGAAAATCACAATTTAATTCTCTAAGCAGACTTTTTATTAAACCTCTAAGAAATATAACTTGACATGAGGCCGTGCAACTAGGCCAAGACCTCAGTAAGTTAAGGCCTACAATTAATAAAGCTACTACATAGTACATAACCCTTAATATGACATATTACTACATTAATCAAACAAAAGCTTAACATTTCATATTAATAAGCCAATAATAAGTATACTTCGTGAATCTTCGTGAATATTGACGGCCACTGTGGTGGGCACACTCAAATGACTGCATTACTTTTTTTCTAAGTTAATACAATTTCTATGCAAATCCAACACTCAGAATACATGAATATTCATTAATAATGTCATTAATAACTCAGCATTAACAGTCCCTCCTCTGAAAACTAAATGTGTCATCACACTAAATCTTCACTCACAAATTTTTGCATCACCTAAAATTCTGTTGTCTCTAATCCTTCAAATCTTTGTTCCCTTTTCAAATTTCTTCTAAACAAATTTTCCCTTTTCTTTTCTTCCCTCCTCTGATCATTTTTCAAGTTCTTCAATTTAATCCTTTTACACAATTTACATATTCCCCATATTCCAACTAAGCAAATCACAATCACCAATATCCATTGTATTATTTTCAATATTATCGCTTTTCCAATGTTGCTGAGCCAATTTCCCACTGAAGCAAATCCTTTGCCAACCTTCTCCCAAGCACCTGGTTCTTTCAATTCTTTCAAATCAGCACTCTCATTAGTCAGATTTCTAAGTAAGCTTCCAATTTCTTTACTATTATCAGGAATGAACGACCAGCAATGCTTGGAATTAAGCATTTTGCAAACTCGGCCATACTTTACTAAAAGAATGTCTACCGCAAGGCGGTTCTGAAGAGTTATAGCTCTTTCTGCGGCTAATTCAGTATCTATCAGGAGTATGGCTCCTGAAAAATGTATCAGCATGTTATCCACAATAGTAGACAACTTTCAAATCTTCATCAAATTCAGAACAACTCCTACTGAAGGAATTATTCCTCCAAATATATCTCCCACTATACTAGAAGGTGACTCTACAGTATACTCTCTCTACTATGATGTAATTCAGTCACTTTCAGAAATTTCCTTAAGTCGTCAAGTTGAAAAGTCTTTGGGAAAACGATCCCCACATAGCATGTCCCTTTGGAAGATGGTAATAAGCATTAGGACCACAGATGCAATGCCAGGAATTGCTGGATTCTGTCCATTCAACGTAAATGTCCATTTACTCTGAAACAAAAACACCTGTCTAGATTCACTTGTTCCCACAAACAAAGTGTCCGTTCGAGATTCAGGCCTATATACACAAAGCTTCCCTATGTGTTGCGCTTCTAAACCTAATTTCCCTTGTGTTTTCTATTGCACTTTAAGCATAATCATTCCTAAAAGTCCTTTTCTCTAAACCCTTTTCTAACTTCTCCTTTAATGCCTTTCTCCTGTCACCTGTGTGATCTAAGAAGCTCTTTTCTAAAGGTGTAAGCAAGCAAGTCAGATTGTTTCAGTGTACATAAGCTGTGCCAAAAGTTAATGTGGGCTTGAAGAAACCCCTAACTAATACTATGTCATTATCCTTAGCTACTCCACTTAGATACCTATTTATGGGGATAAACGAAAACACAACATCATGATTGGAGTAGAAATACTGAATTTACTCCTGGTTATAGAATCTTGTTAGTAACAGACTACAACTCATCCCATAAATTAGAGGCAAACTATGATAGGTAACTCCTTCTTCAAATGAAGAAGGAATCTACGTACACACAAAATAATTCTTCACATCCAATGTCTCAACATACTCACTCAATAAGTGATAGAACACATTAGAAGAAAGCTCCTCTTCAGCATTATCTATGTGCAGATATTTCTCATCTAACCTAAACTTCTTTATTGCTGTTAATTCAGTAGTTGTCTCTAAAGCTGAAGTATGGTTGGCTTTACTCTTGTCAAAAACAGTCATACCCACGATCAATACCACGCACAATATTACACACACAATTGTTAAACCAACACTCATGTATTTACAGCACCTGTTCTTCCTACCCTGCTGGTAAAAGTTACCCATGATCTGTAAAGAATCAGAAAGCAGAAGAGAAAATTTTGAAATTATGCAGCAGAAATCAAAAACAAAAATCTTCTTTCAGCGGTTATTTACAGCTTTCCATCTCACTTCCAGGATCCTTTTTCCCAAAAATCGGTATGCTTGTAAAAATCAGTTTAGCAGCTTTGTCAAATCAGGTTATGTTGTCACAATCATGTTACCAAAATCTTATATGGTTACTTTCAGCAGTCTCTGTTCGCTTTGCACTTTTCTCGTTTCGTCTCAAAAGTTCAATTCATCACTTTCCTTCAAGTGCCAAAATATTGACCTGGAATGTCCTGATCAAAACAAAAAGATAAAAACTCTCTTTACCATTCACTTGTTGTTGCATACGCCCATTCAGGACCTGCGTACCTTAGACTTTCTATTCTCTTTCTTTTCAACTTTCGATCTCCATTCAATTCTCCTTCACTTAGGTCTTCTCTCCTTGTCGTAGCTACTTCTTCCTCAATTGTTGTCACTATTTTTTTTATTTTTAAAAATATATATTTTTATTGATTTTGTATGGCAGATACATAATACAAGCATTTGTCAAAAATTGTTGCAGGATTATTTTTATCTGGTAAATATTACTTAGAAACAACCAAACCCCCCCCTTTACACACCTTCGGAACAATATTACATTCAGTGATTATTTCCTACTGCATTGCGCGTAGTGGTATACTTATGTTGCGGCTCAGAGAGGCCCCAGTTGTGTCTGCTGTGGCGCTCTGGTGTTATATTGAGTCGGGTCTCTGTGTTGGTTGGGTGCGTGCACGCCTATGTACTTATTGGGAAGGCAGAAGGCTTGGCCCATATCAAACCATTTACTCACCCGGTGCTCCTCCGGTCCTGCCCAGCATCCGGTCAGCCACGAGTAGAGGGGGGTTGGGAATTACATCTTACTTCTCTTATTTGTCTCAGTGGATTCCTGACGTGTTGTCTCTTGTAGGGGTTCTGGTGGGTGTGGTTTTTATGTTTTACAAACCTCTTCAAGGAGGTTTCTCGTCGTTTTTTGTCTCTAGTTTGGCTACCAGTGCCTCCCAGGTGTCGCACCCCGTATGTGGCTGACCTTCCCGTGCTAATTTTTGGAGCATCTGATGCTCTACGCGGGCCCAGCGGAGCACTAGGGTGTGCCAGGACCTCTGGTCGGGGGGACTGGGCGCTTACCATTGCATTGCAATCAGCCTTTTATAAATCACATAAGCCAGTTCTACAAACTTGTGTAAGTGTCTATGCTTTTTTGCTCTGGGCCTCATTCCCAGTAAGCAGGATCTGGGGTCCACTGCCAACACTAGCCCCGTGTATTCTGAGGTCGCCTTCACCACCTTACCCCATTCTGTTTGTATCTGGGGGCAGTCCCAAACCATATGATAAAAGTGAGCTGATGCTTCCCGACATCTGGGGCACAACGGAGTCGTATTGGGGAACATCCGCTTTATCCTGGCCGGTGATAGGTATGTTTGGTGTATGAAGTTGAACTGAGTGTAACGGAATCGTGGGTTCCTGGATACTCCTCGTGCGTATGACAGTGCCTTCGGCCAGTCATCCTGAGGGATCGGATCAGGAAGGACAGTGTTCCATCTCGCCCTGGCCCTCTCCAAACAGGGCCCTGAGAGTTTACTCAGTGCCCCATATAGGCCTGAGATTGCTTTGCATTGTGCGTCCCCTTGTAGTATATGGTGTATTATGGGAGAAGTCTCTGGTTCTAGGGTACCTGCTCCCCGTGCTTTTTTGATTGCGTGGCATATTGCATGGTATGTTAAGAATTGACCAGCATTCACTGTGGTGAGGGCCTGGATGGCTTCAAACGACATTAGTTTACCATCTTCGAAACAGTCGCCCACTTTCTGTATACCCGCCTCTGACCACTGCGCAATTGGGTGCAACTCTGCCGTTTGTCGACCCGGGAGGCAGTCCAGCGGGAAGTGCGGGGTGTATGGGAAGACTTCGTGGGCCTTCTGTACATATTTCCCCCAACAGGCTTGCGCCACAGCCAACAATGGGTTAATAGGTTTGCTTTTGGGGTGCTTGTTGGATAGCCATGTCAACAATTGGGTTCCTTTTAGCCGAGACTGCAGCCACTTGGATTCAGCTGACTCTGGTCTGTGGAACCATAGCTGTACCCATTGTAGCTGTGCTGCTGCTTAATAGAGTTCAAAGTTGGGAGCTCCCAGCCCGCCCGATTCCACCGGGCGCTGCAGTGTGGTTAATGCAACTCGTACTCTCCCGCCCCCCCATATAAGCTGTGTCAGTGTTGTATTCAGATTGCTAAAAAAGCTCTGTGATAGGATAAGTGGTAGTGCAGTGAAATAGTATAGTAACCTGGGCAAAATCAACATGTTCGCAATCGCCACTCTACCTGGTGGAGAGAGCAGGAGTTTGTTCCAGAAGCGTAGAGAGCCCTTCATGGATGCTAGTACTCTCCCTAAGTTACCGTCTCTGAGGTCCTCTGCGTTATGATATATGTGGACACCCAGATATTTAAACGTCTCGAAACACCACCTCAGGCGTCCGCGTGGAGCCTCTTCCTGTCTTCCCGGTGTCCACCTAACCAGTGGGAATACACACGATTTTTCCCAGTTTACTGCTAAACCGGATATCGATCCGAACTCAGCTAGTAGTGACATCATGGGGGGCAGTGAGTCCGTGCCCCTTCGGGTATATATTAACGCATCATCAGCATATAATGAGATTACATGGTGTGTTCCATTCCTATTTATGCCCCATTCGTTTGCCATTGATCGTACTCTGGACGCCAGTGGCTCCATAGCGATGGCAAACAATAGTGGAGATAAGGGGCAGCCCTGCCTTGTGCCCCTAGATATCAGAAAGCTGTCGGAAATCACTCCCCCCGTCTTTACCCTTGCACTTGGGTTTGAATATAATGTGCGAACCCAGCGCACGTAATTGGGGCCTATTCCCATCCGTTGCATTGTGGCTATAAGGATGTCCCATTCCAATGTATCGAACGCCTTCTCGATATCCAGTGAGAGCACCATTTCATTGTATGCGTCGGGGGAGGTGTCACCCATTACATTCAAGAGCCTACGGATATTTAAGAAGGTGTTACGCTTTGGGATGAAGCCGTTTTGGTCATCGTGGATTAAGGTGTGTATAATGGGAGCAAGTCTGTTGGCTAGTATTTTACCCAGTATCTTTCAATCTAGGTTTAACAACGAGAGTGGTCTGTAAGATTTGACGTCTATGGGATCCCGCCCCGGTTTGGGGAGTACCACTATCATGGCCTCTCTCTGGGATGGGGGTAGTTGTTCGGTAACCCATGCCTCTTCAAACACCTTCAATAATTGGGGCTTCAGGCGGGAAGAGAATACAGAGTAATACTCCAGAGGGAGACCGTCTATACCCGGCGATTTGTTCCTGGGCATCTGCGCCATTGCTAAGTCAATTTCCCCTATTGTGAGAGGGGCTTCCAGTGTATCCCTGTCTGTTTGAGATAGTCGCGGCAATAGGGAGCCGCCCAGGAAGGACTCAAGTTGTGCAGTCGTGCATGAGGTGCGTTTGGAGTATAAATTCCCGTAGCACTCTTTGAATGTTTCATTTATCTCTACTTGTGTAGTAACCGTTGTATGAGTGTCGATTCTGAAAGCTCCTATGGGGTTATGCTGTCTGTTTTGCCGCAGTAGCCAGGCCAGCATTTTCCCTGATCTGTCTCCTTCCGAGTGTAGACGCTTTAAGTGGTAATTGTAGTCGTGGCAACAAAGTCTGCTGTCTGCTTCGTTATATTTTGTGCGGGCTGCTTTTAATGCTGTGTATGGGGTTTCCCCCCGCGCGACTGCCATTTCCGCTGCCCTTAGATCCTTCTCTAGCTTAGCGAGTTCAACACTCAAAGTGCGCCTCACTCCCCAGCTTGTGGAGGGACACTGACCTCTGACCACCGCTTTGTGAGCGTCCCACTCAGTCGCCCGTGAGCCTGCCGTGAGGTCATTTGTTTCCCAGTATTGGTGTATTGTGGTGCTCAATATGTCTGTGAATGCCGGGTCCTGAAGCGCTTCTACTTGTAGGCGCCAGGTGGGAATCCCCGGCTGGCTCCTACCCCAATTTAGTGTTGCTCTCAGCGGTGAGTGATCTGACAGTGTTTTTGCTAAGTATTCTGTCCTATTTATCAAGTCAGAGATATCCTGAGTGCCCCAGATTACATCTATTCTAGTGTACAGTTTATGCGGGGGTGAGTAAAACGAGTATTCCCTCTGATGGGGATGTTTCAGGCGCCAGATGTCATATAGTCTCATGGTGGCCGCCCAGTGTTGCAGTGGGCTTGGATTACTCCTCATCGGACTCGGGCCCCCTAACGGTCTCGATCTGTCCAAAGCGGGGTCTGGTGTGCTGTTATAGTCTCCGCCCCATATAGCCGGAGCTGATGGGTTTGCTAACAGTGACGGTATGAGTGTGCCCAGGAAGCCCGCTGTGCCGCTGTTTGGGGCACATATGCCAATTACAGAAAGTTGTCTGCCATCTAACTGGCCTTCCACCACTATTTTGTGTGCCGTTTGGTGGAATGGGACTCCTCCTGCGATCCATATCAGCACTCCCCGTGCGAACGCTGAATATGCTGTGCCTATCAGTTGTCCTCCCCACTTCGCCCTTAGGGCCCGTATATCTGGGTCCATTAAGTGTGTCTCTTGAAGGATGGCTATGTGTATTCCCAGTCGTTTAAGGCGTGCGTAGATTCGAGACCTTTTACTCGGTGTGCCCATGCCCCTCACATTCCATGTCAGTATGTCGTATTGGTTACTATTGCATTTAAGTTGTGGCGCCATATGGAATTGTGAGGTGTGCTTGTGCTGCTGCTTTGCTCTGCAAATTTTCAGCTTGCTGCCCCTCTGGTGTCGTAGTTTGTGGTGTTCGCCTTTCGCAGTATTTTATGTTTATTCGTGTTGTGACCACGGTGTGTGTTTTAGTTACCTTACTGCTACCCTCCCCCCCAACTAATGCCCCCACTCTACTAACAACTATTGTGAAACTGGTTAACTTATGAGAACAATGTGAAAAACCCTGTATCCATCTGGATATCCGTGGTGGTGTTATCATGACGGTCTATGCGGCTCACTAGTAGAGCTCACATCGGACCGCAGACAATGTCCGCAAGTGTTTGTGTGCGTCCCCCATAGCGAGTGCCCCCCCCACCCCTGCATCCCTACCCCCTGCCCCCACCCGACGGGCAGCCCCCGTGGCCACCATGGGGCCTTAAGAAAGATACGCTTTGCTTTTAAGAGAATATTCTTGCTTCAGGGAGCCTCGACGCTCCAGGGCCATCTGTGTCGGGCAGGCTGGGTTCCTCAAGTTTCTGGCGCGGCGGTCATGTAGTGAGCCAAAGTCAGAGATCATCCGCTGTTCTGGGGGTGACCCTCGGGCCCCTCGACGCCCCCGTCAACGTAGAGTCATAGCTAGCTGTGTCCGAGTCGATGCTAATCTCCGGGGTCTCCCTTATTATCTCAAACTTGTTTTGCGTCAGTAGGGGAGTTTCTTTCAGGACTTTTGCTCTTTCCTCAGCTGCCTGTTGAGCAGACGGTTGAACCTTGGTACGCCTTTTGGAGCGCTTCCTTGATGAAGAGATTGACCATTCCCCGCCACCATCCTCGTCATCACGCATGCTCGCGAGCCCTTTAGCATGAAGCCATGTCCATGCATCTTCAGGGGATGTGAATATGTGCGTGCGGTCCTCTGAAATCACTCTCAATTTGGCTGGGAATATTAGAGCGTATTTGATACTAAGTTCACGCAGGCGTTGCTTGACTTTTGCATAAGAGTTACGTTTTCTTTGCACCTCTTGAGTTAAGTCTGGGTATGCGTTGATGGTTGAGTCCTCGTATTTGAATGGGCCTTGGTTGCGAAATTGTTGAAGGATTGCGTCGCGGTCCCGAAAGTTTAAGAATCTAGCGATTATTGGCCTGGGGGATGTCCAGGAGGCGAGGGCCTGCCCGGGATTCTGTGTGCCCTTTCGAGTGTAAAGAGCTTTGATGGGGCCCCGCTTAGTACCTCTTTAATTAGCCATTGCTCCAGAGATAGTTCCATGTTTTGTTGCTGCGTATTTTCAGGGAACCCTAGGAATCGAATATTGTTTCGGCGCGCTCGGCTTTCAGCATCTTCCGCCCGTTTCCATAGCGCCTTCAGCTCCGCATCCATTCGTTGAATCTGTTTCTGATTATCCTGTGTTGTGGGAGACAGTTCGGCCAGCCCCTCTTCCACCGTTTTGACTCTTTCTGACATCTTTTGGTGATCCACTCGAAGTAAATTCAGTTCCTGCGACACAGCGTCAATCCTATTTTCTATAGACGTTTTAGTGTCCATGATCGCCTGCAGGACTCTCTCCAGTTGCGCCGATTGTGTCGTGAGAGTGCTTTCCAGCGTTTGTAGGGTCGGGTTTGTTTGATGATCGGTGGGCGCAGGTCAATGCGCTGCGCGATCTTGATTCTTGGCTGCTTTGAGCCTTCCCGCCATTGTGTGCGTCCAGTGGTGGCCTTGCAAGTTGTAGCACAGCTCTTCTGGGGGTTATTTCACTGCGGGTTGCACATTGATCTCTTGCAGTGATTCTGTGTTCCTTCCCTTATTTTCGCAGGTTCCACACAGTTGGGGGGAGATGGGCTTTGGCCGGGCCTTGTGTGCGTTTTTTGGTTTGTTGTGACACGATCTAATCTGTTCGCAAAGCGCTGCAGGGAGCCTCTCAGTCAAGCAGGCGGCACCACTTATTTACTCCTAAGGTTAACTCCTGTGTTTCATTTCATCACAGGCTGTTCGGATTTATTACTGAGCTTCGTGGTGACTACGGCCGCAATGGGCCCAAGGGATCAAACAACGGCGCGGTGCCCGAGGGGGTTGTATGCAGGTAATATAATAATAGTCCCCAGGGGGGCGAGCGTCCATTCGGCCGTAAGGCGGAAGGTCCCCGTTTTCCCTAAGGGGGGCAGGTCACCCAGTACGGCCAGGTCTCGCGCTGCTCCCTATCTCTGGTGCAATTGCTCTCAGGGGCCCCCGGTTCTTCAAATCACATATTATCCGGGGAATCACCAGTATTGAAGGGGGCTCCCCGCGCCTTCGCCCCCAAGCGGGGTCCCACCGGACGTGGGGGGGGACGAAGGGGGAGAAACACAGGGGAAGGGGAGACAAGGGAGAGGGGACGCAGGGCCGGCCCAGCCGCCTCAATCCGCGTTGCAGGCCGCAGTGCGCTCCCCGATCCTCCTCATACCGGTGTTCGAAGCGATGCCGACCCGTCCCAGAACCGGAGGGGGGAGCGGGCCCATGGGCGTCTGCGCCCGCTTCCTGATCAATCAAAGTGCGCTGGAGGGGCTGATCCCTCCGCCCCGGCAATGCCCTGTCTCCGCCGCGGGGAAGCCGGCATGCGCTCCAGCGCCTCTGATATTTTGCTGCCCGGTGTGCGCTGTTTTCAGCGGCATCCGCTTCCTCGCCCGTTCCAGCGCAGCGGGGCTCCGGGCGGATTGCCGCGATCAAACTGTGGAGCACTTGCCCCGCAGTGCCCAGCCGAATCCGACGTCTCCGGGTCTACAGTCTCGCCAAGGCGGAGGGACCGCAGGCACAGGCGCGTCCGGCGTCCCGCAGTAAACATCAGGCCCTTTAATGGCCGCCACTCCGTGCGCCGATGTCCCAGCTCCGGGACGGCAGCTCCCAGCCCGACGTTACAGGGCCCCAGCTGGTCACGACGGTGTTCTGGGGGCCGTACCCGTGCCCCCGCACCCCGATCCCGCCCCGGGGGACCGCAGCAGGATATTCACAGCGAATCCGGGATGGAGCACGCACACTAGCCGTCCATCCCGGTCGCCATCTTGGCTCCTCCCTCAATTGTTGTCACTATAACTTCTTCCTTTCTTGTTGTTTGTAACTCCAGCCACTTATCTTCTTTCAGTGGACCCTTGGTCAATGTTCTTTTCAGTGTTGAACTAGAAACCTCTTCTTGCTCTGCAGAACTTTCTCTTGATGGACCTGCAACTGGTTCAGGAGGAGTCAGATCACATTGGCTTTTATCCGTCCCAACTCCTTCCCCCTCAGGGTCTGGTGTCTGCTCTGTTTGTCTCTCAGATTCGTCTACTTTTGGGAGAGCCCTCCTCTGACTAGGCTATCCTGCTGCCTCAAATGAGATTGCCTCACTGTCCCCCTCCTGGTGGTCTTCTCCTTTATCTCTCACAGGAGTGACTGAACCATCTTCAATGTCCGCAGATCTGGCCTCAGTTCCTCTTTCTTCTCCTTCTGGCTCTGAGGCTTGCCTGGTGATTGTTGGTATTCTGAACAACTCCTCTTCATTGTCCAAAGGACATGACACTTTTCTCGTGTGGCTTGCATGTATCCAGTTCAGATCTCCAGCACACTTCACAGCTGTGGTAGTGGTCAGAACCACCTGTAACATGAGAGGCTCTAAACACGTCTTCCTTAAGTGTTTCCGGACAACCACTCAGTCACCCACCCTCACAGTGTGTCCTTGATCTTGGATCGGTGGCAGTGTAGTGGCTTCCACCTGCTGAGAGAAAGAGCGAACTACATCAGCTAGACATTTGCAGTGGTCCAACACCATGTCATCTGTAATGCTCAGATGCACATTTGCAGGCACCGCTGACAACCTCATTGCTCTGCCCATGAGGATTTAATGCGGCGACAATCCTGTCTTCCTTTCGGGTGTGTTTCTCATTGTCATCAGAACTAACAGCAGTGCGTCAGACCATTTCAGATTCGTGGACGCACACCTTTGCCATTCCTGACTTCAAGGTACCAATCATCTGCTTCACCAGTCCCGATACTTCAGGGCGGTAACTACAGTGCAACTTCTGCTCAATGTTCAATGCTGCACATAGCAATTTAATTACTTCATTGTTGAAGTGACTTCCCCTATCTGATTCTATAGAGATCGGAAACCCAAAATGTGGTATCAGTTCCCTAAGTAGTAATTTCGCTACTGTGAGGCTGTCGTTTCTTTGTGTAGGGCATGCGTCATTCCAATGACTAAAGATGCAGACAATCACCAACACATATCTCAAACCTCCACACATAGGCATCTCAATAAAATCCATCTGCATTCTGCTTAATGGACCTCCTGCACTTCCACTGTGGCTCAAATTAACCACTGTCCCTTTTCTCACGTTCATTTGCTGGCAAATGACGCAACTATGGCAAACTGCTTCAGCAACTTGTCTAAACCTTGGATTGAACCAATTATGCTTGAACAAGAGAATCATGGCATCCCTCCCAACATGTGCTTGATCATGATAATACCTAGCCATTTGAGACAACTGACTGTTTGGCAAAACTAATTGACCCTCTTCTGAAACCCACAATTCATCTTGTCGCTGTACACATTTCATTTTGCTCCATTAACGTTTTTCCTCCCTGTCAACATTATTCTGCAATGTTTTCAATTCTTCCAAAGTGTCAATTACTTGTAATGCAAAACTTGGACATGTTTAATATTCCTCCAGTAACAATTCCCACTTATCCTTGAACGACATACATTTCAATGCGCAAAACCTTGCGACTTGATCCGCATATCCATTTCCCATTGACACAAAATCTCTTGAAATTTCATATGTGCACTGCATTTCACCACAACAATCTTTTCAGGCAGCTGGATAGCTTGCAACAATTCTTTAATTCTCTCACCATTTCTCACTGGTGAACCAGAAGAGGTCATGAAACCTCTCTGTGACCACAACTGGTCAAAGTCATGGACTTTTCCAAATCCATACTGGCTATCCATATAGATGGTAACTTTAAGCTGTGCAGAAACATGGCACACTCTAGTAAGGGCTACCAGTTCCGCTACTTGTGCAGACTATACTGCTCGAACCCAGGACGCTTCTAGTATACCAGTAATTGTGCACACAGCATATCCTGCTGTCAGTACTCCTGTATTGTCTCTTAGATAGGAACCATCAAAAAGATAATTGGTAATTTTCTTCCAATCGTGTGTCTGTAATGTCAGGCCTCGGTTTTGTGCACAGATCAGTTACTTCAAGACAATCATGCTCAATGTCTTACAATTTTTCAATTTTCAACATTTTCATTAGGAAGCAAGGTTTCCGGGTTCAGCACTGCACATCTTTTCAATGACACATTTAGTGATCCTAGAATACTCGTCTCATATCTGGTCAATTTGGCACCTGTCAGGTATGGGGTCTTGGTGCGGGTGAGTAAAACTTCAACTGAGTGAGGTACTATTATTGTTACGGGATGTCCCATCACCACACCTTCACACTGTGTGAAGCTCTGTCCAACCGCCGCAAACAGCCTGGTAAAGCTGCTGCAATTGGGTCCAAAGTAGCTGAAAAATATGCTACTGGGTGGTTTACACCTCCATGGACCTGGGTCAGGACAGACAATGAACATGCATCATGCTCATGACAAAACAACGTGAAAGACTTAGGGCCTCATTCCGACCCTGGCCGGCGGGGCCCGCCAGAATACCGCTGCGCGGTCAAAAGATCGCCGCGGGTATTCTGGGTTTCCCGCTGGGCTGGCGGGCAACCGCCAGAAGGCCGCCCGCCAGCCCAGCGGTAAACACCCTTCCATGAGGATGCCGGCTCCGAATGGAGCCGGCGGAGTGGAAGGGGTGCGACGGGTGCAGTTGCACCCGTCGCGATTTTCAGTGTCTGCATGGCAGACACTGAAAATCTTTGTGGGGCCCTGTTACGGGGGCCCCTGCAGTGCCCATGCCACTGGCATGGGAACTGCAGGGGCCCCCAGGGGCCCCACGACACCCCATACCGCCATTCTCTTCCCGGCGGCCAAAACCGCCAGGAACAGAATGGCGGTATGGGGCTCGGAATCCCCATTTCGGCGCCATGAAGGATTCCCCAGGGCAGCGGGAAACCGGCGGGACACCGCCGGTTTCCCGTATCTGACCGCGGCTGTACCGCCGCGGTCAGAATGCCCATGGGAGCACAGCCTGCCTGTTGGCAGTGCTCCCGCGGTCGTTGGCCCTGGCGGTTTTTACCGCCAGGGTCAGAATGACCCCCTTAGTGTAATCAGGCATATCCAAAGCTGGAGTTTTGCACAGACTCTCCTTCAACTCAGAAAATGATTTCATGCAAGCCTGGTCTAACACTACGGGGTTGGTGACCTCTTTGTGGGTCATCTTCTGCAATTGCCTGGAAATGACTGAACAATTTGTAATCCATTTGCGACAATAGCCTACCATCCCTAGGAACATCCTGACATCTCTCTGTGTGGCGGGGGACTCATCTACAATATGGCTGTGACCCTTTCTCTGGATATTTTCCTTGACCCCTTCTCAATCTGGTGACATAAATATTTCACTTTCTTTTGACAGTACTGCAATTTCAGTGGAGACACTTTATGACCATTCCTTCCCAAATGGTTCAGTAAAGCAATTGTGTCATACTTGCATTCTTCCTTTGTTTTGGACACAATCAGCAAGTCATCAATGTACTGTACCAAGGTTGATTGGAAAGGCAATTCCTACGACTCCAAATTCTTTTTCAGGATCTGATTGAATATGGAAGGTGACTCCGAAAACCCTTGAGGAATTTGACACCAACAGTAAGCTTGATCTAAAAATTGGAAACAAAAGAGAAATTGGCCCTCCTCATGAAGAGGCACAGAAAAGAAGGCTTGTAACAAGTCTATGACAGTGAACCACTCAGCATCACATGGAATCTGAAACATTATCACAGCTAGATTAGGCACCACGGGGAAACATTTAGACCCTCATTATGCCATTGGCAGTAAGTCACACTTACCACCATGCTGATTGCCGCCAACATACCGCCGCCTCGGCGGTTTACTGATACCCATATTATGACACACACGTAGCAATCCATCACTATACAGACACACACATAAGTCTGCGAGCCCAAAGGTCAGTGATAAAATGGCAGTGGCAAAACCCACACCATAACGCCAACAGAACTACGCCCACAGCATTATGACTTACAAATCACTGCGGCAGACATTCAACCGCGGTAAACCATTGGCGGTACATAACGCTGCGCTCAAAATACACACACACATACAAAACAAAACCACATTGGACAATTCAAACTGCACACACCTGACACCCATACACACACCACACCCACACACCCACACCACTATAAAACACATACCCACACTACCAACAGCCCTTTACGACTAACAAAAATTGCCACTAGAGAGAGATACAGCAAGAGCACCCACACAGCTGGAGCCACAGAACACCATCACCCATACACCATCCAATCACCTCACAGCACACACCCCAACACATCACCCAACACACCCTCACACACACCACTCACACTGCACCCATGGCACCACGAAGACACCCCAGGTTCTCAGAGGAGGAGCTAAGGGTCATGGTGGAGGAAATCATCAGGGTACAGCCACACCTATTCGGATCACAGGTGCAGCAGACATCCATCGCTAGGAAGATGGAGCTATGGCGGAGAATCATGGACAGGGTCAACGCCGTGGGACAGCACCCCAGAACAAGGGATGACATCAGGAAGAGGTGGAACGCAGTACAGAGGACTGGCGGTGGACTGGCACCTCCTCCCCCACAATGAACAATATGGGAGGAGCAAGTCTTTGCAATACTGCATCCTGAGGGCCTGGCAGGAGTAGCAGGAGGACTAGACTCTGGTAAGTCAAATCTCTATTACTATAACCCCTTACCTGCATGCCATCACATACCCATACCCTCACCCTCACTCCCATCACTCCACCACCTCATATACACCCCACCATCACAACACACCTCTCCCACTACCAAGCCCTGCATGCAACACCAATGCATGGACACCCATCACAGACCTGCATGGACACCCATCACCAAAGCATGCACACTTGAGACAATCACCTAGCCAACCAAATCACCACTCACACAAGCCTAAGCTGCCAGGGCAATCACAACCTTACAGGGCAACACACCCATGCACAAGATGTCACACGCAGAAACAATAACAATGCATTTACATCCCCACAGGTCCCCCACACAACGTCACCAGAGAGGAGGTGCTAGCAACATCCAGCCCCCCCCCCCCAGAAGAGGCCCACATTGATGACAGCAGCTCTGAACACCGGGATCAGGATGACCAACCTGGCCTATCAGGGTCCTCCAGACAGTCGGTTACCCAGGGATAGTCCCATAGCAACACAGAGCCTCCCCCCTCAGGAAACACCACCACAGCACCCACCCAGTGGACCCATACCTCTGTCCTCAGGACACGTCAATCAGCAGTGTGTCCACCACCACAGGGACCCCAGGCCACACCACAAGCACTGGATGGTCAGGGACCTGGGGTCAGTGGCAGTGGGCACACGGTTCAGGAGACAGAGGCACAGGACAACAGGGAAGCTGGGAGGACTGCTGTGCGACAGGGGGAGGACAGGCCCAGGGAACCGACTCTCCACGAGGCACTCACCAACGTCCTGGGAGCATACCACCATTCCCAGGAGACGATGGTCCAGATACTGGCCAAGTTGCAGGAGACCCAGTGGCTGCAGGAGGGACAGTACCTGGGGATCAGGGAGGACCTGAGGGACATCCACACCACCCTGGTCACCAATGCAGGGTTGCTGGCAAACATGGCTAACACTATGAGGGAGGCAGTGGCACACTAATGGGCCCCTGACACTAGCCACGCCAATGAACAGCCCTCCATCTTTGCTGAGGCTAGTGGACAGGAGGCCCCGCCACAGGACCAAAAGGGCCACCAGCACCCCACACTCTGCAGAAGGAGAACCACCTCATAAACGGTCCTTGCGATCTAGGCAGAAACCAGAGAACATTACCAAGACCCCGCTTAGGAAATAAGACTCTCCTGATTGTCACCCTTGTGTCCCACTCTGTCACCCTATCCACCTTGAACTGCCATTGCTACACTTCCTATGCCCCCTTGGACAATGCACCTGTGATACAAATAGACTGGAACTCTTACCTAGACTCTCCTCCACCCCCGACCCCAGCGTATAGCAATACCCCATCCACTTAGTAGCACATAAATAAACATCCCTGTAAAAAATACAAGTATTGAGTCTGTCAAGTGATTGAACTATGTATTCATTTAGCAATCTGTAGACATTGAAATTCAACTGTACAGTAATGTATACATAGGTTTGACCTGCATTTTGATGCAGTCAATACACCAGGAGCCAGAGTGGGGCACAGATATTTGTAAATAGACATACCAAAAGATACAGTAAGTGGCCGTAGTAATGGGAATATCAGCCTGCCAGTGAAAATTTACAATACAAAACTACAATGGAAGGTGAAGTTACAGTGCCTTACCTATGTGTCACTGGAAGTACTGTCGTATGATTGATGTTCTATTGTCCACATCTTCATCCTCTGCCTCCTCTTCGTCACTGTCCACAGACTCTGCCGCTGCCACACGTCCATCTCCAGCCTCATCCTCCTGCAGAAAAGGCACCTGGTGACGTAAGGCAAGGTTGTGCAATATGCAACATGCCATGATGATCTGGCAAACCTTGGGTGAGTAGCACAGGGAACCGCCAGTTAGATGGAGGCACTGAAACCTGGCCTTCAAGAGGCCAAAACTTCGCTCTATAATTCTTCTTGTTCACCCATGTGCCTCATTGTAACATTCCGGTGCCCTTGCCCTGGGATTCCTCACTGGGGTCAGTAGCCATGAGAGGTTGGGGTAATCAGAGTCATCTGCAAATGCCGAGGGATACCTGTTAGCCAGACACTAGCCCTTAGGGCCAACCCCATACCCATACACCAACATATACTGGGTGGGGACCATGGGCTCACCTATTAGCCACACCCGGTGCCTCTGGAGATGAACCATCACATATGGAATTCTGCTATTCCTCAGGATAAAGGCATCATGCACAGACCCAGGATACTTAGTATTGACATGGGAGATGTACTAGTCCGCCAGGCACACTATCTGCACATTCATTGAGTGAAAGCTCTTCCGATTTCTGAACACCTGTTCATTTCTCCGGGGGGTACAAATCCAAAATGCGTACCCTCAATTGCTCCAATGATGTTGGGGATATGTCCCATTGCATGGAAGTCAGCTTTCACTGTGGCCAAATCCTCCACGTGGGGGAAAACAATGTAGCTGTGCATGTGTTTCATCAGGGCAGACAACACTCTGGTCAGCACTATAGAGAACATTGGCTGAGACATTCCTGCTGCCAAGCTTGCTGTCACTTTGAAGGAGCCAGTTGCCAAGAAATGGAGCAAAGATAGGACTTGCACAAGAGGGGGGATCCCAGTGGAATGACGGATAGGAGAGATCAGTTCTGGCTCCAATTGGGCACACAGCTCTTGGATTGTGGCCCTGTCAAGTCAGTAGGTGAGGATAATGTGCCTGTCCTCCATTGTTGCCAAGTCCACCAGGGGTCTGTACATGGGGGGATGCCTCCATCTCCTATTCATCCTCAGCGGTTGTAATCTAGGGGGCAAAACGATGAGCATCTGGTCGGTATTCAACATTTCCAAAATGTACAGTGCATTGCATGTTGTGACAGAAACAGTATGTTGTCATATATATGCCCAAATGGTGCCTATGTGTGCTGTGATGCAGTTAGGTGCCATGGCCTGCCCCCCCTGAAATGGCTCCCGCCTGTCCTGTGTGGATGGACATGTGGAAATGAGGTAATGCCACTGACGTTGTGCGCCGTTGCGGGAGGCGGTCGAGTACCGCCGTGCAACTCCTCATTGGTTGTCATTGGGCCCTATGGGCTACAGTAGCCAATGGTGATGTACGCCGGTGGTGACCGTACGCACCGCCGCAGACGTGACTGCCATTTTCTATCTGTTCAATCACTTGCTACCTGACCTTCAACAGGAGAGGACCTACACTGCATGTGCTGCTGTGACCTGTGTCTGGAACTGACCATAGCTTGTGTGACTGTGGAAAAGGCCCCTGCCTTCACCGCTGCGGAGTTGGAGAGACTGGTGGATTGGGTCCTACCCCAGTATCGAATGTTGTATGGGCCTCCAGACCAACAAGTGAGTGCACTGTGAACACAATGCATGGGGCATGATTGCATGGAGTGCTGTTTGTGTGGGCCTTGTGTAAGGGGGGTGGTTGAGGGGTCTTGGGCAGCATGTATGGTGGGCAACGTATGTGTGTAAGGGGATGGGAGGGATATGGTGGGCCATTAGTGTAACAGGCTGAACAGTATGACTGATGCCCTTTTTCTATGTGTATTTACTCTGCAGGTCAGTGTCCATCAGAAAAAGGGTATATGGAGTGCCATCACCAAGGATGTGTGGACCCTGGGGGTCTACGGCAGGTGTAGCACCCACTGTCACAAACGGTGGGAGGACCTGAGACGCTGGGCACGGAAGATGGTGGAGGCTCAGCTGGGGATGGCCTCCCAACGAGGAAGGGGTGCCCGTCGAACCCTGACCCCCTGATGTTCCGCATAGTGGCGGTGGCCTATCGGGAGCTGGATGGGCGCTTGAGTGCATCACAGCAGCCACAAGGGAGTGAGTACAGTTTCCCAATATACTACTTGCACGTGGTGGGGTGGTCTCCGGGTGGGGGATGTGGGCCTGTTGGTGCCCCTAGGCCAAGCCAGGCATTGCAGGGTAGGTTCCATGTTGGGCAGGGGCTGATGAACTCCACCTCCAACCAAGCTAGTGGGCATCCACTACTGGGCAGGGCTCTGTGGGTGTCAGGTATGCTGCAATTGGCATTAGGTATTACTGTTACTGGTGACTAGCATTGTGACTGGTAGTGCATTGCCTAGTGCGTAGGGCTGTTCCCTGTGTGTTGTGTACGCCAACGGTGGTGTTATTGCTGCCATTGACCAAGTGTATCCTCTGTCTCTTCCCCCCCTTTTTGTTTTGTCATCCTGTCCTTATGTGCATTAGCATCATCTGGCGGAGGAGCAGAGGCACCGGCGACGGAGGGAGCTGCATTTCACAGGGCCCATGAGGCCGAATCCACTGACAGTGATAGCACCAGTGGGACGGAGGGCGAGGGGAGCACCACCGCGGAGACAGGAGGGAACAGTTCTGAAAGTGATACCTCCTCCGATGGAAGCTCCCTAGTGGTGGCGGACACCTCTGTGGCCACCCCAACTACAGGTACAGCCACCACCCCCCATACCAGCACCGCATTCCCAGCAGCCCCTCAGCAAGTCCCCCGTGCCCACTCACCCAGGAGGGTGGGCATCTCCTTCGCCCCAGGCACCTCAGGCCCTGCCCAGTTAGCCCTGCTGCCCTGAGTGAGGAGGCTATTGACCTCCTGCGATCCATCTCTGTTGAGAAGTCAACCATAGTGAATGCCATCCAGGGGCTGGCAGGGCAGTTGCAACAAACAAATGCATTCCTGGAAGGCATTCACTCTGGCATGGCAGCCCAACAGAGACCATTCCAGGCTCTGGCCTCCTCCCTTATGGCAGCCATTGTTCCTGTTTCTAGCCTCCCCCCACCAACTTCCTCTGCCCAGTCCCATTCCCCTCAGCCCCAACCTATCCCAGGTACACAGTCAGACCAGCATGCACCCAAGACAACACACAGGATTGGCTCAGGCAAACACAAGCACCGCACATCATCCCACAGGCACTCACACAAACACCATCCAGATGCAGACACACCAACATCCACTGCCTCCACTGTGTCCCTCTCCTCCTCATCCACCTCCCTCCCAGTAGCGCCTCCACTCACACCTGCATGCACTACATCCACACCCACTGTCTCCATCATCATCACGCCTATCACTACACGCCCCTCACTTGCAATCCCCACCCCCACATCCGTGCACACGTCCCCTGTGTCCTCTCCCACTGAGTCTGTGCCCCCTACTACCAAAGTACACAAACGCAAGCACTCAGACACCCAACAGCCATCCACCTCACAACAGCATCCAGCCCATGCACCTGCACCCAAACACAGCAGATACCTCCAACAACCACTCCCTCTTCTTCCACTTCCAAACCTTCACCCTCTTCCCGCCTCACGGTCCCAAGAAGCTTTTCCTCTCTGCCGTTGACCTCTTCCCTACCCCTCCCCTCCCGTCCTTCACGTCGGGCCAGGGTGGGCAGAACCCAGGCTACCACCTCAGCCACCCAGTCCACAGCCACAGTAGTTTCGGCAGCGACTGCTGGTGTGAGAGGCTCCAAGGAAACACCCATCAGCACTGGCAGTGTGCCTGCACCAGCTGCCAAGGGGAAGGGAAAGGATGTGCCACCAGCTGGCAAGGAGGCACCACCAGCTTACAAGGGGAAGGGCAAGGAGGCACCACCAGCTGGCAAGGTCAAGGGCAAGGAGGCACCACCAGCTTACAAGGGGAAGGGCAAGGAGGCACCACCAGCTGGCAAGGTCAAGGAGGCACCACCAGATGGCAAGGAGGCACCACCAGACGGCAAGGGGAAGGGCAAGGGCAAAGGGCCTGCCCCTGCAGGCAGGAAGGACAGAAGGTCTGGTGCTGGGACTGTATCTGAGCCCCCAAACACGGGGCTTCAGCCATCTGAGGCTGCAGGGGAAGGGCTGGAGCCTCCCCCCACCACTGCCTGCACCGCCACCAGCACCAATGCCAGCAGCAGCAGCCCCAGTGTGCAATCATCCGAGGCTGCAGGGGATGGGCTGGAGACTCCCCCCACCACTGGAAGCATCAACACCAGCACCGCCACCTGCACCGCCACCTGCACCGCCACCTGCACCGCCACCTACACCGCCACCAGCACCACTGCCAGCAGCAGCAGCCCCAGTGGGAAGCTGTCCGAAGCTGCAGGTGAAGGGCTGGAGCCTTCCCCCTCCACTGGTAGCACTGACACCAGCACCGCCACCAGCACCGGCACCAGCACCGGCACCTGCACTGGCACCGTCACCTGCATTGCCAGCAGCACCACTGCCAGCAGCAGCAGCCCCAGTGGGCAGCCGTCCGAGGCTGCAGGGTAAGGGCTGGAGCCTCCCCCCACCACTGGCAGCACCGACACCAGCACTGACACTGCCACCACTGAGCAGCCATCGCCGCCGGCGGGCAGTGTGTAGTCCTGCCTCCATGGACTATAATGCATCCTGACCCCTCCAAATTGTGTGGGTCTGACACCCAGGTGAGAGACTGTGACCTTGCACTCTCCAAGATCTGCATCACAGGGCACAAAGCCCCCTCCAGAACCAGTTGAAGAAGGCATCCACTCACCCCCTCCTTGCCACGATAAAGCACACTGGGCACTAAGCCCCCTCCAGGACCAGTGGAAGAAGGGATCCACTCACCCCCTTCTTGCCAGGATGAAGCACACTGGGCACAACCCCCCCTCCAGAAACAGTGGAAGAAGGCATCCACTCCGCCCTTCTTTGCCAGGATGAAGCACACTGGGCACATAGCCCCCTCCAGAACCAGTGGAAGTAGTCACTCACTTGAGAGACCGTGGCTTTGCACTCCCCAGGACCAAGCAGTGGGCAAACCACCCACTAGAGAGACTGTTGCTTTGCACTCCCCAGGACCAAGCAGTGGGCAAACCACCCACTATGGAGACTGTGGCTTTGCACTCCCAAGGACCAAGCAGTGGGCAAACCACCCACTTGAGAGACTGTGGCTTTGCACTCCCCAGGATCAAGCAGTGGGCAAACCACCCACTAGAGAGACTGTGGCTTTGCACTCCCCATGACCGAGCACAGGGCATGTAGCCCCCTCCAGGACAAGTGATGTTGTACCATCTTCCGGCGGAGGTGCCCCCCCCATTCCCCGTCCCCCTGAGGTGCCTGTGTATTTTTGATCTGATGCCCCAGCAGTGTTCTCTTCGTGTTGATGCAGGAGTAAGGTGGTGCCTTGGTCTATGTGATGTGGCCCTGTGGCCCACGGACATTATGGACTGGGCAGTGTCCCTCCATTTGTATATATGCAAATACTGTTTTGATTTTTGAGGACGTGTTACTAGTATTTTATCTTATTACACTCACTTCAATCACTTCCTTTTGTCCTTGCATTATTCCTGAGGGGTACGGGGTGGATGTGTAATGTTGCTGCATCTGTTTGTGTGTATGGTGTTGGGGGGTAGGGGTGAGGGTGTTGCATGTGTGTGTCACTCTCTTTTTCCTCCCCCTTCCCTGTGTGCTAGGCGGCAGTACTCACTGTGGTTGTCGTCACCGCCGTTGGTATTCCTGGTGTAGGAGGAGGTAGACCAGCATGGGGAACACCTGCAGTTCGGGCTCCATGGGGGCGTGGTTCTTACCTGTGTCTCCAGAGGTGAGTCCTTTGACTTCTGAGATCTGCTTCCGCTGTGCTTTTGATGTCGTTGGTACCTCCCCGGAAAAGGTGGCAGATAGGCCTCTTGTAATACAGTGGGTGTGAACAGTGTAGCAGTAGGGAAAGATGCGGAAGACATTGTAACGCGAAGAGTTAATTAGTTTGAACAGTGTAGATGAGCGTGATGCCTGCCGAAGCCAGAACAACGTGAAAGAAATTCACGATGTTCGCTTTCAAGCTTGTTTTCTTTTGACATTCCGTAGATAAACTTATTCGCAGCTGCATGTGTGAGAAACAGGTTGTAAAGGAGAGTCAGTCTCAGCCTTGAGAACGAGACCACAGTAAAAGATGGAATGAAAACAATGGCCAGGGAATGGCAAGGCAGCCAAGAGACATGTACTGATAACATACATAGCTAGAAAATACTGGAAGGGGGTAGAATCCAATCTTCAGGTTATTTAAACATTAAAAGGTGGGTGAGGGAATTTTGAAGCTCGCAGATGGAGTTATGAAACTGTCATCTTCAGACCCAGCGCTGCCTCCCTGTATTGCTGTTCCAAGACCGTGACGCTCGAGGGGGAGAGAGGTCCAAGCGGGCTGTAGAGGGCTTCCCAGCACTCGTGGACTAAGTGACTAAGTTAAGTTCCACCCAGGGATGAAAGGCTTTTCGTTTCTCTGCTCTATTATTATGAATGATTATTATATTTGCACTGTGTTTATAATCTGAGAAATTCAGCTCATTTATAGTTTTTTTCCTGCTTTACTGAACATCGTAGTGTAAATCTGCCACAGTAATTGAAATGTGCATATTAGTGTGCAGTAAATCAAAGCTTATCTGAAGTGTTCAACTCGTTAATATTCTGCTCCCTGAAAATCGTAGTGTATCACATGTTGGTATACAGTTATTCCAAGTTTATATCTGTCAATGAACTCTTTACTCAGACGTATGCATAGATGCTCTTTGTAGTGCACTGATATATAAACATTTATATAGATATTTATTTTATTTATTATTTACTATTCTTACTCTGTCAATGAACTCTTTGCTCATTCGTATACATAGATACTATCTGTAGTTTACATATATATGAATAAGTGCTTTTCATTGTCATGCTTATTTCACTATTGTTAATGTGCTAAATGCCTGCATTTATCTGAAATTGTAGTAAAGCCAAATTTATTCATAATTTGCGTGTGGTCCTTCATTGAGCGTCCTTATTGACTTATACCAAACAGGTGAACCAGCCACCTGGATAGAACATTTGGTACCAGAAGTGGGGTATAAGTCAATAATGCCTCTTTGGGGACGTAAGAAAAGTGAGGCAGAGAGCGGAAGGCAGCATGGGGCAGAAGCCAGATCCATTCCCGGGTGGTTAGCAACTGACCCGTTCTCTGGTGTGGCAGGGCTCCTGAACCGGTGGGCAGTGCCGGTGTTATGGGAGACATTAGATGAGAAAGTGACTCCCCTTTTAGTGGAAGATGCGGTTGAGATTGTGAAGCTAAAAGGGGCAAAGCTGGAGCTGAAAGCAGCAGGACAAGTGGGATGGCTTTTCCTGTCTGCGCTCCGTACGGTATACAGGAAAACATTAACACAAGATGCAGAAATAAGAAAACTGCGGGATGAGGTTGCAGCCTTGCAGGAAAGGCAGTTACTTATGAAAGAAACTATCGAAAGTGCAGTGAATAGGGGTGATCAAATGGAGGCAAGGTGCACCGCATTAGCAGTTCGAGTAGCAAAACAGAAGAGTAGGCAGAAGCCTAAAATACCCTCAGCTGTGCAAGTGAGGGCATTGGTACGCAAAGAAAACTGGGATCCTTGTACTTGGGATGGAACAGTTTCAGATAATGATGATGACTGGAATTGGGAGGATGAGATGAAAGTACGTGTAGCAGAACTAGGTGGAGTTGAAAGTGGAGAAGGACGTGTAGGTGAAATTGAAGGTGAAAGGGGAAGTGTAATGGAGGTTCGCCCACTCGTGCAAAATAAATCGAAGGGGGTGAATGGTGGGCAAATACAGAATTCACGTTTGGTAAGAGATTATACACAGAGTGAACTGTTAGAAATAACTCGTATGTTTAGACAAATGCCTACAGAGCCCTTGTTTAAATGGTTGGTGAGATTGTGGGACACTGGAGCAGACGGTACATATTTATCACCAACTGAACTTTTGAAAATGGGATCAGTAACTACACACGCTATGTTAGGGCAACGGTTACGCGGTGCACAGGGGCAACACGCTTTCTCTCTAATGGGTTGGTTGATGGAAGGAGTGAAGCAATTGTACCCAACTGCTATATATGTGGAGGAGAGTTGGGGTCCTTGGCATACGATTTCAGAGGCAAATGAACAACTACAAGAAATGGGGATGCAGAACGCAGTATACTCCCAGCAATTTTTTGGACCTGATGTTGAACCCGTAACAGCAGGGATCCGGGCACGGTTAATCAGAAATGCCCCTCCGCATATGAAAGGTGCCTTGTTGGCCCTTCTAGGGCCCGCTCAGGGAAGACCAGTAGGGGATGTGGTATTATTAATGGCACAATTAGAAGGGCTTGATAGACAAAAATCAGCAAGAGCAGTGGGACAGGACAATAAGTATAAGGGAAGAGAATCTACAATAAAAGTGACCAGACGACAAATGTGGATAGATTTGTTGAATGCTGGGGTGAAGAAAGAGGAGATAGATGGAAAGCCTACCCCCTATCTGCTTAATAAATGGAAAGCATTGCAACGTAGACAGAAAGAGAAAGAGGCAGTTGATGAGAAACAGCCCTCAGCACCACCCATGGAAGAGTCTGAAAAGGAAAAAACAGAATCAGGGAAAAATAGGAAGGTGCCTGTCTCAACTCTATATCCTGACTTGTCCAGCGATGGCTGGGAAGTCCCAGGCCCCTTATTATGAAGGTCAGGCCAAACCCCGGGGGTCAGAGCAGTGCAAGAGGTAAGCCCCGGGGACAGGCGGCCATATGTACCTCTCATCATTTATTGGCACAAAGGAACACAACATGTTATGGCACTGCTCGACACAGGTGCGGAAGTAACTTTGATAAATGGAAACCCTAAGAGGCTGCCAGGGAATGGTGTGATCATTAATGGTTACGGGGGTGCAGAGACAGAGGCCAAACCTGTTAAGCTTAAATTGTCAGTCGGTAAAGGACCCCCGTTCACGGCAGAAGTTTTAATAGCTGAAGTACCAGAATACATTATTGGCATGGATCTGTTACTAGGCAAAACTATTGATACGCAATGGGGAACATTTACTTTTGGTGTGAGGAGCGTACACATAAAGAAATCTAGGACAGTTCTGGTTGGGCATGCAAAGTGGAGTCCATTACATGTACCTCCTCCAAAGGAGCAGGTGCGCATTAAACAGTACCGCATACCCGGAGGTCATAAAGAGATTTCAGAAACCATACAGGGGTTGCTAGATGCAGGTGTGTTAAGGCCGGCTGTAAGCCCATTTAACTCTCCTATATGGCCCGTGAAGAAACCAGATGATACATATCGAATGACAGTCGACTATCGACAACTGAATAAAGTGGCTCCACCTTTGGCAGCCACCGTCCCAGATATCATCACACTGGTGGAACAGTTGAGTAAAGATGTGGGGGAATGGCATGCCGTGATTGATCTAGCAAATGCCTTCTTTTCAATTGATATCGATGAGGCCAGTCAAGACCAATTTGCAATAACCTGGCAGGACAGACAATTCACATTCAGAAAGTTGCCCCAGGGGTACGTGCATAGTCCCACATTGTGTCATGGGCTGATAGCCAGAGATTTAGCCAATTTCTCAGCTGGAGACACCCGACTTGCACATTACATTGATGACATCATGATCACTGGGGACACTAAAGAGCAAGTCACAGACACGCTGGAAAGATTAATTGAATACTTACAGCAAAGGGGATGGGCCATTAACCCAAAAAAGGTCCAAGGCCCGGCACAAGAGGTGAAATTCCTGGGCGCTATTTGGTCAGGACCAGTAAAAAGAATACCACAGAAGGTGATTGATACGGTACAGCAGCTAAAGACTCCTTCAACTAAGGCAGAAGCACAACGATTTATTGGTTTGATGGGATTCTGGAGACAACATATCCCTCACTTAGGATTAATATTGAGACCACTATATCAAGTTACACGAAAAAAAGTACCCTTTCCAATGGGGACCTGAACAGCAAGAGGCCTTTGAGGGAGCAAAAGATGCATTACAGAACTATTTTGCGTTAGGTCCCATCACAGAAGGAGACCCATTTGAGCTGGAAATGATAGTACAGGATGATGTAGTGATGTGGAGTTTATGGCAGAGGCAAGGAAAGAAGAGAGTGCCACAGGGATTTTGGTCGAAGAGATTAACTCCCTCCATGAGCAATTACACCCCGTTAGAAAAAGAACTAGCAGGAGCATATTGGGCGTTAGTAGAAACAGAGCGTATAACTGGTGACCGGCCGGTTAACCTAAGAACACGGGTCCCCTTACTAGGCTGGATAAGAGAAGGAGGGGTTGGCACTAAAGTAGGCAGGGCGCAGGAGTCTACCATCGTAAAGTGGAAATGGTATCTGCAGCAGAGGGCAAAACCGGGGCCAGCAGGAGTGTCAAAGTTACAAGAAGATATGCTGGGGGCAGTGGAGTTGCAGGCAATGGTCCCCTCACCAGAGCCATCTGAGATGGAGTCCTCACCATTTAAAACAGCCCCACCTTTTGAACAGCTCACAGAAGAAGAACAGCAAAATGCATGGTTTACAGATGGTACCGCCCGGACCATCAAGGAAAGAGACAATGGCAAACAGTCGCATTCCAGCCTGCTACAGAAACGCTGTTGCCGCGAGGAGGAAATAATGGATCAAGTCAGCTTGCGGAACTGCAGGGGGTAGCAGCAGTAATCGAGCAGGCCCCCATCGGAGAGAAAACGTTTGTGTACACTGACAGCTGGGCCACCTATCAAGGACTAGTAAGCTGGGCCCCGACTTGGCGCAAGGACGGATGGAAAATCAAAGGCACCCCCATTTGGGGAGGTGAGCAGCTATGGGAAGAGATGTGGGAGAAAGGGCACAAATGTCAAATCTATGTGGGACATGTGGACGCCCATTGCTTTTCAGACACCTCTTTTGCATCTCTATTCAACAACACCGCAGATCAGATGGCCAAAACACGAACAGTAATCATCAATGAGGAGGCTGAAGCTGCTCTAGCAAACTGGGCTCATGCAACATCGGGACATCTAGGAGAGAATGGCACTTATGCATGGGCACCACAACGACAGATTATAGTCACTAAAGAACAGGTCCAACAAGCAGTAAAAGAGTGCCCCACATGCAACCAGATAAAACAAATGCCCCTGCAAAAGAAGCCTAGCGGCCACATCAGAAGAGAAACTGCAGCCGCTACAGTGTGGCAATTGGACTATATTGGACCGCTACCAAAGGAAGGAGGAAAAAGCTACGTATTGACCATGGTGGACACCTACTCTGGCCTTATGTTGGGTATGCCCTGTAAGTCTGCAGATCAAAAGTCCACTTTGCGAGGGCTAAACTACCTGATAAAACATTATGGGGTACCTGATGAAATCCAAACAGATAGGGGCACACACTTTTCAGGGAAAACAGTGCAGGATTGGGCGCAGGAACAGGGAATTCGGTGGATTTTGCACCTTAGTTATTATCCACAAGCTGCAGGCATGATTGAGAGATATAACGGATTGTTGAAAGAACAGCTAAAAAAGTTATCAGCACATCAGACTCTAAAAGGATGGAGTAGTAATTTAGACAAAGCCTTGTTTGAATTGAACAATAGACCAGTCGGGCAGCAGACTCCTTTCATTCGGATGACAGGGCATGATAAAGAAATCACCCACACAATGATTGTCTGGAAACCAGACCCTCGAGCTCGATTACCGTTACAGGCTACTTCTGGCAGTATATGACTGGACCTGTTTGCGCCAGAGGATGGAGAAATACCCGTAGGACAGGTGAAGACTATTCCCCTAGGAATAGGAGTGAGAGTACCATCCGGAACATATGGTAGAATTGCCCCTCGATCCAGTCTAGCCATCAAGGGAGTGTCGGTGCTAGGGGGAGTCATAGACCCAGATTTTAGAGGAGAGGTTAAAGTAGTATTATTGAACCAAGGAGATGCTACTGTATCGTATCAAGCACATGACAGACTTGCCCAATTGATTTGTGAACAAGCGTATACCCCCCACATTGAAGAAAGATCTGCCCCTCCCGATAACACTCAGAGAGGTGAGGGAGGATTTGGAAGCACAGGAAGAAGAGTATGGGTGCATCATCCAGGGAAAAAGCCAGAGGCAGGAGAGATATTGAGTCAAGGGGTGGGGAGTACATATGTTGTACTTTTAAAGAATTCTAATGTACCTGTATTTGTACCTGCAGTGAGACTTACCCCACGGTCGAAAATGATGACTTCTGCATCGATGACGTGGTTCCTGTTTGCGGTCATGATTATAACCGGGAAAAGTATATTGGTCTGACCAAATGTGGCGGAGAATGTCATCACGGACCTTCATGTCACTTGTGCACCTCAAGCCGCTAAGGTAACTGATGACCAGGGTAATGTTTCACTCTGCAACGTGAAGGTACCTGGAGGCAAATGGATGGCTGCCAAAGCTGTGACCTGGAAAGTAACTGGACAGCAAATCCGACATGCCTATGGACTGAACGAGTTGCAGGGAATGCCCGCAACGGTACAGGCTTTGAATTATACGCTAAACATGATATGTAAATATTGTGACACCATTGTACCTTTTACACCAGTACAGACATATCCGTGTAGATCTTATGATTGTTCAGAGAAACAAGAAATTTTACCAGGACATATGGTAGTTGTTACAATGTCTAATAGAACTACAGGAGTTCGATACTCCAAACCACCTGCCTTTATGTTTTATGTAGCCGAAAGACGCATGGTCAGCAATTTAGGCAACGTTTCTATAGTTAGATATAGAATAGGATGTAAGCAAGCTTTACATGCAAACATATTTAACCATATTGTGTTACAGATAACTATTGCCAAGGGGAATGTCTCTAAGTACGATCCATTATGCACACCATGGACACTAAAGTTATGGCCCTTGCCGAAGTTACGCATCAGAAGAGATCTAGGATCCATGATAGCCGGGGCCACCGGAATTGGGGTAGGGGCCCTGAACGCTTTTGATATTGAAGCCATCAGGAATAAGCTATCTTCAACAGGATATAATACAGGGGAAGCCATAAAAGTAATTTCACAATGGGGGCCCACACACTCACAAGAAGTATGGAAGGTTCTGCGTGGGTTGTATTGTGATTGGCAATGGCATAATTTCACTTATGAAGAATTTGGAAAAAGCTTTCAAAGCACCCAAACAATGTCCAAAGGAATTCAGTGCATACTATGGCAAAGTATTATTAATCAACAGTATGTAGACTTCAAGGCAGAATGGGGACAGCTTCAAGGTGAATATTGGAGACAACAATTGCATTTGCCTGAAGAAATATGGGTAAAGCCTATACAATTCCATTGTGAGGGAGAGATGTGTTATGCTCATTTTGATATAGCTAGAAGTAATCTTCCTCCTGAAATATGGTGCCCCTTTATATTGCTCCCTGTAGTAATAGGTGAAGAATGGTGGATACCTCACACTGACAAAAAATGGATTGATCAAACAAATCACACCGTAGATCCCACTAGATGTGCAGATTGGTCTAAGGTGTGGGTATGTACCCACACTGGATGGGCGCTAGACCCATGCCTTCACCCAATACCAGGAGAATGTGAATGGTTACCTTATCCTATCAATGGCACAGACTTATATCAGATAGGAACAGAGAGTATATGTTACGTTACTAATCACCCCTTACTTATTAACGGATTTATACAAACCACCGGAGAGCAGGTAATGTGTATGTGCAATATTACCAGCATTATTGACATAAGTACTCACATCCTATACCAACCGACTAACTTCACCACAACCACATTACAGACACAAATGCAAGCACAGTTAGAATGGAACATTTCGCTTGTCGTGAAGCCACCTAGATTAGAGGCAATCCGGCACTACGCACAAGTCACATTTGCTACATTCGATATGGCAGCTAAATATACCAAGGATGCAGCCATACAGATGACCATAGACGCCAAACAGCTTATGCACACTGCTACACGTATCCAGCAAGAAACTGAGCACCATTGGTATGACATCTTCTTAGGTTGGGCACCAGGAGCTACGAAAACGCTAAATATAGTGTTACATCCGCTAATCTGGCTACTGATTGTCTGTGTCACACTAATGATTATACTATGTAGACTATATGTGCGCACAAACCAGCTTTATACTAAAATGCAAGCGCTCAGAATAATGCTAACAAATATTTGTAGCAATCTAGCTAGCGAAGTGTTACAATAAATACTTCTGGCCTCGCAGAGGGGTGGAGTGATCAGTGTAGCAGTAGGGAAAGATGCGGAAGAAATTGTAACGCGACGGGTTAATTAGCTTGAACAGTGTAGATGAGCGTGATGCCTGCCGAAGCCAGAACAACATGAAAGAAATTCACGATGTTCGCTTTCAAGCTTGTTTTCTTCTGACATTCTGTAGATAAACTTATTCGCAGCTGCATGTGTGAGAAACAGGCTGTAAAGGAGAGTCAGTCTCAGCCTTCAGAACGAGACCACAGTAAAAGATGGAATGAAAACAATGGCCAGGGAATGGCAAGGCAGCCAAGAAACATGTACTGATAACATACATAGCTAGAAAATACTGGAAGGGGGTAGAATCCAAGCTTCAGGTTATTTAAACACTGAAAGGTGGGTGAGGGAATTTTGAAGCTCGCAGATGGAGTTATGAAACTGTCATCTTCAGACCCAGCGCTGCCTCCCTGTTTTGCTGTTCCAAGACCGTGACGCTCGAGGGGGAGAGAGGTCCAAGCGGGCGGTAGAGGGCTTCCCAGCACTCGTGGACTAAGTGACTAAGTTAAGTTCCACCCAGGGATGAAAGGCTTTTCGTTTCTCTGCTCTATTATTATGATTGATTATTATATTTGCACTGTGTTTATAATCTGAGAAATTCAGCTCATTTGTAGTTTTTTTCCTGCTTTACTGAACATCGTAGTGTAAATCTGCCACAGTAATTGAAATGTGCATTTTAGTGTGCAGTAAATCAAAGCTTATCTGAATTGTTCAACTCGTTAATATTCTGCTCCCTGAACATCGTAGTGTATCACATGTTGGTATACAGTTATTCCAAGTTTATATCTGTCAATGAACTCTTTACTCAGACGTACGTATGCATAGATGCTCTTTGTAGTGCACTGATATATAAACATTTATATAGATATTTTTTTTTTTTATTATTTACTATTCTTACTCTGTGCTAAATGCCTGCATTTATCTGAAATTGTAGTAAAGCCAAATTTATTCATAATTTGCGTGTGGTCCTTCATTGAGCGTCCTTATTGACTTATACCGAACAGGTGAACCAGCCACCTGGATAGAACAGGGTGGTACACTGTCTTCTGCCTGGCTGTTGGCGGTTACCGCTGCTGTGCTTGTTGCTACTGCAGTGGTGGTCGGTGTGTTAAAGTGGCTGTCTGTGTGGGCGGTTTCCGCCGTGGTCATAATTAAATTTTTTTTACCGCTGGCTTGTTGGCGGTATTACCGCCACTTTATCACCGACCGCCAGGGTTGTAATGAGGGCTTAATCACAATGTCATTTATTTTTCTCAAATCCTGGACAATTTGGACTTTTCCACAGGGCTTTTTCAGTCCCATTATCGGTGAATTCCATGGGCTGCTCAACACTTCTTTCAAAACCCCTTGTTTCACAAATTCTGTAATTATTTGGGAAACCATTATAAGGGTATCCTGTGGCATGTGGTACTGAGGAATCTGAGGAAAAATCGCATTTGGCTTTACACAGACCACGAATTTGGGCAATCCTTTAAAGTTGCCAATTTTAACCTGAACTGGTTCTGTAATTGGGGTGGTCAAATACTGATTTGCTACTCCTACAGTCTGTACTGTCTTTCCTTGAAGGGGCAAATTTGGAACTTCTGCAGTTCTCACTGTAGAGCCTGTAGCTCCTGTGTCAACCAAGAATGAAACTCTGTGACCCATGACTTTTCTCTTCACCTAGGGACCTTTCTCCTTTCTAATCTACTTCTAAGGAAGCTGCAAGCACGGATTTCTCCTCAACCGAACTCTCATTCACCCAATCATCGTTTATTCCAATCTCACTGTATAATGGGAATTGGTGAACCTTGTTCTTACTTTGGTTGGACCTCTGACCTGTGACCTGTTGAGGAAGCATCACCTGCTGCTGTTCCATTGGGGCTTGAGGTATTTGAATTTTCTGTCTAGGTACCGTTTTAACCTGCTGTTGCATTGGCTGCAACTGTGTCATTTGAATACGTGGCATTTGCACCTGCTGCATGGGTTGAAAATTCTGCATTTGATTCACATTATTTTGAAAATTCGGATAATGACCATTGGTCTCTCATGTTTTGAAACATATTGATGTCATTAGTTTGCTGAATGACACCTTCCTGCACCATCATCATACACTCCCGTTTCCATTGACCAACCGCTCCGCAAGAGTGACAAGGCAACACTCTCTTCATTCCCTGCACATCATTCTGAACCACTACAGTATTCAAATCAGGACTTCTATTTCCATTACCTCCGCGACTTCTACTTCTCATCTGATTTTGGAACAACACATTTCCCTGCTGCTGTGAAAAAGTTCTCTGCATGCCTGTTTGTGCAGCTTTAATTTGCAGCACCATTGCCTTCTCTTTCAGCTTTCTCTGCTTCAACTCAGTCTCATCACTGTAGTACTTTGCATACTGTAACACCTCATCAATCGGTTTTGCTTGCCGGCATATCAAATGACTCTTGATCATCTGGCTGATTTCAGGTCTCAATCCTTCCACACATCTAAACCCAAAATGAATCATGTCTTTCGGCTCAATTGTCTCCGTCCCACTGTAATGGTTAAATGCCTGCAACAATCTCTCATAATACGTATGTATTTACTCCTTTCCTTACTGAGCTGTCCTATCTATTCTCTGTCAGTCAATGTTTTTGGGTGAAATCCTCATTTTAAAAAATTAAATCACTTTGTATTAATATTTCATCACTTCAGGAGATGGAGCACCTGTAACCTGATCTCTCACCATTTTTTTTAGTTGGCCAATTTATACTCCTCTTGCACTCCATTCACAAATCAGCTGGAACTACTATCTCTGATAAAGTGTTCAAGTCCTCCCACAGACACATTGCAAGTTTCACAAACCTGTCTATCTGCTGGTACCGCTCCACCGGCTTCTCTCTCAACCTGGGATAATTGTTTGTGAAGGACAGAATGTCACTTCTGCTCCAAGGGACATGAACAAAATTCCCTCCTGGAATCTCTCTCACTGGTAAAATCTTCACTAGATCCTTGCCCTGCTGCACATTTGCAGTCAGCTCCACGAAATCCCTTTTCCTTTTATCTCTTTTCTTTGCCCATCTGCCTTCCCATTTTTCTAATGCTACTCATGTCTGGACACTTTGGAGCAACTCCCTAAGGTGTGCCTTCACCCCTGCAGATCTCATGTGTTCAAAATCTTTTGTGTCAAAATATAACCTGTAACTCTTTTTCAAATGCTGTGTTTTCTCTATTTCTATTCCGTATTTCTCTACCAAGTCTGCTAGCCCTTGATGCACATTGCTCACTTCCCTTGTAATATTCGGGCACAGTTATCTCAACTTTGCTTGTGTAGTACTCTAAAATGTTTACAGCCATTGTTCCTTCAATGAGCTCACCTGCTTCCATTCCTAGTCTTGTGTAGTTCAAGTACTCTCCCTTAGGAGCACTCTGCGGGGTATTCAGCTTGTCTAAACATTCAGTCAATTGTTGGGCAGTCAAACCTTGCAACAAAATATTATTGGCCTGGGCAGGCGGCACCTGTTGTACCACTGTATTCGGGGTCTGCGGCGTCAATAATTTCAAACTCTAACATACAACCCTATCACAGTATCCGGAAGAACTTCAAATGGACTAGCAATGATCTCAATCCATCAAAGGTCTGTCCCACTGGAGACACTACTTAGATAGCCTCATTAAGTCCTCCCCTCATTGAATTCTGACTCTGAACTCCCTGTCCATTCGCACTGTTTTTCTCTTGTGCCAACAAAGGTACAATCGGATCAATATTAAAAGAACCAGATACAGGATATGGGCTTGGAGAAACTTCACAGACCCCAGGGCTTTATCCGAATGGTAATCATTGCCCCTCAGATCAATCCTGGTGCTGCTTTCATGCAAGATTTTGCATGAAGCAGCGCCAGGATTGCTGGGGAGCCTGTGCTGGTGTCTCAGCAGTGAATGCTGGGACAGCTGAAGAAGAGGAGCCGGAGGCGGCAAGAGACAGCGGGTAAGTGCATTATTAAACTATTTTCACCTTGTCTCCCTCCCCACCCAACCCTTTGAGTTATGGGGCGGCCACTGCTGGTGGAATACATAAGAGGGCAGGCTTGCCTTTCTTGGCAAACACTCAGTTACCACCCTCCTCTGTTTATACATTGTCATCCAGGGAGGGAGCCACGGACTAGGGAAGAACTGCTAGAGGACAAAAAAGGCCTCTTCCCATTATCAGAGGGTTTAGTGAAGGAACATAATTGTGTCCAAGGAACTTTATAATTTTTAATGTAGGTTGAAACTAGGAAAAAGAATCAGCAGCAAGACTTACTGATTGATGACTTAGGCTCTGATTATGAGTGCCCTGGGGGGGGAATGCAATATTTATTGCACATAATAAAATATGACATGGGGGTTAAGTATTTTTGGGGGGCGACACACATCGCGCATTACAAGTTAAGCCCTTTAAAATGGGGCATACCATGCTAGTTTGGTTGATACATTTTTCGGTATTTACTAAGCATTTTGTCTCAATAAACATCCTGGGGAACACTGCAGTGGAGAGGACTTTATTGTACCCCGTATATACCTATTGAGATAATCCCTGCACACAGGGCTGGCTTTAGGGAACTGCCACTGGTGTCAGGCGCTAAGCTCAGGGGGTGCTGTGTTTTGAAGTTTTTTATGGATTTAGAAGCACCTGCTGCAGAATTCCTTGTGTGCCCAGCAATTTTCAGGCAACAATAACAATTTCAAGATAACTATGGTGAGTCATGTACCTGCTGAACAGAGATCAGGGTTTTGTCTAGTAGCAGTTTTGACTCATAAAGTAGCTTAGAGGATTAATAAGTCTGCTGCAGAGAACGTGTACCATGCAGATCACAGAGTTGTATTTAATGGAGATAGCTCAGTGGGTTACTGCTTTTGTCTCAGTGATCCTTTTGTAACTTGCATTTCATAAGTTACAAACTCAATATAGAGCAATGAGCTAGGACTGTTATGGTGCAAGGTATATGTAAGAAGATTATGTATTCTTCTCCAGTCTCATTATCCTAAAAAAGGGTTTGATTAGGTGGAAATAAGTTGTTATTAGTGAAGCCAACCACTGTGTTATGATATAAATCCAGAATTTGTGGTTCTCCAGACCAAGCACTCTTAACTTATAAAACATACCACTAAGGATGACTTGTGACAGTAACACTTTGTAGTCCTCATTGTCTTATGTAACATTTCCTATACATTGAATTACTAATGGATGATTCATTGCGTCTGTATAATGTGTGTGACGTAAAGTGCTCTGATACTGTACATTGGTATGAGTAGTTCTATCAAACAAACAAAATACATATGAGTAGGGGGCTATGGAGAGATGAAGGGCACAGTTGGAGGGTGGTAGTGAGGTAATCCGTGGAGAAGGAGGTCACTGGGGAGTGCCAACAAAGATTGTCGCATTGGGCACCATGAGGACTAAAGCTGGCCCTGCCTGCATAACTCAACATTCAGACCCTTGTGAAACAAGGATTAGCGCAGGGTTTGGAATTTTCCTGTTGAATTATAATCAAAGCTTAAGAAATCTACATGACGTTATACATGTAAAACAAAAAAAGAAATTTGATGGAGCACATTATCTAATATTATTAGGGAATTAATAAGCTGCACTTCAAAAGAGAAAATTATTTCCTTCATTCCAATGCTGCTGCTTGTGTCTAGGTTTGTAGGCAGGGCCTTTTTCTGAATCAGAAAAGGACTACTGTAAGTGTGACTATGACAGTTAACAACATTATCACGACCTCTAAATACTTGAGGGTATATGATAAATGCCTCATTTCCAGATTTAGGCCCTCATTACAACACTGGCGGTAGGTGATAAAGCAGCGGTAATACCGCCAACAGGCTGGCGGTTAATACTGCCAAATTATGACCATAGCGGAAACAGCTCAGACAGACAGCCACTTTAACAAGCACAACGGCGGCCAGAAGTCAATATTCCGTCCACTGTATTATGACACATCAATCCGCCACCTTTTCCGAGGCGGTACCAACGACATCAAAAGCTTGGTGGAAACACTGCACAGAAGGGAAACGACTCACCTGTTGAAACACTGGGAAGAACCACGCCGCCCTGAGCTGCATATCTTCACAATGCTCTTCTACGTCCTGCTCAAGCACAAACATCAACGCCAGCGATGACGACCACAGTGAGTAGTGCTGCCTAGCGCACAGGGGAGGGAGGGAGGAAAACGAGAGTGACACACAGACGCAACACCCCCACGCCCCCACCCCCACCCCAACACGAAACACACAAGCAGATGCAGTAACAGAACATATTTGCCCCATACCCCTCAGGAATAATGCAAGGATAACAGCAATATATCAAAGTGAGTATATTAAGATAAATATAGTAGAAATACGTGCATCCAAATCCAAAACTATATACCTTTTTACAAATGAAGGGACACTGCCCAGTCCTCAATGTTCGTGGGCCACTGGGCCACAATACAAAGTCCAACAACCCACTTGTCTCCTGCAACAACATGGAGAGAACACTGAAGGGGCATCAGTTCAAAAATAGGCAGGCACCTCAGGGGGACGGGGAATGGGGGGGGCACCTCAGCTGGAAGATGGAACAAATCCACCGGTCCCAGAGGGGGCAACGTGCCCTGTGTTTAGTCCTGGGGAGTGCAAAGCCACAGTCTCTCAAGTGGGTGACTTGCCTACATGCTATGGAGGGGTCAACATGCCCTGTGCTTGCTCCTGAGGAGCACAAGGACACAGTCTCTTAAGTGGGTGACTTGCCCACTGGCCCTGGAAGGGGCAAAATTCCCTGTACTTGGTCCTGGGGAGTGCAAGGCCACAGTCTCTCAAGTGGGTGACTTGCCCACATGCTCTGGAGGGGGCAACATGCCCTGTGCTTGGTCCTGGGGAGTGCAAGGCCACAGGTTCTCAAGTGGGTGACTTGCCCACATGCTCTGGAGGGGGCAACATGCCCTGTGCTCTTGATCCTGGGGAAGATGGGGTTGGTGGGTGGCTTACCCACTTGTTCTGGAGGGGGCACCGCGCCCTGTGATCTTCATCCTGGGGAGGATGGGGTGAGTGGTGGATGGCTTCTCCACTTGTTCTGGAGGGAGCATCGTGCCCTGTGATCTTCATCCTGGGGAGGATGGGGTGAGTGGATGGCTTCTCCACTGGTTATGGGGGGGCAGCGTGCCCTCTGATCTTCATCCTGGGGAGGATGGGTGAGTAGATGGCTTCTCCACTGGTTCTGGAAGGGGCATCGTGCCCTGTGAATTTTATCCTGGGGAGGATGGGGTCAGTGGATGGCATCTCCACTGGTTCTAGATGGGGCATTGTGCCCTGTGATCTTCCTGGGGAGGATGGGGTGAGTGGATGGCTCCTCCACTGGTTCTGGAGGACGCATTGTGCCCTGTGATTATCATCCTGGGGAGGATGGGGTGAGGGAATGGCATCTCCACTGGTTCTGGAGGGGGCATTGTGCCCTGTGATGCCGGTCTTGGGGAGTGCAAGGTCAAAGTCTCAGAGCTGGGTGTCATACCCACAGGATTTGGATACAGGACTACACACTGTCCGCCGGCGGTGACGGCTGCTCAGTGGTGGCAGTGGTGGTGGTGGTGCTGCTGCTGCTACTGGAAGTGGTGGGGGGAGGCACCAGCCCATTTCCCGCAGCCTCAGACGGCTAACCACTGGTGCTGCTGCTGCTGCTGGTGGTGCTGGTGGTGCTGGTGGCGGTGCTGCTGGTAGAGCTGGTGGTGGCCGGTGGCTCCAGCCCATCCCCTGCAGCCTCGGCTGGCTGCCCACTGGTTCTGCTGCTACTGGTGGTGGTGATGGTGGCAGTGCTGCTGGTGGTGAGGGGCGGCTCCAGCCCATCCCCTGCAGCCTCGGATGGCTGCACCACCATGGTTGGTGGTGTGGGCTCCAACTGAGTCCCAGCACCAGGCCCCTTGTGCTTTCTACCTGCTGGTGCAGGCCCCTTGCCCTTCCTGGCAGCAGCTGGGGATTCCTCTTTGTCCTTCCTGGCAGCAGCTGGGGATTCCTCCTTGCCCTTCCTGGCAGCAGCTGGGGATTCCTCTTTGTCCTTCCTTAAAAGAACTGGGGGTGGCACCTTTCCCTTCCTTTCAGCAGCTGGGGGTGGCATCTTTCCCTTCCTTTCAGCAGCTGGGGGTGGCATCTTTCCCTTCTTGGCAGCACTTGGGGCAGGCACCCTTTCCGTGTGGCTGCCTGGTGCCCGGGATCCTTTACCACCAGGAGTTGCTGCGAACACTACTGGGCCCATGGACTGGGTGGCTGAGTTGCTTGCCTGGGTTTTACACACCCTGGCCAGGCATGAAGGAAGGGGGGGAGGGGGCGGGGAAGAGGTCAACCGTGGAGAAGAAAAGCTGCTTAGGAACACTGGGGCGGGAAGAGGGAGAAGGTTTGGGAGTGTAGGAAGAGGGAGTGGTTGTAGGAGGTGTTGGTCTGCTGTGTTTGGGTGCAGGTGCATGGGCTGGATGCTGTTATGAGGTGGATGGCTGTTGGGTGTCTGAGTGCTTGCGTTTGTGTACCTTGGGAGGAGGTGGCACAGACACAGTGGGAGAGGACACAGGGGACGAGTGCATGGCTGTTGGGGTGGTGTCTCCAGGAGAGGTGTGTGTTCTGCTAGGTGTGATGGTGATAGTGGATGATGGTGTAGTGCATGCAGGTGTGAGTGTAGACGTAACTGGGAGGGAGGTGGAGGAGGAGGAGGGGGACACAGTGGAGGCAGTGGATGTTGGTATGTCTGCATCTGGATGGTATTTGTGTGAGTGCCTGTGGGGTGATGTGTGGTGCTTGTGTTTGCCATGTCCACTCTTGTGTGTTGTCCTGTGTGCATGTTCGTCTGTCTGTGTGCTTGAGATAGGTTGGGGTTGAGAGGAATAGGATTGGGCAGAGGAAGTTGGATGGTGGAAACAGGGACAATGGCTGCCATCAGAGAGGAGGCCAAAGCCTGGATTGATCTCTGTTGGGCCATCAAGCCAGCGTGAATGCCCTCCAGAAATGCATTGGTCTGTTGCATTTGGGCTGCCAGCCCCCAGATGGCATTCACAACGGTTGACTGCCCAACAGAGATGGATTGCAGGAGGTCAATAGCCTCCTCACTCAGGCAGCAGGGCTCACTGGGGCAGGGCCTGAGGTGCCTGGGGCGAAGGAGATGCCCACCCTCCTGGGTGAGCAGGCACGGACAACTCACTGAGGGGCTGCTGGGAGAGTGGTGCTGGTACAGAGGTGTCCGCCACCAACAGGGAGCTTCCATCGGAGGAGTTATCTGTGTCCGAACTTTCCCCTCCAGTCTCTGCCGTGGTGCTCACCCTCCATCCCACTGGTGTCCTCATTGTCAGTGGACTCTGCCTCCTGGGTCCCATGGGATGCAGCTCCCTCCATCCCAGTGCCACTGCTCCTCCACCAGACGATGCTAATGCACATAAGGACAGGGTGACAAAACAAAAAGGGGGCGATAGACAAAGGATACACTTGGTCAATTGCTGCACCGCCCCCACTGTTGGCATACACAACACACTCACATACAGGGAACAGCCCTATGCAGTAGGCAATGCACTACCAGTAGCAATGCTAGTCACCAGGGCATGGAGAGGGACACATACCGCCAACTGCAGCATATCTGGGACCCACATAGCCCTGCCCAGTAGTGGATGCCTACTGACTAGGTTGAAGGAAATTCACATCAAAACCCTGCCCAACATGGAACCTACTCTGCAATGTCAGGCCTGGCCTAGGAGCACCAGCAGGCACACATCCCCCACCTGGATACCACCCCACCAGGTGTAAGTAGTGATGATGGGCACTGTATTCACCCCCTTATGGCTGCTGTGATGCCCCCAAGCGCCCATCCAGCTCTGAATAGGCCACCGCCAGTATGCGGGACATCAGGGGGGGTCAGGGTTCAATGGGCACCCCTTCCTTGTTGGGAGGCCATCCCCAGCTGGGCCTTCGCCATCTTCCGTGCCCAGCGTCTCAGGTCCTCCCACCGCTTCCGACAGTGGGTGCTCCGCCTGCCGTAGACCCCCAGGGTCCGCACATCCTTGGCGATGGCATGCCATATACCCTTCTTTTGATGGGCGCTGACCTACAGAGGAAATATACACAGGGAAAGGTATTAGTTAGACCGTCCTGCCTGTTACACTCATGGCCCACCATACCCCTTCCCATTCCCCTTACGCACAGACAAGGTCCAGCATAAGCATAAATGCTGCACGCTGCCCCGGGCACATCTACCAACCCCCCCAACATGAGGCCTTCACACACATCACTCCATGCATTCATGCCACATGCATCCTGCTCACAATGTACTCACCTGTTGGTCTGGAGGCCAATACAGCAGTCCATACTGGGGTAGGACCCCATCCACCAGTCTCTCCAACTCCGCCGAGATGAAGGCAGGGGTCCTTTCTCCAGTTACACGAGCCATGGTAGGTTTTAGACACAGGTCACAGCAGCACATGCAGTGTAGGTCCTCTCCTTTCTTTTGCAGGTCAGGTAGCAAGAGAGTGTACAGATAGAAAATGGCGGTGACGTCCGCGGCGGTGCATACCATCACTGCCGGCGTACATCACCATTGGCTACTGTACCCCATAGGGCCCAATGATAACCAATGAGAAGTTGCACAGCGGTTACCGACCGCCTCCCGCAATGGCGCACAACGTCAGCGGAATTACCTCACTACCACCTGTCCCTCCATACAGGACAGGCGGATGCCATTTCATGGGAGGGCAGGCCATGGATCCTAAATGCGTCACCGTTCACAATTGTCCATTCAGGACATATGCCACTAATAAATTATAAAAATCACATCATGCATTGAACTGTAGTGGTTACAATGTACAGATAATGACTGGCTCCTCACTCTTTTACCTCATAGATTGCAAAAGCTGCAGATGAATAAAAGATGGAGACATCCCTCGTGTACAGACCCCTGGTGGACTTGGCAACAATGGAGGACAGGCACATTATCCTCACCTAGAGACTTGACAGGGCCACAATCACAGAACTGTGTGCCTAATTGGAGCCTGACCTGATACCTGCTATCCGTCACCCCCTCTTATGCAAGTCCTATCTGTGCTCCATTTCTTGGCAACTGGTTCTTTCCAAGTGACAGTGTGTTTGGGAGCAGGAATGTCACTGCCAATGTTTTCAATCGTGCTGACAAGAGTTATTGGGGCTATTGATGGAACACATATAGCATTTGTCTCCTAACGGCGAAATGAACAAGTCTTCAGAAATCGAAAAGGTTTTCACTCGATGAATGTGCAGATGGTGTGTTTGGCAGACCAGTATATCTCCCATGTCAATGCTAAGTATCCTGGGTCGGTGCATGATGCTTTTATCCTGAGGAATAGCAGCATCCCAAATGTGATGGGCCAACTCTAGAGGCACAGGGTGTGGCTAATAGGTGAACCCTTGTCCCACCCAGTGGGTGTTGGTGTATGGGTATGGTGTGGGCCATAAGGATTGGTGTGTGGCTAACAGTTGTCCCTCGATATCTGCAGGTGACTCTGGTTACTCCAACCTCTCATGGCTACTGACCCCTGTGAGGAATGCCAGGACAAGGGCAGAGGAACGTTACAATGAGAATCTAAAATGGGGGTGGATAAGAGTGATATGGCGCTCCTGCCTCTAAAAATTTAATAACACTAATATTATAGTGCACGGTGCCAAATACTGGGGTTGCACCCTCCAATCTCCCCTAAAGAGGTAACCCAAACTTACCTATAATAAGATACACAGTATTAGCACACATGCAATAATATATATAAATTCAATAGTGATAAGTAAGTTCACATGCTGATTATTTGCATATAATTATCCACATCCCAAAAGAAACAACAAATTACAGTTTGACCAAATTAGCATGCTCCAAAAAGGATTTAATCAAACCATTACATACAATATAGTTCATAAAATTATTATCACTTAATCCAGTTATAGAATAAGTATAATCCAATTCACAAATTCTTCACAAAAAAATGTTCATTTCATTATCCTGCTGTCACAATTGCATTAATTAGATCCCAAAAGTTCATTAAATTCCAAAAATAAATATAATCCAATTAAGAATTATTCCATTCCATCGTCCCGCTGTCACAGTTGCATCAATTTAAATCCCAAAAGTTCTTCAAATTTCAAATTAGGTATAATCCAATATAATATGGTTCATGTGTGAATATCCATCCTATCGTCACGCTGTCCCTGCTGTCAACACGTGTTTCATCCTGGGAGTGCCCACGGATTTCTTCAGGACCTCCTACAACAATATTATGTGTGTAATCAAGTAATATACTTAGTCATAATAAAATATTTATATTTGCATCTAAATAGGTGTACTGTGAGAACCCAATTATTACCAGTTAAATTTCATCACCCCCAAGTTGTGTGTTCTTAATATTTATCATAAAAATAGGTGACCCTACTATTATCTATGACTAAAGCAAACCCTGTGATCAAGCAAGTCATTTAGTGCTATTTATAACGTGACCCTTAACCTCATACTATTTAATAATTAGTTCATGCCATAGTCGTACCTTTCGCTAATTATTCCACTATTGAAATTGATGATTTGTCCCTTGTCATTTGTCCAATACTCCACGATCCTTTGGTAAGAGAGAGCATAATTTAAAGTATATGCTTCTAATATTCACTCACTGAAATATCACAAGAGATCTAAGGTTGGGTTCTAACACACTGCTTACCGCTATTTTATATATTATTGATATTCTCTTCGTCGCGCGAGTACGCCGCTCCGACGGCTTGCAGTATCTAGCAGCGTGGCGCCTCAGCTGCCCGCGTTAAATACAACAATACAATGTAGAAATAGAAAACGGACAACAACTCAGAAGCGTCCATGTATTCCAAATGATAGAAATAGATGAAAGACTCCCGTATCAGCGAATCATCAATATTTGTACAAGTAAATATCGGGGCTCACTGTAGCTCCCAGAATTATGAGCTATCATCTGAATTATCAAGTGGTATATTGGAAACATCCTAAAACTAACTATACTAGTAATATGTATTAATAAAACTTAAACTCCCTATAGACCCCCGATTTCATAGTGTCATTATCACTATGTTGAATAGGTAACCCCCTATAATCAGTATCACATTAATCATATTATAATGTGCCAATAAATAGAATTGAACCTAAATAATTATTAAGCATTAAATTATTATGTAGTAGGGTATAGCCCTACCTTACCTAATATATAATATTATACAGTTACTACTTAATTATCTCCCAAGAAGTACTCCATTTCATGATTGGTATTTAAACCCTGCTCTACAGCTCTGAACTTCAAAATCCAATAAGACTCCTTTCTCCTCAAGGCTAATTCCCTATTCCCACCACGTGGATTAACTGCACAATGGTCAAAACCAAAAAATTTAAACTTTTTGTATTTGGTTTGTGCTTGTCAATACTTATCACTATTGAATTTATATATATTATTGCATGTGTGCTAATACTGTGTATCTTATTATAGGTAACTTTGGGTTACCTCTTTAGGGGAGATTGGAGGGTGCAACCCCAGTATTTGGCACCGTGCACTATAATATTAGTGTTATTAAATTTTTAGAGGCAGGAGCGCCATATCACTCTTATCCACCCCCATTTTAGATTCTCATTGTAACGTTCCTCTGCCCTTGTCCTGGCATTCCTCACAGGGGTCAGTAGCCATGAGAGGTTGGAGTAACCTTGTCAAGCACAAACCAAATACAAAAAGTTTAAAGTTTTTGGTTTTGACCATTGTGCAGTTAATCCACGTGGTGGGAATAGGGAATTAGCCTTGAGGAGAAAGGAGTCTTATTGGATTTTGATGTTCAGAGCTGTAGAGCAGGGTTTAAATACCGATCATGAAATGGAGTACTTCTTAGGAGATAATTAAGTAGTAACTGTATAATATTATATATTAGGTAAGGTAGGGCTATACCCTACTACATAATAATTTAATGCTTAATAATTATTTAGGTTCAATTCTATTTATTGGCACATTATAATATGATTAATGTGATACTGATTATAGGGGGTTACCTATTCAACATAGTGATAATGACACTATGAAATCGGGGGTCTATAGGGAGTTTAAGTTTTATTAATACATATTACTAGTATAGTTAGTTTTAGGATGTTTCCAATATACCACTTGATAATTCAGATGATAGCTCATAATTTTGGGAGCTACAGTGAGCCCCGATATTTACTTGTACAAATATTGATGATTCGCTGATACGGGAGTCTTTCATCTATTTCTATCATTTGGAATACATGGACGCTTCTGAGTTGTTGTCCGTTTTCTATTTCTACATCTTATTGTTGTATTTAACGCGGGCAGCTGAGGCGCCGCGCTGCTAGATACTGCAAGCCGTCGGAGCGGCGTACTCGCGCGACGAAGAGAATATCAATAATATATAAAATAGCGGTAAGCAGTGTGTTAGAACCCAACCTTAGATCTCTTGTGATATTTCAGTGAGTGAATATTAGAAGCATATACTTTAAATTATGCTCTCTCTTACCAAAGGATCGTGGAGTATTGGACAAATGACAAGGGACAAATCATCAATTTCAATAGTGGAATAATTAGCGAAAGGTACGACTATGGTATGAACTAATTATTAAATAGTATGAGGTTAAGGGTCACGTTATAAATAGCACTAAATGACTTGCTTGATCACAGGGTTTGCTTTAGTCATAGATAATAGTAGGGTCACCTATTTTTATGATAAATATTAAGAACACACAACTTGGGGGTGATGAAATTTAACTGGTAATAATTGGGTTCTCACAGTACACCTATTTAGATGCAAATATAAATATTTTATTATGACTAAGTATATTACTTGATTACACACATAATATTGTTGTAGGAGGTCCTGAAGAAATCCGTGGGCACTCCCAGGATGAAACACGTGTTGACAGCAGGGACAGCGTGACGATAGGATGGATATTCACACATGAACCATATTATATTGGATTATACCTAATTTGAAATTTGAAGAACTTTTGGGATTTAAATTGATGCAACTGTGACAGCGGGACGATGGAATGGAATAATTCTTAATTGGATTATATTTATCTTTGGAATTTAATGAACTTTTGGGATCTAATTAATGCAATTGTGACAGCAGGATAATGAAATGAACATTTTTTGTGAAGAATTTGTGAATTGGATTATACTTATTCTATAACTGGATTAAGTGATAATAATTTTATGAACTATATTGTATATAATGGTTTGATGAAATCCTTTTTGGAGCATGCTAATTTGGTCAAACTGTAATTTGTTGTTTCTTTTGGGATGTGGATAATTATATGCAAATAATCAGCATGTGAACTTACTTATCACTATTGAATTTATATATATTATTGCATGTGTGCTAATACGTTACAATGAGGCACATGGGCGAACAAGAAGGATAATTGAATGTACATTTGGCCTCCTGAAGGCGAGGGTTTGGTGCCTCCATCTAACAGGTTGATCCCTGTCCTGCTCACCCAAAGAAAGTCTGCAAGATCATCGTGGCATGCTGTATGTTGCATAACCTTGTCTTGAGATGCCATGTGCCTTTTCTGCAGGAGGAGGAGGCTGGAGATGGCCATGTGGCAGCAGTTCACCCTGTGGACAGTGAAGATGAGGAGGCAGAGTATGAGGATGAGGACAACAGAGCTACAGTGATACGTCAATACTTCCAATGACACACAGGCAAGACAGTGTAGCTTCACATTTCATTGACAGTTTAATGTTTGACATTGTCACTGGCAGGCTGTGACTTCCTACTTCTATGACCGGTCACTGTACCCTTTGGCATCACTATTTGCAGATATTAGTGCCCCACTATCACTCCTGGTGTGTTCACTGCAGCCAACTACAGGTCTTTACTATGTATACATACTGTACAGTGCAACGAATACATGCTTAAATCATTTGACATACTCCATACTTGTGTTTATTGCAGTGCTCTGAAGAAAAGTGGGAAGTTCAATGGGCTGGGTTGATGATGGAGGAAAGTCCAGGGTAGAGTCCAGTCTATTTGTAGCACAGGTGCATTGTCCAAAGGGGCATGGGAAGGGGAGCAATGGCAGTTCAAGGTGGACAGGGTGACAGCGTGGGACACAAGGGTGACAATCAGGAGAGTCTTATTTCCTGGCGGGGGTCTTGGCAATAGCCTCTGGCTTCTGCCTGGATCTCAGGGAACGTTTGTGGCTTGGTTCTCCTTCTGCAGGGGGAGGGGTGCTGGTGGCTTGTTGGTCCTGTGGCAGGGCCTCCTGTCCACTAGTGGAGGAGGAGGGCTGTGGCAGTGTGACACTGCCTCTCTCATAATGTTGGCATGTCTGCCAGCACCCATGCAATGGTGACCAGGGTGGTGTTAATGGACTTCAAGTCCTCCCTGATCCCCAGGTACTGTCCCTCCTGCAGTCGCATATTCTTCTGCAACATGATCTGGTCCAGCGGATCCTGGGAATGTTGGTATGCTCCCAGAGTCTCAATAAGTGCCTCCTGGAGGGTCGGTTCCATGGGCCTGTCCTCCCCCTGTCACACAGCAGTCCTCCCAGCTTCCCTGATGTCCTGTGCCTCTGTCCCCTGAACCCTGTGGCCACTGCCACTGACCCCACGTCCCTGATTGTCCTGGGTTTGTGCGGTGCCCTGGGGTCCCTGTAGAGGTGGACACACTGCTGATTGATGTGTATAAGCCCACTAGGTGGGTGCTGTGGTGGTGTTCCCTGAGGGGGAGGCTCTGTGGTGGTGTGTGACTGGGCTTGGGTAAACGACTGTCCAGAGGTCCCTGATGGGCCAGGTTGGTCATCCAGATCCAGGCAAGCAGAGGTGCTGTCATCACTGTGTGCCTCTTCTGTGGGGGGACTGGATGTTGCTGGCACCTCTTCTCTGGTGACATTGGCAGGGATACCTGTGGTGATGTAAATGCAGTGTTACTTTTTCTGTGTGTGACATATTGTGCATGGGTGGGTTGTCATCTATGGTTGTTATTGCCCTGGCAGCTTTGCCTTGTGTGAGTTGTTATTTGGTGGGCTAGCTGTTTCCCTCTGGTGTGTGTGCTTTAGTGATAGGTGTCCATGCAGGTTTGTGAGTGGTGTCCATGCATTGATGGTGCATGCAGGGCTTGGGATTGGGATGGGTGAAATGTGATGGGGTATGTGGGAGGTGGTGGAGTGATGGGAGTGAGGGTGGGGGTATGTGATAGCATGCAGGTTGGGGGGTGATAGAAATAGTTGAGAGTTGACTTACCAGAGTCCAGTCCTCCTCGTAGTCCTGCCAGGCCCTAAGGATGCATGATTGCCAAGACTTGCTCCTCCCATGTTGTTAGTTGTGGGGGAGGAAGTGGGGATTCACCGTCAGTCCTCTGTACAGGTAGTTGGTGTCTTGTTGCCACGGAATGCACCTTCCCCCGTAGGTCATTCCACCTCTTTCTGATGTCATCCCTTGTTCTGGGGTACTGTCCCACGGTGTTGACCCTGTCCATGGTCCTCCAACATAGCTCCATCTTCCTAGCAATACATATCTGCTGCACCTGTGCTCCAAATAGCTATGGCTGTACCCGGATGACCCTCAGCTCCTCCTCAGAGAATCTGGGGTGTCGTTGTGGTGCCATAGGTGTTGTGTGAGTAGTGTGGGTCAGGGTCTGTAGGGTGATGTGTTGGGGTGTGTGTTGTGAGGTGCGTGGGTGGTGTATAGGTGATGGTGGTATGTGGCTCTGGATGTGTGTGTGATCTTGCTGTCTCTTTCTGTTGGCAATGGTCTGTATTCCTAAAGGGTTGTGTTTTATAGTGGTGTGGGTGTGTGGGTGTGGTGTGTCTATATGTGTCAGGTGTGTGTAGTTTGAATTGTCCAATGTGGTGTTGTTTTCCTGTGTATTTTAAGCGCAGCAGTATGTACCGCCAATGGTTTCCCGTCGTTGAATGTCGCCCATGGTGATTCGTGGGTCATAATGTGATGGACATTGTTCTGTTGTCTTAATGGTGTGGGTTTTGATACTGCCAGTTTATCACTGACCTTTGGTGTGGCGGAGTTGTGTCTGTGGCTGTATAGTGACGGATTGGTATGTGTGTGTCATAATATGGTAAGCGGATATCCGCAGCGGCGGCGGTATGTTGGCAGCAGTCAGCATGGCGGTAAGTGGGATTTACTGCCAATGTCATAATGAGGGCCTTATTCTTTAAGAGCAGAGACAATATTTAAGCGAATATTCTCTTCTTGATCAATGGGTGCATAATACCTGGACTTGAGAAATGCGTTTGTTACACTTTAATCTGAGATTTTTTACCTGCCGTCAACTTTGTACACTAGTTCGACATTGAATGTAAATTAATCACTACAATTAATTAAAGGAGTTATCATTGAGCCAAAAGTGGAACCCCTTTTCCGAAAATAGTAGGCGCACATTTCTGGAGTTCTCTTCAATAAATTTTCTTTTAAATGCCCCAACATTTTGAATCATTATTTACAAAGTGATTTACTTGGTGATGGCTGGTACTCCTTGGAATAGTCACTTGTCAGGTGATTTTACAAAGGAATAAAAGCACAAGTAGATTTTATGTGATGCAAACTTTCATGAACAACCATGGGAAGATGCACAAAACCATTAGAAAAAGTAACAATTCTTCTCACCATACATTTACGTATATGATTGAGTAATTTTGTGACTTCTTGGGGATTACTGCATTGAATCGTTTTCATTATTTCTGCACCAGAAAATGCATCCATTCCTGTGGTCTAATTTGCACTCCAATGCCAGTCTGCCTCATTTGGTGTCATTTGGTAGAACAGGTTTGAAAAAACATTTAGAATGTTCAGAAAAGGCCAAAACCTCACATGTGTAGCATGTTTACTTCTTAATCTCTCGCACCCTGCACCACTTCTGGCAACTCGCATGTTCCCACCTCTAAACCTAATTTTTAGTGCTGAGGCAAAACTGCCACATTAGTGGATTTTCTACGGTACTGATTTCTATTTACCGGCATAAATGTTCATAGAATCTGATTCTACGAATCAGCATTTAGGGGCATATTTATACTTTTTTATGCAAAACTGCACTAACACGGTTTTGCACCAAAACGTTTAGCACCGGCTTGCCCCATTCCTGAGTGGCATCCGGGTGCAAGCTGGATCAAATGGTGGGCTAGCGTAAAAAAACAAAGACGTTTGCTGTGTGGGGGTGGCGGTATGGGGGAAGGGGGATTTATACAAAAAAATTATGTTAGGCTGGTTAGAGGCAAAAAATGCCACTAACCAGCCTAGAGTACTTTTCTGATGCAAAACCATACCTACCACATGACTCCTGTCTTAGAAGAGACAGGAGTCATGCCCAGCACCCCAGTGGCCAGTACAGGGGACCAGTGTCCCCTGGCCATGGCCATTGCACTCGGTGCCCCCGATGACACTTTAATTAAAAAATATATATATGCTTACCTATACTTCACCTACTTACCTGGGATGGGGGTCCCCCATCCTGCAGTGTCCGTCTGGTGTAGGTGGGGGTGTTCCTGGGGCCTGAGGAGGGCACTTGTGGACCCATTCCAATGGTGTTTAACCATGGAAATGGGTCCACAGGTCCCCTAACGCCTGGTCTGACCCAGGCTTTAAATAATGCTGCTAAGCAAGCTTTGCACCATTATTTAGCCCCTCCTCCCACCCGTGCATCATTTTTGCATGGGGGATAAATATGGGGCTATGGGTTTAGCACCATTTTTTTAGATGGGAATGCCTACCTTGCATCTCATTGATGCAAGGTAATTTCACGCATCGAAAAAAGGGTGCAAACTCCAATATTTTGACGTTAGACAGGTCTAACGTCAAAATATAAATATGGAGTTGGTTTTGTGCCAAATTTGTGTAAAAAAATTACACAAATTCGGCGCAAATGGAGTATAAATACGCCCCTTAGAATGTATACCAGATTACATTTTCTGCACACATAAATTGACGTTTAATTTGCAAAAATATGGTGAAGGGGACTTCTGTTTTCAGCTAATCTGCTGTATCGCTTCGAGCGATTAGAGAAAAATCTAATGGGCATTTAAGTACAGCACACATTTGAGCTGAAAGAGTCTTGAGGAGGCACTGCATCTTGGCATTTGATGTATTGATGCGCACTCAACCAGACAAAACAGAGACAGCGGACATTTTAAACTCAATAAAGAAATCAAAGGCTTGGAAAAAATCACACGCGCACAACAACTTAGAATGCAATCCATGCCAAACATGAAATATGTTTCCAAAATCTAAAGCAGAACACATGTTTTTTCCCACACAAAATGAGCCTTTTGGGCTTTGGATTGCAAAGTACTAAACTAAAGGCCTCATTTAACCCCTTTGCTGCCAAGCCTTTTCCCCCTCAGGTGCTAGGCCTTTTTTTTTTGCTATTTGGGGCAGTTTGCGCTTAGTCCCTCATAACTTTTTGTCCACATAAGCTGCCCACGCCAAATTTGCGTCCTTTTTTTCCAACATCCTAGAGATTCTAGAGGTGCCCATAGTTTGTGGGTTACCCTGCAGGAAACCAAGGAATATGTCAAAATACAGTGGGAAAAAAGGGCTGCAGAAGAAAGCTTGTGGTTTTTCCCTGAAGGTGGCACCAACAAAGCGTTTGCGGTGCTAAAATCACTATTTTCCCAGCTTTGAGGAACAGGCAGACTTGAATCAGAAAACCAAATTTTTCAACACAATTTTGGCATTTTACTGGGACATACCCCATTTTTACTATTTTTTGTGCTTTTAGCCTCATTCCAGTAAGTGACAGAAATGGGTTTGAAACCAATTCTGGAACAGGACAGCTGAACATTTCTGAAAAGTAGACCAAAGTCTGAATTCAGTAATGGGTCATTTGTGTAGATCCTACAAGATTTTCCTACAGAAAATAACACCTGAAATAAAAACAATATTGAAATTGACGTGAAAAAAACAGCCATTTTCCCCACGTTTTACTCTGTAACTTTTTCCTGTGATGTCGGACTTTTTAAAGCAATATATTGTTACGTCTGCTGGACTCTTCTGGTTTTGGGGATATATATGGCTTGTAGGTTGATTTAGAAACCTAGGTACCTAGAGCCAATAAATGAGTTGCATCTAGCAATGGGTTTTCACTCTATACCAGGTATACAGCAATTCATTTGGTGAAATATAAAGAATGAAAAATAGGTATCAAGAAAACCTTTGTATTTCCAAAATGGGCACAAGATATGGTGTTGAGGAGCAGTGGTTATTTACACATCTCTGAATTCTGGGGTCCCCATACTAGCATGCGAATTACAGGGCATTTCTGAAACAGATGTCTTTTTTACACACTGTCTTACATTTAGAGGGAAAAAGGTAGAGAACGACACGGGACAGTACCACTTGTTCTGCTATTCTGTGTTCCCACAAGTCTCCCGATAAAAATGGTACCTCACTTGCGTGGTTAAGCCTAATGCCCACGACAGGAAACGCAACATGGACACATCACATTTTTACATTGAAAACTGACATGTTTTTTGGAAAGTGCCTCGCTGTGGATTTTGATCTCTAGCTCAGTCGGCACCTAGGAAAACCTATCAAACCTGTGCATTTTTTAGAACAAGACACCTAGGGAAATCCAGGATGAGTTGGCTTGTGGGGCTCTCACTGGGTTCTGTTACCCAGAATCCTTTGCAAACCTCAAAATTTGTCAAAAAACACTTTTTCCTTACATTTTCGTGACAGAAAGTTCTGGAATCTAAGAAGAGCAACAAATTTCTTTCCACCCAGCATCCCCCCATGTCTCCCGATAAAAATGGTACCCCACTTGTGTGGGTAGGCCTAGTGCCCGCGAGAGGAAATGCCCCAAAACACTATCTGAACACATCAAAATGATCAAATGCAAAACTACCTGTTTTTGCGGGGGTGGAAGGCATCCGCGTTTTTGTTCCTGGGCTCAGCAGCCATACAGGGAAACCTACCAAACTCAGACATTTCTGAAAACTAGACACCCAAGGGAGTCCAGGGAGGTGTGACTTGCGTGGATCCACCAGTGTTTTCTTACCCAGAATCCTCAGTAAAACATTTTTCCACATTTCTGTGTGGGATTAGTGCACCGGGACAAATTTCCTACCACTCAATGTTCCTCTCAGTCTCCCGGTAAAAATGATACCTCACTTGTGTAGGTGGGCCAAGTGCCTGTTACAGGGAAGAGCCAAAAACATGTTGCAATTAAGGGGAACCAAAGCTGGTCCAATAGGGCAGTTTGAAAAAAAAACATTTTTAGGCTGACAAGTTGGGCAGAATTTATATCGGTATCGATGCGACAATGCTGGGTTGTAGGAATTTTGTGTATTCCTGCAGATTCCGAAAGGTTCCATCACAAAAATGTGGGGAAAATGTGTTATTTCCAGCAAAATTGGAGGTTTGCAGGGCATTGTGGGTAAGAAAATGGTGCGGGATGAATGTGAAGCACACCATCCTGGACTCACCCAGATGTTTAGTTTTCAGAGGTGTCTAGGTCTTGTGGATTTTTCTACATGGCAGCATCCCAAAGTCCAAAAAGTGCAGCCCTCACTATTCCAAGTGGGACAATTTTGAGAGTTAGACAAGCTCTCATAGCCCAATTGTAAAACCAAAACCCAAAATAATCCTGTTGCTTGCCGTGGGATAAAATGTTTTAGAGTGTGGGGAAGAGCTGGAAGACTGTTACCCCAGTCAGTTGGGGTAGGGGTATAACCATGCCCATACTGGTTGGTAGCCACCACCCCAATATATATATATTTTTTTAATTCCTTGGCATCTAGTAGGCTTTCTGCCCCCCCCAGGGAGTGGATGGGGGTAATTGTCCCATCTACCCACTGGTAGGCAGTAAAACTTTGCCCCCATTTATTTGGGGTGGGGGTATGGCCATTCCCCCACCCTCTTTTTTTTAAAACAAATCTTCCCTGGTCTCTGGTAGGCTTTCTGTTCCCTTTGAGGGCAGATGGGCCTTCCAAAAATAGGCTGATCTGCCCCCAAGGGTTCAGATATGGCCATCAGTAATGTGCCCCCATCGGGAGCTACCCTTGCGCAAGGGGCTGCCCCCCCAAAACTAGACACACACATACACACACATCAATCCTTTGTGCCTAAGTGGTTTCTGCCCCCGCCCAGGGGCAGATTGGCCTAATAGAAATAGGCTGATTGCCCCCAAGAGGGGCAGAAATGGCCCAAAATAAATTTGTCCTCCCACGGGTGCGACCCTTGCCTAAGGGGTCGTTCCCCTTGCGTGAAATTGTTGGAAAAAAAAAAAAAACCCTGGTGCCTAGTGGTGTCGGACCCATTGGGCCTAATAAAAATAGGCCGATCTGCCCACCAAGGGGGCAAAAATGGTCTAAAATAAATTTACCACCAGGGGAATGACCCTTGTCTAAGAGGTCACTCCCCTTGCATGAAACTGACACAAAAAAAATACAAATCCCTGGTGTCTAGTGGTTTCTGCCCCCCACTTGTGGGCAGATCGGCCTAATTAGAAAAAGCCAATCTGCCCCCGGGGGGCAGAAAAGGCCTAAAAATAAATTGTCCCGCTGGGGAGTGGCCTGGCCCTAGGGGCTGCTCCCCTCATTCAATGATACAAAATAAAAAATTAAAAAATCCCTGGAGTATAGTGGGCATTTCTGCTGCCCGATCGGATTGCGAACGGGCAGCAGAAATGCTGAGAGAGAAATGAAAGGAGAGGATAGGCCTTTCCTCTTCTTTCATGCCTCTCTCGCTAAAGCATTTCTCTTCCAATCCGTGCTGAAGGGGGCAGCCTCTGATGAGGTCAGTGCACAATTGCGTGCTGATGTCATCAGACACCACAGAGGGGTCAGGAGGGGCAGAGATGGAAGGGGAAGCGATTCCCCTTCCATCCCTGTCCAGGGGAGTGTGGTGCCAGGCTCTCGGGGAGCGCTAGCCCATAGCAGGATGAGGTGGTTATGTCCCTAGTGCCTGAGTGCCACAGCAGCGGACGGAACCACCTCGTCCCGGGCACCCGAGGGGTTAAGGAAAGTGGTGCTGCACCTTTGCGCCCCCTACCGCCATCATGTGTGCGCCGTATTTTAAAATGCAGCGCACCATGGTGCAGGATAGGGGGGCAATAGCCTCAGAATTCCTGGCGATATTGATGTACTCTGGAGGGGTAGCGCCAAAATCTTGGCGCTACTCCTGCAGAGTACATAGGGTCCCATTGTATTCAATGGGATGCCCCCTTTTAACGCGTGTTCTGAGCAGGCATTGAAAGTGCTGAAAAAAATGGCACAAGGACATTTCTTAGATTTCCTTGCACTATTTTTTTGTCCCCCTAACGGGGAAACGCCCCCCTTGCATACATTATGTCTGGGGCAGGTACAATGTGGCAGAAGGGTTTACAAAGTGGCTCAATGCATTCATTCTGCCACTTTGTAAATATGGCTTTGTAAAAAGCCACTTTAACTGCACCTTAACATCAAGGTGTCGCTAGGGCCTCTTAAATTAGGCCCTAAATATATAGATCAAATGCCCACTCAAAGTCACAGAACTATAAGAAAGGCACAAACAAATTAATGCAGTCTGGCCTCCAATAGAAAATCATGTCAGGACTATTACAGATGTTTGTATACTTATGAATCTTAGTACCAGATTTATGAAAGGTGTCGCTGCACTTAGTGCAGCACCCCTTTTCTTTCGCCACTTAGCACCCCCCCAACACCACCATGTGTGTCCCATGTTTAAAATACGGCACACCATGGCGGTACATAGGCAACTAGTGTCATAATTTTTTACGCTAGTTCGGCGCTTTGCAGGATTAGCATAAAAAATTCTGATGCTAATCCTGCAAAGCACCCAGAGGCCCATTGAACCCAAAGGGAGCCTCCTTTAACACCTGCTCTGAGCAGGTGTTAAAAGTGCTGAAAAAAATTGACACAAAGAAATCTCTCAGATTTCTTTGCACCAGTTTTTTGACCCTCCTAACGGTGGAATGCCCCCTTTGCATACATTATGCCTGACGCAGGCATAATGTGGCACAAGGGTTTACTTTGTCAATATGGAGCATGTAAAAAGCGACTTTAGCGCCACCTTAGCGTAAAAAATGTGTGCTATGGCGGTGCTAAGTTGGCGCTAGGGTCTCTTAAATCAGGCCTTGAGTATGTGTAAAAAAAATGAAGCATTCTTTTGCACAATAACTCTTTCAATGTTTTTGGAAGAGTCTTGAATAATGACATTTAAAGTGACTGTGATTAAAATTCTGAAATCTATTTATATTCTTTAAAGGCAATACATTTTTGGTTCTTTCATGTGGGCTCTGATGAGGTCACTGCTCAAGTAATTGGATTTGGATGGGTACCGCTCAAGAGGCTCCAACGTTTCATCATAAGAGCTGCAAACTGAAAATATTATGCTGATCCGTTAAGAATCTATACATAAATGTACCTGTCTTCTTTGAAATTGTGCTTTTTGGATTTTACCCTATTTCAATTTGTAGGTTTAAACATTTTATTGTGAATGCTAAAATTATAACACTTGTAGCCTTAACAAAGCCTTTACTTACTCCTAGATCCTTCACACTGCCAATACCTATTGACACATAAGAGTTAGGTCTATTATAACATCATAGTAGACTTGCTATGCTGTGAAATAGCTAAAGTGTGTCCAGACATTTGTACATAAAGTGCTTGACTACAACGTTGATGGAGGGGATTACTCCGTCCCAAACGTGACGGATATCCCGCCCGCTGTTTTACAAGTTCCATAGAATATAATGGAACTTGCAATATGGCGGACGGGATATCCTTCACGTTTGGTATGGAGTAATCCGCTCCGCAAAGGTCGTGATCAGGCCCAGTATCTATATTCTCCTTTCATATACAGTTCATTAATTTGGTCCAAATCACAGTATATGTTCTTATACTGTCACTTATAGAATATATATGTGGCTCCATAATACTGTTGTTTTGCTCTTTAAGTTCCTAGGTTAAGTGTGTTAAAGTTTTATCAATATCCCCTCCACACTGTCACCTGATTGGTGGCTGTTAGTGGATGGTATCAGGTATTTCCTTGCATACTTCAACAACTCCACCAACAACATATAATACAGATACAATGGCATATCTGTCCCCAGTGCTTAATTAGTAAATAAAAACGTGCTGGTGCTCAAAGCCCTCCTCTTAAACATGCGGCTACTGCAATTAAATGTGGGAACACGGAATACTGAGGCAGCGTAATCCTGAAGCCATCTCAAGCCTCTTTAATCCATTTAAAGCCGCTCCCTGTCCCTTCAGCTCACTTTTTCTCCCATTGTGATGCTTTTTTGTTTTTCTCTTCCTCCGTCTTTACATATGTGTCTTTTGCTCGCAGCAAATGCTTGAGGCAGAAAATTAAGCGCCAGCCCTTAAAAATAAGTGCTGGTGCTTCGCACCGGAAACAATATGCACAAATTAAGCACTGCCTGTCCCTGAACTTTTAGAGATCATTGACAGCCTCCTTGCCCACAATTCCAAACATTTTGGGACTTTGCACCAGATAGCAAACAGAAACAGTCTGGAGTGACATTATTTACAAAACACTTCCAAGAGTTTTACTGATAGTCGCATGAGTTGGACTGAAATACAACAGTAATAGAGTAACTGTCACTGTAACTCTCAATGTTGCACACAGATGACGGTTGTGCTTATTTGTAAATTAAATTCATATTTAGAACTGCCAATTCAAGAAAGTTTCCCTCATCTCACATGGCAATGTTAATACAACACCCTTAGATGTTCACATGCCACTCATTATTTGTGGCATGTATTGTTGAAGGTTTAACAAGTTACTTTTGGGTACCACAAAACAGGATAGCTGTCTGGATATGATGACCATTGCTAGTGCTGCAATGCTCAACTATATTCATCAAGTGATGTCTTCCCTTAAATAGTTTTTACCATTGCGTTAATCTAACCAAACTGAGATATTTTTCCATGAAAAAATTATATTCATCTTTATATTTAATTTCATGAATTCATGACTTATCTTCTCTATTTATCAAGCAATCATTATAATATTTCCTCAAACATAGCATAAATTGCACAGAGAAATATGAAAAGGCACATATAGTGGAGAAAAATACATAACATTTAAAATCAGCAATAAAATCATCTATTTAAGCCTACCCTTCATTTGTGTTGTGAGCTTCTCTAAATTATTCCTTATGGAATCCGCTGAAGGGGGCGTGGCCAAGCCACCAAACATGGCAGGCGCGAGCTACTAGAGCTCCGCTCCGCACCCAGCCTAACTAGCTTCCAGGAGGGGGCATGAGGGGGCACAACACTCTGTGTCGGCCGTGCGGAGGCCGAGAACACGACGGGACCGCCGAGAATGGAAGCGGTCTCCCGGCGGCTTCCGCTCGCAGAATTGCACCTCAACTAAGAAGGCCGCACCCGAAGCCCGGGCCGTGAGGCGGTGATTGCGCAAGAGGGGGAGCAGCCGGTGCGGCTGGAGCCACACGCCGGAATCAAGATATTCCTGACTCCCCCTCATCAGCCAGCACGTGTGAACTGGTGAGAGACAGCGCCACCCCGGCACTAAAACAATCGGGCACCCCACACGGGAGCAGCATAGGGGTCATGGGAGGACTCGAGGGGTGCCTGTAGCCCCCTTCCCCCCTTCTTTCCTTTGCCATCTTTCTGGGGCAACAGACTAGATCTCGGCCACTCAGGAGATGACCGCTGCAGCTGGGGCCACGCACCAGGCCGGAGCGCCCACTGGGTTTTCGACTCCCCTGCCCCACATACAGCTGCACCACTGAGGCGGAGAATGGGCCCCCCACCGACGCACAACCCATTCGAGACCTGCGCCCACACAAAGGTAGGCCCGGACGGTATATGCGGACTCCTGAACGAACCGGTGGGGACCGGAAGGCCTTGCCCCCCACCAGTGATAGGAGAATTTGAAGAGAGGGGGAATCCCCCCCTGGTGGTCAGAACCTAGCGAGGAGCGACTGGAGGGACGCGGGGAAGGACCCCGCTGAACACTTGTTGGACCAGCCAGGACCAGTGAATTTGGGCCTGCACCGACGCTGAGCCCCCTCGACTTACCGGTGTTCGCGGAGCACCATAAAAACAGAAGTAGGTAGCGCAAGGTCGGGAGGGAGGAACTGTTAAACCGGGCTGCTCATGCTGCCGTGGGGTTGTGATCTGCTGCCCCCGACAAGCGGGCCCGCCCCCCCCTGAATAAACATAAGCGCCTAAGCAAATGCAAACAGCGCTGGAACCGCGAGACCTGCTGATGGTCAAAGATGAATAAAGAATTTCTTGGGAGACTCCATCGGATGTGATTCCTCGTGGGACCGGTCACGGCGGGGGCCCCACACTAAAGACTTGGGAACGATTGCTGCAGGTGGGACCCCTCACCAGACCGATAGGAACTGGCGACGAACAACACACCTACCTCATGCCACCCTAGCGGAAACTGATCCATGGTATGACGCGTGAACGGAGACTAGTCGGGCGCGGAGCGCCGATCAGAAGCCAAACAGAACTCCTCAAAGAGTTGGACTATGGCCGGAACCTTCACTCTGGAGCTGGATCCGAGAAAACACAAGACCTTCCAGCTCATGACAGCCAAAAATTAGATGCGGTGATCGCCGCAGTGGAACGCATCGGAGACTCGCTGGAGCGTGCCCGCACATCACTGGAAGCCAAGATAGACAGGGTGGCGAGTGACCTTATCCTTCTACACGCAGATCACCGCAAACTATCAGACAAGACCAACGAGATTGAAGCCACAGTACAGGAACTAACCCCTGCGACCACCCAGCTGAAAGCAGGTATGGAAGAAATACAAGCCAGAGTGGCCGAGCTGGAACGCCGGACAAAGGACGCAGAGAGCTGCTCCAGAAGAAACAACATCCACGTGGTGAACCTGCCGGAGGGCACGGAAGGTCGGGACCCGACGACTTACTCGGAGGGTTGGTTGAGAGGGCTGGTACCAGACGGAGTGCTTACCCCCTTTTTCTCCATGAAGCGCGCCCACAGGATCCCGGCCCGGACAAGACCGCCGGAAGCGCTCCGCGCCCATTCATCATTCGCCTTCTTCACTACGCGGACAGAGACATCATATTACGAATGGTAAGGGCCGCGCCACCACCCTGGATAGATGACATGCAAATTTTGCTATTCCCAGATTACAACTTGGCGGTGCAAAGAGATCGGGCCTCCTACCTCCCACTGAAACGTAAGCTACGGTCACTTGGCCTAACCTACTCCTTGCTGTTCCCAGGCAAATTACAAGTTGTGGTGGAAAACAAAACACACTTCTTCCCCACACCCGAGGCAGCTTGGGAGTGGATTGAATCAACGGGACTATCCACTGGTGGCATACCGGAGCGAGCCGAGCCGACACCCCGAACCAAGCGCAATCGAGGTAGGCGTGATCGGAGAAGGAACGCAACCCAAGCAGCACCAACAAAATGCGCTCCAGACCTGGAACAACTAATTCAGGAGAGAAGAGAGGCGATTCACACTGCAGCAACGATGGGTGCATCCCCCCCGGGCTCGGGGTTAGACACAGAACTCTCACAATTGACCAGCGACTGTCCCCTCACTCCAGATCGCTTATCGGAGTCGGGCCTTACTGAGGGACCCCCTGTGACGCCGGCCACCACAGATGAACTTTTCTAAAAAGGCTCTTGAACAATGCAAAGAAACAACACACTGCAGGAAATACCCAACTAGAGTCAGCCATGCGAATTCACCCCAAAAGACGAGCATACAACAAACTTAACCATGAAGCACCCGTGTCGGCCCACACGGGGTTGTGAATGCACAGACGGACGCAACTCCTGACATTGCATACTACGCTTCTTGGCGATCATATACAAATAAGACCCCCCCGTGACACCCCCCATTATTTTAATTATCGGTTGCAGCCGGAGGCTTTAGACTACACCATCCCCCGGTACAATTGGCCTACCCCCACGCTCCTATCAGTGGAGACACAAAATGTATAGATGTGCGACCACACGTTATTGTTCTTGTTGTAGTGTTTGGGTGGTAACCCGTTGTCTAACTGCTCTGATGGCATTAGTTATGTTTTGTTCTTGCCGGTGGTCACACACTAATTCTCTGAATATTAGCTGGGAACGGAAGACTAGCGAAGTAGCGCAGCGTAGAGGACCTGGACGGGTAGAGCTGACAAAGAACCCAACACTCATGACATGGCTACATACACAACAATTACTTGGAATGTAAGAGTCATTCACACCCCCAAGTGGCGCTATGCCATTTACTCCTACCTTAAAAGACACTCAATCCAATTAGCATTCTTACAGGAGATACACCTAACAAGCCTCGAGATTCCCCGACTGCGTCAGCGCTGGAGAGGGCAACTATACGCAACAGGTCACTCGGCCTATGCCAGAGGCACGCTTATCTGGATTAGGGTAGGCACTCCCTTTGCGGCAGAGGAACAGATCACAGACCCACAGGGTAGATTCATACTCGTTAAGGGAAGGCTGGCAGGACGCACAGTTTTATTGGGCTCCATATACGCCCAAAACACAGACCAGACCGGCTGGAGTGCACTTCCGTGGCTATTGGGGGGAGACTTTAACAGCATGCTAGACGTCGTACTGGACTGCTCCTTCCCTCCGCTGCCCTCATCACCGGTGGTAACCGCCTCGCGCGGTCTAGTAAACTGGACCCAACAATGGCAGCTGGTAGAATTATGGCGGCAGAGACACAGGGAGGACAGAATCTACTCTTTCTACACCGCCCCGCACTCCTTACACGTACGACTAGACCGCATATTTTGCACTGCGAGCCTTGCCCCGGTGGTGGTGAACTGGGAATACATGGGGCGCACACACTCGGACCATAACCCATTGATAGCACGATTATGCTGGGGATCCCCCCGCTCACCTATCCTCACGTGGAGACTGAGGCCAGAACTCCTAGAAGACCCTGATTTTAGAGCATCATTCAGTGTTGCAATCCCAGAATTCTTTGAGCAAAACGAAGGTATGGCTACCTCGGGGCTGATCGAATGGGACGCATTTAAGGTCTTCATCCGGGGGCACTGTCTGGGGGTTCAGTGTAACATGTGCCATTCTGTTAAACGCGATCTAACCCGAATAGAGTGGACCCTGCCGCAGTCAGAAGAAGAAACCACTAATAACCAAACTCAAAAGACGAGACTACCAACAATACGTGCAGAACACCAGGCACTACTAGAGCGTCTGAGATGTCTAAACTACACTGCACACTCCGCAAGAACTCATGCATCAGCGGATAAAGCAGGTAAACTATTGGCTTGGCTGATACGTCGGAACTGTGAGAGGAAACTGATAATGGAAATCCGCTCACAAACAGGGGAATTAGTATACACACCCGTGGAGATACAGGCCGAATTTATAAGACATTATGCGGCGCTCTATGCTTCAAGGGCATCCCCTGGGGAAGACTCCAGTGCTGAATTTCTTCCTAGAGCGAAGCTCCCACAACTAGAAAATGACCAGATAGAGATGCTTGAGGCCCCCCTTCGACCTTGAAGAGATCAAATCCAGTATCCGGGAACTTAGATCTGGCAAAACGCCGGGCCCAGACGGGCTACCAGTCGACTTTTACAAAGCCTTCGCTGTGCAGTTAGCACCCAGGCTACTGCAGGTGTATGAGACGGCTGGACAGGAGGGCCACCTATCGGCCACACAAAGGGAGGCGCTTATGGTCTCCCTTCCCAAACCTGGGAGGGATCCAATAGACATGGGCTCATATACAGTAGACCTCTGGCAATGCTAAACACAGATTATAAAATATTAGCCAAAGTGTTGGTGACAAGACTTGCACCAAGTGTGCCAGACTTAATACACCCTGACCAAAACGGGTTTGTACCAGCCAGAGATACCTCCCATAATATTAGGAGACTATTCCGGGTCATGCAATATGCGAGACGTGACTGGCCATGGGTGTGCTGCCTTGTCCTTGATCTAGAAAAAGCCTTCGACTAGCTGGAATGGCCCTACCTGTTCAGGGTACTGAAACAATTCGGCATGGGACCATCTTTCACCCGTCTAGTTAAACTATTATACACCAGACCAATGATCCGGGTGGGTCTGGGTGCTGAGATATCAGAACCAATCCGGGTATGCAGAGGCACGAGATAGGGCTTCCCTCTCTCACCGTTATTATTTTCACTAGCCATAGAACCCCTGGCGGCGGCCTTATGCGGGGAGGGAAACAACTGGGGAATTCCTCTAGGAGATGACTTACATATAGTGTCACTGCACGCAGATGACCTCTTGCTATATTTCAGGGATATCACGCAGATCCCGCCTATGGCCGGTTTACTCCTACAACACTTCGCGTCGATATCAGGTCTAAAAGTCAACTGGTCTAAGTCATGCCCCTTCCCATTCGACCCAGACCTACCAGATCCGAGACTTAACCTAGCCGGGAACCTTGTCCCGTGGCAGCCAAGCACATTCAGATACCTGGGCGTCCGAGTCTACCACAGCGAAGAAGACATATTTGAGGGCAACCTTGTAAAAGCAGTATCCTCAGTCAGGTCTCAAATGGCGTTTTGGAGGACGTTGCCACTAACTGTGGTGGGCAGGATAGCACTCCTACAAATGGTGGTTCTTCCCCAGCTCCTGTACTTCTTCTCTAATCTCCCACACTACGTTCCCCCCAGATTCTTCAAGGCACTGGAGACAGGGCTGAGAGAATTCATATGGAACGGCGGCCGCTGTAGGGTTGCCCTCAAAAAACTACCTGCCGCCTGACAAAGGCAGACTTGCGGTCCCCAACCTGGAGCACTACTACCTGGTAGCCCAACTTCAATGGATATCTAGATGGCTGGCTGGCTGGCATACAGCTTGCAGACACAGCATCGGAGGAAGGGCCACGCCCGCTCCAACAAATACAACATTTGTTCCACCCACTCACACACGCACAAACCCCACAGCAACTATTCCTCAGAACAGCTCATAAATGCTTCTGCAGAAAGCTCCACCTCACAAGAACGGCGATCCCCTTTGCACCTGCCTTGGCGGGTACACCAAGGGGCCCCAGGGTCACGTCAGATTCAGAATTGCGCACGTGGCACAAATTAGAGTTACACACACAGGGCGACCTCTATGAAGAAAACCAACTACTGCCGTTTGCTAGGCTTCAGGAAATGGGACTTCCACCAGGCCAATTCCTCTTTTACTGCTCCCTGGTGAGGACTCTTGGGTCCAAATGGGGAGACGTCACAACAGCTCCACCCACCCACCTGCTGGTACAAAACCTGCAGGTGGTGGGCTGTGCCCAGCACCAGGTCAGTTGGCTGGCGGACGCCTTAAGAACCCAAACTGCCTCCGACAACGATGCACTGTGTGTGGCATGGGAAGCGGATACTGGCGATTCCATTGCGATAACACGATGGAGATCTGCCCTCTCAGGCCATCTCAACATACCACGTAACTCACGATTCAGACTAATCCAATACTATATAGTGCATAGAGCCTACCTCACACCTGCACGCGTGAATAGTTACTTCGCTCGCCAAGACACGGCCTGCCCCCAATGCCGAGAGATTGGGGTGGATATGTTGCACATGGTGTGGTCCTGTCCTAGCCTGAGCGCCTATTGGAGGGCGGTAATCGACAACCTATCTAACTGCATAACACAACAAATACCCTTCACCTGGAAGACATGCATCCTAGGACTTTTCCCTAGAAACAAACAACATAGAGCAGAGGCGCGCTTCACAGACCTAGGACTCATTGTAGCAAAATGACTAGTGACCTGAAGGTGGAAATCACCGGACCCCCCGCCGATACGGGCCTGGAGGCACTCGCTCAATGTGTGGGCGGAAGCAGAGGGCTTAGCACTTAGACGAGAAGAAACACCTGCTGGGAGGGGTTCTTGCTACAACTGCATAACATGGAGGCACACCCGATAGAGGAGGGACTGGACTAAAGTGAACTAGTATCCATGGGTGAGTAGGTCACACCATATAAGAGGAAAGAATTCAGAATACGACTGGACACACTATGACATTGAGGGGCGAGACAACCGCACACACCAGACCTGACAAACAACCCAACCTCCTTCGCCTGCAAATTGATCTGGTACAATTGATCTCCAACCCGGCACGAAAATAGTCATGTTAAAATAATCACATACGTTTCTGATCCCGGCAAAGTTATTGTTGTTTTTTCCCTTTTTTTTCTTCTTATTCTAAGGTTAATCTATATAAAATTCATATTATCTGCTTTTTAACCAAAAGCGCAATAACTGGATACTTGTGACTGAAACAATGTTATAGCAATATGAGCTGCGACTGCGATGAACAATTTCAAAAACATGTTGTAACATATGCCGTACAACTGTATTGCCAATGTACCAAACACTACCTAACACTGCGAGCATTGCACACTAGAATATGTTGCGCTGAAACGTATGCCAAACTATGACAAAATGTAAAGCTTAAAAAAGCTAATAAACAGATTTATGAAAAAAATGGAATCCACTGAAGTTCTTCAGTGGAACTAATTCCTGTTTGAGGTCTGCCACCTGTGTTGCATGAACTTGGACATTATGTAATTAAGTTAAACAGCAATATTTTTTGTTGGATTCTATTTGCACCAAAGTTATGTTTTCGTCTGGGTAGTTACAATCTCCCTTTTCTTCTAATGACTGAATGACATATTTGATATGGTTTTCTGAACCTGTTATAAATTGCAGTTGTTATTAATGAATGCAAATATCATTACGAGGTAGAAGGGTTAGCCTTAGAGTAAAATTTCATACTATATGTTGCAGGCGAAACATTTATATTCCCAATTACATGTAGCTGCAGAACCTTACCCAGCTCTAAAATGCATATCATGTACAGTATGTATACTATATGAAATAGTTCAGTTCAGAAGACAATATACTAAATGAATCCAGGGTTGATTGGGGCCTACAGGCTCAGTTCGTCTACTCCCATGCCTTATTTCAAAGCAGCAATTTCTTGTTCTTTTTCCCTGCACATTTCTATAGTGTGGATATGGTCCCCTCACCATGGAGCATTGTGACATATAAATATAGTAACATATAAATAATTTAGAAACACCTCATTAAAATTCTGGATCTGGCAGTGTAATGTTTTAGAGCAGAGTGTTTCCATTTTGGTACATTTGGTCCCATTGAATGTGACTGTTTAGTCTCAGTGCTACTACATCCAGAAATTGAATGGGGTATCCAACCACAACAACTGCCAATGCATAACGGCCCTCCTGTTTGCCTCGAGAAAGCCCTAGGTTTGTGCGACACAGAAACATGTGCTGGCTGTAGACATCCGAACTGTATGACCAAGAATAAAATAATTTAACAAGCTATACCTCTGCATCTATTTATTCTTTTTTGAATATCTCCTCTTTGCATATATGTGATGTAAACATGTGAAATAAATAAGCATTTCTAACTCATTTATGTAACATAGTAAATGTTGTTTGTTAATTCTCTATGGATAAGACAAATCCATACGAAGTCCAAGATAGGCTGTTACGCAACGATGCATGTCTTTTTTTGATTCCCCTCCCAACCTGTGCTCTAGGGAGTGGCTTTTAGATTTCTTAGAGCACAAGGAGCATAAGACGAGCATCATCAAAGTCCAAACATCCTGTCAGTGGACCTGTAAGTCTAATATCTTACTTGTCTGATCTGTATGTTCCACACATTGTGGTGATCTGATTATTAGGGGGTTGTCTAGTAAATCCTCTCTATTTGCCATTTTGATCTTTCCTACCTCTGATTTTAAAATCCACGGTGGGCACCCAATGGTTTTGAAACAATTCAATAAATTCATTTTTGCTTCCTCAAAGCTACTCTCTGTGCATCAATTGATTTTTCGTCTCACTAATTCACCATATGGTATGTTTCACTTAATTTGTATGGGGTGACTGCTCAGGGCCTGTAGGATACTGTTGATAGATGTCTTTATTCTGAAAAAATCTATTTGTAATTTGTTCCTTCTAACCTCTATTTTCAAATCCAGAAAGTCTGCATTGATGAAGTTGTGGGTCACACTAAACTTCAGATTTAATACATTTGCATTCAAGCATTTATGGGACTCAATAAGTTGTTGCCATTCATAATCAGAAATAGGTTGCAAATATAGGTTAGCCATATTGCCACATATTGTATAAACTGTTCTAGATTCCTGGACAACCTGATGGTTCCAACAGCCTATCAGTAAATTTGAGTAACTCGGGGCAAAGCAAGTGCCCATGACGGTACCCTTTATTTGTTTATAGTAACTGTTGCCAAACATAAAAATGTTTTTGATGTAGACGGACACCTATCTTGTCCAATAATATCATGCTATGTTCATATACGTTGATTAGGCTAGCCTGTAGCAAATACTCATGGGCTTTGATTCCACCCACATGGGTAACACGTGTAGGCGGCATGAACATCTAGTGTTACAATAGTGTGTGTACTCTTACACATAATGGCATTGATTTTCTTAAGGAAATCTATGCTATCCTTTAAATAGGTGGGTAGTGTATCTATGAAAGGAAAATGGAAGTGATCTACATAAACGGAACCTTTTTCTAAAAGACTCTTTATTGAAGACAGTGTGGGACTCCACAAGGCTTTATGTCCTTATGCACTTTAGGTCATATATAGACGGTGAGCAATCTAAAATCTGATGTTCTTCATTGTGAGAATTTGGATTACTGGTATTCAAGCAGAAACAACATTCCTTGTCAGGATGAAGTCATAAGTAAATCCCAAATTAAGTTGTGCTCAGTCCTCTGGTAGCTTGGCACATTGTAGTCAGGCTTAATTTAGAGGCAATGTGTAAAGTATTTATGAAGCACTTCAAACAGTAGAGAAGTGAAAACACAACACAAGACACCTCCCAGACCAACTTAGAAAAATAGAGTACATTTTAATAAATTAAACAAGATCAAAATGACAAAAGTTCAATCAGTCAAACCGGAGATATGCAATTTTAAAGCTTTCAGTGAAAATAGTGCCAAAAAAGCACAAAGGGCCAACTGTGGATATCCAAAGTCAAAAGTGCAGGCCAACCGTGATAGAAAGTGGGATGACTGCAAGGACCCAGTTAAGCCTGCTAAAGCGAGTACCTTCAGTCCTGGTCGTAAAGAGTTGCAGAGTCCCACGTCGAGGACGTTTCGCAAAGCTGAGGTGATGCATCAGTTTCGAGAAGATGCAAGGCTGTAGTGCGCGATCCTGTATCATCATCAAGAATCCAGTTGATGAGGGCTTGCAATGCGGGTCTGGCATCAAGCATGTGTCGCAATGCCGAGGTGATGAGTTGTTCCAAGGTGCTGCATTGCTCCAATGCGAGGTCCTTTGTCATCGTCGAAGATCCTGTCAATGAGAGGCTTGCAATGCAAAAGCTTGTGTCGGAGATGCGTCAAACAGTGGCAGTTCTGATGGGGCTGTGGACTGTGATGCAAACTCCTTGAGTTGGGTGAGCCAATGCAGCAGAGGCGATACATTGGGTCTGCTCGGAGTTATGCTGTGTACCAGAGGAGATGCATCAGTTCTGCTGGATCAACAGAAGGGCTGGCAGGGCACCTTCATGCCCACTTCCAAGGGTCCAGGACTTGGGTGGCACCACTTTGCAGAGTAGGACTCACAGATGGTAGAGTCCGTTTGCTGGGTTCAAGGCTTTTGAAGCCTATTGTTCCTGAGGCTCTAGTCAGAAGGCGAGTCAAGCAGCCCTTGGAGTCACTCTGGGGATGTGGGTTCAACAGGTACAGGTACAGTCCTTCTCACCCAGACAAAAGGGCAGCAGGTCAGCACATCAGGGCAGCAGTCCTTCAAAGCAGCAGTCCAGCAGTGTGGCAGTCCTTTCAGCAGCACATTAGTCCTTGTTCGTGGTCCAGAAGTGTACTGACGAGTTGGTGCCTAAGGTCTAATATTTATACCAGGTGTCTCTTTGAAGTGGGAGAAGCTTCTAGAGCTTTCCCTTTGAAGTGTACAAGTTTCCTGACTCCCTTGCCTTTGCTCCAGGCTAACTTCGGGGGGTATGTAGCCCTATTCAAGTATAAGTAGGGCTGTACACAGCTCCAGTCTCCCATCATGCAAGTGATGGTCCATCCAGGCACACCTAAGCTCTCTATTGTATGTGGCTGTCTAGGAGGAATACACAAAGCTCAACTGCCAGCTACACCCAGGCATAATACCCAGAGATAGGCTTGAGGCACTACATGGCTAAGGCAGGAAAATGCCAACTTTCTAAAAGTGGCATTTTAAAAATTATAATTTTAAATCCAACTTTACCGTAAAAGGGGAATTTTCATTACAATTCCAAAGATACTAAACATGAACTGGTTGCCTGTTCCCATTTGGAAGTTACAGCTTATTAAATGTAATATTGTAACTCCAAAGTTATCATATAGGAGCAGTAGGGATTGTAGTAGTGAAAAACAAAGTTAAGAGTTTTTCACTATCAGGACATGTAAAACCTAAAGGTACATGCCCAACCTTTTAAATACACTGCACCCTGCCCTCTGGAGTGTACAGGGCTTAGCCTAGGGGTACATATATACATATTAAAAAGAGGGTTTGGGCCTGGCAAAACATTTCTGTTGCCAGGTTGAAATGGCAGTTAGAACTTCACACACAAGCTGCAATGGCATGTCTGAGACATGTTAGAAAGGCTACCCTACCCAAGGGGGTAGCACAATCAGAGGCCCTGAGTACACATAGTACCACTTTAACATGGACTTACAAGTAAATTAAATATGCCCATTTGGTATAAACCAATTATATCGGGGTTTAAGAAGAGAGCACAAAAACTTTAGCACTGGTTAGCAGAGTCATAAGAGACAACAAAAACAGGTTCAGAATACAAATGTGTAATCTTTTCACTTTTTCAGTGTCAGCTCATGGTATACATCTACAGAGTGATACAATAGAAGCAATGTAGTTCTAGACTCCGATTTGAATCCACTCTTGTTATTGTTGTTAGTTTCTATATCTATCTTCTTCAATGGGTAATGTGCTCCTCATTTCTCATATCCAGTAAATCAAGATCACGTTGTGTATAATTCCCTGCATTCAAATCCTAAACAGCACATAATCCCTCAATATAACCAATCGTCCAAATATTAGCCAGAGACTCTTTCTGTGGTTTAGTCTGGGTAAGTGTGTGCATGTTTTCAATAAGTTTAGTTTTCTTATAAATTGGAACAGATTTATACTTGTATGTGGATAGTTGAAATTTGCAATAGGACAGTCCTAAGGAGAGTATTTTTATTTTCTTCAATATAAATTTCTTATTCAATATGCTAGTCACTATTAACTGTAATTTACCTGATCATTATCATCTGGTTTTGTCATTTCCCTGGTCTGAATCAATTTTTCTTGGTGTTAGTTCTGATGAAGTACTTTGTTCCACCTTCTTCTCCTTTTCCTTTTTGGATACAGGTGCCTATTGTTGTCCTCTTCTCAACACCCGCAAATCATCTAAATAATTTTCCCAATTTTGTTGGGGCTGATATTTCTCCAGTATTTTGTCCTCTGTGTGTCTCAGAGCTCAGTTCTGGACTGTAATCATTCATCACAGTATCTTGTCTCTGATAATCCTTTTGCTCTATTTTTCACACTTGATCAAAACATTTAAACAACATACAAATTCCACCACTTTCATAATCCTTTATGGCACTTTAAAACTTCAGTCGTTTCTGTCTTTTGTCTTTCTCATATCCATGCAGCACTTTTTCCACCTCCTCTTTCAATGTCTGAACTCTTTCCTTCATAGCTGCTTTTGGCAAATCTGTCTCCAACATATCTATCTCGTTCACTGCCACTTCATAATCTTTCCAGACATGTTTATTAGTGTTTTTCGTTTTAGCATACTTTTGAAGCACTCTTGTGTTTTTTAATCACACAAAAACACACACACACACACATATCACTGAAAAAACACAAAGGTTACAGGGACGTTATAGTTAGGCTCACATTTCAAATGTTCAAAACCTTTGCAATTCAGCAGTTATAGTTATTTCAAATAACTATAACTCATGCCCTAAGGTAACTATCACCCCTGCACCTGCCATGCACAGTTAGCTCATCAATATATTTACTGCAAGTGTTACATTGATACTATCAATTATGTTATAAAAGATGTCATGAATGATGTCATATATGGGGTAATTAGGAGTGCATGGCGAAGGTGCGAGTTATAAAAAACACACACACACACACATATATATGTGGTGGTTGCCACTAGGTAGTTATAGTTAGGACCTGGTTTCTATAGAAAAAGCATTTTTTGTCTTGCCTATATCTTTGGTGCTGGTTGATGAATCTTCCCGAAATTTTCCCAACACATTTGATGCTCGCTTCAGCTACTGTCTGGAAAGTTTTGGGGGGATCTGTCAAGCCAGGGCTGAGAAAAAGGTGGGGGTCCAAAACATGTTTTCTCCATGCATTTTTCCATACAGACTCAGAACACAACTACAGACCGAACTTCGGGATGGAATTTTACCAAATTTGACAGAAAGGTAGCTCTTGGTCCATAACCCTTTTAGTTATTTGGTATCATTCGGTTCAATAGTTTGAGAGATATTAACGAAAAACCAAATTTGTATATATAGGGAAGCGAAGGCTCCATGAACCTCCTGATCTCGTGCTGAGATCTGATTGGCTGAAAACACTTCAACAAGGAAGTGTTGGCAGCCATCTTGGGACTCAGCTTCAGCGAGTCCCGAAATAACATCAAAAAGAAAGAAAAGGGGGCAGGATAGGGACACCCTCACCTCTAAGCTCTGGTGTTTGGGTCCCAGAGGGACCCCACCAGGGCAAAAAAGCATTTTTTTAATTTTCTCCCAAAATTACGGCGGATCCTCGAATCTTGTGAAAGTTAAAAAAAAAAAATGCTGGCTTCCGCAATTGTTTTAAATCGAACCCCTGGGTGGGCCAGGTCCTGAGAGCATTTTTTTATCAAAGAAGGTGGGAGCATGTGGCCCCACTCCTACGTCTTTTGAGCCCTAGGGACCACCACATCCCCAGGGCTTTATTTAAATTATGGAGGGGGCGTGCAGACCCCCATCCAGGGGCTCAAACGAGCCCCGGGGACCACCAACTCCCGGGGCTTTCTTTATTTTGTACAAGGAGGGGAGCCACATACCCCCCCTCCTTGACCTTTCTTGGTCCTGGGGACCACCACCTCCCCAGAGAAGGCCCTTGAAATTGAAACAGCGGGGGCTGTCCGCCCCCTCCTGGAGTCATATATGGCTCTGGAGCCTGCCACCCTCCAGGGCTAGCTCCTGCCATGTCCAGTGGTGCCCACAGCTCCCGTCAAGTCAGAGCAAACCCGAACTCGGCTCCCAGGAAGCTTTCTGGGAGTGGAGTTCATATAAATCGTGCCCCAAGGTAACTATAACTCGCACCCTCACCATAAACTGCTAATTAGCCCACATATTACATCAGTCATGACATCTTTCATGACATCATTGATAATATAATGCAGCATTTGTGATAACATTATTGAGAAGAAAACTATGCATGACGGGGACGCAAGTTATAGTTACCTTAAGGCACAAATTATAGTTACTTAGGCTAACCATAACTATGACTGCTGAATTTCTATGGTTTTGTGCAAGTAAATTCAGTTCCTAACTATAACACCCCTGTAACCTTTGTTTTTTTTAAGTGAATTTCCATGTTTTAAAAGAATGCTAATTCCTAACTACAATGTCCCTGTAACCTTTGTTTTTTTCAGTGAATATATATATATATGTCTATATATATAGTTAGAATTGGGTTTCTGGTTGACAGAGGTATGCACCCTGATCAAACAGGAACCACAATTCTAGTCAGGGCTGTTGTTGATGGGAAAGCAGGGGCCTTGCGTCGAAGGAAATGTTGGAGTGCTGGTTTCCCAAATGTGATGTGCCAGTTCTGTCCTTGCCACAGTGGAGATGTCCCGGTTCTGTCTTTGCAACAGCTTCCAAGGGTCCATGAGTAGGGTGGCACCACTTAGTTGGGCAGACTCACAGTTGCAGAGTCCAGGTGCGGCAGTAGGTTGATTGGAAGTCTTTTGTGTCCCTGAGACTTTGGATCAGGACACCAGTCAGCTGGCCATTGGAGTTATTCTGGGTTCAAGTGATGCAAATCCAGTCATTCTCACCTAGGGAGGGAAACAGAAGGCATCAGGGTAGCACAGCAAGACAGGAGTTGAACAAAGCAGCAGTACAGCAAAGCAGCAGTCCATCAGAGTGGCAGTCCTTTAGCAGCACAGCAGTTCTTCTTCCTGGCAGAGTAGTCACAGGTCCAGGAGTGTACTGAGTTGGTGATGTCAGAGGCCCAGTGCTTATACCCAGTTTGGCCTTTGAAGTGGGGGAGACTTCAAAGACAGGCCTTTGAAGTGCACTGAGGCCCTGCCGTTCCTGACCTGGCTCCAGACTTATTAAAGGGGGTTATGCAGCCCTTTTTGTGGGTACAGGACACAGCCTATTCCGGTGTAAGTGAGGCTGTGGCCACCTCCTCCATCCCATCCTGCCAGAGCGACCCATCAAGGCCCATCAAGTCACACCTAATCTTCCATTGTGTGTGGCTGTCTAAGGGGAAAACACAAGCCCAGCTGTCACTCACCGCAGTGATCAGAGACAGGCAACAGGCACCAAATCACTAAAGTATGAAACTTCCAACTTTCTAAACGTGGCATTTTCAGAATTATAATTCAAAATACGACTTCGCCATAAGTTGTGGTTTTAAATTGTGATTCCAAAGGCACCAAACTCGAAAACGTTATCTCTTCCGGATTGTGAGCTACACTTATAATATGTAATAGGGTAATCCCAATGTTAACCTGTGGGAGAGATAGGCCTTACAGTAGTGAAAAACGATTTTGGGAGTTTTTCACTACCAGGACATATAAAAACGTAAGTACATTTCCTGCCTTTTAAACACATGGCACCCTGCCCTCTGGTTTGTCCAGGGCCTACCTTAAGGGTGGCTTATATGTATAAAAAGGGAAGGTTTGGGTGTGGTTAAAGGGTTATTTTGCCAGGTCAACATGGCAGTGTAAAACTGCACACAAAGGCTCTGCAATGGCATGCATGAGATATGGTTAAAGGACTACTTAAGTGGGTGGTACACTCAGACCTACATACCCACATGCAGCTTTTCATTTACAGGCCCTGGGCACATGTAATGCAGTTATAGACCGCCAGTAGGTAGTGATAGTTAGTACAATTTTTACATAGAAAAGTCATTTTTTGACTTGCCTTTATCTTTTGCACTGTTTGACGAATCTTCAGTTAATTTTCCAAAAAAGGTGCCCAGTGATTCTTGTTGCACACAGGAAGTTTCGGGTGATCCGTTAAGCAGGGGCCTTGCGTCGAAAAAGGTGACTCAAAAAACGTTATATTTCCCATGTTAATTCCAGTATGACCTGTCAGCACTTCTACAGCCCGAATCACTGGACAGGATTACACCAAAGTTGGCAGAAAGCTATCTGCCAGTGCACAGATTCTGCTTTTTGTTATTTGATGTACATCTGTTCAGTAGTTTAGGAGATATTTAAGGGCAAATAAATGCGTATATCTCTCGCCGTGAATAATTCACAAATTTTTGCGAATGAACGTTCAAAAAGAAGCACTGCAATTGGTTGACCGGAACCTGACTAGAAAGTTGTGACCTCCATTTTATTTCACGGGACATAGTCCCTGGGGTGACAATTCAAATTGAAAGTGCCATAAGGGGTCAGGGTGAAGGTACGATTTAGTGGCAAATTAGAGGTTTAACATAATTTCACGTCACTACATGCGTTATTCATGAAAATTCACAACTTTTTGTGAATTTCCTTGAATTATTCTAAAAATATTTGCAAGAAACATTTGAAAGAAAACCCATAGGCTCGTTCATGCACTAATTCATTCACTCATACATGCACTCAGATGCTCAGGCACCCACTCACACACCCACTTTCAACCCCACTCAGACACTCACGCACCCACTCACATATTCACTGACAGAGACAGTCCCTGTGGCCAACCTGTGCTGCACAAGGCCAAAGACCATGTGTGGTGTGGGGTTGGATGGTTATAAAGGTTAGGCTGCAATGCCTGGCTGCCGAAGGCCGTGCGCAGTGGAGCTTGGAATAACGTATAGTAATTTAAATTACTTTACGTTAAAAAAACATAGAAATTCACTGAAAAAAACAAAGGTTACAGGGATGTTCTATTTAGGTTCTGAATTTACTCGTACAAAACCATAGAATTTCAGCAGTTCTAGTTACAGTTCTTTCAAATAATTATAACTCGCGCCTTAAGGTAACTATAACTCATGCCTTCACCATGCACAGCTTATTACTCCACATATTATGTTGTTGATGAGATCTTGTATGCCATCTTTGATATCACTGCAATGTTTGCAATAACATTATTGAGAAGAAAACTGTTCCCTTTAGCCTTTGTTTTTTCAATGAATATATATATAAATACATTTATTTGTGTATATATATATATATATATATATATACACACACACATATATATTTATATTGATGATTACCCTCAATTTTAATGGGCTGTCTGCAATGTGAATATTTCATGCCAGTAAATCGCTGTGTTTCACTTGGGTGTCACATACACAGGCATGAGTTTGCTTGATTCTACTTATTTCTTTGATTATGGTGAATTGCCCTTCTGTACTCTAACACCCTCGTCCTTGCTCTGTGAATTGTGTTCCCCACACAAAGCTTCTCACATGGGCATATCAGGCAATAGACAAGACATCCCGTATTAAAATTGTAACTACCCCTAATGGAGTGTTCTCTCTTCCCATTCCCAATTTTTAATATGTTGCAATTCATACTATTAGTACAGGCTCTACACTGCATACAGCAGAAACAAACAAGAGGGACCACTCATTTTTCCAGACAGTTTGGTATGTTGTGATACCATGTTGTGACTCAGATCATCTCGAAGTGATCTACTCTTTCTGAATGTGATTTGTGGTGTGTTTTGTATATATTTGGTTAACAGTGGGTCTGTTTTCAATATATGCCAGCTTTTATTCAAAATGTTCCTACCATTATAAGCCTGATTGGAATATGTTGTGATAACTCTGACTGGGCTCTGCTTCTCAACATCAGGGTTTTACTTGGATGGAGAAAACAGTTATGTGAGATATTGGTCACCTTTTCTTTTTCATGGTTTAAAGTTTTGATACTGTACCCTCTCTCTTTGAACCTTTCACAAATGATCTTGCTCCCACGTTTAAAATCTTCTAGTGTACTGCAGATCCATCCGGCTCACAGCAGCTCCATGTACGGGACACTATATATAAGGCTTGAAGGATGTGCACTCTGGGCATTCAGTAAACTATTACCTGCCATCTGTTTTCTGAAAAGCCTTGTAATAAGTTTATCATTCTTGACCAAAATTTCCATATCCAGAAACTCAATCTGAGCCCTACGAGTATGATCTGTGAACTGCAAGTTAAAGTTATTCCTGTTGGTTGAGACTGGACACAAACTCTTTGGCTGATTTCTCATCACCTCTCCAAATTACAAAAATGTCATCTATGTAACGACTCCACAAGATCACCCATTCATCAAATTTCTGACCTCGTGGACAACTGCTCCTTCCACCAGCCCATGAACATGTTTGTGTAACTGGGGCAAAGCAGGTGCCCATCACTGTCCCCTGTAGTTGCTTGTAAATCTAATTAGCAAAGAAAAAATTGTTGCTTGTGAGACACTATTGGGTCATGTCCAATATTGCTTCCCTGTGCAGTAACAGGGAGAGAGATCTGGCCCTCATAAAGTGTCTTACTGCCTTCAAACCTAGATCATGTCTGATGCTAATGTAGAGGTTTGCAACATCTAGTGTCACTAATAGGTAGTCCTTCTCCCAATATACGTGTTCATTAATCCTCAGAAAATGCGTAGTATCCTTAATGTACGATGGCAAAGTACTTACAAAGGCCCAAAGATAATGGTCAATATATATTGAGGTGTTCTCTAATAGTGATCCTATTGCAGACACAATAGATCTACCCAGTGAATTTAGCTTATCCTTGTGTAATTTGGGCAGTAAATATAACACAGGAATTTTCGGATGATCACGCTTCAGAAAAAGATATTCATCCCACTCATTTAGGCCCCTGTCTTTCCATTCAAACAACATCTCATAATATCTCAAATCAGCTTCTTTGACTTCACTGCGATTAGATTTCACATAACAGCTAGGATCCCCCAACTGTCTCATGCCTTCAGATAGATACTGTGTTTTGTCAAGGACAACGTTTCCCCCTTTATCTGACTATCACATCACAATAGTGGTGTCTTTCCGAGGGCAGCTAATTGGGACCTAGGTAAGGTGCTCCGTCTGCTGTTACTTGGCTTATATCTGATCCTTTTTAGTTCTTTCACCACATCTCTTTCAAAGAACTATATGGCATCACAATGCACTAGTGGTACAAAAGTAGGTTTGGGCTTGAAGGGACTTGGTAAGCCCTATCTACCTCAATACCCAAAACATCCAAAATAATGAATGGGTCCTCGTGGGCATCTAGACCCTCATGCAAAATTTCCAGAGTATGTAATGTCTCCATGTCCTCAATACACAGAGTACTTAAATTGGACACAGCAGATGCATTAACCTGATATGTGGCTCTGGTCTGAAACCACTTCTTTAATTTTAACTTCCTCAGAAATTTAAATGGATCTATCTTACTTTGTGTGTAATCAAAGTTACTTGTCGGACTAAAGGAAAGGCCCATAGAGAAGAGGTTCTATTCGTCTACCAACAGGTCCTGTTTCGAGAGATTTACCACATTCATTGTGTTGTCTTCCTGGCCCTTGTCATCAGCCCCACAAGCATTGGTTCTTCTCTTCCGCCTTTTTGCTTTTGCCTGCTGGTTCCTCTTGCTTTTCCTCTCGCTCCTCTCCATCTTCTCCTTTGGAAAGACTGCTCCCTGAGTTGTTCTGTCCTTCCCTGGTTGAGCAGTTAGAACTGCTTTAAAAATGTTGATTTATCTGCAGCTTTATCCACTGGGAGAGCCCTTCTTAAAGTTGTATCAGAAAGATCCAATAGATTGCTGTCTGAGGCATCACTCTCATCAGGTTCCATACTTGGTTGTGGTTTCCCATCTCCCACTGATGGTTGTTGTCAATTGGGATCCTCAGTTAACATATGGCATATTTCTGGTGAAAGGTCAATGTTCTTCTTGCCTGATAATCGTGGAAATCATGAATAATCTTCCTTTGTTTTCCGTGATTTCTCCTTCCAACTTCTGAAGTCATATCTCCAGATTCTTCATCAAATACATCCTTAAATACTAATCCCAACAGCTCTGTAGTTACTTTGTCAATTTCTGCTCTGTCATTCAGTGCATATTTAATCAAAATTCTCATCATAGCGAGAGAGCATTCTTTTAAATTATCACCCCATTCGTGTAGAACTCTGAGTCTGGATCTTCATATATTGGTACAGTAAAGATTCTTAGACCCCATGGTACTCTCTCCACCTCAGTGTATTGTTGGAGGGATTCTGCCTCCCACCATTTAGGCAGTTCTTTCTTGTGTAGTCTTTCTAACTTATCGTTCAGAATTCGTGTTTTAATGCCAGCCCCCATGCTGCTCATGTTTTTAAGAGTGGTATTAGCGCCTACTCTCTGGGTAAAGAATAATTGACTTGATTTTTCTTTGATTCAAGCCTCCAAAGATGAAGCCATACTATCCCCTGTTTTATACTGTTTTAAAAATACCATTATGGGTCAGCCTTCGAATGTTGGAGTGGAGACAAATCTGCCTCTAGTATATCCAACTCCACTACTGCATGCGTTCAGAGAGGGGGAGGAGTATTTACAACCGTGAGCTACTCCAATAATATGGCCCCAAGTGGGGATACTCACCGTGTACTTCAAAGAGAATGTCACCATGCCCTCCGACTCAGCTTTTTCTCTCCTTTTCGGTGGCAGTGTCCCGATCTCGAAAGTGCAGCTAACACCTGTCAGGTACACTCTGTTGGTTCCTGTCTCCCCTCTCGTATCCACGTCTTAGCCAGATCGAGCATGCAGATTAGCTCGTGTCCAACACTGTGTCAGTTGCTCTGCCCCACTGTGTTGTGCCACCAATTTGCTCACATCCAGCACCTGGCACACGGTAGTTTTTACCAGCAAAGCCGATATTCAATGTAGTTCACCAACCGCTCGTCCTAAAACAGCAGTATAACTGAGGTCAAACTTCTATCAGAAATGCTTGCGACTGGGGAAACAGTTACATTGGCTAGAATGCTATGCGTTGCTGGCACACTTAACTTCCCAGAACAGTGGTGCATATCTCTTTGCCACTGCTTGGCCGTACTTTATTAAACACTGACCTCTCCGTTCGGAAAACAAGAAAAGATTAGATTGCTGCTTATTTCTCGAAGTGAATCGGTTGGCAGGTACGTCCGATGCGTTACGGCCACCAGGACCTTGATAACAGGTTGTTTTACTAAAGTTCTAGAACACTTTTTATCAGCACTCATGTTTTTTTCACACGAAAATATGTGCCCCCATTGTTCTCATTATGGCAAGAGTCACCAACAGTACAAAAGCATAAACAAACACTTAACTGTCATTTCTAGGGCAATAATAATGAAAATAATCAATGGGCAAGAGCATTTTATTCATGAATGGTTGCATGTGGTGTGCCTCGCAGAACATGGTCTGCATCAATAATGTTTCTCACAAAAACGTTTGGAGAGTGTTAACTAATTCAATCGGTTACTAATTGGTTACTTTGAAATCACTATATTGATTTTCACGATGAATGATGGTCTGAGAAATTGATGATGAGGTATGAAAAATGGGGGCACAGAAGGAGTTAATATATTTTTGACAAAGGTTTGGTAACAGGGGAGCGCTTCTTATTAATTTGGCCCCCGTTTTGGCCAGGTCCTGGGGGCATGTGTAGGATAATAAATACAAAGGTGTGCATAGGGAACCCCTTATTAGGGCTTTTAAAAGCCCCGGGGACCACCACCTCCCCAGGGCTACAATTGATGAATATATACTGGTGAGCCACACAGAACCCTCCAGGCCCGGTGACCACCACCTACCTGGGGCTACATACTAAACATATAGGCAAAAAGTGACTGTGTGCAGGAGAGAGCGCACTTTCCAAATATAAGCTATTGTTCATTTGCAAGGTCCATGATGACGTAAAACGATGGGGGGAGTGCTCAAAGAGGTATGCACCCAGCCACAGAGTGCGTAAACTGTCACCCCGATCGGGTTACAGTTGTAATGTGCATAGAAAAAACACCAAGGCACATCCCAAGAAGCTGTAATGTTCAGTTTTATTCCTCGTATTGTCTTTGAATAAGAACAATGGCCTGTGGCCTAAGCTGACATCTTGGAACCAGAATCGAAGATGGAAACATGAATCCTTGTTCAAGTGTACAAGTCCAAATAATATATAACAGCCGTGGACAGCAGTCCAAATGGTATACAAACAGCCGACACGTGTTTCGTCTGGATAGACTTTATCAAGGCTATAGTAAGGACAATATCTCGAAATTCCAAATTGTTAGAAACAAATTAATGTCGTATATGATGAAAAAACGATTGAAGAAGGTAAAATACGAGGACCATGATAAGCCTCGAATATCTTCAAGCGTTTCCCTCTACGTCATGTTGGCGGCGCTACAAATAATAATTGAGTAAGGACAATATCTCGAAATTCCAAATTGTTAGAAACAAATCAATGTCGTATATGATGAAAAAACGATTGAAGAAGGTAAAATACGAGGACCATGATAAGCCTCGAATATCTTCAAGCGTTTCCCTCTACGTCATGTTGGCGGCGCTACAAATAATAATTGATATCAATTATTATTTGTAGCGCCGCCAACATGACGTAGAGGGAAACGCTTGAAGATATTCGAGGCTTATCATGGTCCTCGTATTTTACCTTCTTCAATCGTTTTTTCATCATATACGACATTGATTTGTTTCTAACAATTTGGAATTTCGAGATATTGTCCTTACTATAGCCTTGATAAAGTCTATCCAGACGAAACACGTGTCGGCTGTTTGTATACCATTTGGACTGCTGTCCACGGCTGTTATATATTATTTGGACTTGTACACTTGAACAAGGATTCATGTTTCCATCTTCGATTCTGGTTCCAAGATGTCAGCTTAGGCCACAGGCCATTGTTCTTATTCAAAGACAATACGAGGAATAAAACTGAACATTACAGCTTCTTGGGATGTGCCTTGGTGTTTTTTCTATGCACATACTAAAAATAGTTGGGGGGCACGCAGACCCCCCCGGGCCCTGGGGAAACCAACTCCCCGAGGCTATATTTAATAAATATACAGGGGGCGTGTGGCCCCCCTAGGCCCTGGGGACCACAAACTCCCCAGGGCTATATAATAATCTCCTCTCGGGAAGTAGCTGTTTGCTTTTGCTTGGCTGGGGCTGTGACAGCCCCCTCCACGTAGAAGAAAACACTCAACTTCCAGCAAGCGGGAGCTGTAAAAATGCTCCTGCTTGATGGAAGTGGAGTTTTCATTTCTTTCTCTGCCCGCAGACGTGCAGGCAGGGTAAGAGATGAAAGTATTGCTCCTGCACGCTGGGAGCTGCATTTTCAGCAGCACCCTGCATGCTGGAGCAATGCTGGCTCCCGCGGGAGTCATGTGCCGGCTGGGACCATGGCGGCCTTGAGTCTCCCCACTCTCCGTGGTCACCAAAGTTTACTGAAAAAAAAAGAATCATGCCCTGCATATTTATATCACATGAATACGCAGGGCAGGCTTCATTGTGGCACACTGCTCATTTATAGAAATTAAATCTCAAAGGAAAGCACTTATAGACATAAACAAAGCAGGTACCTAAGTTGAAGCTTCACTTAAGTACTAATCATCCTAACTTCGTGCGCATGGCCAAGGTAAAGCAAATGTGTTTTCTTTGTATTTCAACCATCAAAAGCTATCTGTAATCCTTGATGGAGGTGTATGCATCTTTGCTTTTTTCAAGCACAATAGCTCATGTAGTGACTGTCACAAGTGGGTTCTTTATTGTCATCTGCTGCTGAGACCACAGATTGTGTTATCCCTTTTTAAAACTGCAAATACGTAAAATGGCATACAAGCCCTGCCCTTTTGGGCTCACCCCATATACATTTGTGATATGCAACCTCTTCCTCCCCATTTTGCCAGGAAGATGAAAAATGTACTAAAAGGACCCCCTGAGCGCGTTTCTCATCAATTTTGGAGATGCGTTCTTGATGCATATGAATATGATCCCATCTCCACCAAACAAAGAAGCACTTCATGAGTATTGCAGGGTAGGCTGCAGGGCCAACAGCTATGCTTGGTGCGGTGTTTGGTGATTATAGGGGTTTGGCTGCAGGGACTGGCCGCAGGCCCTGTGGCCAACCCCCGCTGTGCATGGCCAAATGTTGTGCGTGGCGCAGGGTTGGGTGGGTATAGGGGTTTGGCCACAGGGCCTGGCTGTAGGCCAGGACCTGCCGTTAACTCCTGCTGTGCACGGCCAAAGGCTGTGCATGGAACAGGGTTTGATCGCTACAGGGGATTGGCCGCAGGTCCTGTGGCCAATCCGCGCTGCACACAGGGAAAGGCTGTGAGCACCAAGGGTTGGATTAGCATAAAGTAATTAAAATTACTTTATGTAAAAAAAACTATAAAAATTCACAGAAGAATCCAAAGGTTACAGGGACGTTGTAGCTAGGTTCTGAATGCACTCGCACAAGACCATAGAAATTCAGCAGTTATAGTTATGATTATCTCAAGTAACTATAACTCTCGCCATAATGTAACTATGACACTTGCCTTGCACTGCTATTTACCCCAGATGTTCCAGTATATATATATATATATATATATATATATATATATATATATATATATATATATATAATTCTGAAGTAGAAAGTAGAAAGGATTTACTTTATTTATTTTTATGGGAGTGGAGTGAGCTACAGTACTTGTGTGTGACCATATGTGACCATTTGGGATGTAGTAGCTTTGGAAGTGTAGTTTGTGAATAACATTGGCCTTACTCTTTTGTGGGAGGCTGTTTGTAATAGCATGCCCCTCCTTAAATCCCTCCTTACCGCCCGATTCATTTCTTACTCCCCTCGAAATCCTTCCTACTTAGTAGGTATTGCACATTTTTCAGTCACTTCCCCTGGTTCCTCCCACATGTACAAGAAAAAAGTATACCTACATCTGCAGAGATGTATACATGCTGGTGGAGATCTCCACATAAAAAAGATAAGCGAGGCTGAGGCAGAGTCTCTGCACATGAGTTTGTGAAAAGCATTTTGTAGTACGTAAGAAGTACTACTGTGGTACTACTTCATCTACTATCAAATTAATCAATCAAATGAAGTTGTGAATAGACCTCATGTGCTTGGTCACTTTAAGCCTCTGCAGAGTATTCAGATGGATGACCGAGTTAGAAGTTCAAGAAGGAGATGAGCTGCTTCGATGACTTGTAGTCCTTGTAGAAGGTATCTTGGGAGGCTGAGATGAAGAGAGATGCAGCAGACCAGGAGACACAGTATAAATGCCTGGACTATAGGTTGTCTTCAATGTGGTAGAATTACAGGGAGAAATTTGGTTGCAAACTATATGAAAAAAAATCATGTTGAAGACACTTTATTTACTTGATCGCTGAAGGAGATGGGTAATCAAAAATGATTCCTAGATTTTGAGCTGATTGAGAGTGAGAAAGTGGGAGAAAACTGTCCCTCAGGTGGTAGACCAGACCAAGGGCAGACTGCAAAAATTAGGACCTCTGTTTTGTAACTACTTAATTTGAGCAAATTGGTGCTCTCCCAAGTCGCCATGGCCATTTTACAGTTACGAAAACTCGACTGCGTTTGTTAGATGTTTTCGTTGAATGATACAATTATTTGTGGGTTGACTGAGTAAGTCATGTATGAAAAGTCAGAATATCTGGCAAGGGCTGCCAGAACAGCAAAGTACAAGTTGAAAAATGTGGGCTTACGTGATGGACCCTGGTAGGAGGGGCGATGTGAGGACTGATACGTAGGCATGGAGAGTGCCTGGCATCTGTCAGAGGGGTTAGTTTGAGCAATGCCAAGGCATAGCTATCAGGAGGGAGCGTTGCACCACACATATAGAATTCTAAGCCAATGCGAGAAACCTATGTCTATGGCATTTTGGAGTGTTGCAACTTGGCAAATACACTGGTTTGCTAAATGAAATGTCGTGGAGAGTTTGTCGTTTCCCATTTTTTTGAAAGACCTGCTGTACGGAGAATAATTCTGAAATCCAGCAAACACTCTAATAATTACCCACACACTTTATTTAATAGTTTTGGGACACCGCTACTTGACTCCAAAAGGGTTACAAAGCGCTTTAGAAAGAAGATTCAATGAGATGGGAATACCGCAGAACCTACACATATTATCTACACTAGGAAGCCAAAAGAGACATAAAATATTTTGTAGTCAACATTTTCAAAACTCCCCTCTTCTGAACCAATAGCTGGCAGTAAGGTGTAGAGAGTTATTTTACGTGAATACATGAAGTTCCGTTCTCAGGTGTCTATTATACACGTGGCAGTCTAAAGGAAAACTCTTCCATGCGCGCGCAGAACAGGCTTGGCTACCCACACGTCATGACTAATATCGATTAATATAAGAGGGTAATACTCTGTACTGTTTGAGGACAGTCGTTTGTGGGAAAGGACTGGAAAAACAGTAAAGATAGACCAACAAATTACAACACAAAAATCACACAGACATGGCTGAGGCAGGGTCGCAGGCATCACAGGATGTGGCCTGTGTGCATGATTCACGGTGAAGGAATGGCATGATGCTGTTGTTTGAATCACAGATTTCTCAGACCTTCTTTAGGCCGTGAGACATCCGCATGAACCCGTAGCACAGTAAACGAGCCCAAGCTCCATGGTTTCCAAAGCAATTTTACATCGTTGACGAAATAAAGCGCACTTTTTATCCACTAATTTTCCAGAAATAGCAGCAGGAGTACACACTGTGTCCTCCGTGCTCAGCATATCATGAGGCAATTTGTTAGTCATTGCCTGAAGATTTCAGGGGAACGAGTTTCTCAGAAAAGAGAAAACAGGCAGTGAATAGAAAGAGGCGGGAGTGGGGGAGGTGGGTAGATTTACTAACCTTCTGCGACACCAAAATTAACACAACATTTTTATTTGAGATGTACTTATTGGCCTGGAAAGTTGCTCTAAAGTAATGAAAAGTAGCGCTGCTTTGATTTACTTCGTGCCAGGGGGCATACCATGGGTAGTACACATGCATTATTGTGTACTTGAAGAGGACAAAACATATACAAGACATCACACAGGCACCTTTGCACTGTTGTGCAAAGATTTGTGCATAGTACTAGACAGACTGATTGTGTGTCAGCACTAGGGAAGACAACTGGGATGCCATATCTTAGCAGGTATGGCGCTGTCTTGCTTCCACCTCACACACAATTCAGGAGTGACAACTTTGTAAGTCTGACCTAGGGACTTGAAATTCTCACAGTATAGCTCCCAAAAATACATTTAAAACATAATTTTGACAGTAATACAACTAGAGAAAGTTGTACGCACAGTTATAACTAACACAAACATTTTCATTGGAAGAGGTTCAATGTTGTAGTGTGTTAATTTGAATTGAATACTTAATAGCAAATTACAGATTTTATTTAAAATAAAGGTGTGGCAATACAAAACTTAGGCCCTAAATTATGACCTGCGCAGTCAGGTGACGGCCATGCCGGCGATGGCGGTAGTACCCGTGCCGGCGGTAATGAACACCAAAAAATTACCATGGCGCTGATCCCTCCCATAGACAGTCAATGTACCACACCAACCATCAACGCGGTACGACCACTGAACACTGCAATAGCCACCTACAGACAGGCAGAAGACAAGGATCCACCCACCATATTATGACATAGCACACCACCTGGATTTCCGAGGTGACAGCAACACCACCAAAAGCCTGGCGGAAACACATCAGATAAAAGGAGACACTCACCTGCATGGACACAGAGGAGTCCGCTGCCGCCATGGAACCTGAACTGCATGTCTTCCCGATGCTGTACCATGTCATGGCCATCCTGGAGCACCAACACAGATGAAGACAACGACGGTGAGTACAGCCACCTAGCACACAAAGGAGAGAGGGAGAGGAGAGTGACACACACGCACAACACACACCATACACACACACCACACACCCAGGACCAGCTGCAGGGTAAATCGACTGTAACAGGACCCAGGAGCAAAGAAAGCTGGGACACATACCTCTGTTCCAACCACTGTAATCCTGTTGGATGAAAAGCCCAAATCCAAAAAATACAGAAACACAAATTTACATGCACCCCCAAAGGCCAGTTCAAAGTCTCTAATGCCCACAGGGCAAAGCCCAAGCCCCAACTTGACTCCTGACAACATTGGGACTCCACTGTTCAGGGGCATCATATTGGAAATGGGCAGGCACCTCAGGGTGCATGTGGTGGGTGGGGGGTGGCTTCTCATTGGGAGGGGGCTCCTTGCCCTCTGGTTCTGGAGGGGGCTCTTTGCCCACTGGTTCAGGGGGAGGCTCCTTGCCCTCTGGTTTTGGAGAGGGCTCCTTGCCCACTGGTTCTGGTGGGGGGGCTCCTTGCCCTCTGGTTCATAAGGGGGCTCCTTCGCTTTAGTTTTGGGAGGGGCCTCCTTGGCCTTAGTTTTGGAGGGACCTCTTTGGCCTTCGTTTTGGGAGGGGCCTCCTTGGCCTTTGTCTTGGGGGGGTGGCCTTGGCCTTTGTTTTGGGAGGGGTCCCCTTGGCCTTTGTTTAGGGAGGGGTCTCCTTGGCCTTTGTTTTGGGAGGAATCTCCTTGGCCTTTGGTTTTGGATGGGGCTCCAAGGTTTTGGCTGTTTGTTTGGGAGGCGGTGGCACTTTAGCCCTCTGTTTTGGGGGCAGAGGAGTTTCCATGAGGCAGGTGCTACCTCTGCACTCGTGTGCCCCTTAGTGGCAACTCAAGACTTTGGGGCTGGAACGGTGTCAGACTCGGTGCCTGGGTGCCTGGGCTGGGGGGGGTAGGACCTTCCTCTTACGGGCAGGATGGGGGGAACAGGGAGAGTAGGTCAAGGCGGGAAAGGAAAAGCTTCTTAGGAGGAGGGATGGGAGTGGAGGTAGAGGGAGTGGTTGTAGGAGGAGGAGGTGTGCTGGGCTTGGGTGCAGGTGCATGGACAGTGTGCATGTGTGAGGTGGATGGCTGTTGGGGGTCTGAGTGCGAGTGTTTGCCTTTGGAGGGGGCAGACAGGGTGGGGAAGGTCAAACAGGACGTGTGGATGGATGTTGTGGTGATGTCTGCAAGTGAGGGGGTGTGCTGCGTGAGGTGGTGATGGTGGTGACTATGCATGTGGTGTGTGGCGTGCATGTCTGCGGCTCTGCTGTTGTGGTGCCTGTGGGTAAGGCTGTTCAGGTGGCAGGGGCTGTTGATGCAGTGCATGCAGGTGTGAGCGCGAATATGACTGTGAGGGAGCAGGAGGAGTGGGAGACAGTGGAGGCAGTGGATGATGTTGTGTGTGCATCTGTGTGTTGGCTGTGTGAGTGCTTATAGACTGAAGTGTGCCGCCTGTGTTTGTCTGTGCGAGTCTTGTGTGATGTTTTGTGTGCATGCTTGTCAGAATGTGTGCGTGGGATGGGTTTGGGGTGAGGAGACTGGGATTGGGAATTGGTAGGTGGAGGGGGGACGGAAGAAACCGGGACACTGGCTGCCGTCAGTGAAGTGGTCAGAGCCTGAAACGATCTCTGTAGGGCCGCCAAGCCACAGTGAATGCCCTCCAGGAAGGCATTGCATTGCTGCATCTGGGATGCTAGCCCCTGAATGGCATTCACTATGGTTGACTGCCCTACAGAGATGGATCTCAGCAGGTCAATAGCCTCCTCACTGAGGGCAGCAGGGCTGACTGGGGCAGGGCCTGAGGTGCCTGGGGTGAAGGAGATGCCCACCCTCCTGGCTTAGCGGGCACGGGCAACTTGGTGGGAGGCTATTGGGAGGGCGGTGCTGGTACGGGAGGGGATGGTAGAACCAGTAGCCGGGGTGGTCCCAGAGGGATCCGCCACCACCAGGGAGCTCCCATCGGAGGAGGAATCAGTCAGTGGTATCAGCTCCTGTCCCCGCCGTGGTACTCCCATCGCCCTCTGTCCCACTGGTCCCCTCGGGGTTGGTGGACTGTGCCTCCTGGGTCCCATGGGCTGCAGCTCCCTCACTCGCCGGTGCCCCTGTTCCATCGCCATATGATGCTAATGCACACATGGGCAGAATGACAAAAGGAGGGGGGAGAAAGAAAGGGAGCACAGGGTCAATCACAGCACCAACAGCACAGATGGCATACACATCACTGTCACACACTGAGACTGAGAATTGGCATTATGGACCACACTGGCATACCATTGGCTAAGTACCACAGCAGGTAGGAGCCAAACACTGCCATCTGCACACCAACTGGGACCAACTAAGCCCCTTCTGCATGAAAAGTCAGCTACCTAGCTATCAAAAACATGCACTTCACCAAATTAACCTAAACTGGACCACACAGCAATATCTAAACTGGCATATTGGGGCATCCACTGACTAGTACCCTGCACCCAAATCCCATCCAAAGCAACAAAGATGTTTGTCAAACACATTGTACTCACGCCCTTGTGGCTGCTGTGATGCCCTCAAGCACCCATCCAGCTCTCGGTAGGCCACTGCCAGTATGCAGGCCATCAGGGGGGTCAAGTTCTGATGGGCACCCCTCCCTCATTGGAAGGCCATCCCCAGCTGGGCATCCGCAGTCTTCCGGGCCCAGCATCTCAGGTCCCCCCGTTTCCTGCAGTGGGTGATTAGTCTGCTATAGACCCCCCGGGTCTGCACGTCCTTGGCAATGGTACGCCAGAACCCCTTCTTTTGATGGGCACTGACCTGCAGAGGAAACACAAACAGTGGGACACCATGAACTAGACAATCCAACCTGTTACACATATGGCCTACATTTTGCATTTGCCCCTCATCAGGCACACACATGACCTGTACCTCTGCAGTAACACTGCCACCAGCCATACCCCCCCAAATGACACACTGCCAGCACACACACATGTCCATGCAGCCATGTCGCATGTAACATACCCATGGTGTACTCCTTATTGGTCTGAAGGCCCCTACAACTGCCCATACAGGGGTAGTACCTCATCCATGAGCTTCTAAAACTGATCCGACATGAAGGCTGGGGCCCTTTCCCATGTTGCACGGCCATGGCAGGTTTCAGACACAGGTCACAGCAGCACACGTAGTGGAGATGTTGTCCTGTGAAAGTCAGGAATCAAGTGAAGTGATAGAAATAAAATGGTGGTCACATCCGCGGCGGTGAACACCGTCACCGCCGGCGTTGGTCATCATTGGTTCCCATACTCCATAGAGGACCATGTTAGCCAATAAGGAATTGCACAGAGGTGCAGACCGCCTCCTGCCATGACGCAAATGCCGGCAGAGTGAGATCACTTCCACCTGTCCCTGCATACAGGACAGGCGGTTGCCACTTTCTAATGCTAGTACACATGTACAGATTTATAAGTGTGTCATTGTAGTCAAATATACACACTTAGACAATTCCAGTGTCCAACATACAAGCATGCTCTGTGTACACTGCTGTAGTGTGTTCATGGTTCCTGTTGTCACTCCCTTCTTAATTTTGGGTCCCTTAGGTACCAACCACTGCAGAGGAATATGAGTAGGAGGAGACAAGCACCCATGTACAGAACCCTTGTGGACTTGGCTACACTGGAGGACAGGCACATCATACTCACCTATTGTCTGGAAAGGGCCACAATTACAGAGCTATGTGCACTATTGCAGCCTGGTATGCTACCTGCTATCCATTGCACAACAGTAATACCCCCTCTTGTGCAGGTACTATCAGTGCTCCATTTCCTGGCAACTGGATCTTTCCAGGTGACAGTGGTCTTGGCTGCAGGAATGTCGCAGCCAATGTTCTCTATTGTTCTTGCAAGGGTTTTTTGCAGCTTTGCTCAAACACATGGGCAGCTACATCACATTCCCCCAGGAAGATGATTTATCCACTGTGAAGGCTGGATTCTATGCAATGGGACATATACCGCACATTATTGGGGCCATTGACGGGACCCATATTGACTTAGTCCCCTCCAGGGCCAATGAACAAGTGTACAGGAATAGAAAGAGTTTCCACTCACTGAATGTCCAGATGGTGTGCCTTGCTGACTAGTACATCTCCCATGTCACTGCCAAGTATCCTGGGTCTGTGCATGATGCCTTTGTCCTGAGCAATAGCAGTGTCCCACAGCTGATGGCACAACTACAGAGGCATAGTGTGGCGTATAGGTGAGCCTGAGTCCCCACCCAGTGTATGTCAGTGTATGCCTTCAAGAGTCATACCCCATGCCATTGTGCAGGGCTAATGTGTGTCCCACACTTCTTGCAGCTGATTCCGGCTACCCAAACCTGTCCTGGCTCCTGACACCTGTTAGGAATCCGAGAACAGGGGCTGAGAATAGGTACAATGATGCTCATGAGTGTACCAGGAGGATTGTTGAAAGGACCTTCGGTCTCCTGAAGGCCAGGTTCTGGTGCCTCTATCTGACCGGTGGATCCCTATGCTATTCCCCTGAGAAGGTCTACAGGATTGTTGTTGTATGCTGTATGTTGACCAACTTGGCCCTCAGATGCAGTGTGCCCTAAAGCAGGAGGAGGGGGTGACAATACAGCTGTGGCAGCAGTGGACACTGAGGACAGTGAGGAGGAGGATGTGGACAACAGGAAACATATGATACAGCAGTACTTTCAGTGACACTCAGGTAAGACTGTTGAACGAAACATTTCTCCATTTCAGTATTGTGCTGTGTGTCTGCAGCATAATGCCAGTCATTACCTTTGCATCCCACCTGACTGTCACCTATGCCTTCCCTTATTGCAGATGTTGCTGTGGTTACAACAGTGTAATGCTGTGATGTGTACAGACTGCTGAGACACATTTGTAGGATGGATCAACATGTTACTGGACATATACACACCATCATGGAGTTCATTACAGCTCAATACACTGTACATTACCTTCAGATAAAGCATTATTACTCAAGTTGTGTCCAAGAGTGTTTATTGAAAATTGGTATACAATGCAAAGTGCAATAGAGTGGGGTGATGGTTGGGAAAAGTCCAGTGTAGTAGACCAGTCTGTTTGTTGCACGGGTCCAGTGTCCAAGGGCCCATTGGAAGGGAAGCAATGGCAGTTCAAAGTGGACAAGGTGACACAGTGGAACACTAGGGGGACATTCAGGAGGGACTAATTTCCTGGCGGTGGTCTTGGTCTTGGAAACTGTCTCTGGTGTTTCTCTGGGTCGCAGGGACCGTTTGTGGAGTGGTTCATCTTCTACAGGGGGAGGGGTGCTGGTGGCCTGTGGGCCCTGAGGCAGGGCCTCCTGTCCACTAGGTGCAGCAGATGCTGAGGGCTGGTCTGTGCACTGGCTAGTAGAAGGGGCCCGCTGGTGTGCTGTGTCGTCCCTCATGATGTTGGCCATGTCACCCAGCACCCCTGCAATGGAGATCGTGGTGGTGTTCAGGGCCTACAATTTTTGCTGGATCTCCTGGTGGTGTTCGCCCTGTAGCCTCTGGTTCTTCGGCATAAGGTTTATCACCTGACCCATCTTGTCCTGGGATTGTTGGTAAGCCCCCAGGACATTAGTAAGTGCCTCCTGGGCAGTCATTTTCTGGGCCTGTCCTCCCCCTAGTGCTCAGCTGTCCTCCGACCGTCCCTGGCCCCCTTTGCCTGTGTCCCCTAAATGGTGTGCCCACTCCCATTGACCTCAGGGCCCTTATTGTCTTGCCTGTGCGGTGTGGACTGGGGTACCTGTACAGGTGGGCACACTACTGATTGATGTGTCCTCGGGACAGAGGTCTGTGGACACTGGGTGGCTACTGTGGGTTGGATTCTTAGGGGGGAGGCTCTGTAGTGGACTGGATGTGGGATGGGATAGCCAACTGACCAATGGTCCTTGATGTGCAAGGGAGTTCATCCAGATCCAGAGCTCTAGGGTTGCTGTCATCAAAGGGGGCATCTTCTGCTGGGGGACTGGGTAAACGTTGCACCTCCTCACCGCTGAGATTGGCTGGGGCACCTCTGAGGATGTAAGTGGTGTATTATGCTACATGTCTAAGACATATTCTGCATTACTAGTTTCCCCTATATTATTGCTGTTGGCCTGCCACCTTTGGTTGTGTATGGTGATGGATTGTGGGATTATTAAATATTGACTCACCAGTGTCCAGTCCTCCGGCTACTCCAGTGAGTCCCTCTGGATGCAGGATGGATTGCCAAGACTTGCTCCTCCCATGTTGTCAGCTGTGAGGGAGGAGGTGGGGGTCCACTGCCAGTCCTCTGGATGGCAAGCTGGTGCCTTGCTGCAGTGGAACACACCTTCCCCTGTAGGTCGTTCCACCTCTTCCTTATGTCATCCCTTGTGCGTGGATGTAGTCCCACCGCGTTCATCCTGTCCACGATCCTCCATCTTCCATAGCTCCATCTTACCGCCAATGGACATCTGCGGGACCTGTGTTCCAAACAGCGGACTATTTCCTCTACCATGACCCGCAACTCCTCATCAGTGAAATGGGGGTGCCTTTGAGGGGACATCAGTGCTGTGTGGTGTGTGTACGTTGTGCAGAGGATGATGTGTGATGTGGTGGGGTGTGTGTGCGTGTCGGTTGAATTGGTACTTGTGATATGTGTGTGCAGTACTCTTTTGGATTAACGTCACAAAGTGTAGCCGTCTTCTTGTATTAGCAAAGGATTGTGGGTGATGTGGGTGTGTGTTTTATAGTGCTGTTGGTGGGTGTGTGTATTTGTGTCAGGTGTGGGTTTTTTGTTCTGGCCAATATTGTCTTGTTTTGTGTTTGGGTGGCCATATCCGCCGCAACCGTGTTCACCACCAATGGTTTACTGCCATTGAATGTCCGCTGTGATGATTGGTGGGTCATTATTTGGAGGGCGTAGTATTGGTGGCGTAACAGTGTGGGTGGTAGTACTGGCAGTTTATCACGTACAGTTCCTCTGGCGGATTTGTGGTTGTGGCTGTTTTCTTTCGGTTTTGTATGTATGTGTCATAATCAGATGTCCGCCTCTGCAGCAGAATGCTAGTGGCAGTCAGCCCGGCAGTGTTCAGTATTTACTGCCAAGGTCATAATGAGGGCCTTAGGGCCTGAGTTATACTTTTATAGCACCACATTTGCATCATTTTTTGACTCAAAAGCGGCACAAACTTTCAAAATATAATTGAATTTTATACGTTTGTGCCACTTTTGCGTAAAAAAATCACGCAAATGAGGCACTAAAAAAGTATAAATCAGGCCCTTAGTGCCTCATAGACCAACTCTCCAATCGTGCACTGAATCAATCAAGCCATATTTATATAGGGCTGCTTCTTATCCGAGAGGATATCCAGGCGATATGCTGCTGTGTCAGTTGAAGAGCCAGGTTTTGAGTCCTTTTTTGAAGTGGGTCAGCAAGGGTGAGGTACGGAGGGGAGGGCGCTCCAGGAACTGGGGGTGATGTAGGAGAAGGAGCAACCTCTGGTGCAGCAGTGTTAGATGAGTGGTATGTGGGCGAGGGCTTGATGAGAGGAGCGGAGGTCCCTAGGGGATAGGTGGAAGTTCAGGCAGTGGTTCAGGTAGGAGGGTCCTAGGTTGTAGAGGGCTTTCTAGGTATAGATCAGAAGCTTCAATTGACATATTTTCTGGATGGGAAGCCAGTGGAGGTTTTTGAGGTGATTGGTAATGTGGGTCCTCTTTGGTAGGTTGACGATAAGTCTAGCTGTTGTGTTCTGGATCGTCTAAGGTCTTCTTTTGAGTTTGGAGGTGGTGCCGGTGTAGAGTGCTCTGCTGTTGTCCAGTCTGCTGGTGATGAGTGCCTGTGTCACAGTTTTCCTGGGGTTGAGGGGGAGCCAGTTTTGCGGAGCATGTGGAGTGTGAGGAAGCAGGATGAAGCAACCATGTTGACCTGGCGTTTCATGGAGTGTTCGCTGTCTAGGATGATAGCGAGGTTGTGGGCCTGGTCTTTTGGAGTGGTGGAGGGTCCAAGTTCTGATGACCACCAGGAGGTGTTCTAGAAGGCCATGTGTCTGCCAAACTTCAGTTTTGTCCTTGTTGAGCTTCAGGCAGTTGTTCATCATCCAGGCTGAGGCATTCTTCATACAGTTGTTGAAGTTGGTCTTTATCATGGTGAGGTCCGCTGAAAGCGAGAGGATGAGCTGAATGTCATTGGCATAAGAGACTATGTTGATATTGTGTGTTCTGACCATGTCAGCTAGTGATGTCATGTAGATATTGAAGAGGGACGGTCTAAGGGAAGAGCTTGGAGGGACACCGCAGATGGTGTGCTTGGGTTGAGAGGTGAAGGGATGGAGACAGATTCTCTGGGTGCACCCTGAGAGAAAGGAAGTCACCCTTTGACCGCGTTGTAAATGATTCTTATCTGTCGTAGTCGGTCGCTGTCGTAATCGGTTGATGAGAGTGCGGTGGGAGACGGTGTCAAAGGATGCAGAGAGGTTGAGCAAGATAAGGGCGGCAGCGATAAGGTGCTGCAAAGACAATGGTAAGTGATTAAGATACCCCTCAATGTGTCCCTAATTGAACTTTGATGCACATCCAGTGTTTCATATCTAGGAATAGTATGTTTGCCTGCATTCTTATCATCTTTATTTGTGCTGACTAGTGACTAGGGTCCTCATTTAGGGCTTGGTAGCTTGGCCGCCATGCGGTTGGTGTAGCAGAGGCACAGCCCCTGTCAGCACAGCTGTGGTCACTTTGGCCTATTCACTGGGTTTACCTGCGACACATCCAGTGTTTCATCACTTTTAATCACTCGGAGATAATCACACGTGTACTTGGTTTAATTATGTAAAAGAAAACAGGCACTCAGGATAATATCTAGAAGTCTAACACATGTTTAATTACAAAATAACCAGCAAGCATTAAAATAAGCAGAGGCAAAATGCCAAACAACGGACCATAGCTTTGCTCACTGATCAGCTGAAGCATGCAATGCTAAAATCCTTGTATTTCAGTGGTATGTTTGGACACTTCTCAATAAAATGTAATTGAATGTATGAAGGCACATGTGACAGACAGAAACCTGCAGATAGAGCTAATAAGCAGGAGCGGGCTTTTCTAGTGTGATGATTGGAAGAAGACATCGGAAGGCTGTCTCAAGTTTCTTGAGTAACGGCTGACTCAACCACTTTCTGATGTCCTCGCTCTGTTTTGCCAGATTCTGAACATGGCTACCCTTACTAGGAAAATTGAACTCAAATGTGCAGTGTTCAACACAGGATAACACGATGGCAGTTCATTTAAAATGTGTATAAATGTGCAATAGTGTGAAGACTTCAGTGAGCTTCAAGCAGGTATAAAAGTGAAATCACAATTGATTAATAAACCGCATATAGGCACATGTACAGCCACGTATGTAGATTTAAGTTCTCACAGTGTGTTAGCAGTTGTTAAGGCATATACTTGGACTGGATATCAGTGATTGAATAGTAACATATATCTCGGTTTTCGGGGAGTTATCTTGAATGGGGAAATATCTATGTGTGTGTTCTTTCGATTAGAAAAGGTATAACCCATTCTGTTGGCAGGACCTTCATCTTGATATTCACCAGCCATCTGGATGAAATGGCATGGCTAGCAGTATTGCATGATGCGGATAGAGCTACATGAATCAGGGACCAACCATACCCATGTTTACTACCTTTATGTGCTCTTTCAAAATGGCAACAATTAGGGGCTCCCTATTATAGTCTGAACAAAAACTTTTCTGGGTTTTACCCCAAATCATCTCGTTTTTTAAAAAAAGGGGGATAATTGTGCTATAACGACTTGTTCTAGGGGTTAGGTTGGGTGCACAAGTTTAGATACTGGTAGTAGTTGGCCACATCTGCTCCATACTATTTCGTTTTTTAAGTAACTCTATCACTGTTTCTTCTCATCATCCACTGAAGAGCCTATCTGCCTCTACTGGGGATTGGTTAATTACCTCCCTTTAAAATGTGCTTCCCTCTCAGTTAATGCTAGCTCTTTGAAGAGTTTTTTTTTCTGGCACCATGCTGCTGTCGGTCTGGAGAACTTCCTTACCAGCATCTGTTTTTTAAACATATGACCCGATTCAGGGCTCTTAGATGCCTGTCAGGACAGGCCACGATCACATTAGCACTACTGGCATCTCACCTGCCCCCATCTAAATAGGTGAAGGCACAGAGGGGACAGCAGAGCCTGTCACATGCTGACCTCATCTCACAACCAGATGGGCCAGCTGTGTGTGTGTGTGGGGTATCATGGTACCACTGTGGGCTGGAGTAGAGCCACGTAAAGACCTATGGTGGAGGCTAAGAACAAAGGTGATTGGGAGACTTTGTTCTGCAGGGTATGCACACTAGCACATAGCAGTTTTTACAGTCTATGCCGAGATGGCAGACCACTAGATGTTTTCAATAGCTTTGGGATCACAAAGGCTCTGGCATGTTGGTAACCGTTAGGCAGGGTCACCCCAGGCAAGAGAAGGCTAATAAACGTTGATGACCTGGGAAGGGTGAGAACACTTTTTTTCAGAGATATTTTCCTTTCATTATAAGGTGGCCATCCTCAAAGTAGCATTTTGACTGGCTTTTCACAGGTTATTCAGAACAGGAGAGCTGGAGGTAGGACTACTATTGGTTTGAAAGAGGGTCTGCTCTTGTCACACTTGAAATAGAGAAAGACCCAGAAGTAACAATCTTACTGCACTTGAAGACTGAATAGTGGGCACATATATTTTTCAAGGGAAACAGAAACTCCGGCTGATAAGTAGCAGAGGTTATTGGATTGCCTTAAAACTTTGCTTGGTAGGTCTGGGTTTTATAATATTATGGCAAAACCACACCACAACCCTGTCTTCCTTGACCCACACATCCTGCATCAACAATTCTTTTGCCCATCTATCCGTAACCAACTCTGACGCTTGAAATGCACCAAAAACGGACAGGACATTGACAATGAAAAAAAGATATTTCAGAAACATTAAACCTCACCAATGATGAACCCCAGCAGTATTTCCAGCAAGGACACTGTAAAGGGTCATTTGAATTTCGTCTCTCAAGAGTCTCCATTCCTAACCACTACCCCTGGCAAACAGCCAGTAACCCCCAACAATTTACCATAACAACATACTCAGCCAACTTTCCTGCTATAGTCACACCTGAGAAAGCTTACTCATGACCATTGTGAAATTGACCACATCCTTTGTTCATTCAGCTTCAGACTCATGTGCTTTACATCTATACATAGCCCCTAATGCTATGAATTCCAACCACGCTGCCAGTATGCCTTCCAAATCGAAACTACCAGTGACTCTTTAATGAACTCTACCACTCTAAGCAAGCTAGCAGCTACAGCTCCTCAGGCATCTCTGTTCCTTGTCTGTCTGCTGCTGGCCCAGACCACACAATCTCATCCACTGGAAATAAGGCAGGGTGCAAGCAATGTCATTATTATTAACAATAGGCACATCTCTCAATTTGAAAACAATGTTGTAGTGGAAGCATCACAAAAAAACATGTGCAACAACTGCAGCACCCGTAAATCTTGTACAGACTGCCTGTTCACAGTATGTGCCACTGATATGTTGTCAACAATGAAAGACACCCTTTTATTCTTGAATTACCTTCCCCCTCAAAACCATCACCACTAACAAAGGGAAGAATTTCAGCAAGGGAATGTTTTTACCTTCTTTCCACCAATCACTAGGCCAATGCTCTGCACATCATTCCTTTGCCAGAAAACAACAACATGCAGTCTATTTCAGCAAGGGAACGTCATCAGGTAAGTCTTCAGCGAATCAGGCTTATTAACAGCTAAACCCACACTGCTAGTATTACTCGAACTATCAACAGGAACTCTGGAAGTCTGCAGTCTCAAAATCTCAAAATCTAAAGTCTAAAGGTTTAAAGTCTAAAGAAGATCCTACTCAGGTTGTTATACTAATCTTCAAAAAGCTTATGATTGGTCAGTTCCTGGGGTGTTAATGATTCAACCAATAATAATTCTAATTGATAACCTAAAATGCAACGACGTTACATTAACCAGGAAATTTTCTCAACAGTAACTTTTTCTCTTCCATCTCGTCGGTAGCTCCTTTGTACCATCTCATCTAAACTTCTCTTCTCAGGAAGAAACTTTCTCACTTGCTACATACACTTCCATCCTCGAGGAAGAAACCACGTATTAGTAACATTTTCAGATAATAGAACATTCAACTTATGCAAGAACTTAGTTAAACATGGCCGTGTAAGACATAACGCAGCAACCCACTAGGGGTAGCTGTGTACACATCTGTTAAATCATCTAACACACTTTTATATAAGCATTGAGCTATGGAAAATAACCACAACATTTAGTTAGAATTTTGCTCCGTTAGGAACAGAAATTAACTGTGGTGACCATTTTGAAAAGTCACCCGCTCTCTCATTTTCCTTAGCTATACTGTTAGTACACCAAAATTATTAATAAAACATGTTCGAAAATTCACTCTCTCACAGTCACAAAGTGTATTTCAATGGCAGGAAATGTCAATACTGTCAGCGGCGATACCATTTTTTCCATGGCCAACAGAATCTCAACCTCCACCATAAACAACTGAAAAGGTTTTAGAGGCCTGTCCTTACCTCTATCTCCAACAACATAAAAATCAACCAAGTAATATGTAACAGATGTCCAGCCTAACACCTGGGTAAACAACCATTGCACAAAAGTGATAAACTTCTCAAACAATGAGCCAGGCACACAACATCCCATGGGCAAGGCCTTGTTCACATGCAAATGGCCACTAAACGGAATGCCTAACGTTTCAAAATCATCTAGCTGTACTCACAATAGGTGAAATACAGATTTCACATCACACTTTGCCCTGCTAGTGCCTGCACTTTTAACCATCTCAAAGGCTTCATCAACCGAAACATAATGAACACCGTTTGCAATAAAATCATTTACTGATGCCCCTTCCAGCCAAGTCAAATACTAATTTAAACGAAATTGATCTTGCTGTTTTAGGGATGACTCCAATGAGTTTCATTATCAGGTGCTCCAATGGGCAAACTGTAAATGGCCCCTCCATCCTATCTTCCTTTTATTCCCTGCTGCAAAAGCCTCTATTAAATGCTGAACGAGCACCTTTCTGCCCTGTCTGTCTCCTCCGACCATCTCCCATCACTCCTTTAAACAGCTGATAAGCCACAGGAAGACTACTTATCATGTATGTCATGGGTGCTAGTCTTGTGAGCGCCATACACTGCAGCCATAAATCTGTCTACTTCTCTCCAACTTACCAGTGACATCTTCTACAAGCATGACCTGAAAGTTCTCCTTGTATCTAACCCAAACAAGCCAGCTAAATGTTATGAGGCTGTTCTAGTCATGTCTATGTATTTTAAAACATTGCACTCTTAAAATTGTTCACAATATATACTAGCAAATATAAGTTATGTCACTGTGCAATTTTCAGTGTTAACTAGCACTTTGGGCCTTGTGGACAATTCCCGCTCCTCCACTCTTGAGCCCTCCTAGCCAGCTCCATATTTTGAAAACTTCTATGTGGTCCATTTCCAAATTGGTTCCTTAGGTAACACCATCAAATGAGTCCACAGGAGCTTCATAATCCCCATACAAGGAAGCTTTTTGTGTTTTATTTCCTTACTGTCCTTCTTGCTTCCCTTCCCCACATCTTCAGATGTACCTACTATTGTATCATTCTTATCATCACTCACTGCTATCAGTTCATCCATTATAAAGACTTTATCCAACACACATTTACCCTTCCTTAATTTACTTTCTGTTTTGTCATTCCCTTCATCACTCCCAATTGACCACTTCTGCAACCCCTCCCACCAATTCAAACGCATTGTACCTGTGTAAAGTGTAGGGCCTACTCCAAAGCCACCCGCTACACTATCCATTCCTCTCACCAGCATCCTAGAGACTTTGCCTTTCTCTTCTCCCTCACCTGTAACGCACCACTCTCCCTGCTACTGCTAACCACCATGGCCCTACTCAAACCCAACACATTTTTTAACGATCACTTCAATCCACCTTGTACACACTCTTTAGGTTTGTTAATTTCTCCTTTGTCCATCTTCTCAAACTACTCATAGACCATTTGTGTCTCCTCCCTAACATACATATTCTCAACCACATTCCTCCTTCTATTCATACAAGGCAACTCCCCATCTCCAAACCCACCATCCCAAGAATGTCAAGCACTGGTAGTTTTTTGTGTTATCTTCATGAAAGTGGCCACACCAGACCCACCTTGTCCACCATAGCCATCGTATTTAATGCCCAGACCAAACTTTCACTTCTTCCCGGGATAGTGAAGCCACAATTTACTCACCCGGCCTCTGCATTTGCTGCCTACGTGCACGTTTATCTTGGAGCAGGACCTACCTATTCCTACACTTACTGCTACCCCAGCACTATTCTGCAACACCACCACTTCATGAGTCTCTGTCTGACTCTCGCCTCCAATCCACACCTATCTCCCCACTCTCTTTTCTGCTTCTGCTGATCCACCCCATCTCCCCATCCTATTTCCTAGGCACTCATTACTATACTTGCCCTCAGCCTCCACACCTGCCTCTTAATAAAAGCCCCCACATCCACCCCCTGAACCTCTTCCATCCTCTCTACACTTGCAACATTAACCAAGCCCCACTGGCTGTGCCACAATACTTTTTGAGTGTGTCATTGAGTCCTCTCTCATCTTGTCATGCTCTCTGTCCCACCTCTTTACGGCCCTTCCTTCCCACCCCTACACAACATCTTTAATTTCTTTGAAATGTGTCATTGCTATGTGCATTACAACTGTCTTTCCCTCTGCATCCATTTCAATGGCTTTCTCCTTTTCTCCTCCCAGTGCACCCCTGCAATCCTTTGCTCCGCCCCCTCCTGTCCTGCATTGCACTCATGCTACTCCAGCAAACAATGCAGGTGTCTCTCCCTGGGGCGCAATGCTCACTACACTTGGCCCATCCTCGTACCAGTGGTGGCTGCACTATTTTTGCCAGAGCCTGCAACTAATCAGTGATGACTGCACTGCTTCCCTGACCCACAGCTGAGGATGTGCCAGCAATGCTCTGGCTGCCCCCACTCATCTGCATAACTAACTTAGAGGTCGTATGCCTGCCTCTTCTCTCACCTACCAATGCTGCGATGCGACCCACAACAGGTCCCTTTGCAGATGACATCAGAGCTTGCTTTCTGTCATAGAGGAGAGCAAGCAAGACCTGCTGTTGCAACTCTCTCCACGGACCTCCTCACTAGCTAAGCCCTAAGCAGGACCTATTCCGGCAGGAGCACCATGGGAACCATTAAGTCCTCTTGCCCGCACTGCAGATCACCAAGAGCACCTTCACTACCACCTTTAGCATTGCCTTATCCCCTAAACATCCATTATCCAGCACCAGATGTTGCAATAGCATTTATAGTGACCTTTGAGCAAAGATAATAGTGAAGTTCCAGTGAGTGCAAGATCATGCAGCAAGCCTTGTCTCCAGGCTCAGTCTCTCACTGTTTCACACTTCAAGTCCCTGCACTGGACACTGACAAAGCAAGTGGCAGTTTTAAAAACTATTTGTGCTGGCCAAAAAAGAGCTGCACATTCGGCCACCAGGATACCTTACCAGATTTTTTTTTCCTTAACAGTTACATAAATGCCCACTGTCAGTTCTTGAAAACAGACGACCTATAAATATTTTGGTGTCAAATCTCTCCACTCACAATGCTAAGTACCTCCAAATTCCTGTCCCTCTTTCCAGCATTACACAAAGGCAGACTCTGTGAATTACTAGAAAGAAATGAAAGCCTTCTTATTCTGGCAGTGATAGAGCATGATCTACAAGTAACTGGCGTTCTGCCCTGTGTGCCTCTGCCACCCTCTGATGGGAACCTTTAACTTGCCTTCCCATTGTTAAAGGGCAAGTACTCCGGGCTGGACCTCAAGCCACAACAGAACACACTAAAAAGTAAAGTGTAAAATAACTTATATTGGTCACATATTATTTACTACCTTGCACTATTTATTATCATCTAAAATTTAAATTTGTTAAGTTAAAAAAAGATATTGCATGACATAGCTTGACATCTTGTCTGGTGACCCCATGACACACGGACCTTTCTGGTCTTTGCAAGCATTGTTTCATCATCAGGTTAGTTTATGTCAACTGGTGGCTATACAAACTTTAATAATAGTGCAAACCTATTTCAACATTAACATAAACAATTTGATAAATCGATGCACTGTCGTACATCAGTCTTTGTACGTATCTGAAGGCCATTGCAAGTTCTAGCTATTGATTCATACTTTATTCATTTCAGTCTTTTGTAAATCGCATTCAAGATAGTGAAAGGCTCTTACTAATGGCAGTCTGCATTGGCACCCAGTGGAAGCTTCTATTATATTTAAGGTATGTGTACTGCCCACAAAGCATCCTTGGACAAAGGCCCAGGATTGCTGCAGAAATTATTATCTAATTACGTCCCACCCAGAGACCTCTGCTGGATGTCTGCCTACAGTGTGATCCAGATCTCCGGGAGTGAAAACGTGGAAACTTTGGAAAAGTCCCCAACCTAAGCATGGGCGTTGCCAGTTGGCCATTGGGTGTGGGGCAGGCAAGAAAATGCCTCCTGGCTGCTACTTGGGTAGTAATATAAAGCACTAATTAGGATTCATTGGGACCTCCAGGTCTCTAGGCCCCAGTGCCACTACTCCTGCTGCACCGGTCATAGCTCAATCCATTCTCAAGAGGGTCAGGAAACTCTGGCAAATGGAACTTTTCAAAGTTGTTTTCATCTGAGATCAACATGGAAAATGGAGGATTCTGGCTTTCGTTACTGTTCCACCATCTTCAGCAGACAGACATTAAACTTTCGTGTGGCCATCCAATCTATTCTGAACAATACCTGCTTTTGTGTGAGTCCAAGACCAAGGTCACAGTTGGATATTTGATGTCCAGCAGATTGTATGCGCTGTATGAATTTAAACCCCACTGTGCTCCTCTTTATTGAGCGCTGTCTAGCTCCCTTGCAATCAAATTGTACCTGGGAGATTAGGTTACTGTACTTTGAAAGCTCTGCCTCGGAGCCAATCATCCCTTTAAGCAACCCAAGCAGGTCAGGGAAGGGATAATCAGGGTCACGTGATTAATCTATATCACCCAGAGAGCCACAATGCCTCGGTTGTTCGAGCCTCCGCTCCTGCATCCCCGCAATCTGTGTGCCACCGTCTGAGCAGGCCGGCAGCCGGCAGCGCTTCCTCTCAAGCGAGTGGCGTGCGGTATGGATTCCACTTAAAGCCCATCCACGCAAGCTTTTTACTAGTAATTCGAAAACACCGACCTTTCCAGAATGGATGCCGTGCGGTTTATTTATTTAGTTTTTAATTTTTACATTTTTTTATACTGCGTGAACAAGACCCACTGGGTCTCTGAGCGCTTTACTGAAGAATAGTCTCAAACCTCAAAAAGTAATTTAGGTAGGATAGTTTAACATCAAATTTCACATAAGAACAGTTTCACAATTTCAATAAAGAATTTTACATAAGAACAATTAATAAGCAATCTGGCAAAATTTGTGGCGAGAGTAGAAAGAAATAGAAATACACGGAAAAAATCACCAGTGCCTTTATGTTTGAGAAAGATTACAAATGCCGAGTTTACCAGAGCATTTAGTAATATTTTGGGAAAGGGAGAAGCAAGCTCGGGGTTCGTGTTAAAAATAAAAAACAGAAATACTCAGATATGCGCATTTTTATGGCCGTGCCTTTGTACAATATTCACTACAGCAAAATGTGCACCTTCGTGTTAGGTTCCTGAAGTCTGTGATCTCTCCTCATCTGTCATGAGCCTTACTCCATCTGCATTCCTCTGAATTTGGGCCTAAAACTGCAGAAGCAGAACGGCCACTGCCTCTCTCCTCTGACAGAAGATGCTCCTCTTAAAAAATCTGAAGCTCTTCTCTGAGAGCTCAAGGTTACCAACCAACCCCCTCAGCCCCCCACCACCTCTGCATTTTACCGTTGTCCTTCGTTCAATCAGGGGCAAGTAGGGCAGAGTGGATTTCGTTTCTTTTAGCGAAACCTATATGTATAATAATATGGTTTAGCTGTACTATTTCATGGTGCTTCTCTTCTGCCATTTCTCCAGGGGGAAGCCATTTTTTGGAGACTGTGGCATATGTGTTGCTCACAAAATTTCACAACCGGTTCAATATTATGGGTGCTTGGGTGTTTATTTGTAACACTGAACACACCAACATTTTTTGGTTTTCGTGGTACTCTTTAGAAATGAGAGAGCGTAGTTTATATAATCTATATTAATATGAAATGTTTATGAAATAATGTGTGATAATGCTGCATAGAAACTATAATAATAATAATTTAGCTTAAAATGTGCACTTGAAATGTGACCACGGGGAGTGGCCGTCAATGTATACGTAGACTAATAATGATGACTAAAATGATTATATTGTGTTTAAATAAGTTTATACTAATGATTACGTTATTGAATCTGTGCTGAAATCCTCATAGGCCTTAAGTTAGCATGAGCCGAAGCTTGGCTGCTTGGCTCTCATATTGAATGTATTTTTTCTATTTTACAGTGTGTTGACTCATAAAAGGACACGACCCTGCATGTTCTTTTTCCTTCAAACTAGAATACGAATGTAACCATGTTAGATCCGTTCTCATAGCCTTCTTCTTGTTTGCAGAATAAATGTTAAAAACAAATTGAAACAGTGTAGATTAATGTAATGTACAAGGTCATTCAAACCGGTGAAGACAATGGAGATGCTGACCAAAAGATGTGCAAAGAATTACAGAAAGATGAAATCATACCGGACGTGGCACCTCTGAAGACGTCAATTATGAAGACCAATCAAAGACTTGTAAAATAATATGGGGTGAAGAGTTACCTAATGTATTTTCTGATAGGTTAAAGATAGTGGGGTATAACAAATGTTCAATAGAATTTTGGGGGAATGTATAATGGAAAAGGGATAAAAACCCATGTCACGGGGAGTCATTTAGGTGGGTTAGGGAAGGATATTGATTTTATCCAGAAACTCTGTCACTCTGTTTGGTGACTTGTTGCTTTACTTGAAACCATCCTCACCCTTAGATTTATCCATGTTACACTTTACCTCTTTATGAGGGAAGTGCCCTTTTGCCCCGGAGCTGAGTTTTGACTGATGGCGAATTGACTGATGTCCTGAAGACGAAGACTGAACCTGTGCGCTGACCTAAACCTTGGAGTGTAATTATGACAATGCATTTGTGATTTGTCTGTTTGCTTTCCTTTCTAGGTACCAACTGCTTACTTTTGACAGAGACCCTAGTTAGATGTTTTCCAAATTAGTGTTCTAAATTGTTTTGCATGAAGCCCAACATGTGAATGCTAATCAGTGGTTAGGACAGGCGTTCACCAAAATTGACGCAAATAGACAAATGACCGAGACTATGCTTTGTTGAACTGACGCATTATTGACACTCTGTTGAATTTGATTTATGTTCACGCCGTGTTATGTTCTGATGTTTGTGATTCTCGCTTTAATGAAATCTTACCAAAGTTGCCATATCGTGACTATGCTATTATGTTTCTTGGTGTTGAGATTAACGCATCTGCTTTGAGACTGTAATTAAGAGGGAATAAAACTCATAAAATTCTACTAAATCGGTGTGGTTATTCATGGCTGAAAGGTCATGGTAGCATCTTGAATTGATTAATGACTTTGACTAGAGTAAAATATATTGTCATGATAAATATTGATGACATTATTGATGTATTGATTGACTTATTGATTAGCTATCTCGTCCTAAGGTGTCTCTCAACTGGGTCAAAAGATTCATTGGTCTAAAACTAGTCCTGATGTGTAATAAATTATCATAAAGGGACGCGTTAACAGAAAAAGTCTCCAAATTCTATTAGAACTGCCTGGCTGATTGTACGTGCAAACACCTGGTTAATTAGTACTGTTGCTAAAATATTTTCAGAGGTGGAGTTCACCACTTTTACTTTCACCAGCTCATAGTTGCAAACCTCATGCAAAATTCTGATAGGTTCTCTCCAGCTCTGTCCCCCTCCTATAGTCACAAGATCTAGAGCCCTGGATGCAGCCAAACTCCATTTGCTGCCTCTGTAAACAGCAGTCCTGATCCAACTATTCACACTCTCCAGTCAACATCCTTGGGCAAATTGTAGACTGTTCTAATAGGACACTTTCATTATACAGAGATCACATATTACAGTATGGCAGACATCTGAATCATGCTGGAGAACCCCTTCCACTGCTACATGCATTGGAACCTGCAGGAGCACATTAGAGTGACACACTGTGTGAGCTTGATCAAAATATCCTCGATGACGGGTCAAAGACACCATAAATCGATACTCTAAGGAATAATTCAATCTCTCCAAACTGACCACCCACTGTAGTTAACGAGAGCCCTTTTGATTGGAATATTATTCCTTGTACCATACACAATACTTACTGTGACAGAGTTGTAGAATACCTATTGAGATAGGCACAAACTTATTTCTCAACAAGCCCTCAGACGAAACAATCAGGAAGGCCAATCTTTGGCGTTCAAGAACCTAAATTCAGGAAGTCAGTGAACCAAACCTTCAGGACAAAAACAAACTACAGCCATTTCAGGAAATACCTGGTGCTGTTCAAGTGAGCATCCAATTACACCCCACGCCTCAGGTAGTAGTGACTGCAGAATATCAGACCATGAATCTCCTTATACTGATTAGACGTTTACCCCCCACCGCCCAGCTCCCCCATTCTTTCAGCTAGCACATAGAAGGAACCAAATGCAGTACTACAATTAAATATATAATTAAATAATTCCATTTATTTCTATTTAATTAATGTAGCCCTCGGTTTTAATGGCTGTGATTCCTCTGCATGCTTCTTGAAGAAGGTGAAGGTCACAGAGGTGCTGGCGTGCTTCTATTCACATGTTCAGAATCTGCAAGATATTTACCCAACCTAAAAGGCTTTCTGCTAAGCCTATCCTGACAATGCTCTTAGAAGCAGGAGGATGGGCAGTACCCAAGGGAACTAGCAGATCCTTGCTCACCTCCTATGACTGGGGAACATAGGTATCCTTTGTCGGACAGTCCAGTACTATGGAATCATGCCTTATTGTCACTAGAGCTACTGGGTTCTGGGAAACGGCGCGGCCAGCAGGCCCAGGACTATGACTCAGATCATAGTATGATGGGTTCACAGTGACCCTGTCAGTTCTTGGGAAATTATCCTCTGTAATCACAGCATGTACCTGATATAGAGGGAAGGACCCCATCCATTCCTGATGCGGGCCTGCCCATGGATGGAAGTAAAGAGCAGAGTTCCTGACTCGTTGGCTTGTAATGGAACCCTAACAGAGCACTTGGGTGGGGAGAGGATGATAGAGCTTGCATGGGCTGCATTTTTGCCTTCAAACTCTGAGGCACCGTGACAGGTGGCCCACCATGGTAGACCCCTATGCTCATTGTATGGCCTCTTTGACATGAGCCTGGGCTAGGTCAACATTACATAACAGTGATAGTTTATAGCCAAAGAAAGGGACTGGCACTAAATCAAGATTTGCTAGAATAGAGTTAAGTGGTATTCTGGCAAGGAGCAAGAAGGAAGCTCTTGGAGAAGAACAGGTGATTGGCCAGAGTTTAAAAGGAAATCTGAAGGGTTTTTCATATGACCTGCACCGTTGGAGCTTGTGTTGTTTGTTATGTCTGATCTATTATAATTTAACATGTTAAGAGGGTTAACATCTGAAATCCTGCAGCTGCTGCCTGAACATGTCTCCACTGAGTGTGTTGTGTTTTCTGGTGCCAATAAATGTTTCCCTTTCCCTTTTTCCCCTTCAATGTGTCCCTCTGGAATTTATAAGGTCCTTTTTCCTCTTTCAGATGAACCAGTAACAACTGTCTAACAACTAACGTGATACTTATGCATACCTTTTACATCTAATGTGACATCTTTCTACCACATTTTCTCTCGACATTGAGTGATGCACCATGACTGCAAATTGCAGTTGTCCAACAATGAACCTGGTCCTCAAGATCATGACACTAGGCACTATTCATGTGATCTTATTATGATCATCAAACCTAAAACAAAGAGAGCTTCATATCAGAACCAACTCCAGAATGCATGTAACAAAATCTCAGGAATCCCATTCTCTCCTGGCCTATATACCCTCTTGTATTAAAAACACTAAGCAGTGACGGCCAACCCGGTAAACCTTACACAGTGACTAAAACCATAGTCTTAGATTAGGTTGCATTAAAACTGCCGTACTAAGGATGTACTCTCCTGTATGTATGCACTGTGCTTTTTCTTCTTGCTCTCAATGAACACAAAAATCCCTTATGTATGTGCACCTAACCTAATCTCACTCTCTACACCAAAGAAGTGGCAGACATGCCCCTTCTTCCTGCCAAACAGGATATTTTGTTGCTGGATTTGAAGTAGCGGTGGAAGCCCAATAAATGTCCATTCTAACAGCTCGATATTCACAGTGCTTTTGTATGTGCACAAACAAGTGGTTGAAGAACAGAATAACCCAAAATGCTTGTTTTCCAAAGATAATTAAAATAGAAGCCCAGTTTCTGTTGTTAGCCACCACTATAATACATGGCAGTATGAATAAATACAATATGTCATGAGCTTGTTCAAACTGCACTTTGTTATTTTGCAAGTAGGGTCTATTTTGAGGCAAAATCATTGACAAGTTTGTATCAGCCTAAAATAACAAGTCCAAACCATCCAAATTGACAAAACCCTCAACTGTGTCATCTGTGTAAGTGAATTGTACACTTGCATTTAGCTTTGTACTGTTTTAGAAACTACACCTTGATCTCCAATTCAAGAACACTTCAAATGAAACACACTCCCAGTTTGACATGATTTCTCTACAAATGCCCAAGCAGTGTTGTCCAGGTGCTGGGCTACTGTAGACTTGACTATGGCACTGAACTTCAGATAGGTTTCCCTGAAACCAGAATTGCACCTTTAAAGGCAATTAAACATTCTGCAGCACAGCTGATTCTTCGTACCTGCTGCTACCATGACCCTGTACATTATATAATTGGCAGGATGCGCTAATCTGGAAATCCAGATCCATCAGGAGGGAGTATAGCTGCCACACTTCGCCAAACCCACAGCCAACATCACAACCCTATCATGAAATTATACAGCAGGCCTGAGAAAGGGGAATGTGGAAAGAAAGTGAAGCAGAGGCACAGTGTATCATCCCACACCTGGTTTTACAGCTGGGTTTAGTCTGCATTACTGGAGCATTGATATCTGAAAACATTAGAGAGCTTTTATATAACAATAGTTTGAACTCTGAGATTTTAATTTGAAGTGTTGCCTATAATATACTTCTGACTCTCAGTATTTACACTCTTTGTTACACTTTAAAACTCAGCTTTTCTTCTGAGCTCAAATACAACTAAGTTTTGATGGAATTAACAATTGGGATTATTAATCGCTTCTTTACCAACAAAACAAACTTTCGAGGAAAATACATTTCAACCTTGGTTTACATACAAGGTGACAAGTGGGTAACCGTAATATGAAAACATCTGTTAGTAATGCATGCATCTCTTCTAAATAGCCATATTTGTATTCACTCTCTTTGATGTCAGCATTGCTTAAAATAATACCTTTGTGCTAATATACTTCAATAGGAGTTTGCAATAGTTCATGATCCTTACAATTGATTCCTTGTAGCTTAGACAGTGCAAAAAGGAGTAAAACCCTATGGATGATGTGAGCGCTGAAATTAACATTAATAATTATTACATGTATTTCGTATTTTGCTTTAACATATACAATGTATTATCGTTGATATTAACGTATGTCACAAAAGGTGCCTACTTGAGTGGCCATCTTCATTGTAGATGGTTTCTCACAAATAATGTACTAATGATGTATTGAGAATCCTGTTGGTTTATTCTGTCAAATTAATGGCTGAATAATAAGAGTTTTTCTTTCATAACTGCTGGGTCCCTTGCAGAGCAAGGCCACAGCTAATGTTGAATGTCTGCCAATTTTCTAAAGTTGAAACATTAGTGGAATGATTTCATGTCTGCTGTATAACACATCCTTTGTTTGAATCTCAAACTTGTTTAAAACTTGTATTAATGAAATGTATTTCTTTCGAGGAAACGTGTTTCTGCAGAATGTTTCTACATCACTGTAACTGTTGATTTGAAGTGCATTGGATATGTGGTGAACAAACAGGCCTACTGATTGAGGATGGAAGGAACTGCAGGATGATACATTCAATATACTTTGGATGTACGCAAAAGGAGAAGAGACCAATCGGTGTCCTGCGAGCACTTTAGTGTAACTTTCTTAATATATTGCTGATATCTAATGTTTTTGTAATTGGATGTTCTTTCTTCACCTGATGCTTCTGACCAATGACAATGTGGAATGATTTTATTGTAACCACATGGCACTTACTTTAGGTTGGTCTGTGGGCTCTCTGTCTCTTGGGTCACTCTATGTCACTGCCCAACTCCTCTGTGATGCTAGTCATTTTTGACACTCTGTCACTTTGACACTTGCCAGTTAGTCTACTGACATTCTGGTACTTTATTATTTTGAGTTATTTCCCATGCTCCATGCAATGATGCTGGTCCTTACTTTAGAGCTCAATGCTTAGAGCCTGTAGCTCTTTACTGCCTGCCTTAGATAATTAACTTGATGGTTTAGAGAACTTAGAGACCAAATTCTGAACTGTCACCCCTTTCCCATGCTCTCCTGTCCTGATGCTGATGCTGCTGACCCCCTGATGAAGCTATGCTGTTTTGCTGATTCCCTAGAGATAGGTAAAATGAGTGATCTTTGCATTTTTGTTTGTTTTTTGTTTTCCAGGTACCAACTGCTGCTGTTTTGATAGCGCCATAGCTAGATGTTTTCTAAATTTATGTTACTAAGACGTTTGCATGAAGCCCAACATGCTAATGCCAATCTGAAGTTAGTGAGGTGTTTTTCTCTATACCTATGATCTGATATTATTTTATTGTTGAAAAAATGTATGTTAGTTCTCTTGATCAAATATTGCTGCTATTAATTTGTGTTTTCGCTGTTGAAATAATTGTTTTACTTGATTTGTTTAAATTGAGATTCTTTAGGCATTTTGATCAACCTGTGATGTTTCTTTATTTGTATCATTTGGTGCTGAGTCTAATTTTCGTGAACTTAGCATTGTTAATATAGAGAAATAAAGATTGTAATTGATACTAAAGGTGTGGTTATTCGTGGCCAAATGGATCATGGTGCGTTCTGTACTGTCCTAAAGATCATGATGTTCAGCAATCAATAAAATCTGAAGCTATCCTTTGTGTGAAATTACATTACAAAAGAATTGAAAGGATGGATTGATTAAGGTTGAAAATCTGAAGTTATACTATTGTTGATATTTGTAAATATCCAATTAAACCACTGTACACAGTAACTCCTGGCCTTTTCTTTTTCCTCCTTATCTCTGTGACCTCTATGCCAAAACCTCTGCACAACATTTGCCCACTTTTCTTGACTATCATGCAATAGCTCATCCATGCTAAATCCATATTTGAGCCAAAGTAAATACTAAACAAGATTAAATGATTGCACGTTGGTTGACATATACACAGGTGCCATTTTACCTTGATCTACCAACACCCAAACTGACCTTGTATGTTGAAACCTCAGTGTAATGCTCATATATCTTAAATATCTTTTTTTTATCATGGTAGTATTTCCCAGTGGGAAATATCTTACTAGTTTCCCAGAAATCCACATTGATCATTTCGCAAACAACCTCAGATCAAGAACAGTTCATTGATCATTTCGCAAACAACCTCAGATCAAGAACAGTGGAACCCTGTCCAGCTGCATCCATAGAAAAAATGTTTCGACCAAATGCAGCCAACATTACAAGCTTAAGTTATGTTTCTCTTGCACGATGTACAGTTCATTACTCCTTGAAGCACAAAGTCTCCTCCTTAAGATGCCAATGCAGATCTGCTTGTACTTTACAACTAGGGCTCGATTTCAACCCTTCTTTATCCTATCAAAATCTTGCAAAGAGAAGTCACCAGACAACTGCGAGTATGTGGAACAGAACTTCTTTCTAAATGCTCACCGAAATATATTCAAACCTTCCCAGAGAATACTAGCAACTTTGGAAAACATCAGCAAAGAATTTCCTGTCCCCCTTCTTGAAAGACAAGACGTCCCACTCATGACCTGCCCCAAACTCTCTGTTGTCTTCAACATCCTCTATCATTCCACATGGCTCAGCAGGCTTAGGAAATGAACAGTTGTTTAGGGATTGCCCTTCAGAGTCACCCCCTTTCATCTGGCCTCCCAAACAGGGCTTCTCTCTCTCCTCGTTGAAGTATGCCAGAAACCTGCGGATCATTTTCAAGTCGTACTCCGACTCCATTACCCGAATCAATACAGTGACCAAGTGAACTACTTTTCATGTCTCCGACTTTAAGAACATCTTTCTGCTCCTTGAAAGTGACCATCAGGTCTGGCGTGGATGCTATTCGTGGCTCGTGTGGACTACAATGTAGTCTAGACTCACCTTCAAAATAAACACACTGATAGATTGCAAAGACTGCAAAATCAGGCAGCCAGAGTGCCCAGTACGTATGGAAACAGGACATTTATGCCAGCCTTGAAAACTTTATATTGGCTTCCGGGAGAATTCAAGGTCACGGTTAAAAAACTCTCTCAGCTCTGATTAGCGGTTCACTTCCGGTCAGAAGGCTTTTAATGAACTCTGTCATGGAAGTGAATATGGCAGAAGAATGTCAAACGTCTGCACCTGGCAAGGGTCTCAGTCCCGTGTTTTCTGAACGTTTAGTTTATGAGTTCTCTTCTGCAGTGCACAGAGATAGCCTAAGTAACGTGGTAAAAAACTTCCGAAATAAATATGTAGAGCCTTGCTGAGCTAAGCATGGTTTTCACAAAACAAAGATCGTAAATGAGTAAGCAACGAATGAGGCAGGAGGAGCAGTGTAGGTTGCCTTACATTCGTGTCAAACATTATTGCATAGTCTAAATGAATGCAATTATAGTCTTCTGTTTTCCTTTAAAAGCGTTTAGTCCTTCGGAGGACTGAACAGTCCATTATTCAGTAAGCAGCACTTAGTTAATTGTCCTGTTTCTTTGCTGTGCTCTAGGGCAGAGGTCAGAGGTCCTGCTGTTGGGGCGCACTTTCCTGCGCTGGTCGGGTTAGGGGTGATGTGGAGAATGGGAGTTGTTTTACAGAAGCACTATTTAAGTATGCCTAACCTCCACCGATGAACTTTTTGCCTCCATAATGGATACACTATTGGACCTCACCTTTTATATTTAATGGCTTTACTTCTTTGCCTGTCATGCACTCACTTGATAAATATGTAAAACAGTTCACCTCTCTGCATGTTGCACAACAAATGCAAGAGATGTGCTTGTAATTATTTGGGCCTTGGCTTCCAAATTATATAAACGAATCATTTTCTAAACTATAAATATGCAGTAGGTTTTGTATGTTAAAACAGCATGCAAAGACATTTGCCTTCCATTCCAAAGCAATTGGAGTGAAGAAAACGAATTTTAAAAGTATTTCAGAGGACAAGCCTGGGTTTACTTTTAAATGAATGAGCATAATATCTTATTGCATATGGGAAAACGAAATACATTTCAGTGTAGCCTCTTTTTGCTTCATATAGTGCACCCACCCCTTGTGCAGTGTGTATGGCAGTTTTGACAATGACATGTGCACTAAGACATAGGCAGATTGATCTCCTGAGTCCATGTGTGCTGAGAAGCTGTGTTTGTTTATGTAATAGCTGATGGGAGCAATTTGATCCAATAACTACATATAACATTATACTATATCTCTCATTGCCTCCACGTGGCTCCGCAGCACTATGAATCCTACTAAAATTTGTGACTAAAGACCCCCACACATTTGGGTCTGTGTCATCGTGGGAACGTTTTCAGGAGTCCGAGGGCAATCAGGGGTTGCTGGGCTCAATCTGTGACAGTGAGAGTCTTTTACCTCTGCTACCTTACAGTTGAACCCAAATGTGATCACCAAGAACACACCTTTAACGCTTGACCCTCAGGATGCCTAGGTAGAGTGGGTAATTGTTCACTCAGGGAGGGGGTGTGGGATAGAGGCCCAGAACTCAATGAAGCCAAGAACAGCAGTTAATAAATACCAGTTCTTTTAATTGAAAAGTAAAAGTACTCTAATCATTCTGCATAGCTAGATACTGCACATGGAATGAGGAGTGACAGAATAACATGTAAAACACTACTGGAAAATGAACCCCAGGTCCCTTATATGATGCACAGGAAAACTAGTGTGAAAAAGACAGTAAATTGTCACAGGGTTTTCTGGGTACAATTTCCTATCATTTTCACCAGGGTGATGGATAAGGATACTGAGGGGCTTATTTATGAGAGGCTTGTGCTGCTGGAGCATCGCTTTTTGTGACACCAATCTCTCAACTATATCTATGAGGCCATGCAAAGCCACTGTGCATAGCTTTGAATGGCCTCCTGGATATGAAGTAAGGCAAAGCAGCAGAAGTCACTGCATTGCCTTATTCTGCACTAGGTAGCCATTCCATGGACACTGCGGTGTGTTTTCCCATGCAACACCCATAAATTTTGTCGCTGCCCTAAATTTACTTAATCATTTGAACCTGGGGAAGTGCCAAAACCTTAGACCTCCCGACATGAGGTGTAACAAGAAGAAATATTTTTATTTCTCCTCGTTTTTTCCTTTTTCAATTTTGCATAGCTCTTGCTGGTGTGTGGGCCTGCATGCTCTCACTGGGGAGTAGCAGTGCACAGCCCTATAGCTTCTGGCCTGGCCATGACATTGTGTGCATGGCCACACCTATCCTGGAGTGGAAGGGGTGTTCCATCAAACGTGGACAAAAACTGGGCAAAAATTAGAAAAACAACTGTTCTTTGCTGGATTTTCATTCAATCCAAACTCAAATACTCCACCTAAACAAATAAAGAGACAAACCTAGGATGCAAAAGTCATTTGCTTGAGGCTGGTGCCACTGAAGCACAGACATTATTTTCTAGAGCCTCATTATCATAGGCGCTTTTATTTCTGGTGGTCAAACTATTGAGCGCAATTATGATTATTTTTGCTCCCAACCATCACAGGCATATTTTATTGAATCTGTCTTTTCTAGTCATTTTCTGTCTGGATGCAGCACAGGATGTGCTTACGTCTTTGTACTGTAGCACTGTGATGCTCTACTTCAAAGCTTTTGAACTTTAATGCCTTCAGAAGCAGATGAGGATTGAGAGGTGTGCAGACTGTGGGTGTTTTCGACAACAAAATCACGTCTCAGAGGGACACTCCATTATCTCAAAAGAATGTAACTGCAAGACTTTCACGAGCCCTGAATGTGGTGGTGGCCATCTTAAATGCAAGAGTACAAGTTCCTCGTGGTCTATAAAGTCTTTGTTAGGCAATTGTGATGTATGGTTGCTGCAGCTGGGGCTTGCTGGTTGGAATCATTGTGATCGATTATGAGAAGGCAACAAAAGACATCATTGGAATCAGAGAAGCATTCTCACACCACACTTGTAAAGGATATAGACTTTCACTTTGTTGTTATCACAAAGAGTCCTCCATTTGGATTATGAACTCCATTTTTGTGTTTTGTGTATTTCCACAAGGCGTTATCCATAAGGATTACAAACTCTGATTTTGCACTTGTTTATTTCCTCTAGAGGTTACACCTTGAAACTAAGACTCAATATTATCTGCATTGCTTTCATTAGAGATGCCAGTGCAATAATGTTGGCATAGACTTCTTGTATTTGTTAGGTAAGAATAACATGAATACACTGATTACAGTTTACAGTCTCACAGCGGTGCTCAGCTTTCAGGGGGATCCATGGCCTAAGTTCACAGCACAGGTCTGCCTTGCCAGGCAGCTTCTCAAGTTGTATTTTAATAACCCCGGCTCCTTCTGATACATTTCCTCATTTAGCATTGTCACCCACTCCCTCCTCAACAAAGCAGAAACCTGCAGAAGCTGTCACTCAGTAGGGACTCAGCAAATGCACTCTATGGACATTTTTCCTCCTATTCACGAAGGAAGAGTTATCCCCTCCATATATATGAATGGACTAACTCCCCTGGAATTTTTCCCAGATCACCATACTCTCGTAGCCATGCACAAATATGAGACCAAGGCCCAGATTCACAAAACTATCAGACAACGCAGCAGTAAAAAATGCTGCACTGTGTTACATGACAGAGAGAGCAAGAAAGTGCCACATCTACAGAGATATGACTCCCTCCCCTCTTCTCCTTGGCGCCTGCACAGCGTTTTGCTCCGGAGCGCCTCTTACTCACCTTTGTCCCATAGTGCAAGAGTGTGTGTCTGAGTCTAGCATAGGTTTTTAACTGGACGGTTTACCTTCCAGTACAAAATACTATGCTTAGACTTAATTTATACCTTTTCCTATTTTGTATGTGTGCTGTTCAGTGTAGCACACATGCAAAGTTAGAAAGGAAAGGAGAAATGAAAGCATTTCTCCTTTTAACACCTGCTTTCTAGCAACATTATATTTTGCTCCAAAACCCTGTCTCCTAATGTTAGGAGATAGGGGTTTGCATCAAAAAGCATGAGTGGTAGCACGGAAAGTCTATGTACCACCCATTTAACACCCCCTTGACACTAAGGCCCATATTTATACTTTTTTTGCACTGCATTTGCGTCACTTTTTGATGCAAAAGTGGCACAAACTTACAAAATACAATTATATTTTGTAAGTTTGCTCCAATTTTTCATCAAACAATGACGCAAATGCAGCACAAAAAAGTATAAATAAGGGCCTAAGTATTGTAAAGCAATGCCTCATGCTGGATTGTGTTACTTTTCCATACAAACCAATGCAAATATCAATTTGCGTTTGTCTGAAAATCCCATTAAAGGTTTTTGCGTTGGGTTTGTGTTGCAAAAGTAACACAAAACCGACACAAAAGCTTTGTGAATCTTGGCCCTCGTCTACTGTGCTCAGGTATGGCAGAGCTCATCTAGTTAATGATTTGCTGGGGAGAAACTTTACTACCTCCCCACAGTGAGATGTGGGCTGGATTACCGTCCTTTATAGTAATCTAGGCTACCTCCACAGCTTCTGGCGAGCAGTTTACTAGGAAAACACAATGATAACCAAAAGTGAAAGAACCAAAACATAAAAAAATGGAAAGGACTTAGGCCCTCATTATAACTTTGGCGGTAACACAGCGTCGCCGTGGCTACCATCCGCCCAACCGCATTATGACCATCGATGGAATTCCCCCAGAAGGCTGGCGGAATACCGTTGACGGTCATGGCGGCGGATGGCAGTAAGGTGGCACTGCTGCCAGCAGCAGCTCCACGCCAGCAAAACACCGCCGACCGTATCATGAGCAATGATACAGCCTGGCGATGTATTGCTGGTGGACGCTGCTGCTGGCAGCAGCGCCTGTCCCGTCTCCTGCCGGAGGACCCCCTGCAAGCAGGTAAGTCGGATTCTCCGACAGGAGAGGTGTGTGGTGTGTGTGTGGGGGTGTTGTATGTGTGTGTTTGGGTGTGTGTCTGTTTTTGTATGCGTGCACGCGGGTGTGAGTTGCGTTGAATGCGTGGGTGAATGAATGTGAGTGTACATATATGTTGTGTGTTGTGAATGTGTGTGTGCAACAATGTAGGTTGGTGTATGTGTACATGCGTGGGTGGATGTGGGTATGCATGTGTGTATGATTGTGTATGTGTGTGCATGTGGGTGTGTAAATGTGCGGGGGCAGGAGAGGGAGGTGGAGGGTAGGAGAGGCATCTGGGGAAAGGGAGGGGGGCAGGAGAGACCCCTATCAGTGCCAGGGAAGGAAGTCCTTGGCACTGACAGTCCCTACCGCCATGGTTTTCGTGGCGGTATGCATGCCACAAAAACCATGGCAGTAGGTGCGGTCATAATCCCGAGGGTGGGATTGTGACGGCTGCCGGGCAGGAGACCGAAGTCTCCAGCCCAGCGGCCGTTACCACCCTGGCGACTGGAGCAGTATGTCATAATTTGGGAAAAGGTACCGCCAGCTTGTTGGCAGTACCTTTCCCCAAGTTATCGCCGACTGCCAGGGTCGTAATGAGGGCCTTAGACTGGATGTCATCAACATCTGTTATAAGGAAAAGATGCCTGAACCAAAAAATACATCTAAAAATAAAAAAAACTTAGCAAAGCACATAAAAGGTTGTTGTACGTAAGAGGCCCCATACATTGCTTTTAAAAGGATGTATTTCTGGCGCACATGTCAGTGGTATAATGATGTAGATGCAAAATCTATATAATTCAGGTAACGTCCGCTGCTGGAACATACCATTATATTTAATTATCATGTAAAATAACACATTGTTTTCTAAATTCTTCTTCTTCTTGTTATGATTATTATTATTATTTTTATTTTTATTATAGTACTGTGGCATGGTTTAAATTGTAAAGGGAAAAATGATCTAAGTGTTACTCATACCCTGGTATTACTTCTGAAAAAAAAATCAAATTCAATATAGTAAAACAAATTAATTTTAAATACCATTAAGAGAAGATGAGGTATGGGGAAGTTGCCTCACATAAGATCCAATATAATACCAAACAAAATGAATTCCATAATTTTGTTTACTGTCTCCATGAAGGATCCACTAAGATCCTAGGGTAAGTACTCTTTTCAGGAAGCTGAAACGACATGTGAGGGCAGTCTTATTTCCAGTCAGATCTCCCAGCTACTTTATATGAGAGACTTGGAGTTGGTGGTCTATCTAGGTCAAACTGAGCGCTGGCCCTCCTTGTCTCCAGAAAGGATGGACTCAACTGAAGGAGATCGTGGAAGGAACCACTTGGAGGTTTCAATGTCAATTGGTAGTGAATGGTGGCATGTGTCTTCCCCTGTCACCCCATCCTGTTTAAATAGTTGACTCCTCCTTCTCTCTCTGAATTCTTCTGTAGATGGTGGTAAGTGTTTACCATTAGAGAGGTTCCGGCCGTTTCCTCCTCTGGCACCTCATAGGATTGTTGCTTACCACGCTCCCTGTCTCCTGAGAGGTCCGTCCCCTGGTAAGTCCCCAGCAAAAGGGACAAGGCAGCAATTATGGTAGCATGTACCGGTGTGTTAACATACCTAGGTGTATGAAAGAGGAAATTTGCCATACCCAACCCATACGAGCCACCATACTTGTGACGGAGGTCTCTCAGGACAATGTGTATCTCGGCATTGGTGATGGTGCAGGTGGATCTCATGCGTTAGGGACCTTACACAGTTAAGACTGATGGCAATCTTGCAATCCATATGGATAGGTAAGGATAAAAAGGGAAACAAACAAACAAACTGAAAGATTGCAGCTCTGTAAGTTGCTGCAAACGTAATCCAGTATGTTAGTGTTGGTGCTAACCTATGTGCCAAAACAAGAATGGGCTAACGTTATGAGTCGACATGAACTGAGAATCTGCTTGATTTTGGGTGTAAGCCCTCCTCAGAGAAATCCAAACTACAATACATACCACATTATTTTCATTCCAGAGATTCCTCCTGATTCTCCATGACAAACAATCCTACTTATTTAGTAAATAAATAAATAAACACTCGTTATGAGCAGGCTAAGTGTCACTCTTTGGTCTTTATTTTCTTGCTGTCCGCAGAAAGATGATCAATGCATATTCAGCTATATGCATAGTAGCAATAACTGACTGATGGATAGCTCGGTATCATTAAACATGTAAGTGCTATAGTAGTGTTTGGAACCAATTTTCCCATTCATTGCTGATCTCTGTTCAGTAGGATGGGATTCCTTAATTGGGTTTCTTCTTAGTCTGGGAGTCAGGCATTAGTACGATCCCACACTGATCCTAGATTGTTCTCTCACATGTTCTAGGGTCTTGAACTGTATATTAGTGAGGAAGAGATACAGTTGTGTGAGTAGGTGTAAGGGTTTTTCCCTTACCTCTTTGCTGCAGACGAGTGCGGATATACCAGGGCGGTATGCCTTCTATTCGGGCTCACGCTCTTGCCTCATTTTCCTCTGCTCTTTGGATGCCACTGTGTCCTATCAGCCATCTTGTTTTTTTCCTGGAATGCATTGGATTGTTCGAGCATGTGCAAGGAATTGTGTGAGAACCTATATATATATGCCACATGCTAGTACGCCTCTTGTAAGAGAATTATTATTAATCATAACATATATGAGCACTATATTATTCTTATTAAGTTACTTATCTAGTACTGTGTTGTTCATGCTTCCATGCAATATATCATTATTTTTATACTATTGTTTTGAATGTTTATTCATTTATTATTTCCCAGTCCTAAATGGCCGAACCATTTCCTGAATTGTGTCACATCCTGTTTGCCCACTATAAAAGTGAAGCCCATTTTGAGTTCAGTTGCATTCCAGTTGTGTTTAATTGATTGCTCGGTCACTAGACCCATGGTTTCACTGCCCTTTCCATTTCCTACTTTGTTTATGCCTTGTTCTTCGCCTTGCTGCTTGTCCTGGACAGATGGAAGGTTTTTCTTGTCTCTAGTTTTTTCCTTCCTGCTGGATATTATTTCTGAAGTGCTTTTAGTCTCCCAGTTGCTCTCTGCTTTCTGGGTTTGTTACTTGAGATAGTACACCGTTCCTGTGCACCATGAGGACCTTACACCCAACGCCAAGAAGACCTGGTCTTGACAATAATAGGCTAACCACTCTATGTCCCTCATGAGGCCCCAACTGGTCGGGCAAAGTTATGCTCCCTATTTGAGTAACTGCCCCAATACCTGGTTACGTTCAAAGTCAAAGGCAGATACACTACCTGGAACACAGAAGTAGGATCCTCCCGGTCATCTACTTCATCTACAGTGGTGACCTGCCACACATCTCTGATTTGATGCCTTGTTGTCCAGTTTTCAAATGTCTGTTCATTTCTTGCTGTGTCTTAAAATACAGAGATGGTTCAAGATCAGGGAAGTTGACCACCTGTAGCTTGGCATAGCCTAGTTCTGTCCCTTAGGGACCTTGGTTTGGTTTCCATCTCCTGGAAAGAAGTGAAGCGCTTCCTTGTTGTTGCCTCAAAAAATCATCCTCTTCACTGCAGGATGGATGGTTTAAGCTTACAAAGCAGGGCAGTGCACCTGGGCTGCTTTTCACGTTCTAGCCCGCTACCTCCAGCTGCTTCTATAACATTCCCTTATCCAGATTACTCCCCTACACATACACAACCAATCAGACACCCAAAGATGCTGTCACTCACACCAGGCAAAGCAAATGCACAGTGGGGGCACTCCTCCTGTCACTAGAGGAGCTAGTAATGTCTTTTCATCTTTCTGCAGTGCTTGCAGGAACATCACACCCTCAGAGTCATGCCCAAACATGAGACCTGGTCCCCAGAAACGCTCTCGCTCAGATTCATACAGTACATTTCCCGACATTAGATACCATGGGTTGATAAATTCCCCTTTTGTCTCTCGAAACCTTGTGTTACAGTATCAAGTGATAGCAGGGCAGCATTTTAAGAGCATTTCCTAACTCCAGTGCTTAATGTATTAATAAATAAGAGCAATCTCCCGCTGGTGCCACCCACTTCCCCTTTTGGGAACAATCCACACATTGCACTATTGCATGCCTGTACTATGAATCTTGTCTTGGTGTACATGAGAGCGTGTGTGCTCTGTCTGCATGGGCAGCCGTTTAGTTTGAGGGATAGGAATAATAAACCGTCTCAAATTCTATATTTTATGAGGCAAGATATAACGACACCTCCGTGCAACTGGTGATAGATATGAGTCTGACTCTTGCAGGCACTTCAGAAGTTTCTTTTGTGAAAGCGAACAAAGTAGAAAAGAAGAGAAGCTGCACCATGCTCACCAGATGCAAACACCGGCCACCCTTCCTGTCACTCAAGGAGACAATAATGTCACTCCTCCCTCTAAGCATACTAGCTTTGGCATTGCAAAAACAGTACACTACCAGGACTTTAGTACTATGATCTGATTTAAATTGTAAAGGAAAAAATATCCCAAGGGTTACTCCTACCCTAGTATTACTTCTGAAAATACCCAAAAAATAAATCAAATTCAATATAGTAAAAAATGGATTTCAAATACCATTAAGGGAAAGTGGGGTATGGGGAAGTTGCCTCACATAAGATCCAATATTATACCAAACAAAATTCATTTTATAATTTTGTTTCTGAAAAATCGGTCCGAAGACACACTTCCTCGAACTAGTAGGCAAGAAGGTACCTAGATTAGATATCAATGGGAGTTATTTTTTCAACAATAACATAAGTAGATTACATACACTTGTATCTCTCGAAAACGTACTTATTATGCGTTCAATTTGAATGAATTGGCAACTAAAATTACAGTAGGCCGGCTCCCCTTATTAACTCTGTAATATTGTAAATGTAAATTGCACACATATTGGATTCTGCTCTTCTTCCAGTGGCGGCCCGTCCTTTAGGGCGGAAGGGCCACGCCCCTCCCACCTTTTGCCCCTCATGAAGATTGTCTGTCATGCTGAACAAAGGCCAGCTTGACAGACACTCTTCATTTTCAGCTCAGACAGCCAGGAGTGAGCCATGCATGATTTGCGCAGACTCCTGGCTGCCTGGGCTGAACTTTGCTGGGCTGAGGAGGTCACAGCTCCTATGGGTGTGACCTCCTCGGCTCAGCAAAGGTGACTTGAGGCCCATTGAGTCTCGCCCTGGGCGCTTAAGGTTTAAGCCCTGAAGCGCCCAGGGCGAGTGTCAATCAGTGACACTTCTTCACAGAGAGGGATGGGGTCAGCAGTCTCACTGACCCCATCCCACTCTGTGACCTGGAGGCTAAAGGTAAGTGTGTGTGTGTGTGATGTTTTAAATTGAATGTTTGATGCGCACATGCATGTTTGAGTGTTATGAGTGTTGTTAATGGATGTGTGTGCGTGCACGTGTGAAAGAATGAGTGTGTGTGATCTTTTAAAATTAATGTTTGGTGCATGCGTGCATGTTTGAATGTTATGAGTGTTAATGGATGTGCGCGCCTGTGTGAAAGAATGAGAGTGTTGATGTTTTAAAATGAATGTTTGGTGTGTGCGTGCATGTTTGAATGGTATGAGTGTTGTGAATGGATGTGCGTGCGTGTCTGTGTGTGAAAGAATGAGCATGTGTGTGTGTGTGTTTGTGCTTCCCGCCCGCCCCCCTCCCTCCTAAAGCTGCAGGCCGCCACTGTCTTCTTCCTCTGAAAAGCGCAGATCTAATGAGCGACAAGTGCAGCCCTGAACATAAAGGTTCAGGACACCATAGACATCATAAGAAACACAGACGCCACTCCTCTCCTGAATCAACTTTATATGCGGCTTTATTAAAATCCACGACTTAATGAAGTTCCTGCTTCTTCTATTCAAGAACACCTCACAACCTTGTCGCCTCTTAATGCTCCCTAGAGCCCTAAGGGAGGCAATAAATTAGGTTATGAATCTAGTTTGAGATATCGATAATACTTCAAATATTGAAGCCAAGGCTGACTTTAATTAACTGCATGGCAAAGCCAATAGGCCTCACCTATGCAAGAGCTAATTGCTTTGACAAGGGGTTTTATCAATGTTGTACACCAGCGTGGATTCTGTTCAGCGTGGATAAAAGTCAGTAGCATAAAGGAGAGTGGCGTAAAGTGGAGCAGCATAGAGTGGAGTAGAGTGGAGTGGTGTGGAGTGGCGGGTTGTGGAGTGTCATAGAGTGGAGAGTCATAGAGTGTTGTACAGTGGAGTATTGTGGAGTGTTGTGGAGTAAAGTTGAGTGAAGTGGAATATAGTGGAGTGAAATAGGCAGGGGTGATGTAGAATGGCATAGATTGGTGAGGTATAGAGTGAAGAGGTGTAGAGTAGGGGGACATAGAGTGGAGTACAGTGACATGGTATAGGGTGGAATAAAGTGTTGCTAAATAGAGCATCATAGAGTGTCGTGGAGTGGAGTGTCAGATAGTATCATAGTGTGGATGGTCATGGAGTTCAGGGTCATAAAGTGGTGTGTTGTAGAGTGCTGTGGACTGTCACAGAGTGGAGTGATGGAGTAGAGTGGCATAGTGAGACTTTGAGTGTCATAGAGTGGAGTGTCGTGGAGTGTCATAGAGTAAATTGCTGTGCAGTGGAGTGTTGTGGAGTTTCATACAGTGTAGAGGAGGGTCATAGAGTGGAGTGTCTTGTAGTGGAGTGTTGTGGAGTGCCGTAGAGTGGAGTAGAGTGGCGTACAGCGGAGTGAGATAGAGTGGAGTAGAATTTCGTAAAGTGCAGCAGTGGAGAGTAGTGTGGAGCTTCATGGAGTACAGTAGAGAGGCTGAGAGCAGAGGGGCGTTGAGTGACAGGGATGTAGATTGGAGTAGAGTGAAGTGGAGTGGAATAGAGTGGAGTGGAGTGTTGTAGAGTGGAGTGGCATAGAGTGGAGTACCATTGAGTGGAGTTACATAGAGTGGAGTGACATAAAGTGGAGCGGCATAGGGCGGAGTGGTGTAGAATGGCAGAGCATAGAGTGGAGTAAAGTGTTGTAGAGTGGATAAAGTGTCAAAGAGTAGATTAGAGTGGAGTGGAATAGAGTGGTGTGGAGTGGCCTATAATGAAGTGGCATAGAGTGGCGCAGAGTGTCATAGAGTGATTTGGGTGGAGTAGCATGGAATAGAGTGGAGTAGAGTGTCATAGAGTGAAGCGGAGTAGAGTATGGTAGAGTGGAGCAGCATAGAGTGGAGTGCTACAGAGTGGAGTAGCGCAGAGCAGAGTGGAGTGGCATAGAGTGGCATGGAGTGGGGTTGAATAGAGCAGCAAAGAGTGGAGAAGAGGGACAGAGAGTGGAGTACAGTAGAGTGGTGTAAAGTGGAGTAGAGTGTCATGGAGTGGAGTGGGGTAGACTGGCGTGGACTGGAGTGGTGTAGAGCAGAGTAGTGTAGTATAGAGGGGAGTATAATGTCACAGAGTGTCACGGAGTAAAGAGTGTGGTAGCACACTACCATTACAAACAACACGTTTTTAGTTGTAATGACCATTACATTGGCACAGACATACAGTTTTACTGAGAAAACTAAACAGCACACAAACAATAATGTGTGGAAATGGCATTGCCTAGTGTATTGGTTTGCTTTGTTTGCATTAGAATATTTGTTTCCATCACTCTTCAGAATAAATCAAAATGTGCTTCATTAGTGCTTTCCTAATTCTGATATATTCTGAAATATGTGCACAGTTCATTTACAGACATTTAAATTTTATTGTGTGCTAGAAAAAGTAACATCATAGAGCCTTCCCTCCCGCACCCCAGTGCCCAGCATGGTTGTCACATAAATCCTCAAACTTTTAAGTCACAGAGAGAAAAGTCAAAACCAAGTTCCCTCGGAAGAGAAAGCCCTATATTTGACCACTGTCTTTCAAAGTACATCAAATGTGACAAGATAAGAACAAAATGTAAAGGCCTGTTTACAGAAAGCGACCACTCATGGAACAAAGACATACAGGACAGCCGAAAACAAATAAAGCCAACACATGGAAAGCAAGCATGAGTTACAAAACACAAAGACAATGGCAATGAATGGGTGGAATACATTCCCAGGGAAGCTTTCCAAATATACCCAGACAGCTGTCCCCTATGGTAGTTTTCAATCTAAATACGAGGCCCCTGGGAAATTTATTAGGTACCTCCAGGTTGATCTACATTTAAGGATCCTTCCGAGCCCTCAACTGCACAGGAGTCTAATGTCGTGTCAAGATGTCTTCCTGCTGAATTTCAAAAACTTTCTTTACATCAACATATACACAGCATTACAGAGCAAGATTGGAAAGACCATGAATAAGCCTCAGTTTCCGGATATTGGTCTAAACTGTATACTCAACCAGACTGTAGCTAGATGTTTCGGAATTCTGTAAAGACAGATTATCTTTTACCTTGCATTGCAGATCAATAATCTAATGCTACTGAAAAATGTAATCCTTCATATAACATTAAAAAAGTAGAATTATCATCAAAGGACCAACATGCTGCTATTTATTTTACTCTTGGTGCGCAAACCTATGGAACATATACACCCATTCCTTGAGTAAAGATTTTCAGTACCTAATTTCAGCTCTGGGGGAGTGGTCAGATTGTCCTGTTCACTGGAGATGATTGAGAAGCAATGAGAATTGCTCATGGATACTTCTCTGGATTCAATAAAGGCTTTTGCTCTAAGTATAGTGAATTAGGTAGCAGCATGAAGAATTTACTGGTTGAGGTCCTGGAAGGGAGATCCAACACGAAAGACTTTTAACCAGACAACACTTTAAGGGTAATAAACTATATAGCCCTCATTTAGAAGAACTTGTAAAATGTGCTAAAAAAAACAGAAAGTTAATCTCTCCATTTAATTTTTGACCTCCACTTTCTTTAGGGCACTGACCGACTCAAAAGAACCCTCCTTTAAAATGTGCAGCTGGGAAAGGCCAAACTGTGAGAGGAGGAGGAAAGGAGAAAAGGTCTTAAATCTGATGTCAAGTGACAGTCTGCCACAGTACCTCCTGAAGCCCAACCTTTCTGACCAGTCAGTTCCTTTTTAGACTGAGGTGAGGAAAAGTCTAAAAGATCTCAACGGACTCTGGGAAAACAATATTTCACACAATTTGTGCCAGAACTCCTTCTAGAGGGCTACAGGGCAACCAGGAGATACTGGGCCCAACCATGGGGGTGGTGGTCCTTTTCTTTCTGATGTCCCAGGACATGACCTGTTATGGGCCCCTAGCACCTGGGCCCACTAAAACCCCTTCAATACTTTACTTTCAGTGGTAATGCAGGTAAAGCAGTCCAAGGCCTCTCAAGGGGAGAGGAGAGGAAGGGGTTAAATGCAAGGTTTACAGAGAGTCACAACTCAAAACATGTCCAGGAATCCTGATAAATGAATGCCCAGCCAGGTACTTGCTTTTATGAACAAAGTGTGTTTATTTACAAGCACAAAGTGAAATATGACATAAAACAAATAATACACACAGAATTCGTAAGTACTGCACTCTAGCATTGTCTGGGTAAGTTGTACCTGTGTCCCACTCCCTTATTTAAGGACAATGGGTAGTCTCCAATCTAGTGAGGCAAACTTCAGGTTACGCCCTGCTAGAAAGTACCTGTCTTGGAAGTTCCACAATGGCTTCTTAAAATGTGTGATCCAGCAGAGTAGCTCTTTCAGTCACAAAAGGTTCCTCCTGAAGTTTGATGGCCCAGCAATCAGACTTACTCACTCACAACTGAATCTCTGGTTCAACAGGCACATGTCAGCAGCCCAGGGGTGAGCAGAAGTCTGGATGCTGTGTCAAGGCAGGAGGCATCCACTGTGTTCCTCCATTCATGTATTAAGTCTTCCTGACTCTAGTCTTGGGTGCTGCTAGTTTTGGGTGGTGGAATCTGTGTTCTTCTCCTGTGGGTCAGAGCACGCAACTCTGCTTGGGCACCAGCTGCTCCATGGCAATAGCCCTCTTCTTCGTCACAGTCACCCCAGGTCACAAATAGCACACTCCAGGTGACAGCCTCTTTTGGTCAGAACAGTACAGTTGGGCAATGGACTTCTTCCTTGTCACAGCGCTCTACCAGGACAATGCCCTCTATCTAGGCCACAGCCCCATCTGGTAATAGGGGGCATGAACCACGCACTCCGGGCTACAGCCCCTTCGGGTTACTACACTGCATAGGCGCCACCCTGCTTCTTGTTACAGCGCTGTACCTGGGCGATGGCCAATATATTCACCAAGCCCCTGACCTGGCAAAGGGGGTCTCAACAGCAGCACTCGGGCAGATAGCTGGATTGGTGCAACAGTCCTCAATGCAAACCTAGAATTTCACACTCTGCTTCAAGGATCCACTCAACAGGATTTCCACTGGACCTAACTCCCTCCAGGCACTCTTCCACTCTTTACAGAGTGCTCTGGTCTTGGTAGTCAAGCAGAAGCTGGTTCTACAGGCTCCAGGTTGGGTGGTCATGATTTCCTGGCCGATTTCCCCTCACCCACCTGGTAGACTTGCAGATCTCAGTCCTCAGTCCTGGTACAACAAGCAGAATTCATGCTGAGCTTCCCTTCTCTACACTGATGTACAGCTTTGGTTTGAAAATCTTTGAAGACTCAAGCTTTTTATAATCCATTTACAGACACAGATGTGATTTAGTGGTTGAGTCTTTGAAGTTGGTGATGTGGGGGATGCCCCCTTTGACATGCCCACTCCTCTGTCCTGCCTTTGTCCAGAAAGCAGTCTGCTACAGCTGTGGCAAAATTTGATATCCCCACACTCAGGCCTTGGGAATAACTAGAGGATAACACCTGGATGTCAGCCTCACTAAAATATGCCTATCAAAAGGCTACCAATTCCCCCAGCCCTATTCTTTATGATTCCCTTATCAGCCCCAACTCCTTCCTGAGATGTTACCAGGCCTTTACTAACCAGAATCAGACAGCCTTACAGAAGTGCACAAGAAAGCATAAATCTCCATTCCTCTAGTGTGTGTCCTACCTCGCGTTTAGGAATTTAGGCAGTGTACACATCTGTCTGGGATGTCTCCTTCCCCTCCCCATGCTCCTCTAAGGCCCTGAGACTCCATTACAGATCCCACAGCCCCAATGCACTGTACCACACATACATTATATCACACACACAAGCTGTACAGCGCTACATACTAACATAATGTAGGCCAAGGGGGACTTAGTTAAACAGCAGCAGAACTTTACATAAGTCACCACTGCAGTGACACTGGTAAAAAGGTCTGTTCACTTCACTGATCACTTGACACAAAAGGGGTATGCTGTCATCATTGCACTCTTGCTACTTAACTCTGGGCCAGGGTAATAGCCCTTTAACACTTTGTGAGCCTCTCCCGGTCTAACAAGACCACAATCCATGAGATAAACCTATTTCATGGCGTCCACGCATGCTGAAAAAATAGGTACCAAGGACTTAGATATTGCTGCAGCTGGAGCACTCAGGACAGAAATGCATTATCAAGCAGGGAACTTTTCGGTTCCAGCAGATGGTATTAGATGGTGTTAAAAGGGGCTACTTAATAGAGTGTATTCTGGAAAGCCCTCCTCCTGTCTGATGGACAACCCCTCTACCACTGGGTCCTCTAAAAACAATTTCTCTACCAACAAGCATTTGGAAACGTCTACAAAAAGCAGCAGTGTGTCCTGTTCCGTTCTAAGAGAGGACAAAGGGTGTTTATCCAACCATTGTTCTTGTTCCCAAGCTGTCAAGGGACTATTGACTCATCACAAATTTAAGAAACATCAATATATACGTAAGAACTGGATATTTTCGAATGTAGTCTCTCCAAGGGGTTATACCAACTGGCCTATCCAGAGACATCAGTAGACCTGCAAGAGGCCTAGATTCTCCTGCCAACCAGAAAAGAACATCTTCCTAATACCTCAGGTTTACTGTTGCAGAAAATAGCTACTAATCAACTCTTTTGCCCTTTGGCCTAAATTAATTCCCTATGATCTTCAGAACGGTCCTTTCTCAGGAACAACAATACAGTATGCATTACTTGTGATCAGACTGGGAGAGTCTGCATCACAGACCAAATCAAGGTAGAAGGTCATTAGCATTATGTAAAATTATAATATCTTAGATATAGTCATACAGAACATTTATATATGGAATATTGTTGTTGTGTTATTAATTTTGTGCACAGATTTTAATAAGGGTTCCCTAATTCTAAGATGAAAACTGAAATTCATGGAATCGGTTGAATTTCTTTAGTGGAACTGATTCGTGGTGGAGTGCCACCATCTCTGTCTGCTTGGACTTGGACATTATTCAAAAGGCTGTATTGTTTCTCGATGGACTCTATTTGAACTAAAGTTAAAAAAAATTCTGGAAAAAAACAAGCTCCTCTTTCTGATAAAGACCTTGAATAACATACTTAATATTATTTAGTGAGTGTATTGTAAGCTGCAGTTGATATTACTCAAGGTAATTAAGGAACCAGGGGCCAGATGTAGGAATCAGTTTGCACATTGCAAACAGCAAATTTCGCTATTTGCGACGTGCAAAATGCACTTTGCAATGCACAAAACCCGTTTTGCGATTCGGTAACCTGGTTACTGAATCGCAAAACGGCTTTGCGAGTCGCAATTAGGAAGGGGTGTGCCCTTCCTTATTGCGAGTTGCAGTGCAATGCAGGATTGCTTTGTGACCGCGAACGCGGTCGCAAACCAATCGCAGTTTGCACTCTTTTGAAATGGCACTGCAAACATTTTTTCAGAGCAGGAGTGGTCCTATTGACCACTGCCTGCTCTGAAAAAAGGAAACAAAAAAGTTAAATTTTTTGTTTTTGTAATGCATCTTGTTTTCCTTTAAAGAAAACGGGCTGCATTACAAAACAAAACTGCTTTATTAAAAAGCAGTCACAGACATGGGTGGTCTGCTGTTCGCAGCAGGCCACCATCCCGGTGAATGCCGCCACTCGCAAGAGGTCGCAAATTGCGATCCACCTCATGAATATTCATGAGGTGGGCCTTTGCGACCCCCTTGCGAGTCGCATACGGTGTCAGGGACACCATGCTACTTTCGGATTTGTGACTCGCAAATTGCGAGTCGCTCTGACTCGCAATTTGCAAGTCGCAAATCAGAACCTACCTACATGTGGCCCCAGGTGCCTTATATACTTAGGGGCATATTTAAGAGCCCTTAGAACCACCTTGGCGCCGCCACAGCATACTTTTTTTTTACGTTAAGGCGACGTTAAAGCGGCTTTTTTTCACGGTGTCATATTTACAAAGTCGCGCAATGCATGCATTACGAGCTCAAAGCAGGTGTTAAAATGACGCTTCCACAGAAACGTGGGTGCCTCCTTGCACTTTGCTACACTAGCGTCAATATTTTTGATGTTAGTGTAGCAAAGGGCCACAATAGATTAAAAAATGTTGACGCTATTGTGCCAACAACAGCCACGGTGCGCTGTATTATAAATACGCCACAACCATGGTGTCCTTAGGTGCCGGGTTTGGGGTTGCAGAAAAAGTGGTGCATCAGCTCTGATGCATCACTTTTTCTTAAATATGGGCTTTAGCTGCCTATATATCAAAAATGGGAATTGCGATTTCCAAATAGCGATTTTTACCAAATCGCTATTCGGAAATCACAATTCCCAATGTGTCACAGTAGTGACATAGATTTTGCAATTTTTAGGATTTGCAATCCCAATTTAGTGATTACCAAATTATGATTCCCTGAATAGGAAATCGCAAATTTGTGAATGTCGCTTACTGGAGCAGTATGATGACATCACAATGAAGAAGTGAGTCATCTCATGCTGGGTCCAGAACCCAGTTCCACAGGAGAAGGCAGGTTGTGTCAGCAGAGCAACTGTGACCTTGTATGGAGGTGTTTTTGGAGCAATCTGCTTACCACGGCCACAGATGACAATGGAAGGGATGCAGGAAGGTGCAAAAGAGAAAGCTGACATTCAGCAAAAAATATCTTAAAATGCTCACTGTCTGTAGCGCGTCTGACCTTAATAAGTAAACTTACAAGGGGACGCAAATAGGTCGATAAACCTTTTAACTCACTATTAAGATGTTCTTACCATAGCTCCAGTACATAATCAATAACCAATAAACAATACCAATAATCACCAACAATCAATACCATCAATAATCAATGGAGTCAGTGATTATCACACGCCATGAGCTTTCAGTCATGAATAACCACACCTTTTAGTAAAAGTTAGAATATCTATTTCCCTGTATTAACAATGCTAAGGTCATGTAGATTAATCACAACATCAAATGGAACACATACAGAAACAACACTGGCTGTCCAAAGCGGCGGAAAAAACGTAATCTAATCAAAGCTTGAACTACAACACATTCTAGAGTTACAGTGCAAATTAATAACAGAGTCAACTGCGTCAAAGTAACTACGTACATTCGGATTCAGCAGAGAAATTCATCAAGCATTATTCCCTGTTAGCAAAATTTCATTAGTGAGAATCCTTAACTAACATCTGATTAGCATCAGCATGTAGGGCTTCATGCAAAACTATTTAGTAACACAAATTTGGAAAAAGATCTAACTATGTCTCTATCAAAACAGTGCAGTTGGTACCTAGAAAGCAAAAGCAAATATGCATAATAATCAACAGTCTAATTCATAATACCTATCCTCAGTGTGGATCAGCAAGCAGAGTCAGTCTTCGTCCTCAGGACATCAGTCAATCAACACGGCATCAGGATTCAGCATCAAAGTTCAGAAAATGCAAACCCTTTAAGCATTAAAGTGAAGCACGTCTCTTGTCAAGACGCAAAGTGGGCAAGAATGAGCCTCCCTTCTCTCTGCGAAGTGTTGTTAAATCAAAACTACTAAAACTACTTCCCAAATCCCTGTTGGTCAGTTAATCGCATGTTCACACTTTATCCAATAAAACTAAAACTCCAAGTCTATGAATTCTACCATTACTCGGTTCACATGTCCTTGATTGCTATATCCTGCAATGTCCTCATCATCCGGCTTTTCAGGTAACAGTATTGTTGCAGCTTCTACTCCATTCAGTATCTCCATTGTTCTTCTCCTGAGAAAGTCAGTCTCACATGTATTACACATAAAATGTTACATTAACAAGAACAGCATCTTCTAACAGTTGGTTCTCATGAGAAAGCTTCCGTTGTGAGCACATTTAAACAAGGCACAATGAAATCACAGTTTAACTCTTTAGGACAGCCATTTATTAAACGTTAAGAAATACAGCTTTGACATGAGGCCCGGCAAACTAGGCCAAAACATTCACTAAGTTAAGGCCTACAATTAATAAAGCTAGAGCATAATGCATAACCGTTAATATGATGTACTACTACATTAGTCAAACATATATTCAACATTTCACAGTATTAATTCACTAGTATGTACTCTTTGTGAACACTGGGGGCACTCTTTGTAATCACATTTTCAAATGTGGGCATTATTTTCTACGTTATTATATTTTCTATACAAATCACTTACTCAGAATACATGAACACTCATTATCATTTTTTTATTATTAAAACACCTGCACTCGCACAGATAAGCTGTTTGAAAAGAGCTAACTGCAAGTTCTAGAAAGCGAGAAGTGAGAAATCTGGAACGATATCCAGGCGAGGATCAGTGCTGTTGGTGTTGCTCTTTTGAAGAAATACGCAAGCGCTGGTATGATCCTTGGACACGTACCAAAATAAAGATGGCTAGCAGACTTGCAGAGGCATGGTGAACAGGCGGAGGACCATCTACTCAGCCACCACCTAGCCCTCTTGAGGACATGACTGAGGCTATGTTTCAGCCAGAAGCAATTATTGCGGTCTCTGACACTGATACCTCTGCCATACCAAGTACCACCAAATGTAACACTGTTATTTTGCTACATATAAAAATGTTTTAGGTAAAAGGTAATACTATTAGAAAGTTATACTATTAGAAAGTTATACTTAGCACTAAACGTAAATTCACACCGGTCCATTGCCATGCAGGGAAACTTTCTGTCCCAACAGATGGGTATTACATGATGTGAAAAAGGGCTACTTAATAGAGTGTGTTCTGGAAAGCTCTTCTCCTGTCTGATGGACAACCCCTCTTCCACTGGGTCCTCTAAAGAAATGTTCTCTACCGACAAGCAATCAGAAACTTCTACAAAAATCGGTAATATGTCCTGTTCCATTTGAAGAGAGGGCACAGGATGTTTATCCAACTATTTTTCTTGTTCCCAAGCTGTCAGGGGATTATTGACTCATTATTAATTTAAGAAACATCAATTTGTATGTAAAAACTGGACATTTTCGAGTGAAGACTCTCCAAGGGGTTATACCAACTGGCATATCCAGAGACCTCAGTTGACCTGCAAGATGCCTAGATTCACCTGCCAACCAGAAAATAACATCAAAAGTACCTCAGGTTTACTGTTGCAGAGAATCACTACTAATCAACTCTTTGGCCCCTTGGCCTAAATTCATTCCCTATGGTCTTCAGGCCGGTCCTTTCTCAGGAACATCAATACAGTATACATTACTTGTGATCAAACTGGGAGAGTCTGCATCACAGACCAAATCAAGGTAGAAGGTCATAAGCATTATGCAAAATTGAATCTTAGATATACTCATTCAGAACATTTATATATGGTACATTGTTGTTGTGTTATTAATTTTGCACACAGATTTTAATAAGGGTTCTATAATTCTAAGATGAAAGCTGAAATTCGTGGAATCAGTTGAATTTCTTGAGTGGAACTGATTCGTGGTGGAGTGCTGTCATCTCTGTTTGCTTGGACTTGGACATTATTCAAAAGGCTGTATTGTTTCACAACGGACTCTATTTGAACTAAAGTTAAATTTTTGTCTGGAAAATGACAGGCTCCTCTTTCTGATAAAGACTTTGAATAACATACTTGAAATTTTCTAGTGAGTGTATTGTAAGCTGCAGTTGATATTGCTCAAAGTAATTAAAGAACCAGGTGTCTTATATACTTGGGGGCATACTTAAGAGCTCTTAGCGCCGCCACAGCATACTTTTTTTTTACACTTAGGCGGCGCTAAAGTGGCTTTTTCCCTGTGCCATATTTACAAACTGGCGCAAAGCATGCATTACGAGCTCAAAGCAGGCGTTAAATTGATGCTCACATAGAAACCTATGGGCCTCCTTGCACTTTACTACACTAGTGTCAACATGTTTGATGCTAGTGTAGCAAAGTGCCACAAAAGAGTAAAAAATGTTGACGTTATTGTGCTAACAACCATCATGGTTCGCTGTCATATAAATACAAAACAACCATGGTGTCATTCGGTGCCGAAAAAGTGGTGCATCAGCTCTGATGCACTACTTTTTCTTAAATATGGGCCTTAGTTGCCTATACGTCAAGAATGTGAATTGCGATTTCCAAATAGTGATTTTTACTAAATCGCTATTTGGAAATCGTAATTCCCAATGTATCACAATCAGTAACATAGATTTTGCAATTCTCAGGATTTGCAATCACAATTTAGTGGTTACCAAATTGTGATTCCCTGAATAGGAAATCACAATTTGGTAATCGCAAATTTGTGAATGTCGTTTACTGGAGCAGCATGATGACATCACAATGAAGTAGTGAGCCATCCCATGCTGAGTCCCGAACCCAATGCAGGCTGTGTCAGCAGAGCACATGTGACCTTGTATGGAAGTGTTTTTGGAGCAATCTGCTCACCGTGGCCACAGATTACAATGTTAGGGATGCAAAGTCGAAACAATGCCATCACAATGCATAGATTTGGTGTTGAAAAGGCTTCTGAGAAAGTAGGTAGTACTGCTGTAATTTGGTTGTTTGGAGGTATCTAAGTTATCAGTGCAGCACCTGCAATGTAAAAATCTAAAGTCATTACAGACGTTGGTGTCAATGAAAAAAACATTTGTGACATAAAGTATGGATAAAGCATCTGAATTCAATTGTTAAGAGGGACTGAAAGGCAGCTGCAGAAAATTATAAGGATCTGACAAATGTCATTAAGGAGTTATGCAAGGTAATGGACAAGATAATGTATCACACCGAAAGTGTCATCATCAATTTATAGGCGGATTGGATGGTTTCACTAGATCTGTCCATTGCCTGAGAACTGCTACAGCAACATTATCTCACCGCACAGTCACCATGTAGATTGAGATGGCGCATTGCAGTGAAGATGTAGCACAATGTTTAATGCAAATCACCAGTGCATTAAAAACATGCAAACAGTACACATCTCTGCAACGAGTGACTTAGGTGGAGGAAAAGGTGAGGATATATCCAGCCTAAGGAGCATTAGTGCCCCTGAAATTAGGAATCAACATCATTGCTGCATACAAAGTGCCTCTACAGAGGAATCACTAAAGTAAAATGCAGAGCACACCAAAAGGATGAATGGACTGTGAGGGAGAAAAAAGTAGTTGGAAGATGGTTGTGTGTTTACATTTATAATTTCTCTATGTTTATATTTGCAATTTCTGAGATGACTATTTTGCTTTGGCACGAAATGTGCATTTCATATTGTGTTTTGACAATGAAAAAATACTTTGCTTGAAGTTAAGGTAATAAATAAGGTCATTGACAAGTACAATCTTAAATGTATTTTTTTACCTTACTTACTTTCAAAATATTTGTGTGTAATCCCTGCACATCATTCTCTGCTTTCTGCTGCCCTGGATCCATCTGTAGGTTGACGTGGTGGGACTGGCTGTTCCTCTTCATCCAATTTTTAATCTGGCAGGATAAGTGTATGCCCCTAGATATTGCAATGCTTTAGAGCACATGTAGCGGCAATTTAGCAGCAGGATTCTGGTCTGTATTTTAGTGCTCCATCGCTCTTGTGGAGACATCTAAAGCAACTCTTCGGCAGACCAAAAGTCCTCTCTACCACATTTCTAATTGTTTTATGTGAAGCATTGTAGTAGTGTTCACTTGCAGAAGCATGGTTCAAATAAGGTGTTAAAACAAACAAGTGCAAAGCATACACACTGTCTCCTACAATTACATATCTAAATATTATGTAGTGACAATTTAGATATACATCTCTATTATATACTAAATAGAGCTGTAAATATTTACCTAGTAAATATCCTTCACTAAATTCACCACCAAGAAACCGTGTGTAAGTTCCGCTATGGTGAAATATGAAGGAATGCTGTGTACTTCCGGGAAATCCAGCCACTATATCAGTAATCATATTAGAGGCATTGCATACCACTTAAATGTTTAATGAATAAGTATTTGTATGATTTATAAAGATGTTTTCATGCTTTGATGGAGGACATATTAAAACATTTGCCCCATAAATGCAGACTATGGCATGTGGGAATTGGGCTAACTGATACAATTTAATTTGGTAAGCTGCAATTCCTCTGTTGAGTTTGGAAAGTTAATATAATCTTTAATTTTCATGAGCATTGCATGTAGAAATGCATGGAAAAACGTGAAATGTCCTTTGGGGAACGTCTCCTGCTGCATCTATCACACCCTTGTGGCTTCCTGAGACTGAGGTGCAGGGAACATAACACCTGCACATGGGTGGGAATAGAATTAGTCCAGCGAGTGTGTTGCTGTAGTTGAGGATGAAGTTCAGAGATTAAGGCGGTCATTATGAACACAGTGGGAAATACCACCGACCGCCATGGCGGTGGTGAACAGAATCCCGCCATTGATAGTGAATGGAAACCCGCCATATAATGAAAGAAAATCCCAACCCTGCCAAAAATCACCAGACCACCACTCCCCGCCATGACCCTGTTGGCGGGAATCCCAGACCTCCCCACCCCGCCATTGCCAAGCACACCCACATCCCACCCTCCAAATAATGATGCACAAATCACCTTGGCAGACAGTGGAGGCCGAACGACCTTTGGCAGCTCCGACCGCCACTGGCGGCAAGTGGACTTGACAGCAAGAAGTGCACACATTGGATAAGCGTGTAACCCACACACCTGACACACATCCATAACCCCATAAAACACCCCCAGACATACCCCACAATCTTTTGCAACAAAACCAGGCCAAGAAGAGGGAGAGCACCAGAGGTAGACATGGAACGCCAGCATACAGGAGACGCACACGACCCACAGAAGAGCACCCTCACCGCTTTCCCAGCCCCGACACCATTCACCACACTCACCATGTCACACCCCCCAAACGCTTCACCGAAAGGGAGTTAAGGACCATGGTGGACAAGATCCTGAAAGTTGAGCCACAAATATTCGGGGCCGAGGTGCAGCACACACTCATCACAAGGAAGATGGAGCTATGGCAGACCATTGTGAACAGGGTCAATGCAGTGGGACACCATCCACGCACCAAGGATGACATCCGGAAGAGATGGAACGACCTGCGGGGTAAGGTCAGGGGCATGGCATCAAGGCACCACATCGCAGTCCAGGAGACTGGGGGAGGACCGCCACCAACACCACCAGAATACACAGACTGGGAGGAAAAGGTACTGGCCATCCTGCACCCTGAGGGACTCACTGGACTCACTGGAGGAAAGGACTCGGGTAAGTCATCAACATATACCCCATATAGACCATACCTGTAATGCATGCACCACCCCACCCCACCCCACCCACACCCCACCAGGACCAACACCCTACCCAGGCATCAGCCACTGAATCCACCCCTCCCCTCCATGAATACAAACCCACTAACAGGCCCACATCCCTCCCCCTGTGCACAGTCACCTACCCCTGCAAGTACCCACAATGGAACGACAACCCCCACCACAATGCAACCCCACAGTCAACGCTAAATGCAGTGTCAACCTCACAAAGGCACCCAGTCCTGTTCACCTCAAACGTTCATGCAGCTGTAACAGACATGTCTATGTCCCTCAACAGGCACCACCACCCATGCAACCCTAACGGACGGGACAAGGAGTGCCAGTGCCCCACAGGAAGACAGAGGCACCTCACAGGACACTGGTGAAGGATCCCTGGACACTGATGAGCAGGCAGGCCCCTCACACAGTCCTGGACTGTCACCATGCAGCAGCCACACCCAGAAAACCACTGTCACCCCTACCACCCAGTCAGGACCAGCAGCCCAGGGCAAGCATCCCCACACCAGTGTATCCAGGCCACAGGCTGGTGGAACACAGGTACAGAGGCCACAGTCTCCCACTCCCAACATGCAGGAAGGTACAAGTGGTACTGCCAGACCTGTGCAGGGGGACACAGGCACAGGGGACAAGTGCAAGGGTGGCAGTGGGCAAAGGGGGAGGCCACAGGATGGATGCAGCAGCCCAGGACATGATATCAGAGGTATTGGGGGCCTACCAGCATACCCATGACAGGTTGGCACAGATTGTGTCCACCCTGGAGCACAGTCAGAGGATGCAGCAGGAACACCACCAACAGGCCATGGAGCAGTGGAAACAGCACAATGCGACAATGGCCACCATAGCAGCTGGTCCAAAACCAGTCTGACACCCACACAGGACAAGAGGCCCCCACTACAGCACCGGACACTCCCCATGAGAATACACCATCAGCAGAAACATCACAGGAACTACCCTCACAGGAAACCCAAGGGCCTACCATGTCATCCCCTGGAAATCAACAGCAGGCGCCCAAACTGACCCTCAGGGCAAGATATGGCACTGGAACCCCAGCAAAGAACAAGGCCCCCTTCAAGAGGTAACTCAGGAACAATCTGCACAGCAACCATCCCACTCAATCAGCCGCCACACTTTGCTAAGAGGCAATATGAATTAATGTAAGAAAAGATAGACCCATCATTAGTACCAACAAGGCTGCCACCATGTTGGTCTTGAGGATACCCACCCCTTACGACTTCCCCTCACTGTAACTAGCACTATTCACTCACTTCAACCAATAAAACACGTATCACACCTGTAACACTGTCCCCTGTGTTAAATTGTGAAGTATGGATGCAACTGGCTGATAACTACTTTATTGTGAAATCTGTGCATGAAGGGAGTCCTGTGTGCCTAAATGTTGGCAATAAGTAAATGCAGAAAATTACAATCTGTACCATGCAGATGTGGACCATGTTTCACCTATCATTATCAACCCCCCTATATGACTGAGCACACTGCCAGTATGTGTCACAAACCCCAATGTCAGGCCCAAGTCCCACACAGTTACTGGAAGTAGAGTTGTATCAGTTGGGTCCTGGAATTGACATCTTCCCCTTCCTCATCCTCACCATCACTCTCCTCACCTCTCTGAGGCAGCTTGTCAGGACATACAGCACCTTCCACCTCCAAAAGGGGGATAGAATATCTCACTGCCACGTTGTGCAGCATGCAGCAGGCCACCACTATTCTACACACCTTATCAGGCCCATAGGCCAGGGAACCCCCAGAGATATGTAGACAACAAAATCTAGCCTTCGGGAGACCTATAGTTCGCTCTATCACCCTTCTAGTACGTCCATTGGCCTCATTGTAATTCCTCTCTGCATCCGTCCTGGGATTCCTCACTGGTGTCAGGAGCCAATGCAAGTTTGGACAGCCAAAATCACCTAGAAAAAGTTGCAATACAGAGTCATCATTGTTATGCCCCTTAGTCAGACAGCCTGGCTGTCTGCTATGTGTCAGTTAGTGACAGGCACACTTACCTATGATCCACCCTCTGTCCTCTTGGAGTTGTTCCATCCTGTGTGGCACACTACTGTTCCTCAACACAAAGGAATCATGGACTGAACCTGGGAACATGGCATTCACATGTGAGATGTAATGGTCTGCAGTACATACCAATTGGATGTTCATGGAGTGAAAGTTCTTTCTGTTTCTGTGCACCTGTTCACTCACTTTTGGGGGGATGATCGGTATGTGGGTGCCATCGATGGCACCTATATCATGGGGTATGTTGGCAAAGGCATAGAATTCTGACTTGATGGCAGGGAGGTCAGTACTTTGGGGAAACCTCACATAGGACTGCAGGTGTCGTACAAATGCATTCAGAAATCTTGTCAGTACCATGCTGAACATTGGCTGTGAAAATCCAGCACCCATGCCCACTGTCACTTGAAATTAGCCCGTGGCCAGGAAATGGAGTGCGGAGAGCACCTGCACTTCAGTAGGGATGGCATGCTGATTACGATTTCACAGAGTTAGTGCAGGATCCAGTAAAGCACCAAGTTCCTGAATTGTTGCACGTGTGAGTCTGTAATTGATTATGATCTGACACTCCACCATGGACCTCATATCCACAAGTGGTCTGCACACCGATGGTGCCCTTCCTCGCCACAAGGGTCGGTACCTACGAAGGGTTTCAAAAAGGTGTGATGAAGACACATACATATGCACACATTTCATCATTTGTGCACTGCATAGTTCATTGTAGTGACTCATCATGAACTGCTTCCTGACAGATCTACATCTACATCACAATGAGGCAACAGAGTATTTCATGTGTGGTATATTACGGAATGGACACATGCTTAGGTGCTTCATGTGGCTAGTAGGGCCTGCATTGTGCAAAGTTTTATTTATAGATGCGTAGTTACTGCCAAAATGTCTGCCCACTGTAATCCAGGCCTTTCGTTGTGGAAGTGACCTCATATCGCTAGCGGTTGACGTCACAGCGTAAGGCGGTGTTTACCGCCATTCACACCATCATTGGTTAACATGGATGCCAATGGGGAATCCTGGCATATCATGATTGCAGCCGGCGGTGACGGTGCACACAGCCGCAGAACGTACATCATTTCATCATCATCATCATTGATTATTCACTTGACTCCCTGATCTCGTGCGGACAGGTACTCCACTGTGTGTACTGCTGTGGCCTGTCTGATGTGCCTCGTGTTGCAGGGGAAAGGGCCCCAGCCTTCACCCAGGAGGAACTGGAGAGGCTAGTGGACGGGGTCCTGCCACTGTACGCAAAACTGTACAGACGGCCAGAGGTACAGGTGAGTCTGGGTTTGGGGGGCACTGTTTGGGTGTAATGGATGGTGTTGAATGGACATATGTGGGCACCTCTGAGCCTGCATGGGCCGTGGTGCATGGCATGGTGCGTGCGTATGGCTCTAAGTCTGAGAGTACTGTCCGCCCCATGGTGGACGATTAGCCAGCTGTACCTATCTTGCAAGTGCCTGACCTCTGTGTCCCATATCTGTGTCACACTTTTAGGTCAGAAGAGGGCACTTTGGCATGCCATCGCCAAGGAGGTGCGGACCCTGGGGGTCTACAACTGGCAGAGCACCCACTGCAGAAAGAGGTGAGAGGACCTGCGGCGCTGGTCGCGTAAGATCTGTGAAGCCCAGCTGGGGAAGTTCTCCCAATGTTGAAGGCGTGCCCGTCGGGCACCGACCCCCCTCATGCGATGTATCCTGGCAGTGGCGTACCCAGACCTGGATGGGCGTTTGAAGGCTGCACAGCAGTCATAAGGGGGTGAGTGCTCATTTCACAAAAATTCAGTCTGGAAGGATGTCTGTGTGTGCATTAGGGTTCATGCTGCTTAGAGGCAGGGACTCCGACTGGTGTTCATTATGGTCCCCAAAGGGTGTAGGGGTGTCTTTGTCAGGTCTCCCACATGTCGCCTCCTTAGGTAGTCCAGGGGATGGGTGTAGAGCAGTATTCTGGTCAGTAGTCAGGGGCATGGTCATGGGCATAGTGAACGTTGCTGCCTGTTGGGTGTGTCTTCTGGGTGGGTGTATGTCTGGCCATTATTTACCTCCATTCAGCTATTTACAATTGTCTCTCCTGTTTTGTCCCCCTATCCCTGTTCTCTTGTGTTGGTTTGGTACAGCAGCAACATCTGGCGAGGGAGCTGAGGCACCGGCAAGTGGGGAAGCAGCTGTCCACGGATCCTCGGAGGCGGAGACATCCGATTCCCAGGGGACCAGTGGGTGGGAGGGTGAGGGGAGTTCCACAGATGAGGCAACTACCACAGAAGGTAGTGACTCCGAGACCTCCTCCGATGGGGGCTCCCCAGCGGTGGTGGACCCTAGTGGCCACACCATTACAGTGAAATCTTCCGCCACCCCCTATTCCATCACTGCCCTCCCTACTGCTCCCCACCGAGTTGCCTGTGCCTGCTCACCCAGAAAGTTGGGTGTCTCCTTCACTCCAGGCACCTCCTCCCCTGCCCAAGCAGCCCTGCTGCCCTCACAGAGGAGGCTATTGACCTCCTGAGAACCATCTCTATAGGGCAGACAACCATTGTCAATGCCATCCAGGGGCTAGCATCAGAGGTGCAGCAGACAAATGCCTATCTGGATGGCATTCACGGTGCCGTGTCTGCCCTACAGAAATCTTTTCAGGCTCTGGCCCCCTCTTGGATGGCAGACAGTTTCCCTGGCCATTCTGTCCCCCCCTCCAACCTCCTCTACCCCTTCCAGCACCCCACTCCCTTCACCCGTCCAAGGCACACATTCAGACACGCAGTCAAGCACATCAACACACAAGAAGCAGACTTCTAAACACAAGCACCACACCTCCCACCACAAGCATTCACACAGCCAACAGACACATGCGCACACAACAACATCCACTTCCCCCAGTGTGCCCACCTCTTCCGCCTCCCTGTCTGTCCCCTCTACATCCACACCCTCATGCACTGCACCTTCAGTCACGGTTGCTGCTCCTCTTACTGCACTCACCACAATAGCAGACATCCATATATGCACCCCATGCACCATACCTGCACTCACCACAACTACTGTAGTTGAGACATGCAGCACACTCACCAGACTTGCAGACACCCACACAACATACATCCACACTAGCTGCCTGTCTTCTCCCACTGTGCCCACCCCCCTCCTCCAAAAACACACAAACGCACCAAGACCCCTTCCCACTACATGCACCCCTACACGACATACATCCACTGCCTCTGCCTCCACTCCCACGCCCTCATCCAGGACCACCCCAATTGCTCCGAAGAAACTTTTACTCTCCTGTGCTGACCTCTTCCAACCCACTGGCCCACCCCGTCTTGTCCCCAAGCATGCTTACCTCCTTGCCCTTTCCACTCCTTCCACTTCACAGCCCACCCCTGTCTGCCCTTCACATTCCTGTGCCCCTTCCCCAGGGAAGAAAAAGGCCCAGCCTGAGCCTAGTCTATCTGGCTCCACCCCCTCAAAATACAACCCCTTCGAAGGACAAGCCCACCCCGTTTACCTTCCAAACTAAAGTCCAAGGCCCACCCCAGTCACAAATAAACACCCCCACCACCCCTTGCCCCCGTTCCGTGAGGTGCCTGGATGCCCCTTTGTTGCCCCATTAGGTGGAGTACCGTGCACTTTTGGGAGTCAGGTTGGGTCTGTTGTGGCCCATGTCAATTGTAGCCGTACGGACTGGCCGTTGGCCCTGTTTGGACTATCTGGCTCTGTGAACTTTCATTAAAGATTTCTGTGTGGCCTGTGTTTTCACGGCACACTGTTGAACCCTGGTCTTTCGTTTCATTGTTTATGGGTGTGGGGCATTTGTATGTACTATGGTCAAGTTGGATTTGCCTTGTGTCGGGTAAGTACCTCTTGCTGTGGAGTGTACGACTTGTGCTGCTGTGAAGGGTTGGGAGGGCATTGCAGGGTGGGTGGAGTGGGTGGGTATGTGAATGTGCCTTTTCCTCCCTTGTTTCGTAGGTTGCAGTACTTACCATCGTCGTCTTCGTCGGCGGTCTTGGTCGTGGAGGTATATGTCTGCTTCGGCGTGTTGTGTGGGCCTCCGGTGAGTGTTTCCTTATATTTGGTTCATTTCCGCCTGGCTTTGCGTGGTGGTGGTTCCCGCCCCGGAACTGGTGGCGGACTGGTGGCTCATTATTTGATGGGCAGGTTGGGCCTTTCCGTCGGCCTGTGGGCGGACTCTGCCGTCGTCGTCGGCACTCCTCTGCTGGCAGTGGGTGGTTTTCGGGATGCCTATCTTTCATATGGTTCATTATTTGGCAGTCTGGCCCACTCCTCTGTTGGCGGTTTTCACCGCCACTGCCGGCAGCACGGAATGGACCGCTGTGTTCATAATGAGGGCCTAAATCTCTGTAAATCTCTGTAATATGTACTTCTCAAGATTTCCTCCTCTTTCGGATCAAACATGGTAATGCAAATTCTAAAAATGTGCTCCTGTCTCCTCCTTCTCTGCAAACCTGCCAGGATCCTCCTTGCCTTGACATAGAGAGCAGCCATCGTGGAAAATGCAGATGCACTCTGAGGCTGTTTATATGGGTTGCATCAGATTACCACCTGATTTGAGTTGGTAGTAAAAAAAATTGTACTTAGCAAATGTTTGATACATTTATTTATTGAGTCCCTATTTGAAAATAGCTGAATGCAATTCCCTATTTGGAGTCACAATTTTAGGGATTCACAAGCATTGTGAATCCCTAAATTGCACAGTGAATAAAAGTCTATTTAGCATTTGCAAACGTCAAATGTAGCATTGCATGGTTTTAGAATGTAACTAGGCTTTATATGTCTGTCCCACATTTTTGTTACAGTCGCAAAACATTAATATTTCACCACCAATCCAAAATTGGTGGTAAGGCATTCGCAATGGGGAGAGATCCCCAGGTGAATGCTTCCCCTTTCAAAATGTTGACAAAAACATTTTTAGTTACATTTTTCTCTTTGTTTGTTTAAGAGGAGGCAGTAGTCCCATGAACCATACATTGACAAAGGAGATGGGGTCCGAAGGGGCCCCCTTCCCTTTTTGTGAATGTGTCACCACCTCCTATGTGGGACCAGTAATCAATGACTTGCGACTGGATTACGGTCACAAAACATTGTTACATAGCATACTGATTTCGTACTTGGAAAGGATGCCTACAACATTCCCCTTCTAAAAAACCAATTAGTATCCATTTCGATACATATTTAGTGATTTTGAAACAATTTTCAGAATCCCTGAAAGCATTTTGTACATTGGAAAAAACGTTCTAGTGTTCACAAACCCTTTGAATGACCGATTCAGTGGGATTGCAAACGCTGAATCCCTTTGTAAATCTGGCCCTAGATGCTTAACACCTTGAATAAATAGGATTGGCTATTAAAGCCCGACCAAAATACATGGCTTAGGCTCAAACAGGAAATCAAATTTTATGTCAGCAGTTATCAGATGTTTTTTATTGATTTGATCGATTACAAGGTGTTAAGGGTCCTGCAACAGATGAGGAATTAAATTTACCTAAATTCATCCGTGTCACAGTTTAAAACTGCTGCTTCAGCACCAAATAGAACATATAAGGTTTCATGTCACTACTGCAGTTATAGCTGTGGATATTGTATCTGACCCAAATACCATTAGCAGCTCCTAAACATTTTTTTAAAGACCCTAAAATATTAAGGCAACATAGTTTGCACTATTGTGGTGGCTATCAATGTTTACTACACCAGAGTCCAAGGTGGCATTGATCTTGTCTTATTTATCAGGGGATGCCACGTTTTGGTCATTACCTTTAGTTTCTCTAAATAGCCCTCTATTAATTAGTGTAGCATGATTTAGGTCAGAACATCCACTAATCTTTGATAGGATAAGAGTTTTTGTTGTGTGTTTGTGTGCTAGAAGTTTTCAGTGTGAACAACTGCACCAAGAGGGAGTACTCTAAGCAGTGTGAGACAGAGAGACAATCCAGGCAATGATGGTGCATTTCTGTAAACCCAATTGAGTGGAGAGGAAGTGTGAGGAACGTGTTGAGTGACAGCTCTGGACACTCAACAACTAATGCTGACAGCAATTACCTGCACCTAAAAGCACTGGGAGCCCGGCTGGGCCAGGCAGCGGAGACAATACCTCTCTTCTCTCTCTCTCTCTCATCCAAGCCCCCTACCCTTTTGGGGACACTTGCTGGGACTCCCATATTGTGTCGGCAGTGGTGAGAGGTGTCCTGGAATAATGGGGGGCACAGTCATCGCTCCCATAGATTTTGAAGTCTTAAATCAAATTACATGGAAGAATCACTACCTCTTACCTTTAATTCTAGTCTTGCTAAATCATGCTAAGAAAGTTTAGATTTTCCCTAAAATTGATCTGAGAGGTGTGTAGCATCGACTCATAAAAGAAAAAAAATGATTGAAAAACAGCTACCTGAACTAAGTTTTGGAATTTTTTATATGTCTTTCAGATGGTGCAACAACATAATTTCAATATTTCATTAACACGATCCAGCGAGAGTATACTGATATTCTTGTAATCATCTACATTGAATAAATCCATATATATTTTCTGATATTGAATGAGATCTTATCCATCATTTTCAATTGATTTTTGTAACATCTCTTTATTATTTCAAAATGACATACATAATAAAGCACTCCTAAATCGGCAGTTCAGATATATGAAAAAGAAAACATACCATTTATCATAAAAAGAAAGATACAAATACAACTTCAACGTTAAACTATAAACTATGCCACATGACAATTAATCCACCTCCTCACCAGTGAGAATGGGGAGGCGTATGCAATAGAATCCAGGGGTGGGGGACGAGGTGTCCAAGTACATTATAGGCATATGTTATGCTAGTGTGCTGGTGCAATGGGGTAGAGCATAAGTAATTCGAACTAAAAGGTGGGATGAGCCATGACATGATAGATAGAGTCAAAGGGGTAACAAGGTTTTCTTTCACGCTGACATACTGGTAGTGCCCACACCCACGTGGGAGCAACAACAACCGCAACAGTCATTCACAAAGCGGAAATAAATCCGGGGGGGGAGCAAGTCATCAGCATGCCTCAATGTCTGTAGAAGATCTAAGGTGGGCAAGTGTCATCCCTGACCTCCATCTTAACAATAAAGGTGTCCCATATGTCTGAACCGCCCTGCACTAGTCCTCCATACTGTAAACTGCGCAGTGTCTGAGCCTCAGCTTGGGACTGCTGTAGCAGTATCCGTAACCACCTATCCTGATTAGTGGCGTGTGGTGCCTTCCAATTAACGGCTATTTGTCATTTGAAAACAATGTATGCCAAATCAAAAAACCTATGTAATTGCTTATCCTTACTGGAGCGACGCCTCAGTCCCAGTAGACAAGATTCAGGTGTCGGCTGCATAGCATGGGCGATGATGTCGGACACCACGGCAGTGACGCGCTGCCAGGCCATGGCCAGCGGGGGGAAACTCCACACCATGTGGTAAAAATCAGCCAGGGGGCTCGCACAGTGAGGGCAGACTGGATCTGACGCAGGGCACATGCGTTTTATGCAGAGAGAGGACAGGTAGGAGTAGTGTATGTAGTTAAATTGGGTGTAGCGGAGTCTAGCATTTCGAGAAACAGTTTTAACAGAGGAGAGCGCAGATGACCACGCCGCTGAGGACAGGGGGGTGGGCAACGCCTCGTCCCAGCGAGACTTTGCATGATCTAGGTCCTGGAGTGCGTCCAGTAGCAACACAGAGTACAGTCGTGACACCGCTCTCCCGATTCCACCCATTGAGAGGAGCAAAGTAAGGATCGGCGACATAGGAGGTTCAACGTCCCCCATGCCCCATGTAATATGAAGGAGATGCCGTATAGTGCAGTATGCTAAAAAGTTACCAGCCGATATCTTCGTGTGGGTCGATAATTCATCGAATGTTAGTAGCGTATCCTCAGAGGAAAAGTCTCCAGTTGTGACAAGGCCCACAGCCCTCCACAGGAACATATTGTGATGCGCCAATAAGGTCCGTGCCTCAGGTAGAAGTGTCAGAGGGTATTGGGGGGAGAATGGCGTGCGAGGTACCTCGCCATGGACATAGCGTAGCCAGCACTCCTTCGCGGTAGCTAATACAACATTGCCGCGTAGAGCAGAGGAAGACTTGTCTGACAGCCAAGTCAACAATGACGCCGGAGCCAAGGCACTGAGTAGGACCGATTTTTCACTTGGAGAATGTTTGCCCAGCCAATCTGCCGGCCACTGTAGCTGGCCTGCTGCATACTACATTTCAAAGTTGGAGCCCCCCAGGCCACGCCCATTCTGCGGGAGTTGAATCATAGACGAGGCCGCACGACACCTGTCTTTACCCCATATGAAGTCCTTCACCATGCCCTGTAGTGTCTTAAAGAATGTGTGTGGTAAAACAATCGGGAGCGCTGCAAAGTAGTAAAGTAGACAAGGTAGAATGATCATCTTAGTGATAGAAACCCTGCCCATAGGGGACAGGGGGAGTGATCCCCAGAAGGGCAGAGAGCCCCTAATGGAATGAAGTGCTCTGCCTAGATTGCCATCCCTGAGGTCCTCAAGAGAATGGTATATCTGTACTCCCAAATATTTAAAGGTGGTATGACACCATGGCAGATGATAATTTGGCAATGCCGACTGGAGTTCCGAGGGCACTGGAGATAGGGGGAAAATACAGGATTTAGACCTATTTTCTCGAAGGCCTGAAATGTCCGCATAGGAGTCCGAGGTCTCCAGAATCGGACACCTGGACGTCATGTGATCACGCAGATAAATCAGAGGTTACCACACACAAGGAGATTATTTTAAATGTGTGTAGCTCTGGGATACCCCAACACTGTGCTTGTTGTCTCAGATGTGTGGCTAAGGGCTCCATAGCTATGGCAAACAACAAAGGAGATAATGGGCATACTTGTCTGGTGCCCCTGGAGATGGGGAATGGGTCTGAGATAATTTGCCCCATCTTGACGTGGGCCAATGGACTAGAGTAAAGGATCTTGATCCATGTTATGAATCCTGCGCCAAGCCCCAGCGCAGCTAGTGATTGAAAAAGAAAGTCCCAACTCAGCATATCAAACGCTTTTTCTATGTCTAGTGACACAGCAACTTAATTGCGCGTGGGAGTAGAATCAGTGTGGTGTAGTATACGGATCAATCTCCTGATATTCAGGAAAGTATTCCTGCCAGGTATAAAACCTGATTGATCCTCGTGAATCAAATGAAGGATATGTGCGAGAAGCCGGTGGCCAATATTTTCCAGAGTATTTTGCCGTCTGTATTTAGCAATGAGAGAGGACAATACGAGCGAACATCTAGGAGGTCGCAGCCAGGTTTTGGGAGTACCGCTATGAGGGCCTCCCGCATTGAGACAGGCAGCAGATCGCAGACTGCGCCTCATTGAATACTTGAAGCAGGGGTTGCAAGAAGTGGGGTGCTAACGATGCGAAATACTCAATTGGGAGACCGTCTGAGCCGGGAGCCCTGCCACAGGACATTTGGGTCCACCTCCATAGGTCCATTCAATGTGTCCGCTTGTTCCGACAGCAGGCGGTTAAACTGTGGGGAGTCCAGGAAGCTAGTTACACGTTCCCTTGGAGGGGGAGGGGAGGTGAATATAATTCATGATAGTAGGTATAAAAAGCTTAATTATTCGCCCCTTGAGTATTCACTATTTCACCAGTATCCCATCGAATCGCTCCAATGGGTGAAGATTGGGGGTTATCGCGTGCCAGCCAAGCCAGCAATCAGCCTGCTCTGTCACCTTTCGCGTACTGACGTGTAATGTAATGTCGGTAATCATGTTTGCGCAGTCTGTCGTCAGCTTCCCTGCGGTCTGCGCATAAGGATATAAGTGTATTCGCCGCTCTCTCACCTCTAGCCACTGCACCCTCTTCCGTGCGTAGCTTAGTTTCCAGCTCCGACAACTCCCCGACCAGGACCCGACGGACCACAAAAGAAGCCGTCATGCAATGGCCTCGTAATACCACTTTGTGAGCGTCCCACTCCGTTGCCCTATGTGAGGGCGTGTTATGATTTTGTGAGAAATAAGTGGCCAGGCACTGAACTAGTTCCTCCCGAAAGGGAGGGTCCGTCAGGGCTTCTGGTTGCAAACGCCACATGGGTATCCAAGCCCTCGGACGACCCCAATCCAGGACCAGCTGTAAAGGGCAGCGATCCGACTCAGTTTGTGCCAGGTAAGCGGCCGGGTTAACTTTGGGTACCACTGAGGGAGGGACAAAAAACAAGTCTATCCTTGTATGTAAGTCGTGCACCGGGCAGTAAAATGAGTATTCACGGTCTATCGGGTGTCGCAGGCGCCAGACATCATTCAGGCCATTTTTCACGCTCCACTCACCAAACTCATAAGATATCTGCCTCCTCGGAGCAGAAGCGGAGGGGGGAAAGAGCGATCAAGATGAATATCTAGAACACAATTGAAATCTCCACCCCAAATACTCTCCACGGAAGGGTCTCTGAGGAGGCCAGCGGACATTGCATGCAGAAAGCTCTTTTGGGAAGTATTGGGTGCATAGAGGGCCACAAGGGTCAAAGGCGCACCATCCAGGCAACCCTCTATCAGCACATAACGACCATCGGGATCCAATCATGTATGGGAAATCGTGTACGGAACACTTTGTGTACTCCAAATTGCTACTCCTCGAGCAAAGGATGAGGAGGTAGTGCCCACCAACTGTCCCTTCCAGCTAGCGTGCGTCCTCTCTATCCTAGTTGAAGATAAGTGTGTTTCCTGCAGCATTGCAATATGGACTAGGTGTTGCCTCAAGAAACTGTAAATGCGTTGTCGCCTGTGTGGAGTGGACATGCCCCGAACGTTCCATGTGACTACGCTATAGCGAGGGATGTGTGTCTGAGGTTCTACAACCATTGCTAAACTATAATGTGTGACAGTGGGGAAGTTCCCCAGCACCAACCCCCCCATTATTCGTAGGATCACAATAGGCCCATTCCCCCAGACAAGAGTTTCAGTTCGAGAACGCCAGTAAAACCTCGCACCCCTCCTATGACTACCAGCTGTGGCATTAATGGAACAAACCAATGCAAACACAAAAAAGAAAATCCCCAACAGAATGGGGGTGGAAACAACACATGACACATACAAAACTGCACGCAAACATAGAACTAGGCCTGCAAGCAGGCATAATAGAAAACTGGTCCATATGGAGTGGGGAGCAGTATGTGAGTTTAGATTGCGGAAGTCTTGACCCCGGCCACCCAAGCAGTACCACAGGCCACTGCCACCTCAGATTCCATATTGGTCGTGCCAGTTGCGTGGTCCAGGACCGCGATCATCAGCTCGCCGTCACGGCATATTGTACATCAAAAAGATAGGACCAAAGAGGTGAAAGAGTATTTTGGGGCTTTTCCACATGGAGATAGTGGTAGCACGGATCTTGTAGGTCAGATGTCGTCTGCCGATCGCGGGTGAGTAATGGGCCCTGATGGGAGTCCCCAGTATCTGAGGAGTCAGCCTGGTTGGTTTTGGCTTCAGCATTAGTCAGTGCATTCAAGGCCAAGTAAGGATTAGAAACAAATTGCGTGGCTTCACACAGTAGGCGGGTGCGTTCCTCTGCCGACTGCGCCTTGGTAGGTTTGTTCTCAGGGCAAGCCCGACGTCCAAGTCTCCCTTTAGGGGACATCCAGGCCTCCTCCGAGTTCCTCTGTTGTCCAGGTTGGGCAAGCACCTTAGCATGAAGCCAAGTCCAGGTATCCTCCAAGGTGGTAAAAACGTGCACCGTGGAGCCATCCTGTATCCATAGTTTTGCAGGGAAGAGAAGGGCATATTTAATGTTATGCTCACGGAGACGTTGTTTCGCTGAGTAGAAGGAGCTATGACGTTTTTGGACTTCAGCAGTGAAATCCGGATAGGCAGATATTGATGTATTACCAAATTTTTGCAGGCCCTCATTACCCAACAGTTGAAGCACTAAGGGCCTGATTACAACTTTGGAGGAGGTGTTAATCCGTCCCAAATGTGACGGATATACCACCAGCCGTATTACGAGTTCCATAGGATATAATGGACTCGTAATACGGCTGGTGGTAAATCCGTCACTTTACCGTCACTTTTGGGACGGATTAACACCTCCTCCAAAGTTGTAATCAGGCCCTAAGTCTCTGTCTCTGGAGGTTAAGGAAGTGGGCAATCGATGGGCGGGGAGGAGCACCCGATGGTGGAGGTCTGCCTGGTACTCTGTGAGCCCGTTCAATCGAGAAGAATTTCGGCACATTGTTCCGTAGGATGGTGTCCGTCAGCCAGCCCTCCAAGAATAATTCCACGCTGGTACCCTCGGCCCTCTCAGAGAAACCCACTAGGTGTATATTATTGTGCCTCGATCTCCCCTCTGCATCTTCGGCTCTACGTCTAAGTTTGTCCACCTATGTGGATAAGTGGGTCATCTTCTCCTGGAGGGCCTTTACATCTGGGGACAGCTATGGTATGTCACCTTCCATCTCAGCCACTCTCTCCACTAATGCCTGATGATCAGTCCATAGTAGATTGACATATAGAGTAACGGCATCAATCTTCATTTCAAGGGTGGTTTTGGTGTCCAAAATGGCCTGTTACACTTTCTTGAACTGTGAGGTGTGGCCTTGCAAGGTGGCCTCCATCTGGTGCAGCGCCTGGGAGGTCGAATCCAGTCCCCCAGATGGCGTCCCCGCCATCTCCACGGTCGTCGCAGGTGTCTTGGCGGGTTGCAGCTTACCCATTCGGGTATCCAGGTTCCGGGCAAGTTCCAGATGAAAGCACTCAACCACATTCACACCCGCCCTGTTCGTTTCCGTGAGATGTGTCCAGAAAATTAAGGGGGAGAAGGTGGATGCTATGCTGGGTAGTTAAAAAGATACTGGCTCAGTATGAACGGTATAATGACGCCTCGGAGTAGTGGAAGAAAAGGTTGAGCCAAGAGCGGGTGAGGTCTGCCACGGTATAGTGTAGAGGCAAAGCAGTGCGGCACTAGGAGGAAAGAGTGTCCCACTGATTGAAGTGTTAATATGAATGGACCAAGTGGCTTGACTGTGTTTTCACACAAACTGAGGGGTGCAGGGCCGGGGAGTCCACGGATCCAGCAGACTCCAGTGATATCAGAGGGATGGCCCAGGTGAAATGCAATGCAGTGTGTCTGGCAAGTTGGGGTCCCAAGGCAAAAGACTCAGATCGGGGGTCGACAGACCCGATATCTGGCTAACACCGCAAGGGGCTGGAGCAGTAGGAGAGAAGAGCGGTAGCAGCATTCATGCCGGCAGGATCCCATGTGCAGAAGCGATGGCAGCAGGAAACACTCAGGATGTATGTAGGATGAGCTGTGGCTCGAGGAGTGCCACCGAATCACCTCTTCACCCACACATATTCCCTGATCTCCCCGCAGCGCACTCACTCCTAGCAGTGCTCAAAGCCTGGGGCCCCCGCTAGACGAAGAAAGAAATGTCCTCAACTCACCGAGTTGGGCAGTGTGGGTAGAAGTGAGGACCGTAGGGGCCTCCCAGGTTGTGCGCGCCGGCAGCCAAATCGCGCAGAGGCACCACCACGGCGGCATCCGCCCGGTCCAGTGGCGGACCCCGGATCTTCCGGCCGTGGGGGTCTCCGCAGGGACGCCTCCGAAGTGCGCGCATGGGGCGTCTAGAATCCGGGATCGCCCACATGGGGCTGGCGCAAGGCCTCAGCCGGGCCGCGCAGTTCAGGATGCTCCCTCCGCACGGCAAAGGTGTTGCATGTGCAAGGTGGCTCCTTTGTTTCCAATAGTCGAGTAAACACTCCCCGGGAGCCCCTCAGAGTGGTAGGGCATGCGGCAACCCACTGGGAGGTCAGGGGGAGCCTGGATGCAGAATAATCGAGTGGCCGGGAGCGGAGCCGTAGTTTATGCTGCCATCTTGGACATGCCTCCCATCATTTTCAATTGATAATACAGCGATTGAGAGAGAATCAACTTTATGCCAAAGCAGAAAATGTTTCTTTCCTATGTACCACAGTGGAATATTTCTCCAAAATGGCTTTAAATGCACAATAAGAAATTCTGGATTGGCCATTCCTCAGAATGCGAGAACTATTCAGTGCTTCTTAGTATTCAGTCTTCATTGTCTCCCTGTCACTGAAAGATGATCAATGAATATCAAAATATGTACATAGTAGCAATAACTGACAGTTATTTGGATAGCTAGGTGTCTAAACATGTAGCAGCAGTACTGGAGTTTGGCACCAACCTTTGCAGTCATTGCTGGACCTCTGTCCAGTAGGAAGGGGGTTCCTTAATTGGATTTGTCCTTAATTTGGGAGTCAAGCATCATTACTAGGTGTGGGCAGAGTTCACAGAGTGCCAAAAAAACTCTGCTGTGCTACCCAAACTCCGCGAGCAGTGGAGTTTGGGTAGGTTGTGCTGTTCCCACTGATTTTCAGTGGCAGGAGTTTCTCCTGCGCTTTAAAAATCAGCACAAATGTCATCACGCAGAGCGCCAGGGGGTGCTAACTTCTTCCTGCCGCTCAAGTAAAGTGAAGTGGCAAAAAGAAGTTAGAAAGAAGCGGCAGCTCGTTGAAAGCTGCTGCTTCTTTCTACTTGAGTGGCAGCTTTCAACGTGAGCGTCAGATTTCTAATCGCTAGCAGTTGCGGCCTACTGTGACTGCTCGCATTCAGAAATCTCACTTAAGCTCACCAATTTAGCAATTTCGAGTGAGAGAAAAAATTCAGCTCAGCGTCACTTCGCAGAGCTTTTCATAACTCGACGCAGAGTGGGGAAAACTCTGCAGGAGAAGAGGAATTTTTCACCCACCCCTAATCATTACTATCCAAAATGGACCCTAAATTGTTCTTTCATGTTTTATAGGGCTTTGAACTGTAAATTAGTGAAGAAGGCATAGAGTTGTGTGAGTTGGTGTAAGGGTTTTTCCCTCACCTCCTTTCTGCAGCCAGGTACAGGTACCAAATCAGCATGCCTCGTATGTTGGTTTCAGCCCATGCCTCATTTTTCACTGGTCTTCAGATGCCATAATGTCCCACCTACCATCTTGTTTTTTCTTGGATACATCGGCTTGTTCAAGCCTGTGCTTGGAATTTTTTGAAGAATCTCTCCTGCATGCAGGCATGGCAGTATGCCACTTATGTGAGAATTATTATTAAACACAGCAGATATGAGCGCTACAATATTCTTATTAGGATACTTTATAGTACTGTGTTGTTCATAATTTCCTGCACTATAACATTATTGTTATTCTATGGTCTGACTATTTAGTCATTCATTTTTCCAATCCAAGATGGCTCAATAATTTCCAGAAATGTGCCACATCCTGTTTGCCACTATAAAAGGGGAGTCCATTTTGAGTTCAGTTGCATTACATTTTAATTTACTTGATTGCTTGCTGAATTAATCCATGGTATCTCTACCTTATACGGTTCCTTCTTTGTTTACGCATTGCTCTTCGCCTTGCTGCTTGACCTGAGAAGTTGGAAGGTTTTTTACATCTCTAGTGTTTTCCTTCCTGCTGGATATTATTTCTGCGGGAGTTTTAGTATCCCAGTTTCATTCTGGGGTCTGGGTTTGTTATTTGAGGTACTACACCATCCTGTGCACCAAGATGATGCTACAGCCATTGCCAAGAAGGCCTGGTCCTGACAATAAGAGACTAACCACCCACCAAATGTCCCTCATGAGGCCCCACAATGGTCAGGAAAACCTATGCCCCCTATTTGTGTAACTGCCCCAATAACTAGTCATGTGTGAAGTCTGGGACCTATACAGTTCCTGGAATACAGAAGAAGGATTCTCCAGTCATCTATTTCACCTTAAGTGGTGACCTGCCACACATTTCCAATTTTCTACTTTGTTTTAAGTCTTGTTGTTCCATTTCCAAATGGTATTCTTCTCTTGCTTCCTGTGCCTTAAGATACAAAGATGGTCCAAGACCAGGGAAGCCCTGGGGATGATGACCACTGGTAGCTTGGAATAGCCTAGTGCTGTCATTTAGAGACCTTTGTTTGGTTTCCATCTCCTCAGGAGAAATGAAGCCTTTTCTTGTTGTTGCCTCAAAGAATCATCCTCTTCACTGGAGGTTGAATGGTTTAAGCTTACAAAGCAGGGCAATGCAACCGGGCTGCTTTTCACGTTCTGGCCCACTACCTCCGGCTGCCTCTAAAACATTATTTTATCCAGATTACTCCCCTACACATACAAAACCAATCAGCCACTCTATAGATACTGTCACTCATACTAGAAAAAGCAAATGCACAGTGGGGGCACTCCTCCTGTCTCTTGAGGAGATAGTAATGTCTTTTCATCTTTCTGGCCATTCCAATAGTTGCACTACCTGCAGAGCTTGCAGAAACATCACACTCCCAGAGTTATGCACAAATATGAGACCCCAGAAACGTTCTCACTCAGACTCATACAGTGCATTTATCTACGTTAGATACCATGGGTTGATATTAAACACCATGAATAATTCAACACTAAAATAAAACTCCAAACTGAGTAAAGTTTCAAAGCTTTATTATAATCTCAAAATCAATGTCACATAAATTGTGCGCAAAGCTAAATTATAAACATACATGAAGTTCATAGGCTGACCAAAGAGTCTGAAAAGATTCAATCTACTAAACATCAATACTGTTAGACACTTCAAAAGAATAATATAAATTAACAACAAAACAATGTGCACATTATGGTCAGACTTCAAAGCAGATGATAATGACATTAGTAAAATATCAAAATGCAGTTTAGTAATTCAGTTTCAGGTTTCAGGTTTAAGAGCTGGTCCATTCCTAACACTAACCATAACTGTGACTTACATGTGTGGGAACAGGCTAACACATGTGGGCAAAAGAGAAAATAAGAGAAGGCAAAAATAATTTGGAAAACATCTAACTAAAGTAACTATAAAATATGCTGGTGTAAGTTACTAACTGAAAAAAAGGAAAACAAGAAACCACATTTAGCTATACCTCTCCTCATAGGACAGCAGTAGGTGTTGATTTATCAGGCAGAATATTAACTTTCTTCCAGCACTGGTTGGCAGCTGCATCAGGACAGTGCAGACCATGGGCTGCACATAGGACAGATCAGTAGTTCAGAATTAGTTTGGCCTTAGTATTCCTGAACCACATTACAGAATAGGGCAGCTAAGACTATGATAAGAAAACTCATTAGGAATCTCAGCACAGAAATATGAGAGAGCAGATTAAAGCAGAAATTAAGTGTCTCTAAGGTTCAGAAGGGAACTGACATCAAACAGGTTCTGAGAAAGACTGACTTCAAGAAGGTTCAGAGGACATCTGATTCCTGTTCCAAATTTCTTCACTAATTAAAATAGCCAAAATCCATTTGATTGGTCCACCAGGTGGGCACGCAATGGGCGTTGATTTCAGTATCCAGTCATTGTAGATGAAACCACCAAATTCTGATACTTTATGAAATTCTCTCAGCAATAGCCCATTGTTTCGTCTATGACTTCATAAGGTTCTATTAAAATAATACATTTTCTACTAATCTGCAATATGCATTTCCCTTCCTATGGCACACAATAAGCTAAACTAATATTAGTTCACATAAGTTTCATGAATCTTCCTGTGCCTCTCAGCAGTTGGAACAAATATAGTTACATTATCTAAACTTGAAACATGTTCTTCTCTTGGAATACAATAGAACATTCACATTACTTTTGCAGCCTAGAGAAAAGAATCCAGGTCAGAGTGGACAGTGTGACAAATAAAATTTTCCATGATTTCTTGCAGAATGAATCTTAAGGCCTAGTCACGTTAAGAAAGCCTAATGCACATTAATACAATTAATGCATTAATAAACGTCTTTGCACACCTTTAAATTCAAATCACTTATGCAAAACAAATTAGTTTTATTGAAGCATCATTTATGTTATGTCAAAGAAATTTTAAACGTTCCTATTTTCTGAAAGCTATTCAATTCAGTATAAAGGTGTTTTAATGTTCATTCATTTATTATTCAAAATACATTTTATTTCCACTCTTTTCTTCTTGGAATAATACTCTCACGTTAATATTCATTGTTAATTCACACATTTATAAATGTAAAATATTTTTATGTTAATCATGGTGTCAGAATACAACCAGTAGGCACAAATGGCTCATTGAAATTCAAACGTGCACAATTTCATTTCTACATTATTTTTCTGTTAAGCTTTGAAAATGCAGATTTATTAGTTGCCATATGCCTCTTCTATGCCACTAATTAATTAATAAAATGTAATCTTTCTCATGTGCCGTGCCTGCATGTGCAGTCTTTTGAGTGATAGGAATCAAAAACCATCTCAAATTGAAGCAGTGTATAAAGATACTTCAATGCAACTGGCAATAGATCTGTAGGACAGAATTTGACTCTTGTAAGCAGTTCAGAAGTTTCATGTTAACAAACAGATTAGTTGAAATGTTACTACTGCATAAAAGCGGTGTTTCTTTTGTGGCAGCAATCAAAGTGGAAAAGAAGCAAAGCTGCACCATATTCACCAGATGCAAAACATTGGCAACCCTTCCTGTCACTTAATGAGACAACAATGGCACTTTGGGCCTCATTACGACATTGGTGGCAAATGCCGCCTACCGCCACGGCGACGGCCACCAACATACCGTCGCCATGGCTACCGACCGTCAATTGAATTATGACCGTAGCCAGAATTCCTCCAGAAGGCTGGCGGAATTCCGGCAACGGTCATGGCAGCAGACGGCGGTTAGGTGGCGCTGCTGCCAGCAGAGCACCACGCCAGCAAAACGCCGCCTACCGTATCATGAACCATGATACGGCCTGGCTGTGCTCCGCTGGCGGACTCTGCTGCTGGCAGCAGCGCCACGTCCCGTCTCCTGCCGGAAGATCCCCTGCAAGCAGGTAAGTTGGGTTCTCTGACAGGAGAGGGAGGTCGGGGTGTTGTGTGCATGTGTGGGGGTAGGTGTGACTCTGTTTGAATGCGTGCATGTGTGTGTAATGCGTGTGTGCATGAGTGGGGGGGTGTACGTGCATGTTGTGTCGTGTGATTACGTGTGTGCCTGGATGTATGTTCGTGAGTGTTGCTGTGAGTGTGTATGAATGCATGCATGCATGGGTGAATGTGTGTATGCATGTGTGTATGGGTGTGTATGTATGTGTGTGTATGTTTGTATATGTGGGGGGGTCGGGAGGAGGTGGGGGTAGAGATGGTTGGGAAGTACTCTTGGGAGGGGGGCAGGGGAGACCCCTATCAGTGCCAGGGAAGGAATTCCCTGGCACTTATAGTGCCTATCGCCATGGTTTTCGTGGTGGTACAGAAGCCACGGAAACCATGGTGGTGGACGGGGTCAAAATGCCATGGGTGGCCGTCACTGTAGTCACTGTAGTCTCCAGCCCGGCGGTCGTTACCGCCGTGGCGGTCGATGTGTTAACTTGGCGGTTTGCTTTGGCCAAACCACTAATGTCATAATAATGGAGGTATGCCAGCCTGTTGGCGGTACTACCTTCACTATTACACCGACCGCCAGTCTCTAAGCATACTAACTGTACCATCTCCAATTGCAGCATGACGGCTCCACTTGTTAAGTCTGTAATGTTGTACATTTTAAATTGAAAAATATTAGATTCCTTTCTTCTTCCCCTCAAAGGCACAGTTCTAAAAAGTGACAACTGTAGGTCTGAAGAAAAAGTTTCAAGACACCACAGACATCAGATGCCACTCCTCTACTAAATCTTCTGAATCAACTATATATGCGGCTTTATTAAATCCATGACTGATGAAATTTGTTGAATTTCTTTCTTACCTTTTCAAGACAGAGTTCAAATGCCGGCGCCATCTGCCGAGGGAGCTTGGTGTTTACTTTTCTTTCTCTGACTTTAAAGTGAGACGATTTATGTGACACTCATGCTGGGCGGTAGGGGTGTGCTGTAGGAAGGCTTTACAATGGTATTTTTGTCTACCATACAACATTACTTAATTGTCTGTATATGAATTGTGCCAATATTTCAGAATATATCAGAATCACTAATAAAGCAAATTTTTTGTAATTCTGAAGTGTGGTGGAACAAATATTTTAATGCGATCAAAACTAATCGAGACACTAGGTGATGCCTTTTCCACACATTATCGTTTGTGTGCTGTATACTTTTATGAGTAAAACTGTACATCTGTGCAAATGTAATGGTCATTTCATTTGAAAATGTGTGTATTGGCAGTGGGCTACCACACCCTTTAGTCCATGTTACTCTACAACACTCTACTCCAGTCTATGCTATGCCACTACACTCTATACCACTGCACTCCAAACCACTCTACACCACTACATTGCATGGTACCCTACCCACTCTCCAACACTCCAATCCACTCTACCCCACTCTGCTCTACGCCACTCTATGCCATATTACTCACGTCTATGGCACTCTACTCCACTCTATGACACCCCTCTCATCTCCACTCTACTCCACTCCACTCTATTCCACTCGTCTATTTCACTCCACTCTACAACGCTCTATTCCACTCTACTCTACAACACTCTCCTCCACTCCACTCTACACCACTCTAGTCCACTCTATTCCACTCCACTCTGACTGACACTCCACTCCACTCTATGGTATGACATTCTATGCCATTGTATGACACTCTTAGCCACTCTATACCACTTCACTCTGGGCCACTCTACTCCACTTCACTTGTTATACAGTTCCCACTAAAAGGTAGGACTGTGTATTAGGGGGGTAGAACTTCAGGACAAGAGTCCATTTACACCATCAGTAACTACTGACCCAATTCCTAGCTAGCTCACCGTTCCTCACCTGAACTTCCAAACTTCACAGGATAGCAGGTGATAACAGAAACCTCAGACATGGCACTCTGACTCCCAAGGAAGCAGTGGAAACAGATCTAATCCCTTAAGTTGTTTTTCTCATGCATGCCCATAGTAAATACAAGAAAGATATTGATGTATTGAATCAATTGTATCCTTGCATAGAGAGAATGAACTGCTAGAATTAGGCTGTTGAAACAAAGCATTTTATCTGGCTATACCTATACCAACATGGTGAAAAGAATGAACAGTCCAACCATGGTCATCTTAGACCTATAGATCTTAGCTCTATCTACAATATGAGGGCATAGTGGGTGCACCCTCTGCCTGTGCCTGATCTATTAGGATAGTCTGAGACCACCAAACCTGGAAAACTGAACCAGGGTGATGGTCTAGAGTGGAGCTGGAAATCATTATCTGCCAGCAGATGAAAGATCAGCATCAGCAGATTTGCATATCAACACAGCATTAATTTCAAAACAGTAGCGGTCAGAGTGCTCCTGACCCCCCTGGGGCAGTGCACAGTTTATATAATCAAAACCACCTTTGGTAGAGGCACAACTCTGATGCAATGGCATGTCTAGATGTTAGAAACTGTCTCCAAATGGGCAATGCAAGCTCTAGGCTATCTTGTACTGTGTCCCTAGCCTTGAACAGAGTGTAGAGATTACATGTCGAGAAAGGCTAACAAAACAAGCAGCATGTACAATATAATCTCGGAATAATATCGTGCAAGCCTAAATGTGTAAAATTTCACTGCTAAAAGCAGTGTCAGCTATAACATGTAAAATATCAAATAAAGAACCAGTGTGGGCCCAGGAAGGCCTCAAGACACATTCTATGACATTCCACTCTGTGAAACTCCACTCCACGCCACTCCAGTCTAGTCCACAAGACTTCACGATACTCTACTCTATGGCATTCTACTCCAGTCCACTGTACTCCAGTCTGCGACACTCTACTCCATTCTATGCCACTCCACTCTATGACACTCTGCTCCACTCTGGGCCACTCTATGCCACTCCACTCTATGCCACTCCATGCCACTCCACTCTGTGACACTCTGCACCTCTATATGTCACTCTACTCCACTTCACTCTAAGCCACTCTTCTCCACTCTACCCAACTCCATCCTACAATGCTCCACTCTACATCACTCCACAACTCTCTATGCCACACCACTGTACATCATTGCAGTCTACAAACACTCTATGTCAAGGGTACTCTCAATCATTTGCCTAGGAGCCAAAATGTTTGGTCTGTGATGTGACTGATGGCCTCAGCAAGAAGCAGTCGAAGGGGTAGGATGCAGTTAGGTAGGTGTAGGGGAAGCAAAGCATGTACATCAAGTGGCAGAATTGAGCAACGTAAAACCTGAAAATCAGAATCAATCCTGGCTCCCACACTTGATCACATTGTGTGATCCTAGGCAATTGTTTTATTTCATTTTCCCCCTTATTCTTCATTACCACATATATGTGGATGTTGGTGTACAACAGGGCTAAAACACATTGGCAAAGCAAATAGCTCTTGCATAAGCAAGATGTATTTACTTTGCCAATACCTGTTAATAAAATCACCCTTGGCTTCACTATTTGGGGTATTACCATTGAACTGGCTGACTAATCTCATTTTTGCCTCCCTTGGGGCTCTTGTGGAGCATTATTAAGAGGTGACAAAGTTGGAAGGTGTTTTTGAATAGAGGGAGCAACATCCAACTCATCTCACTTTGACGTCGGAGAAAGAAAAATAAACACCAAGCACCCTCAGAAGATAGAGCAAAGCTTTTGACCCCTGTCTTTGAATGCACAGCAAATGTGAAAAGGTAAGAACAAAATGCAAAAAATTCAACAAACTTCATCAGTCATGGGCCCATATTTATACTTTTATAGAGTCGCATTTGTGTCGTTTTTTGACAGAAAATTGGTGCAAACTTACAAAATTGTATTTAGGCCTGTTTACAGAAAGCAAGCACTCATGGAATAATACATTAAAACGGCTATGATCCACGGGATTGACAAAGACATACTGGACAGCCTAAGTCAAAGAAATCCAACAAATAGAAAGCAAACAACTGTGAGTTACATAACACAAAGCCAACGGTAAGCAATGCCTTCCCAGGGAAGCTTTCTGGAGGTCCCCAAGATGTCTTTGCAGCTTTGATTTAAAATGGAGGCCCTTTAGGAAATTATTAGGCACCTCCAAGCTAATATGTATTTTGAGGACCCTTTTAAGCATTCCACTGAACAGGAGTCTAATGTCTTCCAAGATATCTTCCTCAGAATCTTCCTTTACACCCACATATACAAAGGATTACAGAGCAAGATTGGAAAAACCGTGAAAAACCTAATCTTTCAGATATTGTTTGAAACTGTATCCTCATCGGGACCATGACTAAATGTTTCAGAATTCTCTAAAGACAGATTTTCTTTTAACTTGCATTTCAGATTGTTTATTTACTGCTACTGAAGATTGACCTCTTCAGAAAATATTAATAAAAAGTAGAATTAACATCAAAGTACCAACATTCTGCTACTTATTTTACTCTTAATGCGCAAACCTACACAGCATATGCGACCCATTCCGTGAGGAACGGTTTTCAAAACCTAATTTGACCCTTGGAGGAGGGGTCAGATTGTCCTATTTCCTGGGGATAATTGAGAAGTAATTAGAATTGCTAATGAACATTTCCCTTGAAAGAATTGAGGCTTTTGTGCTAGGTATAGCGACTTCTGTACCAACCAAAAGAAATTACTGGTTGTGATCCTGGAAGAGAGATACTACATGAACAACTCTCTTAGTCAGACAACACATTGGGAGTAATAAACTATATGGCGCCCATTTAGAAGTACTTGTAAATATGCCGAGAAAGACAGAAAGTTAGTATATTCCTTTAATTTTCGTCCTCCACTTTTTTCATGGCAATAACCAAATCAAAAATAACTTCCATTAAAAAGTGCAGCTAGTAATGCCTGAAATATGAGAGGAAGTCCAACCTTCCTGACCAATCAGTTCCTCTTTAGACTTAGGTGGGAGAAAGTCCAAATATTTCAGACAAATAATGTAATTACTACTTTCAGAGGGTCATAGGGAAAGCAGGAGCTAAAGTGTCCAACTGTGGGGGTTGTGACCTTTTATTTCTTATGTCCCAGGGAACAACCAACCCTGGGCCCTGAGTATTTGGGCCATGTACAACTCCTTCAGCACTTGCCCTCAGTGGTAACATAGTGCTAACACGTGTAAAACACTCCAAGGCTTCTCAAGGGGGTGGTGAGGATGGGCTATATGCAAGCTTTACACAGACTCTCAACTCAAAATATGCCCAGCAATTCCACTAAACGAATGCCCAGCCAGGTCACTTTTTTTGTAAAGGATACTGTTTATATACAATTACAAAGTGAAAGACAGAAAACAACAAATAATACACATACTTTTCATAATGCCTGCACTCTAGCATTGTAAGGGTAAGTACCTGAGTCCCCCTCCCTTATTTAAGGACAATGATAATTCCCAATTCCCGCAAGACGATCTTTCACGTTAGGTCCCAAGAGCAAGTACCCGTCTTGGAAGTTCCACAATGACTTCGGGAAAAGTCTTAGGCCCTCATTCTGACCTTGGCGGTCTTTTCGCAAGACCGCCGAGTTACCGCCGCGGTAAAGACCGCCGACCGCGGCGGTAAGCCGCAGCGCGTATTCCGACCGCTGGGAGCGTTCCGCCGGAATACCGCCAGCAGCCACACTGGCGGTCGGCGGGAAAGTGGAGACTGGTCAACCTCCACCGCCACGCCAGCAGAACACCGCCCCCAGAATTACGACCCACATTTCTGTGTGGCGGTCTTCTGTTGGCGGTCTTCTGTTGGCGGTCACGTCCCTATGGCTCCCGTCGCCTCCCGGAGGACCAACGCACAAGGTAAGTTGATCGTCCGTGAGGGGAGGGGGTGGGGGGGGTGTTGTGTGATGTGTGCGTGCATGGGGGTGTGCGTGTGAGTGTGTAGAGGGGGTGTGTGAGTGCGTGCATGCGGGCGGGGAGTGCTGCTGTGCCTATGGGCAATGTGTGTAGTTCGGCGGGTGCGCATGTCGGCATGTATGTGTGCGGGTATGTGTCCCCGTTGTGTATGTGTGTGTGTAGGGGGTGTGTATATGTGCATGTTGGGGGTGTGTGCATGTCGGGGTGCGTGTATGTGCATGTCGGGGTGGGGGTGGGGAGGGGGTTCGTACCACCTCTGGGGGGTGCAAGGGGGGTGGAGGGTGTGGGGGGAGGACTCGGGGGGGCAGTGGGGGGTTGGGGAGACCCCTATCAGTGCCAGGGAAGGAATTCCCTGGCCCCGATAGTGCCTACCGCCATGGTTCGCATGGCGGTTCCCGAACGCCAGAAACCGCGGCGGTAAGCAGGGTCATGATACCGTTGGCGGTCTTGGGTCGACCGCCGGACCGGAGTGCGCAGACTCCAGCCCGTCGGTCATGACCGCCGTGGCTGTCGGAGTGGGGAAGTGGCGGTCGGTTGCGGCGGTGACCGCCGCGGTCAGAATGCCATTTTTAATACCGCCGGTCTGTTCGCGGTCCGACCGCCGCCTCTCCGCCGACCGCCAAGGTCAGAATGAGGGCCTTAGTGCCCCAGCGCAGTAGCAACTTTATTCAGAGGAAGCTCCTTCAGATGTTGATGGCCCAGCAGTCAGTCTCACTTGCTCTGTTTCGGCAGTCCCAGGCACACATCAGTAGCCCAGAGTGAGTAGAAGACAGGATACTGTGGCAAGGCAGCAAACATCCACTGGGTTCCTCAAATCATGTGGTAAGTCTTCCTGAGTCTGGTGGCCAGTCTCGGGTGCTGCTGGGTTTGGGTAATGAAATCAGTGCTCTTCTCCTGTGGGTCACAACCTGCTACTCTGCTTTAGCGCATGCTATTCCAGGGCAACATCCCTCTTCTTCACCCCGGTCACCATTGCTGGCAACAGTGGTCACAAATCACACACAGAAGGCAACGGCCTCTTTGGGTCACAACACTGCGCTGAGGTAATGGACCTATTCTTTTTCATAGCGTTGTATTAGGGAAATGGCCCTTAACTATGTCACAGCCCCCCCTGGTAATGTAGATTAGATACCATGCACTCTAGTCTACAGCCCCTTTGGGTCACTACGCTGCACAGGCAACACCCCTCTTCTTGCTACAGAGTTGTACCAGGGGAACGACAATTATATTCACCATGACCCCCACTTTGCAATGGAGGTCACAGCAGCAGCACTTGGGTGGATGGCTGGATTGGTGCAACAGTCCTCAATGCAAACCCGGATTTCACAATCTACTTCAGGGATCCACTCAATAGGTCTTCCACTGGACCTAGCTCCCTCCAGGTGCTCTCCCACTCTTCACAGGGTCCTTTGGTCTTGGTAGGCAAGCAACAACTGGTGCTCCAGGTCGAGTGCTCAAGATTTTCCGTGGTGATTTCCCCTTGCACAGCTAGGAGACTTGCAGACATCAGTCCTCTGTCCTCACACAACAGGCAGAAGTCATGCTGAGTCTCCCCACACTAACGCACAGCGTTGGTTTGACAATTTTAGGAGGCTCAAGCCCTCTTTTTTATAGTCAGTTGCAGACACAATTTTATCACTATCAGGGTAACACTTTGTGAGCCCCTCCCGGTCTGACAAGACCACAATCCATGAGCTAGGTCTATGTCATGGGACACACGCATGATCAGTGTTCACTCATGCCGTAAAAATGGGTACCAAGTATCTAGAATTTGCTACAGTTGGGGCACTCAGAATAGAAGTGCATTACCATGCAAGGAACTTGTTTGTCCCTACAGATGGGTAAAATGATGTGAAAAAGGGCTACTTAATACATTAGTACATTTTCTCTGTAAAGTCTTCCTCCTATCTGACGAACAACTCCTCTTCCGCTGGGTCCGCTAAAGGAATAATCTCTACTGACAAGCATTCAGAAACTTCCACAAAAGAGTGGCAATATGTCCTGTTCCATTAGAAGAGAAGGCACAACACATTTATCCAACTATTTTTCTTGTTCCCAAGCTTTCAGAGGATTATCCACCCATCATTAATGTGAGACTGTCAATAAATATGTAAAAACTCAAGATTTTACGATCTCAGTAGACCTGCTAGATACCTAGATTCACCTACCCATTAGAAAACGCCAATAAAAGTACCTAGGTTTACTGTTGCAGAAAATAAATACTAATTTGTTCTGCTGACCTGCGGTCAAAATTCATCCCCTATCGTCTTCACAAAGATCCTTTGTCAGAAACATCAATACAGTATGCATTACTTGTGGTAACAAAAGGAGAGGCTTTGTCATGCAGCGAATCAAGGTAGATGGTCAAAAGCATAAGGTAAATTTATAGTTTCTTGCATTTAGGTAAATTTATAGTTTCTTGCATTTAGTCATTCAGAACATCTGTATATAGGATATTGTTTTTACAATTTTAATATTGAATACACATTTTAGTAAGCGGTCTGTAATTTTAAGATGAAAGCTGAAATTTGTGGAATGCGCTGAATTTCTTGAGTGGAACTGGTTACTGTTGGAGTGCCGTCATCTCTGTTTGTTTGGACTTGGATATTAATCAAAAAGCAGTATTGTTTCTTGATGGAATCTATTTGAACTAAAGTTAAATTTTTTCTGGAAAATGGCAGGCTCCTCTTTTTTATAAAGACTTTAAATAACTTACTTGATATCATTTACTCAATGTGTAATAAGCTTCCGTCCATATTACTCAAGGTAATTAAAGAATCAGGGGCCAGATGTAGGAAAGGAATTGCAACTCGCAAACGGCAAAAACTGCCGTTTGCGAGTTGCAAATCACATTTTCCTATGCAGAAATGCATTCTGCAAGTCGGACCGACTCGCAAAATGCATTTCAGAATCGCAAATAGGAAGGGGTGTTCCCTTCCTATTTGCGATTCCTAGTGGTATGCAATACCATTTGCGACCGCATATGCGCTCGCAAATGGTGTTGCAGTTACCATCCACTTCAAGTGGATGGTAACCCACTCGCAAATTGGAAGGGGTCCCCATGGGACCCCTTCCAGTTTGTGACTGGACCCAAAAACATTTTTTCAGGGCAGGGAGTGGTCCAAGGGACCACTCCCTGCCCTGAAAAAATACCGAAACTAAAGGTTTCGGTTTTCTTTTTAAGTGCAGCTCGTTTTCCTTTAAGGAAAACGGGCTACACTTAAAAAAAAAAAAAAACTGCTTTATTGAAAAGCAGGTCGCTAACATGGAGGCCTGCTGACTACAGCAGGCCTCCATGTTAGCGAGTGCCTATACTCGCTATGGGGCCGCAATTTGCGACCCACCTCATGAATATTCATGAGGTGGGTCATTGCGACCCCATAGCGAGTTGCAGTCGGTGTCTGAGACACCGTACTGCATAGCAATTTGCGAGTTGCAAATTGCGAGTCGGAAGGACTCGCAATTTGCAACTCGCAAATTGCTTCCTTCCTACATCTGGCCCCAGATCCCTAATTTAAAAAATGTTTTAACTGTCGCAAAGCCTCAAATTTGGTCATTCTAAGAGTTTGCGACCGCTAAACACTTTTTGTAATTAACTAAACCCATTTAAAGAGTCAGAAAAAAAACAATAAATGTGTTAAGTATACATTAAGGTGTTGCTCTTTGGAAAGGGAGTGTTAAGGGCCTATTCCTTGAGAGATGTATTCATGTTTTGTAACTGAAATCCGGTCATAAAAAATATATATTTTACCACCAATCCAAAACTGATGGTAAGCCATTTACAAATGGGGAGAGGTCCCCAAGAAACTCCTCCCTTTTGCAAATATTGACAAAAACTTTTTTTTGTTTCATCTTTCTGTTTGTGTGTTTAAGAGGAAGCAGTGGTCAGATGTACCACTACCTCTTCTTAAACATACTTTTGTTTTACATTCACAAAGGGGATGGGATCATAAGGGGACCCCTTCTCTTTTGCGAATATCAATCAGTCAATCAATCATGATTTATAAAGCTCAGCAAATCACCCATGAGGGTCTAAAGGCGCTGGCATTGCTAGTTGCTTCGCAGTGCTCTGTTAATTTGGACAGCCATGCCTTGAGTCCTTTTCTGAATTCCTGGAGCGATGAGGCATTCCTGAGGTGCGGGGGAAGGGTCTTCAGGGCTTTGGCCGCCAGGTGAGAGAAGGAGTGTCCTCTGCTGTTGGATCGGCAGAGCTGGGGGGTGTCTGTGAGGTAAAGGGAGGCAGATTGCTGGTGACTGGTTAGTTGGTGGAATGTCATTCATTTGTTGATGTATGCTTGTCCTTCGTTGTGCAGGGCTTTGTATGTGTAGGTCGGCATCTTGAATTGGCATCTCTTCTGGATCACCCCTCACCCTTTAGATGAGGGGTGATGTGAGTCCATGTAGGGAGGTGAAGGATGAGTCTTGCCTCAAAGTTTTGTATTGTCTGTAGTCAGTGAAATAGAGGAGAGTGGCGTGGAGTGGAGCAGCGTAGAGTGGAGTAGAGTGGCCTAGAGTGGAGTGGTGTAGAGTGGAGTGTCATTGAGTGTCACAGAGTAGCATAGAGTGTTGTGGAGTGTCATAGAGTGGAGTGTTGTAGACTGGAGTGTTGTGGAATGTTGTGGAATAAAGTGGAGTGGAATGGAGTATAGTGGAGTGAAATTGGGGGGAGTGATGTAGAATGGCATAGGCTGGTGGGGCGTAGACTGAAAAGGTCTAGAGTAGTAGGAAATAGAGTGGAGTTCAATGTCATGGCATAGAGTGGAATAAAGTAATGTTGAGAGTGGAGTGGAGTGTCAGAGAATGTCATAGAATGGATGGTCATAGCGTTCAGGATCGTAGAGTGCTGTGTTGTAGAGTGCTGTGGAGTGGTGTAGAGTAGAGTGGTGTACTGAGGGGTAGTGTTCTAGAGTCAAGTAAATTGTTGCGGAGTGGAGTGTTGTGGAGTTTCATACAGTGTGGTAGAGGGTCATAGAGTGGAGTGTCTTAGAGTGGAGTGTTGTGGAGTGCAATAGAATGGAGTAGAATGGCGTAGAGTGATATAGAGTGGAGTAGAAATTGTAAAGTGGAGTTGCATAGAGTGGCGTGGAGTTTCATAGAGTGGAGTAGAGAGGCAGAGAGCAGATGGGTGTTGAGTGATAGGATGTAAATGGAGTAGAGTGGAGTGTCATAGAGTGGAGTATCGTCGGGTGGAGGGGCATAGCGTGGAATACCATAGAGTGGAGTGGAGTGGCGTTCAGTGACGTGGAGTAGAGTGTCATAGAGTGGAGTGCTGAAGAGTGGAGGTGTACAGGGCAGATAGAGTGGCAGTTAAAAGAGTGGAGGAAATTATTGTATAGTGGATAAAGTGTCATAGAGTAGATTAGAGTGGTGTGGCATAGAGTGGTGTGGCCTAGAGTGAAGTGGCATAGAGTGGTGTAGAGTGTCATAGAGTGGATTAGAGTGAAGTAGCTTGGTGTAGAGTGGAGGAGAGTGTCGTAGAGAAAAGAGGAGTAGAGTATCATAGAGTGAAGTGGCACAGAGTGGAGTGCTACAGACTGGAGTAGGGCAGAGTGGAGTGGAATGGAGTGGAGTAGAGTGAAGTAGAGTGGCATAGAGTGAGGTCAAGTGGAGTAGCATAGAGTGGAGTAGAGTGGCATAGAGTGGAGTAGAGGAGAGTGGTGAAAAGGTGAGTAGAGTGTCATGGAATGGAGTGGGGTAAAGTGGCATGGACTAGAGTGGCATACAGCAGAGTAGTGTAGCATAGTTGGGAGTAGAGTGTCCTATTGTGTCATGGAGTAAAGAGTGTGGTAGCACATTGCCATTACAGACAACACATCTTCAGTTGTAATGACCATTACATTTGCACAGACATGCAGTTTTACTAATAAAACTATAGAGCACATAAACGATAATGTGTGGAAATTGCATCACCTAGTCTATTGAGGTGCTTTGTATTAGAATATTTGTTTCCACCACTCTTCAGAATTACAAAAAAGTGCTTCATTAGTGCTTTCCTAATTCTGATATAGTCTGAAATATTTGCACAGTTCATTTACAGACATTTGAATATTATTGTGTGCTATAAAAAGTAACATCATAGCATCCAAGATGGCGGCAGTTCACCCATACATCAGTGGCTCACGGCTCGCAATCTAGAATTGACCTGGTTCTATTGCCAAGAACGGACTGCAACTGCATCTCCCATATTGATATCCTAGCTGGAGGAATTTCTGACCACACCCCCGTTAGGTTCACCGTGGGCCCTGCCCAGTCATTGACCCGTCCTATGTGGCGACTGAATGTGTGGTATCTGCAGCACAGGGCCTGTGTTGAGCAGTTATGACAGGCACAGCGCGAGTACTTTGCACTGAACGAGGGGTCTGTGGCTTCTCTGGGAACTTTGTGGGCGGCGAGTAAGGCGGTACCGCGAGGAGCGGCAAGAGGCCTGATCCGAAATCAGGAGCGCTCACAAGCTCAAAATATTGAGCTGCTGGAGGAACGGGCGATGTGTTTAGAGAATGAATATGAAGCGAGACACAGCGAAAGGGTAGCACGACAGCTCCTATTAGTCGGCGAGGAAATCCTGCAGACAGGTCGCTCCCTTTTCACCGCTGCATCGACTCCAGGTGCCCAGGTTTTGCATGAAATTTACTTTCTTTGTTCCCGCTCCCCCGGCCCTTGCCGCTGTGTCCCCGCGGCCCTACCCCCTCCCTCCACTTCAGTTTTTCCTTTTCCCGCCGCTGCGTCCCTGCGGCCCGCGTCCCTGCTCTGCCATTCGCTGCCTCCCCTCCCTCCTCCCTGCTGCCATTCCCTCCCACCTCCTATGGCAGCCTAAGGCAAGCCCGTCTGTGCCCGTCCGCGCCCAGACCGCGCCCAGCGCCAGCCCCCCTGACCCTCGCACCCTCCGCACCACCAATCACCACTACACAGCCAATGACCTTCACGCCCTCAATCCAGGACGCTCCTCCACCTGCTTCCAGGCCACTCCAAAGCACACCAAAGGACCCTTCTCCTGCAGAGCCTGCAACTTCACCTGCACCCTAACCACCAAGCTCCGACACAGAGCCGCAGACAACCACCTCAGCTGCATTCTGCTCAACACCCGCTCCGTCCACAAGCACGCAATCGAACTATGGGACCTACTGACCTCATCATCACCCAACGTCGCATTTCTCACTGAAACCTGGATGAATTCGGCCTCAGAACCAGACATAGCCATAGCCATGCCTGAAGGCTACAAGATCACTAGAAGAGACCGCACCAACAAACCAGGAGGAGGAATCGCCATAGTTCAAAAAAGCACCATCAGAGTCTCCACCAGCTCCCACGACACCATCAACTCCATCGAGCACCTCCATTTCAAAATCCACGTCAACGCCAACACCACCCTCAGAGGAACACTGGTCTACAGACCGCCGGGCCCCCGACCTCACTTCTGCGATGACATCTCAGACATCATCAGCGCCCAAGCCCTCACCTCAACTGACTACATCCTCCTCGGCGACCTGAACTTCCACCTAGAAAACAACAACGATTTCAACACCACCACCCTACTCGACAACCTCGACAACCTCGGCCTCAAGCAACTCGTCACGTCGCCCACCCACACTGCAGGACACACACTCGACCCCATCTTCTCAGCCAGCAACCACGTCTCCTTCAGCCACACCACCGAACTCCACTGGACCGACCATCGTTGTATCCATTCCTCCTTTCAGAAGCCGGTCACTCACCACCTCACCACACAACCCCCCCACCGCTATTGGAACAGAATCTCAACAGAACAGCTGATCTCCACCCTCGCTCAGGCACCTCCTCCTAGGACCTGGGACCCCAACTCAGCCGCCACCAACCTGCATCAATGGATGAACGACTGCACCAACACCCTCGTGCCACTCAAACAACCCTCGGACACCCACCACAGATCCAAGGCCAGCTGGTTCACCCCCGACCTACAGGCCTCCAAACGGGAATGCTGAAAAATGGAGAAGACCTGGCACCTTGTACCTACCAAATCCAACCACATCGCCCTCACGACTGCCATCCGCACGCATCACCAGTTGATCCGCACCACCAAAAGAACCTACTACAAAAGCTGCATAGACACCAACGCTCACAACAGCAGAGAGCTCTTCGGCATCATCAAAGAACTCTAGAAACCCCAGGCCCTGCTCCTACGACCCCCCCACCGTCACAGGAGCCCTGCAACTCCCTCGCCACTTACTTCCATCGGAAGATCGAAGACATCCACAACAGCTTCAAACCCCAGACCCACCAGCCAACCACAGACAGCCACGAACCCAACGCACCAAGCAACGTTAACCCTCTATGCGACTGGACCCACGTCAACAATGAAGACACCATCAACACCATGGCCTCCATCCACTCCAGCTCCTCCTCAGAACCCCTGCCCACACCAGATCTTCAACAAAGCCAGCGACATCATCGCCCCCCATCTACGCTCCATCGTCAACAGGTGCTTCGAGACAGCCACCTTCCCGGAGAGTTGGAAACACGCCGACGTCAGCGCCCTGTTGAAGAAACCCAAGGCGGACCCAGATGACCCCAAAAACTACCGGCCCATCTCCCTCCTCCCCTTCCCAGTGAAGGTCATTGAGAAAATTGTGAACAGCCAACTATTCCGCTTCCTGGAAGACAGCAAAGCGCTCGATACCTCCTAATCCGGGTTTCGCAAGAACCACAGCACTGAGACCGCACTCATTGCTGCTACAGATGACATCAGGACTATGCTCGACAAAGGCAAAACCGCAGCGCTCATCCTCCTGGACCTCTCCGCAGCCTTCGACACCATTTGTCACCACTCCCTTCGAGCATGCCTCCACAACGCCGAGATCTGTGGCAAGGCCCTCGAATGGATCTCCTCATTCTTCTCCAGCAGAACCCAGAGAGTCCGCCTTCCGCCTTACCTGTCCGAATACTCCAAAACCGTCTGTGGCGTCCCCCAGGGATCCTCCCTCAGCCCAACACTCTTCAACGTTTACATGGCTCCTCTCGCCAACATCGCAAGATCCCACCACATCAACATAGTATCCTATGCAGACGACACCCAGCTAATCATCTCCCCCACGAAAGACCCGACAACAGCAAGAAACAACCTCCACAATGGACTACACGCCATCGCCAACTGGATGGAATCAAGCCGCCTCAAGTTAAACACAGACAAAACAGAGATCCTCATCTTCGGCAGCAACCCCTCCGCTTGGAACGACTCCTAGTGGCCTACCTCCCAAGGAGCCGCACCCACACCCACCACCCAAGTACGAAACCTGGGAATTATCTTGGACTCAGCATGACTCAGCAGGTCAACGCAGTCTCCTCTTCCTGCTACAACACCCTTTGCATGCTCCGCAAGATTTTCAAGTGGATTCCCATTGAAACCAGAAAGACTGTCACCCACGCCCTGGTCAGCAGCCGACTGGACTACGGCAACGCACTCTATGCAGGAACCACGGCCAAACTACAAATGAAAATGCAACGTATCCAAAACGCCTCCGCCTGACTCATCCTCGACGTCCCATGCCACGACCACATCTCTGCCCACCTCAGAGACCTACACTGGCTACCCGTATCGAAGAGGATTACCTTCAAACTACTCACCCACCACACAAAGCCCTCCACAACACAGGCCCGGCCTACCTCAATGACAGACTCACCTTCCACACTCCCGTCCACCAGCTCCGCTCCGCCAGCCTCGCCTCCATCCCCCGCATTCGCCGCACCACCGCCGGAGGAAAATCCTTCTCTCACCTCTCTGCCAAGACCTGGAACTCCCTACCGCTCCACCTACGCCAGACCCAGGACCTCCTGACTTTCAGGAAACGCCTCAAAACATGGCTACTCGACCAGTGCCTCCCCCCCCCCAGCGCCTTGAGACCGTAACGGGTGAGTAGTGTGCTTTATCAATTTCATGATTGATTGATTGAATCTCTAGAAGCTGCAAAGCACCTGTGGAGGGCTACTACTGCAAGGATATATGGCTGGGGGGACAAGACTGGAAAATTGCTTTACTGGCTGGTATCTCACCGCCGTTCCTCTACGATCGTCCCCGAAATCTATGATGGGGAAGGGGGCTGTGTCGCAGGTCACCTAGAAATAGCTGACGCATTCGCCCGATACTATCAGACATTGTATCGGGAGTCAACATTGATTGAGCCGGTTTGGGCCTGCCAGCTGCTGGAGGAGGTTCCTTTTCTGCGATTGCCGGCGGCGGAAGTGCAGATCCTGGATGAACCTATTAATGCGGAGGAAGTCGGGGCAGCTATAACTGCATTGGGAACAGGGAAAACTCCGGGTTCTGATGGTTTCCCTTCAGAGTATTATAAGGCGTTCAGGGAAGATCTGGTGCCGCACCTGTTAGCACTTTTTACGGAGGTGGAGCAAAAAGTGTCGTTCCCGGGAGAGCCGGACATTGCCACCATTGTGGTTTTTCCTAAAACCCAGCCCCCTTCGCTCCAATGTGCAGATTATAGGCCGATATCGTTGATTAATAATGAGGTTAAAATCTATGCCACGATTCTCGCAGCCTGTCTTAAGAGGGTTCTGCCGCAGCTGGGACACCCCGACCAGTGTGGGTTTATGGCGACTCGTAGCACTCGACATTGCATCCGCCGACTGCATGTGGCTTTGGCCGAGCACCGCCGACTACCCGAGACCTTGCTCTTCTATTTATAGATTTTGAAAAGGCCTTTGATTCGGTGGACTGGAGATTTCTTTTTTAGTGCTCCAGCGGGCAGGTTTTGGACTGAAGCTTCTCCGCCTGGTTCAAGCATTGTATACTAATCCCTCAGCACGCGTGCAGGTCAATGGGGCCCTATCCTCGTTTTTTTTAATTCGTCGGGGCACGCGGCAGGGATGCCCCTTGTCCCCCCTTCTATTTACCCTGGTTACTGAACCACTAGCTCAGATGATTAGGACTGATCCAATATATCGGGCTCTTCCGGGAAGACAGGATAGCTCTATATGCCGACGACGTCCTGTAATACATGGAGGAACCCTGTATATCAGGACTACAAAGTCTTCTCCTTTTACGACGCTATGAGCAAGCATCAGGACTTGAAATGAACCCTACCAAGTCGGTGTTGGTCACCCTGGCAAGTTCACATGACATACCCTTACGCAGGCTCAGCTTTAAATATCTAGGTATTTGGGTGACCCTTCTACCTGAGTTGACTTGGGCCAGGAATCTGTCCCCGCTCTTGACGCGTATCAAGACGGACTTGCAGAGGTGGCAGGCATTGCAGTTAAATGTGATGGGTCGTGTGGCCCTGTACAAGATGATGGTCTTGCCAAGGCTTCTCTGTGTATTACAGAATTTTCCCCTCCCGATCCCACGCTCCTGGTTTAGAGCTTTAGAGAGTGCCACCACGCTGTTTCTTTGGAAGGGGGCCAGGCATCGAGTGGCGGCACAGCACTGCCAGAGAGGAATATATGACGGGGCCTGGGTGCCTCTGATCCTTATCTATATTATCTGGCGACCCAGCTACTGGTGATTCATGATTGGTTCACGGGGAGGGGGTGGGCAGACCCGGCCTATCAGGTAGAGTTGGAGATTCTGGGTTTCCCGTGTATTCTTGACTTACTGTACAGCGCACCCCTCCCTCAGGACATGAAAGCGATAACTAAGGTGGGTTTCTTGGCGTGGCGTGCTGAGTTGCGCCATACTCGATGGAATACAGTTGTCACCCTTCAGACCCCGTTATGGAGGGGGAAATGGTTGAGTGCGACGGCGGCGTTGGAGGGGTTTGTGGAGTGGGATTTGTTGGGTATTTCATTGGTTGGAGGTGTGTGGAGAGGAGACGTATTGAAATCTTTTCAGGAACTGCAGGCAGACTTTCAAATAGCTCAGATGCAGTTTTTTAGATACCTCCAGTTTCGGCATGCTCTGGGAGAGCACTTGCCGGCTGCAGGCCCTGTGCCAGAGTTCAGCCCTCTCGATGCCAAGTTACTCATGGGGAATCCAGGAGGGAAGAGCGTTTCCCAGGTATATAAAATGCTAGTTAACAATGCCCCAGGAGATTTGGACTCAACCAGAGCCAAGTGAGAATCATGGGTGTGGGCCTTGGAAGAAGCAGAATGGATGGAGGCCTTGATGGCACCAAGGGTGCTTGCAGTGTCAGTGAGACTTCGAGCAGTGCAATTCTGCTATTTACACAGAGCATATCTAACACCAATCAGGCTACAACGGGCTGGTCTACTCTCTATTGCTCAATGTCCGGTGCTGCAGGTATATTGGGGCACAGTAGTCCATGAACTGAGTGAGATACTGGGGCATGAGATGCAGATGTCCGCAAAACTAGTTTTGTTGGGGGTGATGGAAGAACAGGGAGGAGCGCGAGCGAAACGTACTCTTGCAGGTACGGCCCTGCTGGTTGCAAAGAGAGACATTGAAGCTGTTTGAAACTCCTCAACAGGTCTGTCATTCTCATTCCAAAAGTGGAGAAGTGGAGTGGATTGGTGAGCAAGCCAAGAAAAACTGGTGTATGAATCTAGGGGTTGCCCTCGAAAACATGAGAAGGTATGGGGGAGGTGGCTGGGATCGCTGCCACAGGCCAGGGTGGGGTTATGATTCTTAGTGTGATGTCGATAATTGGAACAATGTTTGTCTCCTGGATTGCCTTACTGTCAATGACTAATGATGCTCTGAAAGTGGATCTTACTGTACTATCTGTGTCTACTGTATTGCACTTTTTCTTGTTTAAAAACAATAACAATTGGTTTATAAAAAAAAAAAGTAACATCATAGAGCCTTCCCTCTATCACCTCCACCCGAGAACCCAGCATGGTTGCCACATAAATCCTCAAACGTTTAAGTCAGAGAAAGAAAAGTAAAAACCGAGCTCCCTCAGAAGACAAAGCCTGACATCTGACCTCTGTCTTTGAATGTACATCAAATGTGACAAATAAGAACAATATTTAAAGGCCTGTTAACAGAACGTGACTACTCATGGAACAATACAGTAAACAGGCTATGCTCCACAGAAGCAACAAAGACATACAGGACAGCCTAAAACAAATAAAGCCAACACATAGAAAGCAAGTGTGAGTTACAAACACAAGGTCAATGGTAAGGAATGTGTGCGCGGGCAAAGTGCAGTATTACCACACTAGTTGTAATCCCAGATCAAAGGTACACCAGGGCTCTGTAAAACTGTCATGCGGAAGGAGTCTGCATCACACAGAATGTCGCATAATGTAAGGCGCATGTGACTCTTCAACCAGTGCACTGCACCTAATCAACGTAGCACATATACTGCACCAGCTGCTTACCTTTTTCGGCGTTGTTAATCTATTTTCCTTACCTGTTTAGTGATTCCTAGTACAGGCATGGAAAATTACCTGGATTTTACCTACCTTGGAGTTACCGATTGTGGGTGTTTGTAACCCCGAGGTGGTGAAAAGCTGTGCCTTTACAAGTTGAACCATTAGAAATTAGGAATTACATTAGGGACCTGTAATTCCCGGTGTGAATCACTTGGTAATTTCTCACTTTCTCCCACATTTTCACACAGACATTTCAAACATCCATGTATATGGGCAGATCACAGAATTCCAGTTGGGGTGGTAATTTATAATGGGGGCCTAGGATGAGCTCAGACGTCGGTGTCTGCAAGGATTAGACACTTCACTTTCTATCTCTCTATCTACCTTTCTGGTCCAGAGCTATGATAAAGGAGCGTGGCCATCCCCCGACAGGCCCGCCGTGCAGAGTGTTGAACAGTAGGCTTCTGAAAGCACTGGCTTGTTCAGCCAGAATATGCTCTTTGAAGAAGTTCCAGACAGTGGAGGCAAACTTCTAATGCGCCAGTTTTATTTTATGCTATTCCAAAATAAATCACACGCTGGCGTCAGGCATTCACCCACAAATGTGAAATGTTTCTGTCAGTATTAGATGAGGTCGGTTCATAGGAATTTCATCAAGTTGCGTCTCACAGTAGTTGGATCAAGGTCGCTTCGATTCAGCCCGGAATTAACTTTTTACATAAAAGTAAAGCGATTCCTGTAATAACAAAGTAGAGGCTGCTGTTCAGGCTCATTGCAGACCGCGCATGTCTAATAAACAGACCAGGGGCTTATTAATTCAGATGCATTATATGTTTCTGCTTTGGAAGCCAAGGAACACAGGAGCCATGAACACACGGCTTGTATCACAGGGGGCGTAAACAGGGCTGGGTGTAGGGCTCACTCTCCCTTATTGCCCCAGGGCCCCCTTTTCTCTTGATAGTTTATCAAAGCTGTTCGGGGAAACAATGTGCCTTAGACTTCTAGACTCATCGGGATGCAGTCTTATTGTTAGTAGTCCACAACCCCTTCTCACACTCACTCCCCTCACTCTCTCTAGCAAAGTGCAAAACGCCCTGCCTCATAATGCTTGGAAAGAAGTATGTGACAAAAGTCGCAAATCTTGTGCAAACATTGGCTTCAGTGGTCCGAAAAGCGCAACGAGGCCATTCTGGTGGCAGAATAGACGCTGTACAAATTTATACATCACATAATATGGAAATTGACCCACAGTGGCTATTGTTCCTACTTATTGTGGCTGTAAAGACCATTCTAAGGCCCTCATTCCAAGACCTGCAGGGATTCCAGAAGATAAAATCGATCCAGGAAAAAAAAAATTAGCACACAACCTGAAATGCGAAACCGAGCTCAAACTGGGTGAAAGCTGTTTTGATAAACTCAAAATAACCCAATAGGTGTGGCCTATATAATTGATGCTACTCATAGGAAATCGAATTTTACTGTATAACATACACAGTTAATGCACAACACTCGGGAGATCGCTCAGTGATGAAATACACATTTGTAATTGTCCATATTCACATTTTAACGTTTACTTCTCATTGTAAGGAGATTTTTGGAACCAATACCGGATTTTCAAAATCTTCTTGCATGCAGAATGTCTGAATAGGCCTAGAATTCGCCTGGCCCATAAGGCAATCTTGTGGTCTTAGAAGGCCCAGTCTGGCAGGTCAGTGTGTGGGCCTTTTTAGTGTCGAGCCTGCAATAGCATGCACTAGCGCATGCGTATCGCTTGCAAGATACTGTTGTAGTTAGAAATTGACTTTGAGCTCACCTGCTGCTTATCATTTGTTTGGATTTCGAGCACTCTTCTTTATTGCCTTGCCGTTGGTCACAGCTGGCATGTTCAGCGGCTGCCGGTGCAAATGTCAGTAGGCAGTTCATGCAGTACACAGGATTACTGTCTGGTGAGGGGAGGCAAGGATTTACCTCCGCCAAATTTGGACAGATGGACCACTGGACTGTCGGGGTCACTGGGATCTAGCTCCTGTGTTCCAGGGACCACGCTCGTCACTATGAGAGGGGACCAAGAATACCGGTGAAGCAGAAGTTTGGTGCCTGCGTTATCAGGGGGAAGATTCAGTCGACCCACAGGAGATTTCTTCTTGGCTTCCAGTGCAGGGTGAAGGCAGACGGCCCCCAGAGCATGCACCACCCGGAAACAGTCGAGAAAGCCAGCAGGCTTAGGTGCTAAAATGTCACTGGTAGTCTTCTTGCTACTTTGTTGCAGTTTTGCAGGCTTCCTGGAGTAGTCAGCGGTCGATCCTTGGCAGAAGTCGAAGAGGTAGATGCAGAGGAACTCTGGTGAGCTCTTGCATTCGTTATCTGAAGAGAAGCCCACAGGAGAGGCCCTAAATAGCCCTCAGATGAGGATTGGCCTCCTAGTCAGGTAAGCATCTATCAGGAGGGGTCTCTGATGTCACCTGCTGGCACTGGCCACTCAGAGGCCTCCATTGTGCCCTCACACCTCTGCATTCACGATGGCAGAGGTCTGGGACACACTGGAGGAGTTCTGGGCACCACCTTGGGGTGGTGATGGACAAGGGAGTGGTCACTCCCCTTTCCTTTGTCCAGTTTCACGCCAGAGCAGGGGCTGGGGGATCCCTGAACCGGTGTAGACTGGTTTATGCAAGGAGGGCACCATCTGTGCCCTTCAAAGCATTTCCAGAGGCCAGGAGAGGCTACTCCTCTCAGGCCCTTAACACCTATTTCCAGAGGGAGAGGGTGTAACACCCTCTCTCAGAGGAAATCCTTTGTTCTGCCTCCCTGGGACTGGGCTGTCCAGACCCCAGGAGGGCAGAAGCCTGTCTGTGGGTTGGCAGCAGCAATAGCTGCAGTGAAAACCCTAGAGTTCTGGTTTGGCAGTACCCGGGGTCCATGCTGGAGCCCCGGGGATGCATGGGATTGGCACCCCAATACCAGATTTGGCATGGGGGGACAATTCCATGATCTTAGACATGTTACATGGCCATATTCGGAATTACTAATGTGAAGCTATATATAGTTATTGACCTATATGCAGTGCACGCGTGTAATGATGTACCCGCACTCACAAAGTCCGGGCAAATTGCCCTGAACTATGTGGGGGCACCTTGGCTAGTGCCAGAGTGCCCTCACACTTAGTAACTTTGCACCTAACCTTTACCAAGTGAGGGTTAGACATATAGGTGACTTATAAGTTACTTAAGTGCAGTGTAAAATGGCTGTGAAATAACATGGACGTTATTTCACTCAGGCTGCAGTGGCAGTCCTGTGTGAAAATGGTTCGAGCTCCCTATGGGTGGCAAAAGAAATGCTTCAGCCCATAGGGATCTCCTGGAACCTCAATACCCTGGGTACCTAGGTACCATATACTAGGGAATTATAAGGGTGTTCCAGTGTGCCAATCAGAATTGGTAAAAATGGTCACTAGCCTTCAGTGACAATTTTAAAGGCAGAGAGAGCATACGCACTGAGGTTCTGGTTAGCAGAGCCTCAGTGACACAGTTAGGCACCACACAGGAAACACATTCAGGCCACAACTATGAGCACTGGGTTCCTGGTTAGCAGAATCCCAGTGAGACAGGCAAAAACAAACTGACACACAAGTAAAAAATGGGTGTAACATGCCAGGCAAGATGGTACTTTCCTAAACAACCCCCCCTCCCAAACGAGGGACAATAAGGCTAACCTTGCCCAGATGAGTCTTCATTGTCTAAGTGGAAATATCTGGAGAGTCCATCTGCATTGGAGTGGGTGCTCCCAGGTCTATGTTCCACTGTATAGTCCATTCCCTGTAGGGAGATGGACCACCTCAACAATTTAGGGTTTTCACCGTTCATTTGTTTAAGCCATAATAGAGGTTTGTGGTCTGTCTGAACAATAAAGTGAGTACTAAACAGGTATGGTCTCAACTTTTTCAGTGCCCAGACCACAGCAAAGGCCTCCCTCTCTATGGCAGACCAATGCTTTTCTCTAGGGGTCAACCTCCTGCTGATAAAAGCAACAGGTTGATTGTGGCCCTCAGTGTTAAGCTGTGATAGAACTGCCCCTACCCCTAATTCAGAAGCATCAGTCTGGACTATGAATTTTTTGGAGTAACAAGGGCTTTTTAGGACAGGTGCAGAGCACATGGCCTGTTTTAGCTCATCAAAAGTCTTTTGACAGCTAGCTGTCCACAACACCTTTTTAGGCATCTTCTTACTAGTGAGGTAATTAAGAGGGGCTGCAATTGAGCCCTGTGAGGCCTAAGAAGGCTCTCACCTGGGTTTGAGTTGTAGGGGGTGCCCATTCCATGATGGTCTGGATCGTCCCCTGCAGTGGTGCAATCTGTTCCCCACCTACCAGGTAGCCCAGATAAACCACTTTCCCCTGCCCTATCTGGCCCTTTGAAGCCTTGATAGTGAGGTCTGCCTTTTGCAGGGCCTCCAAAACCTTCCATAGGTGGACCAGGTGCTCATCCCAGGTGGGGCTAAAGACAGCAATATTAGCTAGATATGCTGCACTAAAAGCTTCAAAACCTTGCAGGACTGTGTTCACCAACCTCTGAAAAGTGGCAGGTGCATTCTTCAAACCAAAGGGCATAACAGTGAACTGATAGTGCCCTCCAATGGTGGAAATGCAGTTTTAGGTTTAGCATCTTCCGATAATTCATCTGCCAATACCCTGCAGTTAAATCAAAAGTGCTTAGATACTTGGCAGAAGCCAGTGTATCTATTAGCTCATCTGCCCTGGGTATAGGGTGAGCATCAGTTTTGGTTACTTGATTGAGGCCTCTGTAGTCAACACAAAACCTCATTTCTCTTTTACCATCTTTAATGTGAGGTGTTGGGACAAGCACCACTGGGCTAGCCCAGGGGCTTTCTGAAGGCTCAATCACTCCTAAGTCCAGCATTTTATGTACCTTTTGTTTTATGCAATCTCTGACATGGTCAGTGTTCTGCTTTCCTACATATCTCCTATCGGAGCTTACAGAACCTCTCTGGAATGCACTTCTGAGTTCAAAGAAGACCTTTATTGTTGTTAATTCTCCCCCACCCACAAGTTCTTGAGAGACAAAATTAGTAGATTTCAAGCACACGTTTAAAAGAGTAGTCGCAGCAATGAAAGCAAAATATATCACAGTACTTCTCAGTTGCAATGTACACAGCAAATATATATCATAACCACAAAGCAAAGCATAAAAGTCAAATTCATCACCGCATGGGCAAGGCGGCAGGGCCTAACTCAGCTTCATCTTTCTGGGGTCTGCAAGTTGATGACTCTGGTCAACTGCGAGAAAGAGATTATCTACCCAAACGGGAGACTGGCAACTGACGTCTAGCTCCAGCCTGAAGTCAAGCAGATTCAAATCTAACTCACTGTAGCCCAGAGTCATCCTTAAAAACAAATTCACTGTGAGATCTGAACAACCTTGGAGAATGGCCAGCTCTCTTGAGCCATTCCGCTCTCAGACTGGATTGCGAGGTAAACACAAAATCTATGTGCTCTTATCAGCTAAGGTCTGGTCTGAAGAAAACAGCTTGGTTCATCTTGTGGAAAAACACAGCTTGGAAAAAACACAGACATCTCTGCAATGTCTCAACTGCAATGTCTAACTCCACGTTAAAGCCAATAGGCAGCTAACCTAAATATCAAATGTAATGTCTAATGTCATGTCAAAGCCAATAGGCAGCTAAGCTGCTAATGTCATGTCAAAGCCAATAGGCAGCTAACCTAAATTTCAAATGTAATGTCTAATATCATGTCAAAGCCAATAGGCAGCTAAACTGAATACAGAATGTAATGTCTAATGCCATGTCAAAGCCAATAGGCAGCTGAACTGAATACAAAATGTAATGGCTAATTCCATGTCAAAGCCAATAGGCGGCTAAGCTGAACAAAACATATAATGTGCTACTGGTGAACATTGAGCAACTAATATGCGCAGTGGTGAAACACAAAGTCATTGGTCAAACACAATTAATAGCATCACAGTCAGGCTGCCTATAAATCTTACTTTTGACAGGTAAACTGTCTCCAGTGTTGATTGTGTGCTCACACCAGGTAGTGGTACGTGGTATCAGTGAGAAGAGGTCAGAGAATTGGCATAGGAGATTTATACAGTTGTCCTTCTGCTCAGCAGTAAGGCAATCTGCAAGCACCACTCCCTCCACTACGCCATCAGCTTCAGTGGTGGAGAAGAGGTCAGGGAGAGGGTCATTCTCTTCTTCCTGCCCCTCATCAGTTGCCATGAGCAGGGTTAAGTCAGCCCTGTCATAATAGGGTTTAGGCGATTGACATGGAGCACCCTAAGGGGACTCCTGGCAGTGCCCAGGTCTACCAAATAGGTAACCTCACCCTTCTTTTCAACAATGAGATGGATCCACTCCATTTGTCCTGGAGTGCTCTTGGGGCCACAGGCTCAATTCCCACACCTTCTGTCCTGGGTGGTACTGGGTCAGGACAGCCTTCTGGTCATGCCATTGCTTGGCTGGCCTAGAGGTTTTTACTGTGCTTTTTCATGTGCTCAGCCATTCTGGATCTTAGGCCAAGTACATAGTCCACAATGTCTTGCTTTGGAGCTTTTAAAGGTTGTTCCCAACCCTCCTTCAAAAGTGCAAGGGGACCTCTTACGGGGTGCCCAAAGAGGAGTTCAAATGGGCTAAAGCCCACTCCTTTTTGGGGTACCTCCCTCTAAGGAGGCATGGTAACATGACATCCCATCTCCTTCTGAGTTTTTCAGGGAGTCCCATAATCATACCTCTGAGAGTTTTATTAAACCTCTCAACCAGACCATTTGTATGTGGATGATAAGGAGTAGTGAATTTATAAGTTACACCACACTCCTTCCACATAGCTTTGAGGCATGCAGACATGAAGTTACCTCTGTCTGACACCACTTCCTTAGGGAAGCCCACTCTGGAAAAGATTCCCAGGAGGGCCTTTGCCATTGCAGGAGCTGTAGTGGTCCTTAAGGGAATTGCTTCAGGATACCTAGTGGCATGGTCCACTACCACAAGGAGAAATCTATTGCCTGAAGCTGTTGGAGGGTCAAGGGGGCCAACTATGTCAACCCCTGCCCTTTCAAAGGGCACCCCAACCACAGGAGGTGGAATTAAGGGGGCCTTAGGTGTGCCACCAGTCTTGCCACTGGCTTGGCAGGTCACACAGGAGCGGCAAAACTCCTTAGTGTCCTCTTACATGTGAGGCCAGTGAAACAATGGAACAAGCCTGTCCCAAGTTTTACTCTGGCCCAAATGCCCAGCCAAAGGAATGTCATGTGCCAAGGTCAGAAGAAACTCCCTATACTGCAAAGGGATAACCAATCTCCTGGCAGCTCCAGGTTCTCTTGACTCAGTATAAAGGAGGTTATCTTCCCAATAGACCTTGTGGCTATCAGTAACATCCCCATTCTGCTGTTTGTCAGCTTGCTGTCTTAAACCCTCTAGTGTGGGACAGGTCTGTTGTGCCACACTCAGCTCTTCCCTAGCAGGCCCCCCTGCACCCAAAAGCTCAGCAGTGTCTGCTGCCAGCTCATCTGGTGTAGGTTCTGAAGAGGGAGAGGATTCCTCTTCCTCAAAAGGGGAATCTTCTGTAGAGGGAGGGATAGTGGACAAGGATTTGCCCTTTATACCCCTAGCTTTTGGGAGCACTTGGTCCATTGTTCCAGGATCCAAGCTTCGCTGTCTTCTTTGCTTCTGGGCCTGAGCCCTTGTGAGAGCAAATATATGCCCTGGAATGCCCAGCATTGCTGCATGAGCCTCCAACTCCACTTCAGCCCAAGCTGATGTCTCCAAATCATTGCATAGTAAGCAGTCTACAAGTAAACCAGTGGCTACCACAACTGTCTTTGGACCAGTAACCCCACCAGTTGAGGTTCACAACAGCCTTGGGGTGGCTAAGAGTGTTGTTATGAGCATAAGTCACTTGGTACTGCTGACCAATTAGGTGTTGATCAGGGTGAACCAGTTTCTCAATCACCATAGTGACACTGGCTCCTGTATCCCTGTAGGCCTCAATCTCAACACCATTTATTAGGGGAAGTTGCTTGTACTTACCCATATTAAGGGGACAAGCAACCAAGGTGGCAAAGTCAATACCACCATCAGAGACTAAAACAGCCTCTGTGGTCTCCCTAACAAGACCAACCCCAACTACACTACCAATGGTGAGCCCAGCTACACCCTTTGATTGGCTATTTGTAGTAGACTTCCCACCACCAATGCTATTACTACGGGCACTAGAGGACGCAGGTGTTTTTCTTTGGGCAGGTGGAATCACTTGCCCAATGGCCTTTACTTTTACATAAATAACACCATGGCTTCTTTTGATTGTTGGAAGAGGATTTGAACCCACCACTCCCAGAGGATTTTTGTGGGCCTGAGGAAGACTTAGAATGTTTTTTAACTTTGTCCCCACCCTTGTCAGAAGACTTACCATCCTTCTTCTTGCCATCCTTGTCACCACCTGTCTGAACTTTTCTGTTCACTCTTGTTCTGACCCATTTGTCTGCCTTCTTTGCCAATTCTTGGGGAGAAGTCAGATCTGAGTCTACCAAGTATGGATGCAACAAGTCAGACACACAAGTATTCAAATTATGCTCTCTCAGGATTAGATTATACAGGCTTTCATAGTCAGTCACCTTACTGCCATGTGCAAAGTACTAAAATTAACCCACAAAACCCTCCCCATTGTTGGGACAAGAGTACAAGTTCAAGACCTAAAACTCTAATGATCTAAAACGAAAACACTAAAAACATATTAAAATATACATAAAAGAGATAGAAAAGTTGACAAACAAGGCAGGCCAACAGGCAGACCCAATTTAAAGGCTAATTTAGCATTTGAAACAAAAATGCCAATCATCAAATGTAATCAATAATTGTGGCCCTGCAGGCAATAAGTTGAGCAGCACATTAGCTGAAGAATCCACATATCATATGTGTGCGGATGCCTCAGCCGTATGACCCACTGAGGCTTCCACATTCCTTGCAGTGCCAGATGTAGAAGGAGTCAGGCAACCCACTGGATCATAAGATGCCTCGCGTATCAACTGTAGTCTCAATGGGCATGTCCGTGAATGAACCCTCATTGAGAACATTACCAGATCCTTGTCCAAAGAAGGCACAGGTTGTACAGCAAGACACACCTTCGGTGCACACTCGATGAGGCACCAGAAGCAATGGAAAATCAGCTGCACACAGTTTAGGATGGGTCTGAATATCAATGGCCAATTCAGCTCAAGCTCCTCCAACTGTGAGGCTCCGAAATACTGCATCATGCAATCACGGGTGGGCTGGTAGGAGCTTCATTACTTCACTTTGCTGAGATGGGGCAGCTATTGTGTATCAAAAATAGCAACATTAGGATACCACCAGTTAACCCCTTCGCTGCCAGGCCTTTTCCCCCTCCTGTGCCGAGCCTTTTTTTGGCTATTTGGAGCAGTTCGCGCTTAGGCCCTCATAACTTTTTGTTCACGTAAGCTACCCACGCCAAATTTGCGTCCTTTTTTTCCAACATCCTAGGGATTCTAGAGGTACCCAGACTTTGTGGGTTCCCCAGAAGGAGGCCAAGAAATTAGCCAAAAAACAGTGAAAATTTCATTTTTTTAAAAAATTTTGGAAAAATGGGCTGCAGAAGAAGGCTTGTGGTTTTTTCCCTGAAAAGGGCATCAACAAAGGGTTTGCGGTGATAAAATCACCAGCTTCCCAGCTTTCAGGAACAGGCAGACTTGAATCAGAAAACCCAATTTTTCAACCCAATTTTGGCATTTTACTGGGACATACCCCATTTTTACGATTTTTTGTGCTTTCAGCCTCCTTCCAGTCAGTGACAGAAATGGGCATGAAACCAATGCTGGATCCCATAAACCGCAACATTTCTGAAAAGTGGACAAAATTCTGAATTCAGCAAGGGGTAATTTGTGTAGATCCTACAAGGGTTTCCTACAGAAAATAACAACTGAAAAAGAAAAATATTGAAATTGAGGTGAAAAAAACATCAATTTTTCTCTAAGTTTTACTCTGTAACTTTTTCCTGCAATGTCAGATTTTCGAAAGCAATATACCGTTACGTCTGCTGGACTCTTCTGGTTGCGGGGATATATAGGGCTTGTAGGTTCATCAAGAACTCTAGGTACCCAGAGCCAATAAATGACCTGCACCCTGCAGTGGGTTTTCATTCTATGCCGGGTATACAGCAATTCATTTGCTGAAATATAAAGAGTAAAAAATAGCTATCAAGAAAACCTTTGTATTTCCGAAATGGGCACAAGATAAGGTGTTGAGAAGCAGTGGTTATTTGCACATCTCTGAATTCCGGGGTGCCCATACTAGCATGTGAATTACAGGGCATTTCTCAAATAGACGTCTTTTTTACACACTGTCTTACATTTGGAAGGGAAAAATGTAGAGAAAGACAAGGGGCAATAACACTTGTTTTGCTATTCTATGTTCCCCCAAGTCTCCCGATAAAAATGATACCTCACTTGTGTGGGTAGGCCTAGCGCCCGCGACAGGAAACGCCCCAAAGCGCAACGTGGACACATCACAGAAAACAGACCTGTTTTTAGCAAAGTGCCTACCTGTAGATTTTGGCCTCTAGCTCAGCCGCCACCTAGGGAAACCTACCAAACCTGTGCATTTACTGAAAACTAGAGACCTAGGGGAATCCAAGATGGGGTGATTTGTGTGGCTCGGACCAGGTTCTGTTACCCAGAATCCTTTGCAAACCTCAAAATTTGGCTAAAAAAACACATGTTCCTCACATTTCTGTGGCAGAAAGTTCTTGAATCTGAGAGGAGCCACAAATTTCCTTCCACCCAGCGTTCCCCCACGTCTCCCGATAAAAATGATACCTCACTTGTGTGGGTAGGCCTAGCGCCCGCGACAGGAAACACCCCAAAGCACAATGTGGACACATCACAGAAAACAGACCTGTTTTTAGCAAAGTGCCTACCTGTAGATTTTGGCCTCTAGCTCAGCCGCCACCTAGGGAAACCTACCAAACCTGTGCATTTCTGAAAACTAGAGACCTAGGGGAATCCAAGATGGGGTGATTTGTGTGGCTCGGACCAGGTTCTGTTACCCAGAATCCTTTGCAAACCTCAAAATTTGGCTAAAAAAACACATGTTCCTCACATTTCTGTGGCAGAAAGTTCTGGAATCTGAGAGGAGCCACGAATTTCCTTCCACCCAGCGTTCCCCCACGTCTCCCGATAAAAATGATACCTCACTTGTGTGGGTAGGCCTAGCGCCCGCGACAGGAAACGCCCCAAAGCGCAACGTGGACACATCACAGAAAACAGACCTGTTTTTAGCAAAGTGCCTACCTGTAGATTTTGGCCTCTAGCTCAGCCGCCACCTAGGGAAACCTACCAAACCTGTGCATTTCTGAAAACTAGAGACCTAGGGGAATCCAAGAAGGGGTGACTGGCGGGGCTCGGACCAGGTTCTGTTACCCAGAATCCTTTGCAAAGCTCAAAAATTGGCTAAAAAAAACACATGTTCCTCACATTTCTGTGGCAGAAAGTTCTGGAATCTGGGAGGAGCCACAAATTTCCTTCCACCCAGCGTTCCCCCAAGTCTCCCGATAAAAATGATACCTCACTTGCGTGGGTAGGCCTAGCGCCCGCGACAGGAAACGCCCCAAAGCGCAACGTGGACACCACCAAAATTTTGGAAGAAAACAGAGGTGTTTTTTGCGAAGTGACTACCTGTAGATTTTGGCCTCTAGCTCAGCCGGCACCTAGGGAAACCTACCAAACCTGTACATTTCTGAAAACTAGAGACCTAGGGGAATCCAAGGAGGGGTGACTGGCGGGGCTCGGACCAGGTTCTGTTACCCAGAATCCTTTGCAAAGCTCAAAAATTGGCTAACAAAACACATGTTCCTCACATTTCTGTGGCAGAAAGTGCTGGAATCTGAGAGGAGCCACAAATGTCCTTCCACCCAGCGTTCCCCCACGTCTCCCGATAAAAATGATACCTCACTTGTGTGGGTAGGCCTAGCGCCCGCGACAGGAAACGCCCCAAAGCGCAACGTGGACACATCACAGAAAACAGACCTGTTTTTAGCAAAGTGCCTACCTGTAGATTTTGGCCTCTAGCTCAGCCGCCACCTAGGGAAACCTACCAAACCTGTGCATTTCTGAAAACTAGAGACCTAGGGGAATCCAAGGAGGGGTGACTGGCGGGGCTCGGACCAGGTTCTGTTACCCAGAATCCTTTGCAAAGCTCAAAAATTGGCTAAAAAAACACATGTTCCTCACATTTCTGTGGCAGAAAGTTCTGGAATCTGGGAGGAGCCACAAATTTCCTTCCACCCAGCGTTCCCCCAAGTCTCCTGATAAAAATGATACCTCACTTGCGTGGGTAGGCCTAGCGCCCGCGACAGGAAACGCCCCAAAGCGCAACGTGGACACCACCCAAATTTTGGAAGAAAACAGAGGTGTTTTTTGCGAAGTGACTACCTGTAGATTTTGGCCTCTAGCTCAGCCGGCACCTAGGGAAACCTACCAAACCTGTACATTTCTGAAAACTAGAGACCTAGGGGAATCCAAGGAGGGGTGACTGGCGGGGCTCGGACCAGGTTCTGTTACCCAGAATCCTTTGCAAAGCTCAAAAATTGGCTAAAAAAACACATGTTCCTCACATTTCTGTGGCAGAAAGTGCTGGAATCTGAGAGGAGCCACAAATGTCCTTCCACCCAGCGTTCCCCCAAGTCTCCCGATAAAAATGATACCTCAGTTGTGTGGGTGGGCCAGGTGCCTCCAACAGAATAAGGCCCAAAACTTGTAGAGATACAGGGGATAGTACTGCGAGTTTATAAGGACATATTCTTTTATACATCTTTAGACTGACTCTGCTTTGGGGACCCACATACGTGAGGTGTCATTTTATTTGGGAGACTGAGGGGAACACTGGGGAGTAGGAATTTTGTGCTGGAGTGGTGATCGTACGAAGAAAAGTCAGGAAAATATGCTTTTTTTAAGCACATTTTGAGGTTTACAGAGGAGTCTGGGTAAGAAAATGTTGGGGGATCCACGCAAGCCACTCCTCCCTAGACTCCTTGGGGTGTCTAGTTTTAAAAAATGTCTGGGTTTGGTAGGTTTCCCTAGATGAAGGCCGCACACAGGACCAAAAACATAGGTGCCCTCTCCCCCCCCAAACACAGGTAGTTTTGTAATATATCGTTTTGATGTGCCCACATACGTCCGTGATGTGCCAAACACTAAAATTTTGAAAAGAAACACACTTAGGTTATGTGAAAAAGACCCCTCACCCACCAACCAAGTTGGTGGCATGCTTCATCATCGGGGTCCCACCTGAGGCACCTAGCGTGTCATAGGTGTGCTGCGACGCCTGATTACAGCGGAGCAGGTTTGGTCATTTTTACCACACATACTGGTTGGATTTGGCACGAGGGTGAGTGATGGTTCAGTGGATCAAATTTTACTAACAAGAGCTTTCACAAAAATGAAAAGCACTGTTAGTAACTGAAAGGCAAAAAACTGAACCAATGACTCACAGCTCGTGAGCTGTAAAGCCGCGACAAGGCACCAACCGCTTTACAGTCCATTCACACAACTTTCATACATGACACACACAAGGCCATTCACACCGCCAGCCACGGGCCCAGCACATTACAACACTCACATCGACAGACAGCGCCACTCAAGGGCCCATCACTTACATACGCCCACATGCCTGATACAACAATCATACCAGCTGATGGGAGTGTGTGGACTGGTGTTTGGCTGGCAGTGTGTTGCAGTAGCCAACATCAAGTCAATATGTACAGTCTCAGCCAAGCCCCACTCCACACACAATGGCATCATATATATATATTTTTTTTTAAACAGAGGAACCCCTAACTAAGTAGAAAGAATTACAAAACAACAAACACAAAAGCTCTAACTAAGAACATGACAGAAATGCTAACCATGAAACTAAACACATGAAAATACAAAACAGACATGAGTTTACACTCATGGTTGTTCCCAGAAATTCTTCTGGGTGTGGTAATTCTTAAAACAAGCACCGACACACAGCCCAGGCTTTGAAGGACAATCTGGGCAGTACATTCGAGACTCCCTCCGGATACCTCTTCGAAAACACACTCTACATTTCTTAGCTGGAAAGTCTTTTTTGGGTGTGGGAGGAATGTGCTCAGCAAAGTGGCGATCTTTCAATCTAGCCACATCCTCCACCACTGCTTCTCTAGGAACTCTGGCCTGTTCCACCACAATAAGGCTCTCTATCACTGACTCCTGAAATTTCACAAATGTCATCTTTGAGTCTGGAGACCTATCCCTAAACACAATAAAAGCATTGAAGGTTGCTAAGTGGAAGAGGTGAAGTGCTAACTTCTTATACCAAACATAAGACTTACGAATAGCAGTATAAGGTTCCAACCTCTGGTCAACTCTATCTACACCTCCAATGTGCTTATTATAATCTAAAATGCACACAGGTTTGCGCACTTCAGCAACCTGGCCCCAAACAGTCACAGGGGAAGTACTCTCATCATGGATGGTACTTAGCATGTAGACATCCCTCTTGTCTGAAAATTTCAAAGCTAGCAGCTCCTCGTTCCGCAAGGCACAGCACTGTCCCCTCTCAAGTTTTTTACAGACAAGCTCCCTTGGATAGCCTTTCCGGTTAGAACGGATTGTGCCACAAGCAACTGTGTCCACTCTAAACAATTCCTTGAACAACTGCACACCAGTGTAGAAGTTATCTACATACAAATGGTGACCTTTGTTGAACAGTCGTCTACCAAGATCCCACACTATTTTCTCAGTAACTCCAAAAGTGGGAGGACAACCAGGGGGGTCAATATTGGAATCCCTACCAGTGTACACACGGAAACTATACACATATCCTGTCCTACTTTCAGACAGCATATACAATTTAATTCCATATCGTGCCCTTTTGCTAGGAATGTACTGCCTAAAAAGCAAACGACCCTTGAAGAGGACCAAAGACTCGTCCACACTTATCTCTTTGCCTGGAACATAGACCTCCGAAAACCGATCTACAAAATGATCAAGGACAGGCCTAATCTTAAAAAGACGGTCAGAATCTGGGTGATCTCGTGGCAAGGCTAATGCATTGTCAACAAAATGCAGCATCCTAAGAAGCAAATACCGATTACGACTCATGGTAGCTGGAAATATAGCTGTTGCCATCAAGGGACTAGTAGACCAATAAGAAGCCAGTGACGGCTTCCTTATCAACCCCATCAAAAAAGTCAAACCCAAAAACTTTTTTATCTCCTCCAAATTTGTGGGAATCCACTGGGCAGCTCTAGAGTGTGGCCTAAGTCTAGCAGCGTTGTCCCTCAAATGCTGCTCCGCATACAAATTAGTCTGCTCAACAATCTCTTCCAAAAACACATCATCCATGAATAACTCAAAGAAATTGATAGGCATAAAGTTCTCTGTATTGGCGTTACACCCCGGGAGACCAGTAAAGGCAGGCAACTCTGGCTGCTCCATGTTTGGGGCAACCCAGACATCAGGTCTTCTAACGGGAAACCTTTCAGCCCCAGGTTGCTGCACTATTGGCACATCAATGTCCTCCTCTAAAACAGAACCTTCATCTGCACTGAGTGTGGCTTCATCATCAGAAGATTCCCCTCCAACAGAAACATCACTGCCAGAATCTCTGACTTCCTCCTCTGCCTCAGATGCAGAGTCCGTCTCATAGTCATGATCAGACTGTGACTCAAAAAGCATACCAACCACCTGCTGAGCGGTCATCCTGCGGCTAGCCATGATCTCTCCTGCTAAGATTAACTGGACAAATTCACCACCAACAACCAGCACTGTGTAAGACAAGTAACAAAGTGTAGCTTTGTTAGTAAGAGTTACAAACTCAAAAACTATACCGCTCACTTGCCTGAAAAAGCTTGATTCACCAGCAACTACACAGCAATCACCAATGATATCCCACTAAAAAGAAAGAAAGAAAGGCAAATTAGAAATAAGACAAAACAAATATCATTGTGCACAAACCTAAGGACAATTTCACACACAATCCTGCATTTAGTACACCCCCTACAAACATGTCATTCATGCATGGCAACAATACTCCTTTGGAGTAAATTGTTTTTACTTACCTAAAACATGCAACTGTGCAAACTGCAGGTCAACCACCGCCAAAACCGCAAGGAGCCACAGCAAATAAAGCAAAAGCTTTGAACTAGAACAAAAAGGAGGAAAACATTTTTTATCACAAATGCAAAGACTTCTTCAGTTGACAAACACCCCACCATCAAACATTTTAGAAATTGGTGCCTAAGTGGATTCTGCCATAGGGACAGATGGGCCTACTAAAAAAATAGGCCTGTCTGCCCCAAGGAAGCCCAAAAATACCTTTAGTACTGTGTCCCCATGGAGAGCGACCCTTGCCAAAGGGGACAGCCCTCAAAAAAAAAAAAAAAAAAAACACACACAACACTATCCCTGGTGCCTAAGTGGCTTCTGCCCCCTTGGGGGCAGGTGGGCCTAAGAAAATAGGCCCATCTGCCCCCAGGGGGTGTAGAAATGGCCAACAGGTCAATGCCCCCCTTGGGGGGGGCGCCCCGTGACCAAGGGGACGCCCCCCCCACAAAAATAAACAAATAAAAAAAAATCCCTGGCGTTCTAGTGGTTTCTGCCCCCCTTGGGGGCAGATCAGCCTAAAAATAATAGGCTGATCTGTCTCCAAGGGGTGCAGAAATGGCCTGGGTACATGTGCCCCCAAAGTGGGGGGCGACCCTTGCCCAAGCCCCCCCCCCATCCACTAACACACACACACACACACACACACTATCCCTGGTGTCTACGTGGCTTCTGCCCCCCTTGGGGGCAGGTGGGTCTAGAAAAATATGCCCATCTGCCCCCAGGGGGGGCAGAAATGGCCAACAGGTCAATGCCCCCCTTAGGAGGGCGCCCAGTGCCCAAGGGGACGCCCCCCACAAAAATAAACACATAAAAAAAAATCCCTGGCGTTCTAGTGGTTTCTGCCCCCCTTGGGGGCAGATCAGCCTAAAAATAATAGGCTGATCTGTCTCCAAGGGGTGCAGAAATGGCCTGGGTACATGTGCCCCCAAAGTGGGGGGCGACCCTTGCCCAAGCCCCCCCCATCCACTAACACACACACACACACACACTATCCCTGGTGTCTACGTGGCTTCTGCCCCCCTTGGGGGCAGGTGGGTCTAGAAAAATAGGCCCATCTGCCCCCAGGGGGGGCAGAAATGGCCAACAGGTCAATGCCCCCCTTGGGGGGGCGCCCGTGCCCAAGGGGACGCCCCCACACAAAAATAAACACATAAAAAAAAATCCCTGGCGTTCTAGTGGTTTCTGCCCCCCTTGGGGCAGATCAGCCTAAAAATAATAGGCTGATCTGTCTCCAAGGGGTGCAGAAATGGCCTGGGTACATGTGCCCCCAAAGTGGGGGGCGACCCTTGCCCAAGCCCCCCCCCCATCCACTAACACACACACACACACACACTATCCCTGGTGTCTACGTGGCTTCTGCCCCCCTTGGGGGCAGGTGGGTCTAGAAAAATAGGCCCATCTGCCCCCAGGGGGGGCAGAAATGGCCAACAGGTCAATGCCCCCCTTGGGGGGGGCGCCCGTGCACAAGGGGACGCCCCCACACAAAAATAAACACATAAAAAAAAATCCCTGGCGTTCTAGTGGTTTCTGCCCCCCTTGGGGGCAGATCAGCCTAAAAATAATAGGCTGATCTGTCTCCAAGGGGTGCAGAAATGGCCTGGGTACATGTGCCCCCAAAGTGGGGGGCGACCCTTGCCCAAGCCCCCCCCCATCCACTAACACACACACACACTATCCCTGGTGTCTACGTGGCTTCTGCCCCCCTTGGGGGCAGGTGGGTCTAGAAAAATAGGCCCATCTGCCCCCAGGGGGGGCAGAAATGGCCAACAGGTCAATGCCCCCCTTGGGGGGGCGCCCCGTGCCCAAGGGGACGCCCCCCCACAAAAATAAACACATAAAAAAACATCCCTGGCGTTCTAGTGGTTTCTGCCCCCCTTGGGGGCAGATCAGCCTAAAAATAATAGGCTGATCTGCCCTCAAGGGGGGCAGAAATGGCCCTAAAAGACATGCCCCCCAAAGGGGAGCGACCCTTGCCCAAGGGGGCGCCCCCCCATCCACTACACACACAATCCCTGGTGCCTAAGTGGCTTCTGCCCCCCTTGGGGGCAGATGGACCTAAAAAAAATAGGCCGATTTGCCCCCAAGGGGGGTAGAAAAGGCCAACAGTTCTCTGCCCCCTTGGGGGGGGCGCCCCTTGCCCAAGGGGGCACCCCCCCCACATAAATACACATAAAAATAAAAAACCCTGGTGATCTAGTGTTTTCTGCCCCCCTTGGGGGCAGATCTGGCTAAAAAGTAGCCAATCTGCCCTCAAGGGGGGCAGAAATGGCCCTAAAGGACATGCCCCCCACAGGGGAGCGACCCTTGCCCAAGGGGGCGCCCCCCCATTCACTACACACACAATCCCTGGTGCCTAAGTGGCTTCTGCCCCCCTTGGGGGCAGATGGACCTAAAAAAAATAGGCCGATCTGCCCCCAAGGGGGGCAGAAAAGGCCAACAGTTCTCTGCGCCCTTGGGGGGGGCGCCCCATGCCCAAGGGGGCACCCCCCCCAACATAAATGCACAGAAAATAAAAATCCCTGGTGATCCAGTGGTTTCTGCCCCCCTTGGGGCCAGATCCGCCTAAAAAGTAGGCCAATCTGCCCCCAAGGGGGGCAGAAATGGCCATAACACACATGCCCCCCAAAGGGGAGCGACCCTTGCTCAAGGGGCCGCTCCCCGACACAGAAACAAGAAAGTGAAACAAAAAAAAGAAAATCCCTGGCGTCTAGTGGGCATTCCTGCTGCCCGATCGCAATGCGATCGGGCAGCAGGAATGCTCAAAGAGACACCGGGGGAAAGGAAAAGCCTTTCCTTTCCCCCGGTGCCTCTTAGCCCAAACCCCCCACCCACCGGGAAGAGGAACTCACCTCTTCTCCGTTCGCCGCACAGGAAGCAAATGGCTTCCTGTGCGGCGAAATCCCCATAATGAAGTCAGCGCGCGATCGCGCGCTGACGTCATTATGGGGGGGTGGGGGGTGTCGGGGGTGGAAGGGGAAGGGCTTCCCCTTCCATCCCTGACTTTGGGGGGTGGGGGGAAGCACACAGAGGGAGCGAGAGCGCTCCCTCTGGGCTGTGTGCCGAGGACGTAGTGGTTACGTCCTCGGCACAGCAGCACTGTGCCGCAGGACGTAACCACTACGTCTGCGGCACAGAAGGGGTTAATGCCAAAGTTATTGGGAATCCACCAAAGGCACTCAAGAAAAGTGAATGAGTAGCTAAAGGTATCACCCTAAATACAGTCTGTAAGGTGCCAACAAATCCAGCACTGACAGCCCTAAAAAAGTGCACAATTCCTGCAGTATTAGATCCATTGAAAATCCTCCTCGTCAACTCTCCAAAGGGACTGTATCTCTGCTGATGACCTTGCTAGTTGGAGGTCATAGGTCTCTCTGGTTGATGTCAGAGCCACATGTTTTTGAAACAATAGTGCCTTTAATCTGCCTAGCTTGTCAAAATTTACATTTGAAGTAGCAATGTGTGACCACATTTTTGTTACTTTTATTTCTTGTGTGGGGGGAAATAAAACAGTAAGTACAGTACAGAATGTTACAATTTGGGAAACCAAAATCACATAGGTGATTCCAAGCTTCATCCTGCAACAGCCTTCATCACTCAGCATCACATAACTTTCATTTGAAAGCATCTGAAATACTGGGCGAATCAAAGAGATAGGAGAACCCTTCAGATAACAAGTCAAGCTCGCTACAACTGCATTACAAGTTCTGTGCAAGGCTACCTGCTTACAAATCATAGAATGACTAACAGGGGTCCCACATTCGCTTCTGCTAAGAAAGACCTCTGTTTCACCATTTAGACATTTGTAATTGAAAGGTAACACACACCTCATGAATGTAGCTGTCCCCTAACTGCACAGATCTGCCAGCTGCAACACTTGTTAAACTGAAATGTTGAAATGGCAGATTAATCACCCCGTGTATTAGCTATACTGTCGATGGAATTTCTGCTACAGTAAAAGGCAACTTTTCCATTTCTGTGTTTAGCATTTATAACTTACTTCAGTCTTAGCTATAATCTGCAGTTGTCTTGTGACATTAAACGTGACAAATAACTCAATAGAGTTAACGTGCTGCCAGGATATGCAGCCACTTCTAAGAATCTGTAATGTCCAACCCAGCTGCATAATGGACCTAAATTGACTGTGTCCATGATGTAAAAGTGACATATTTTGAAAGATGTCTATTGCAGATGACACAATGTTATTTAGCGCATAAATGCAGTTGGACAATGTGTTTATGCCATTATCGACAACAGCTAGAGCCTTTTCCATGTTTTCTTTATCAGTCTACCTCAAACGTGCAGCAGTTTCCATTTGTGAAAGCTTTCAGATTGCACTATATATAGCATATAAAAACATATTGAGCATGGTTTTCTAGGACCTAACAAGAAGTCTTGTAAGTCAACATCTTCTGAAAGGAGACTAAGGTGTTCTTTCACAGCTGCTAATGTGGAAGAATGTAACCACTGTTGGTAAAGTTTACCTGAGTGTTGAGCTGTTACATAACCAGGGTTCAGTCGGCTTGCTCTGAAACCCCATGTGGAATTTATAAAACATGCCTGACAACCATTTGTGTCCACTGGACACAATAACAACCCACCAGGACATGAAAGTGAGGTACCATTCTGAACTCAACTAGTGAGCTGCTCTTCAGTGAAATTTAAAAGTGTCTGCCAATTGTTAAATTTAGCTGGTGTCGGGATTCAGTGGGCACATTCAGTTCTTGTATTTTTGCAAATCCCAAGCAAGTCATTTGCTGAGCTGTGTCATTCAAAAATATTATTTGCAAAGGAATAAGGCATGCGCTAAATAAAGCTTCCCTGCCCTGTTTTTTCTAATTTCGTGTTCCCCATACACTCTTCAAATCAATCACGTTTTTCCAAAAGTCATAGCCCTCAACGGCCAGTTGAGAAACAAGGAAATCAAATAGATAAATTTTGTGTTGGTTAGCACTATCTTTCTCATTTTAGAAAGTGGCAATTTAAAGTAATATGATTCTGCATTTTTAGCATCATGCCCATTAAAATATGCAAACCTTTATACATATGTTTTGGAACACCCCACTAATAGAGTTGGACAATGCTCCCATTGTGTGTAATTAAAAAGTGATCTCGGAGTACCAGCTTGGTGCAGAAAGTGATGTCCATAATGATGGTAACAGAACTTTTCCCCATAATTCGCTGTGTTCATATTTACACATTCACTTTCAAATACAGTATAATCTTTAAGCTCAGAAAGGATGAAAACAACTATTTTAACATCCCAGTCATCAGAAACAACCCCAGGAGTGATAACATAATTCATCAAAACTTTGAAGACATATGGAATTTGAATGAGCTTAGTAGGTCCATATATATCATATGGTACTTTATCCCAAGCAATCCCATCAGGAATCAGAACAGTTGAAAAGTTCACAAAGGGCAAGAATTTTCGGACCTTATGGGAAGAAAGGTAAGGTGTCAAAACCTCATCCACCAGTTAAACAGTGTTAAGGAAGATAGGGGGTCATTCTGACCCTGGCGGTCATGGACCGCCAGGGCCAACGACCGCGGGAGCACCGCCAACAGGCTGGCGGTGCTCCCATGGGCATTCTGACCGCGGCGGTACAGACGCGGTCAGAAACGGAAAACCGGCGGTGTCCCGCCGGTTTTCCGCTGCCCTGGGGAATCCTCCATGGCGGCGCTGGGATTCCGACCCCCTTACCGCCAGCCTGGTTCTGGCGGTTTTGACCGCCAGAACCTGGCTGGCGGTAACGGGTGTTGTGGGGCCCCCTAACAGGGCCCCACTAAGATTTTCAGTGTCTGCATAGCAGACACTGAAAATCGCGACGGGTGCAACTGCACCCGTCGCACCCTTCCCACTCCACCGGCTCCATTCGGAGCCGGCTTCCTCGTGGGAAGGGGTTTCCCGCTGGGCGGGCGGGCGGCCTTCTGGCGGTCGCCCGCCCGCCCAGCGGGAAACTCAGAATAACCGCGGCGGTCTTTTGACCGCGCAGCGGTATTCTGGCGGTTCCCGTTTGGCTGGCGGCGCCCGCCACCAGTCAAACTCAGAATGACCGCCATAGTGACCATTTATCAGTATAAAGAAAACAATGAAAACCCAATCCAAAGCAGGAAGACAAGCAACATCAGCAGTATCCAAATATAGTACCATGGATGAACCACATAATGTTTTTTAAGCTGGTTGTAAAGCTGATGTGTTCTTGAGACAGGTGCAGTCGCAGAGGAATTTGAAGAAAAGACGTCAATGTCGACAAAATAACCTGAATCAGTCTGTGCGAAAGCAGGAGCCAGTACAGAGCTGGTAGATGGACCCTATGGTGTTGGTTCATAAAAATTGGATGTTTCTTGTCGATGAAGTAGGAAGTAACAAAAGGTCATTCTCTCCCCTCCCCAAGCTCCGTGAGACAATTGTAGCATTGGTACTTGCAGAAGCATTGTTTAGTGTCTGAAAAGGTATATCCCATTGGGCAGTGAGGGAGGCTAGGGAACTACCCAGGAATCCTCATGGGCTACTGTGCAGGATCGGCCACATGGTGCAATCTGATGTTGTCAATTGAAACAAAGCATTTTTCTTTAGAACCAGGCAGCAGCGTTAGGGTGACAGTTCTAGTACCGTGTATTCCCAGAACTGGAACCAGTGTTCTATGCGATGGGTCAAACTCCTTTTTCACACTTATCTTTTCTTGTACTCAACCCCAAACTTTAGTCATCCAGCATGTTGATGTTGTTGGCAAATCCCTCATTCCCAAGGTGGCAGCATAAGCAGATTCATTTTCATCACAGAATTGTTGTATTTCCAGTGACACATTAATTTATGTCAAATGGTGTTTCTGCTGCCACAGAACCAGGGCCATCAAGCTCTGTGACATACATAGGTATCCTAATTAAAGCTTCCTAAGAAGTACATCCTCCCAAGGGCCTTCTGGGCAGATTATTTAGTGCTCTCTGGACCCCATACAGGTGCCAAAACCAGCTACGACCAGAACCTAATACTCTTGCTGTTAAGGATTGCTTTAAATTTCAGTTCATCCTCTCCAGAACCAATTTTCCTTCAGGATGGTAGGATGAGGAGTAAAGGAGTGGAACACCTTTTGTTGCCATGGGGTCCCTGAATGTCCTAGAGGCAAAGGCAGGGCCCTGGTCTGAGTGGAATGCTGCAACTGCATGTGTCCCGATGAAGACTTGCAAATCTTTAAAAACAGTTCGAGCATCAGCCGATCGTTGTGGCCACACCCATAGGAATCTAGAACATGAGTCAACAGCAACTAAAATGTATTTGTGGGCACTATCAGGTTGTAAGGGACAGCAATGGTCTAGGTACACACATTGTAGTGGTTTGTTGGACAAGAGGGGTGTCTGTGGTGGGTGTTTGATAGTGGACCCCTTCATTTGTTGACAGATGTCACAACAAAGGAAATACTGTTTGTCCTGCTTGTATAGACCTGGTCAATAATAGCCTTTTTTGTAACAGGGAGATAGTAGCTGCCACACCATTAAAGGCCAAACCAACACCCTCCTGCTTTAATGAGATCTAATCTCTGAGCTTGGTTGGGATCACATGATCACCCACTACTGGGATATTTGCAAATGCATAGTTTGGGCACTGAAGTGGTAGGAATATTTTGCAGGGTATGCTTTTGGTGAAGGCTTGCCATCTGCCAAAGCTCTAACAACAGCCAATATCTCAACATCCAATCTCGTATGAGAACGAGTAGTCGCAGCAACAGAAGCAGTAGCTACTGCGAATCTTGCAGGTTTGTCAGCCAAAGTGTTTCCTACAATGTGTACTCCTACACATTGATGGCCCAATGTATGAACTAGATTAGCTTTCAGTAGTCCGTCCTTCAGATCTGCTACTTCACCCCACAGGTTTTTGTGTTTGATGCTTAGAGTCTCTGAACCCACTCAGGCACCAATGCGGTAAGTAACCATTGTAGGACTGGACACAGTAGTATGAATGCAAAACAGTCAATGCGCACTGTTCAGGATCCATATGTTCCAGTGCCAAAATTAGAGCCTTGAGCTCGGCAAGTTGTGCTGTGCAGTCCACTACTGTCTGCATGTCGGTATGTTTAGATTGGAATGTACAATCCCTCACTACCCTGCTAACAGCTGTGCAAGCAGCAGAGTATTGGTGTTTAGTAATTACAGCTGGTTGTGCTGAACCATTGTTGTAAATTATCATTTGGTATTGGTCAAGAGGCAAGATGTTGTACTCACGTTCATATTGAAGGAATTCTTGGGTCTGCAGTTTAGGGTCAAGAACATAATCGACATCAGAAGCAGTCAGGGAGGTTGCCCATTGAATGCAGCGTGGATGTATTGCTTCTGTATTTGGAATGCTGGCTTTGGAGACAGCCTCAAGGTCTGGTACCGGGATAACGAGAATGATGTGTTCCCCTTGGGCAAGTGGCCTCTCCTTAATGACAGCCATCTGAACAGCAGTCAGTATTTTTCCTGTTGGTGCAAATCGATGCTCTGCATTGGGGTACAGATGTGATTTGTATGTTATGGGTACCGTGTCACCCTCATTAAATGTGACATGGGTGAACCCAATGGCACCAGGAATTATTATGATGACCAAATTTGTTTTCTTGTCAAGTGTGTGTGTAAGTGTTGTGCTTCTAGCATATCCTGTTGTAGTGTTCTGAGTATGAGTGTGTGTTTTGGTGTCCAATGTTTGTTTGAAAAATCTGGATGAATTAGATGATAAAGAGGTTTTATGCATTGTGCATAATCTGTAATGTATGTTCTGCCAAAATTGAAGAAACCCTGCAATGACTGTAGTTTCTTGATGGTATTTGGAGGTTGAAATTAGCGCATTTTTCTAGAGAGAAAGGGTCTAGGCTCCTGGTCTTATCAGACAGTTTGTAACCTAGAAATAGGACACTAAGAAAAGGAATTTTGGTTTTCTTGAAATTGAATTTATAGCCTTGGGCAGTGAATCCTAAAACGATGCGATCGACCTGGGCCAAATGGGCATTGAGGTCGTCATCTGAGAGATAGATGCCATCCACATAGGACAACGGCTGGGAATCAATATCTTGTAATATTGATGTTACACGGGCAGACAACAAACCATGTTCTTATACCCTTGAGGCAAATGGCAAACCTGCTTTTGAGAGCTAAACTCACTGAAGGCACTTAAATCCTGGCTTTCAGGCACTAGATTTTGGCAGAAAAAAACATTGGAAATATCCAAGGTTTAAATTTTGTTGTGTGCAGTTTGGATTGCAAATGTGTATATGTGACTATTTAAATGTCTGTAATCTAAAACTATTCTATATGAATGGTCAGGTTTTGCTACAGGGAATAATGGGTTACACATTGCAGAGACGCAGGGTTCTATTACTTCCTATTACTCAAGTTGTGCGGGAATCTCTCTGGATTTGCATAGTTGATCTAATTGGTAATACATGGTAGCGGAAACCTTTATCACACCCTACGTGGTTGCAGTACAGTGCAGGGGCCTGTGTCAAAGCCCAAATGGCAGCGTAGGCTTCCTTTACTACGTCCGAAATTAGGACCATGAAAAAAAACACATCTTCCCTTGTGGTAGCACATGGACAAATACAGGTGGCCAATCTTTTTCTGCCAATAAAATGTCATAATTTAGTGTTAATCTTCTCCAGAAGATAACTTTAATAGTGCGCTCTGTGTCTCCCTCAATCTGAATGTTTAATTTGTAAACCCTGTTGGTGGGGAGGCACTCCTGTCCAATGTTTCGACTTCAAGGCAGTCATTAGTCGAAATCTCATTCATAAGATCTATAAGACTCTGGAGACATACCCCACCTCTGCCGCGCTGTCTAGCAGAGTCACTACCCATGTCCTGTTCTTCAACAATGTTCTGAGTATGAGTGGCATCCTTGACTGATATTAATGCCACCTTTTGCTTTCTCACACTGGGGCTTTTGCTGCTGAAGTTTCTTTTCCTTTTTTGTGAAAGTTTTTGAAGAACGTTGTGAGTCCTTTCTCGGCTTCATGTTGTCACTTCAGTGTTGTGACTGCCCTCTTCTTTCACTCCTTTTATGCAGTGTGTCCTGGAAGGAACAAGATGGGCGACTGTCAGTATATTGGTATCTATTTTGTTTTTTTAAGTTTTCCTGTTTCTAAGGCTATATTTTTTCTCTGAGTTCTCTGGTGGTGAAGACTCTCCTCTTTGGCTTCTTCTATCTTTATTTAGTTTTACTTATCCCAGCATTTTTTAGAGCTCTCGTGTGCTTACTTAGTACTCTCCTTGGTGGAAGTACTTTAGTTGGTCTGGCCTCCAGACTATCCCGATCGATACTAGTATAGGTTTTGGAAGTAATGTTTGGCACCTCGCGCTCTTGATCCTGTTGAGGAACCTCCCGGAGCCACTGGCGAATTGCCAGTGTTGCTGCTGCTTACCCTTTAATATTACTTAAAATTATTGAGGACACTGTGTCAAAATTGCCCATTAGTTTCATTCTCAAGTCCAGGGCCGGGGTCGCCCTGTGTTCATTCTGAATTTGTTTTAACACTTCCGGTAAATTTGCAAGCGTCAGTGTACTATGCGTAGTGGTATATATTGTGGCAAAGACTGTCCCCCAAGTGGTATTGTCTTCTATTGAGGGAGCCATTCCAAATGGCAAGCACATTGTGAGAATTCTATGTTATCTTGGGGTCCTGTTTGAGAAAGCACTGCTTCCAGCTGATTTGCTTTTTGTGCAACCCAGAACAGAACAGAATTTTCTCCCGCTTAGTTAGTGCGTCTCCCATTATTGAATGGACAGTTTGTCGATTTATCCCTTTAATAGCCAATTGAGCAATAGCTGAGCACCCCTCGCTGGGGTGGTGTTTAAAGTTCCCATTACTTATTGTGTTAAGCATCTATATATTGCTACTAATTCATTGTATAATACTTCAGCTATTTGCATAGCTGGCACATTGGGATGTGGTGAATATGTGGCCAATGTTGGCCATGTTGGTCCGTCATTACTTAAAGGACTTAAACAAAAAGGTTGTATTACTTGTGGGAGAGCACCCTAAACCAATCTTGTTGTTCGTGATAATTTAAAGGTATTTTAAAGAATTGGTATGCTCTGTATTGTTGTGGTACATTTGCTATTCTGTATGTGTGAGATGTATTTGAGTCTACGTTAATTGCTGGAAAGGTGGCCCATGAGTAAAATAGTTCTGTTCTGTAAGCGTTGTGAGTTTCAAAATCGAACGTGACATCCCCGCCCTCATTTGTTAGTCCATTAGCTAAAAAAAACTGTGTGACAGGTTGTCTACAGTTTTCTGAATATTTACCGGTTGTGCCATATTAAAATAATAAGTATCAGAGTTGGGAACACCAACAGGTGAATAATTTTAAGGTTCAAGCTTGAACAACCTACAGCCTAGATAGGTACTCCCTATCCGGCAGAGGAGGATTTTTCCCCAAGACCACAGATGTCTCAATATAATGGTACTTAGGGTACCTTTAGTGTGTGGGTGTGTGTGACAGAGATACTCAGGAGACCTGTATAATAAGTGCCTTACCAATGTTGGTGGCAACATGTCGTAGGACTCTTGTTATCAGAATGAGACTGCTGGATTCAGGGCTGCAGCACCCTGTTTGTGGGTAACTGAGTCAATCCCACAAAGTCTTGGCAGCTGTTCGGCTAGCTAGTAGCACGTCACCCAAACATAGAAAGCAAAGGTGATTTGTGGCAGCCTGACGCATGACACTCAGTGACCTCTCAGAGAAGTTGTGGTCAACATATCTCATCCCTTTCTCTCATTAGCAAAGCTCTCATGCACACACACAGGCCAAATAAAAGATGCAGGTTGGCTTTCAATACATTTATTGAAAAGATTGCAATCTACAATAAAATATATGAGCTGCAATTATTACGGTAATGAGACATAGCAAGATTAGGATTGTTTGGATCAGTTAAAAGAAAATAAACAACCCAAGCATATTGGAATAACATGTATATAGGAATCCTACCTAACCCCTAACTTCTAGCGAGAACATAGCGGTGATAGCCAAATCTGTCCGTACTTAGTCTATGAGAGGATCACCCCCCATTACCTGAGAACAGTGGTCAACCCGTTGTCTCCTTGGCTGGTTGTAGAGACAGGGCTGAGGCCAGTAGTGAACTGGCATACAGCATGGCTGGGTCTCCTGGCCGGAATGACCTCTCTCCCTTTTCCTGGCCTGTATGAAGTTTTTATAAGAAACATGCGTATGCTTTGTGAAATCGGCCTAAAGGGAGCATGTGCCTAAATGTCAGACTGTTTACTTGCTATTGTATTGACAATACTAGATGGATTATCATGTACTGTTCCTGTCAGCCTTGGGCAGAAGTACATGGTGAAATGTGCACAAAAATAATAACAACATTTTTGCAGATTCACAGCTGATTAGAAAAATAAACATCCCTGCTGAAAAGAAAGCTGAGCTAAAATGAATAAACAAAATCAGGACATATAACCGGGTGAAAGGGGACAGGCCGCTGGCCGAAGCTAGGCTAAAATATATGTGTCTGAGCAAGGTACTAAAATGATCCCCTCACATGCATGCAGAGCCTCACCTCCTGCCATGCTCACAGATGAGTGTGGCTTCATCAGGTGTGTGGACGGCTCCTAAACGGAGTTGAAAAGAAGGGGTGTTATTACCAAGACCAGTATAAATCTACAAGGGTTAAAATAGGACCAAACCTCTAGAGTCTGACGAGCTAGATGCATTTTTTTCTCCTTTGTTCTTCATTTGTTGTTATCCATTTCTCCATTTTGGGAATGGTTTCTCTTGAGTTTTCTCTTCCAAACCACTGTGCTTTGGGGACTCATTCACTTACCTGTTTCTGGTCATCATAATTATATCACCTCATAAGAAGAGGAAGTAGGAAGACACACAAAACTAATTTCAATCCAAAAGGGTACACAATAAAATATAACAGTGACATATCTGGCCTTTCCTTTTTGCCGATGGTGCAGGCGGACAGAAGCGCCAAAGGACTTACAGAAAGGAAGACAAACAAGGCCTTTAATACGAGATATCAAGTCATCACCAAAATAAGAACATTAAAATAAAACATACATTTCTATACAAGAAGTTGTATCTGAGCTTATATTCTCACACCAAGCGACAACTACATAAATTATAACTCGCATATTTTACATGCATTGGTTATACCCTTTCATATTACATCACTTATACCACGTGAAATCATAGCATTCATAACAACATTTATGACATCTCAAATGACATCATTTGTGAAAATGCTGTGCACGGTAGAGTGGTAACTTATAGTTTATGTAGTCTGGCTAGCAAGTTGACAACACTGTGTACGGAGGTGCACGGGTTACAGTAATTTGATGGTGGTACGTAAATTATTATAAATTCAAGGCCTCAGCATAACTTTAGAATTTCTAATGTTTGTATAGCTTAAGTTGGCTTGTGTATAAAAAATAAATAAAGTTTCCCTAATTATAACTTATCCTTAACTTTAGTTTTTTCATTGAATTTCAATGGTTTTTATTTTTTAGTAAAAATGTACTCAAATCGTAGAGTTGGTTGTCGTTGAGTGGATTGTTGTTAAGTGGATTGTCAGAGAGTACAGTTGATGAGAGTGTAGTGCATAGAGTGGAGTATCCTAGAGTGGAGTGAAGTAGTATACAATAGAGTAGAGTGGCATATAGTGGAGGGGCATAAAAAAGTATAGTGTGTTGTAAAGTGAAGTGGTGCGTTGAAGAGTACAGTGGAATGCGGTACAGTGGAGTGGGCTGTTGTAAAGTAGAATGTCATACAGGGAATGTTGTACAGCGGTTTTTCATTCAGAGGAGTGTCTTTGAGTGTCTTCGAGTGTTATAGAGTGGAGGGGCATTGAGTGAAGTAGTGTCTTCTACAGTGGAGTGACTCAGAGTGAAGTGGAGTGTTGTAGAGTACAGTGGAGTGTCAGAGAGTGAATTGAACTGTCCTGGAGTGGGGTCTCATACAGGGTGGTGTTGTACAGTGGTGTGTTGCTCATAGGAGTGTCGTCAAGTGGATTGTCATCATGTGGAGTGTGATAGAGTGGAGTGTCATTGACTGGCATAGAGTGGAGTATAGTGTTATACAGTGGATTTGCATAGAGTGGAGTAGGGTGGAAGAGAGTGTCATAGAGTAGAGTGACGTCCAGTTGAGTGTCATGAAGTACAGTGGAGGATAGTGTTGTAGAGTGGAGTGCTATGTCATATAGTGGAATGGCGTGATGTAGAGAGGAGTGGAGTGGCTTGTCTTACAGTGCCATGCACTGTAGTAGACTGGTGTAGAGTGTATGGGCATAAGGTACAGTAGAATGTTGTAGAGTGCTATAGAGTGTAGTAGAGTGTTGTAGAGTAGAGCTGGATAAAGTGGAATAGAGTGTCAGCTATGGAGTGGCACAGAATGGAGTATCTCACAGTGGCATGGAGTTGTGCAAAGTGTCATAGAGTGGAGTAGAGTGGAGCGGCATAGTGTAGAGTGTAGTAAAGTGTCATCAAGTGGTGTATCATAGAGTAGAGTGGTGTTGAGTGTAGTAGAGTAGAGTGGTACACCATAGAGTCAAATAAAGTTTTATAAAGCGGAGTGGCATGTCAGTAGAGTTTTGTGTTCTGTCGTAGAGTGTTGGAAAGTGTCATAGAGTAGAGTAGGGTGGAAGTGCATACAATGGGGTAGAGTGTTGTAGAGTCGGTCGGCATACAGTAGGCTGTTGTAGAATATGGCAAAGTGTAGTGGCACAGAGTGTCATAGAGTTCATTAGCATAGAGTGTTGTAAAGTGGAGTGGAACACATTGGTGCAGTGGAGTACAATGAGTATCCTGGAGTATTGTGTCATACAGTTGAGTGGAGTAAGGTGGGTAGAAGTATCATTCAGAAAATAGTGTAGAATGTTGTAGAATGGAGTAGAGTATCACAGAATGGCATAGAGTAGAGTAGAGCGTTGTACAATGGAGTGTAGGGGCATAGATTGGAGTACTGTGTCATAGAGTGGCATAGAGTATAGTAGAGTGATGTAGAGAGAAGTTGCACAGAGTAGAGTAGAGTTTTGTAGAGTGGAGTGGCCTAAAGTGGAGTGCCGTTCACTGGCATAGAGTGAGGTAAATGCACAGTGGAGTGGTGTTGAGTAGAGTGGTGTAATGTAGAGTGGAGTAAATTGTGATAGAGTGAATTAGTGTGTTGAAGAGTAGAGCAACATGGAGTAGAGTAAAGTGGAGTGGTACATTATAGAAAAGAGTGCCATAAAGAAGAGTGCCATGTCATACAATGGAATAGAGTGGCATGTCGTAGAGTTTGAGAAAGTGTCATAGAGTGGACTGAAGTGCCATAGAGTGGATTTGAGTGCTGTAGATTGATGTGGCATGGAGCAGAGTAGATTGTGGTACAGTATGTTAAAGTGGAGTGGCACAGAGTGTTGTAGAGTTGAATGGCATAGAGAGCAGAGAGGACTGGCCTACAGTGGATTAGAGTGGAGTAGTGTAATATAGAGTAGCGTGCAGTAAACTGGGGTGGAGTGGCATAGAGGGAGTTGCGTAGAGTGTTGTAGAGTGCAGTAGAGTGTCAGACAGTGGCATAGAAGCATAGACAGTGTCCCAGCTCTCCCCATGCTGCTGTATCGCTCTTCCTCCTCTCTTCACCTTGTTTTTCCCCTGTTTTTGAATGCCTTCTCCTAGCTTTTCCCTCATTCTCACTACTTTCTCCTTAGTTTTCCACTGTTTTTTGTGTGCCCTCTCCTTGCTTTTCCCTCATTTTCACTGCTTTCTCCTTGCTTTTTCCCCTGTTTTGTGTGCCTTCTCCTGCTTTTCCCTTGTTTTCACTGCTTTCTCCTTTCTTTTTCCCCTGTCTTTGTGTGTCTCTCCTTGCTTTTCCCTCATTCTCACTGCTCTCTCCTTGCTCTTTCCCCCGTTTTTTGAGTGCTTGTTCCTGGCCTTTCCTTTATTTTCACTGCTTTCTTCCTTGTTTTTTCCTCAGTTTTGTATGTGTGCCTTCTCTTTGCTTTTCCCTTGTTTACACTGTTTTCTCCTTGCTTTTTCCAGTTTTTTGTGCCTCGTCTTGCTCTCCTCTCATCATCACTGTTCTCCTTGCTTTTCCCCTCATTTTTTGAGTGCATTCTCCTTGCTTTCCCATTTTTTTCACTGCTTCCTCCTTACTTGTTCCTCTTTTTTGTGTATGCCTTCTTGTTTTTCCCTTTTTTTCTCTGCTATTTCCCCCTTTTTTGTGTACCTTCTCCTTGCATTGCCCTAGTTTTCACTGCTTTCTTCTTGCTTCCCACCTTTTTTTAATTGTGCCTTCTCCTTGCTTTTCCCATTTTCACTGTTTTGTCCTTGCTTTTTCCACCGTTTTAGTGTGCCTTCTCCTTGCTTTTCCCTTGTTTTTACTTTTCCCTTCATTGCTGCTCCCGTCTGTCACCTGTTATTTTCTGCTGAGCCTGGCCCACTGCCTCCGAGCACCCCTCCCTCCTCCCATGACCTACTTAATGGAGGCCATAGCACAACCATTCAGCAGGTCCCAGGCCCAGCTCTCCCTGTGCTGCTGCATCACTCTTGCTCCTTTCCCTTATTTTCACTGCTTTTTTTCCTCAGTGTTGTGTGTGTGCCGTCTCTTTGTTTTTCTCTTGTTTTCGCTGCTTTCTCCTTGCTTTACCCCTGTTTTTTGTGTGCCGTCTTCTTGCATTTCCTTTGTTTACACTGCTTTCCCCTTGCTTTTTCTCATTGTTTGTGCCTCATCTTGCTTTTCCTTCATCCTCACTGTTATCTCCTTGCTTTTTATCTCATTTTTTGAGTGCCTTCTCCGTGCTTTCCCATTGTTTTCACTGCTTTCTCCTTGCTTTTTCCTCTGTTTTTGTGTGTGCCTTCTCCTTGCTTTTCCCTTGTTTTCCCTGCTTTCCCATTGCTGTCCTTGCCTTTTCCTCCTTTTTTGTGTTCCTTCTCCTTGTATTGCCCTAGTTTTCACTGCTTTCTCCTTGCTTTCCCACTTTTTTTATTGTGCCTTCTCCTTGCTTTTCCCCCCGTTTTAGTGTGCCTTCTCCTTGCTTTCCCCTTGTTTTTACTTTTCCCTTCATTGCTGCTCCCGCCTGTCACCTGTTATTTCCTATTGAGCCCCACCCACTGCCTCCCAGCGCCCCTCACTCCTCCCTGGACCTATTACAGGAGGCTGTAGCACAACCATTCAGCAGGTCCCAGGCCCAGCTCTCCCTGTGCTGCTGCATCACTCTTGCTCCTTTCTTGTCCTTGCCTCCCCCATTCTTGTGTGCCTTCTCCCTGCTCTTCCCTCGTTTTCACTACTTTCTATTTGCTTTTCCCCTGTTTTTTGTGTGCCTCTTCTTGCTTTTGCCTTGTTCTCACTGCTTTCCCCTTGCTCTTACCCCTGTTTTTTGAGTGCCTTCTCGTTGCTTTTCCCTCAATTTCAATGCTTTCTCTTTGGTTTTTCCTTCTTTTTTTGGTGTGCCTTCCCTTGCTTTTCCCTCTTTTTCATTGCTTTCTCCTTGCTTCCTCACCTTTTTAGTGTGCCTTCTCCTTGCTCTTCTCTCATTTTCACTGCTTTCTCCTTGCTTTTCCCTCCTCATTTTGTGTGTCTTCTCCTTGCTTTTCCCTCATCCTCCCAGATTTCTCTTTGCTCTTCTCTGTTTTTGTGTGCCTTCTCCCTGCTTTTCCCTCATTTTCACTGCTTTCTCCGTGCTATTTCCCCCATTTTGTGTGTGCTTCCTCCTTGCTTTTCCCTCATTTTCACTGCTTTCTCTGGGACCTGCAAGCACATGGATACCCTGTTGGATGATTAGCCATGCTTTACAAATCCTGATTGATTGATTGATAAGAGTGGAGTGGAGTGTCATTCACTGACAAAGAGTGGAGTAGACAGTTGTTCAGTGGAGTGCTATAAAGTAGAGTATAGTGTGGTAGAGTGGAGGTGTGTTGAGTGTCATAGGGTGGAGTAGACTGTTGTAGAGCAGAGTAGAGTGGAGTGTTATAGAGTAGAGTGGTGTAGATTGGGGTGACATAAAGCAGAGTAGTGTAGAGTGCAATTGGGTAGAGTGGAGTGGCGTAAACTGGAGTGGCATGGAGTGGAGTTGGGTAGAATGGAGTGGTGTAGAGTGGAACAGTGTATTGTGGAGTGGCGTAGAGAGAAATAGCATAGAGTATAATGGTGTAGTGGTGTGGCGTACAGCTGAATTGCGTGGAGTGGCATACATTAGAGTGGAGTAGAGTGGAGAGGTGTCCAATGGATAGCCTACAGTGGAATGGTGTACGATGGAGGGCCGTAGAGTGGATTAGCATGGAGTGGAGTAGTGCACATTTGAGTGGCATACAGTGGAGTAGTTTGTCTGGATCCTGATTGAGTGTTGTTCAGTATGTGGTGTTGTTCAAGGTGGATTCTGAGTTGCTTGTTGATTGCCTCCTCTATCACTTTGGTTGAGTAGAGGAGTAGAGAGACAGGACAGGTTGGATGAGGGCTTCTTGAGAAAGGTGTTGACCACTGCATGCTTCCAGTCTTTGGGAATGTGGCGAACGTAAGGGATGTGTTGATGGTGTGGGAGAGGGTGGTGCTGATAGGTGATGTGCCACGGTTGTAGACGTGGTGGAGGTATGGGTCTGTTGGGGCTCCTGTGTGGATGATCATTATTGTATCTTCTCTGTGAGAGTTTTCCATTCAGTCAGGTGGCCCTCTTGGTTGGTGATGGGCAGGTTTGCGATGAGACTGCTGGGATCTGGGTCATGTGCAAAATTGCTGTAGATGTTTGCGATATTGCTGGGGAAGAAGTTTGATAAGTCGTTGCAGAGTTCTTGGGATAGGATGATGCTATTAACAGAGGCCAAGGGTGTGCGGAAATCCTTGGAGATCGACAAGATCTCTTTTCAGCTCTTAATGGTCCTTTCTATGTGTTCAGCTAGTCCTCTTTCCTTGGTGTCTCTCAGTTGCTGTTGGTAGAATCTTAGTGCAGGCTTGTCGGTTGTTCTGTCGGTGGTTTAGTGGCTGGCTCTCCATTTTCTTTCAATGCCATTTGGAGTCTCGAACGTTCCCTGAGTGCCAGCTGGCCTGCTAGTTGGCTCTTTTTTGCTTTTCTTTCCTTAATGCCCTTGCCCCCATTATATAGCCGCCCACCCTGGTTCTACAGTCTCTAACAAATTTGTCCTGCTATAACTGTTATATTTCAACGCTGGTCACATCAGTAAGTGTTTGATTTTTTATTACCATTATTTCATTGGCACAATCCACTTGGGACCAAACCCATGTTCTTAACTGTTTTCTGTTCTCTATGCCAATAGCTGGTCTAGCCACTGGAATCGAAACCCTGGAAGATATATCTCTCCAGCGCCAAGAAACAATTAGGTTTTGTAGAGTGTTGCATGGAAACAGCTAAATGTAAACATAACCAGTGCCTTACCATCTTTACTGAGTGTGCAGATGCATTGAATGCATGCACACATGCCTGTATTTTTACTTATCCCTGCTTACCCAAAATTCCACTTCCTCAAGTATTTGATGCTGGAGTTAGAATTGTTTCCCGTCTTGAATTAATTGGGCACATGAGTGCTTAATTTGAGTGCTGGCGCTTATTTTCGAGGGCCTGCACTTAGGGCCTGATTTATACTTTTTTAGCGACACATTTGCATCATTTTTTACGCAAAAGCGTCGCAAACTTACAAAATTCAATTATATTTTGTATTTGCGCCACTTTACGTCAAAAAATGATGCAAATGTGGTGCTAAAAAAGTAAAAATCAGGCCCTTTGTTTTCTTCATCAGGCGTTTACTGCGAGTAAAGGACACATATGGAAAGGTAGAGGAAGAGAAAAACCCAAAAGTATCACTAAAGGAGAAAGCAGAAAGCTGCAAGAGGGAGCTGAAGAGAGGGAGCAGCTGTAAATGGATTAAAGAGGCCCGAGATGGCTTCAGGATTTCGCTGCCCCAGTATTCAGTGCTCGCACATTTAATTGCAGCAGACGCGTGTTTCAGAGGAGAGCTTTGGGGACGGCACGTTTACATTTACAAATAAAGCACTGGTTTCTGTGCTATTCAGAAATAAGGCTATTTCAGAAAATAAAAAGGAAGCTTCAAAGGTTAGCTGAAGTAAAGACAGATTTGGAACTGTCCTGCGTGACAAAAAAAGTGAGCGCAAAAACTTCAGGGGTGGAAACTGCACCGGCGCGGGGCAATTGTGCAATGATGCAGTGCAATTCTGCATCACATTTACACAGACTGACCAGTGCAAAAGCGGCATTTAGCAGTGGTCGCTGTCCTACTCCTAGGCACTCCTGCAGTTTACGTAGTCTAGCCTGCTGTGTTTATTTAAAAAAAAGCAGTACTAACACCACTGAAAACATTTCTGACAATACATGACCAACTTCAAAAGTCTGCCTTAGACTCTTTGCCAAGTTAATCAGCTGCAAATTCCAAGGCTGAGGTTGTTATTGTTATCATAAACTGTTAAAAGGGGGATGTAGGCAGATGCCAAGCTCAGCCACCAGTGGGATGCTGGCATGGTGTACACTCCCTCTGCTTGTGGTAACAATATAATTAGTGCTGAAGGGTTGTTTATGAGAAAGCTGTAGGTTTATGTTCTGTTTGGAGTCCTGAATTCCCCTGCAACCAATCACCATCACATCTTTTCTTTTTCAAAATTGCCTTGTACTACTAATTTCATAAGCTTGTTAAAAATAATGTGAAACGGAATTAATTTTGTTTTTTATTTGCACTTTCTCTGGCAAGGGCTAATGCTGGCACATTATCCAAATATGTATTATTACGCTTTATAAAATTTCAAGATTGGAAGTTTGGATAATCATCCTTAATGAATGAATGCATGCACCTTATTGAACCTTGAACCGAGCTGTAAGTTTCATCTCAAAACTCTTCAGTGAAATCAAATAAAAAGTCTCTGAAGGGCTCAAAAGTAAAGTAGTAAAGGCTCACAGTATCAGAAATAAAGGCAAAGAAACCCGGGACTTGTGGTGAAAACAAAAATAAGTGAGAGGTTTCAAGACTTATCATGTTTGTGTCACTGAAAGAAGAACAAAGACATTTTTTATTGCTTGATTCCTTAAAATGGTTGCATGACACTATAGACTACAATAGTAAAAACAAGCATTTACAATGCAACGGGTCTCGCGTTTGCTCATGTTAGAGCTGATCGCGTTGTAAACTCCTAACCCGACTTTTCACCTATCGGGCAAAAGTGCATTTATGTACATAACCCGAAAAAGTGAAATTAACTAAGTAAAGCACTCGACTTCTGCCAAGCGAGATCGCGCTCGTAAATTAGAGAAAAAGAAGTCCACGAGCCCGAAGGAAAACAGCGAGCCTCGCATGTTTTCTGTACTTGGTCGCTGCACTCGAGGAGGGCTAGCCACCGGAAAAGGCATGACGTATGCGCGTGCCTTCGGCTAGTGAAAGCAAGCAGATTTTATTAGGCAAGCCCACAAACCAATAAAAAACACTGATGTGAAGTTGACAGGGCTCCGCGCCCTTTTCTAAATACTAAAGCGTCTCGCTGCGATACGCATGCGCGAGCGCATGCAACACAGGCTCGACCCTAATAAGTCCCAAATAACCACCCTGTGGCCAGCAATACATATTGGGTTTAAAAAGATTTGCAAGATAAATACACCAATGTCCTCTGACAAGCCCTACATTGCGGCATCAGTGTATTAGCGCCCTTAAAATTAGAAAAAATAAAAAACACGGTTACCGAAAATGAATAGATAAAATAGCCCAGTGTCCCAAAGATTGTACCGGTGCTAGCATCTCTAGTTATGGTAGTTCCAAGTGGAACACCATTATGTAACAAGCATTTTCAATGCAGCGGGTCTCGCATTTGTTCGAGTTAGAGCTATTAGCGGTGTAAAGCAAAAAAAACATGCAGCGCAATCGCGCTATGTAAAATGCAGCGCAATCGCCCTGTGTGGAAAATAAACAGATAAAGTAGTCCGGACCCCAGGCTGAAAACATCGAGCCTCGTATGTTTTTGGTACTTTACCAGTGCTGTGTAGGTGGGCTAAACACCGGAAAAGGCATGATGTATGCATGCCTTTCACAAATGAAAGCAAGCGGATTTTAAAAGGCAAGCCCACGAACCAATGTAAGTGACTGACGTGGCATAGGCGTGGTTTCAAGCCCAAAGAGAGATAACAGAATGGACAGAGCGCTTTGCGCTCGCCCATAAAAAGTGCCGTCCTTATAAAAAAACACAGTGTGGGGTATGTCAGCCAGCAGTGCATTGTATAAGTTTATATTCATCCATATCAAATACCTTATGCAATAATAGGATTATAAAACTGGTATAAATACCCACACTCTGCTTCCAGCACACGTTTAAAATTATTTAGAGAAAATAAAAGTAAAAGAATAATCTTGTGGCATAAAAATAATTTTTAAAAAACCTAGGAGCACTAAGCGACGACTGGGATAGAACTAGCTATGCCTGTTCTGGCCACATTAACCACTCCTGCCTTGAGGGCTTGGCTGATTTAGCCACAGGCCCTCATTGTTGCCCACTAGAATTTATCTCTACCCGCTTCACTCTGCAAACATTTTACGAAAGTGCAACTTAATCTAAGGTCTTTAGTGTCAAATCAGGACAAAACTGCCTCCCTGCAGGACCTTATGCCTCTAGCGTTCCATCTTCTTCACAGAAGCAGACGGTGATCGTGTAGTAGAGCCGGGCATATGCACAGTACATGGATAATGTCCTCTGGTCGAAGGTGGTATAACCGGGAGCTCCCTCTTTCTTCGCACCTCTTACAGACCGGTAAATAATATCTGACAGGTAGAAGACCCAGTCTGTATCTCCTTAGCTGAGATTTAGGGGCATATCCATACTGTGTTTGTGCTGAATTTGGGTAATTTATTTTTACACAAATTCAGCGAAAACTTAACTCCATATTTATGTTTTGACGTTAGACCAGTCTAGCATCAAAATATTGGAGTTAACATAATTTTTTGGATGCGTGAAACCTCCTTGCGTCAATGAGATGGAAGGTAGGCATTCCCGTCCATAAAATGACTCTAAGCCCATAGCGCTTTATTTATCCTCCCGTGTAAAAAAGGTGCACAGGGAGGCGGGCCTAAATAATGGCACTAAGCCTGCTTAGCGCCATTATTTAATGGCTGGGTCAGAGCAGGCATGAGGGGACCTGTGGACCCATTTCCATGATCAAAAACCATGGAAAGAGCCCACAGTACCCACCCCATGCCCCATGAACACCCCACCCACACCAGAGGAACACAGAGGATGGGGAACCCTGTCCCAGGTAAGTAGGGTAAGTAGAGGTAAGTATTTCAAATAATTTCTTTAAGTGCCATTGGGGGCCCTGAAATGGGCCCCCCTACATGGCACTGGGTACAATGACCATGCCTGGGGGACACTTGTCCCCTGAGCTGGCCACTGGGGTGGTGGGCATGACTCCTGTCGTTTATAAGACAGGGGTCATGTGGTATGGATGGCTTTGCATCAGGAAATGACACTAGGCTGGTTAATGGCATTTTTGCCTCTCACCAGCCTAGCGCCATTTTTTGAGGCAAAACCCCCTTCACCCATACCGCCACCCCCACCCGGCTAACGTCATTTTCCCAGACTCTAGCCCACCCTTTGCGCCGGCTTGCTGGATTCCATAAATTTGGTGCCCGGCTGGCCCTTTGGAATGACGCAAGCCGGCACTATACTTTTTGATGCAAAACTGCTTTTGCGCAGTTTTTCGTCAAAAAGTATAAATATGGGCCTTAGTTTCAATGAGATAACTTTGGGGTTTCAGCAGCCCGTAAGTAGAGAGTGTCAGCCAACCATGTTTACGTCATGCTAGGGTGGCTTGTCTTCAAACAGGGTAAGCAGTTTATTGCTTATCTTTATTATCCTTTTGACTCCTGATGACTTATTGGTGAATCTCAAGCAGGCTGTAAGTTCAAGGGGCTCAGAGACTGATGCAAGTAAGATCGGGCTTGGTAACTGAGTGTGGAGTTCACTTCAACCCATATATGGTAGGCCAGAGATTCTTCTTTTGCAGACCTTAATTTGTGTCATTGCTGCACAAAAGCTCCCATCCATGCCAAAGCTTGCTTAGTAATCCAAAATTCAAGTCTGATCTGAGCAGTCGACACATACGAGGGAAGAAGAAAGATTGCTCTGTAGATCTTAAGTAACATTTTGTCCAATAATTCAAAATCTTTTCCCTTAAGTACCTCACTCCCGTAAGCCAGTGTAAGCACAACCTTTGCCTGAGCCACCTGCAGGATAGGGGACAGGATGGGGCCTTTAAGCCTGGTGGCAAGAGATCGAAGACCAGAACACAGAGCATTTCCTTGTCTTCAGATTTTTTCCAACTTATCTGAGTATTTTCCATATTTTCGCATTGAAATAGACACCCAAATATTTAAAGCTGGTGGTGGGCTCAAGCCTCTCTTTCTCTAGGAACCACGTTTGCCGTTTCAAGCAGTTGCCTTTGAGAACCAGGATCTTTGTTTTGTTTTTGTTAATTACCAGGCCATTCCAAATTGAGTCAGCCAGCGTTGCATCAAAAAGGTGCTGTAGGCCAACCTTCGTGCGGCTTATTAGCACCAAGTCATCATCACATAATGCATTTGAGAGCTGGAACTCCCCCAGCTTGGGTGGGTGAGAATTTATTGTGTTCAGAGCAGGAGTTAAGTCCGGTAAGAACAGATTAAATAGGGTTGAGGCGAGGACACAGGCCTTTTTAAGGCCCTGCATAGTTTTAATCAGTCTGGATAATGGAGAGCCATCACCAATTTTTACTCGAACCCATGTGCCCTTGTGCAAGAGCGCCAAGGCTCTGTATCACTAAACAAAGGTGAAAACCCTGAAACAAAACGTGTGAAGGTGACACTTGAAACAAAATCTACAGAGACTAAAACAGGTGAACAAAAAGCAAAACAAAAGCAGAAGGATCCATTTAAGAGAAAAAAAGGGGAAAATGCATATATCAGCCCGCAGGAAGGGCGTTTAATGTCACTTTGCCCACCTAGCTCCAAACACTACACCACTCCCCTAGCTTGGAAATGTGAGCACCTTTGTTGGACAAACCTGGTCAGCCCTAAAGCACTGGGCACCTTCACATTCTTCACTACCAAATATTAAAGAAAGACCTAGTTGATAAGGACTTCTTTTGACTATCCCCCTGGCTATTCAATCTATAATGCAACACATTTTTTTATTGTGCAAGACAATGGTATTTCGGCAGGACAATTGCAAAAGCATTGTTGTTGTGATAGTGAAATACTCAACGTCTCCCTGTCCGGCCTAGGCTTGATTCCTGCCAACTTTGGTGTCACTCCTCTGTTTCTACACCAAAGGACAAATCTCTTGCTGGGAAACAGAAGGCAGAGCAGTAGGCAGACCAATGAAAGAGGTAGCAGAAATGCGGAAGTGCTGGTTTCGCAAAGCCAGACTGTATTTGGCAGGGAGACAAATATGATCTGACCAACTGCCATCTGCTCCATGATCACCAATGCTGTATGAGTAATATGCAATAGTAGATCAGATTATCTAAGCTTGTAGATTGTAAGTAATGAGATCTTGGAGTGGCAAGTTCTGGTGGTTTTCTGTCGAAGGCTGAGAACAGTGTTGAGAAGATTAACATGAAATCAATCTGAAATGAGACCTGGACACGGATGAGAACATGATCTAGTCATGATTAAGTTTATATTAAAACACTGGAATGTTGGGAGCGCCATTGAAAACAATGGAGTGCTCCGGGCTTCTGTGAACAAAGGCCTTACGGATTGAAATGCCCTCAGCTCTGTGAGCCCTTTGTGTCTTTTTATTAGAACATTCTGCCCTCTACTTGCGGAATGTTCTAATAGTCTTATAGCCCTCCATAGCTGGGCTATACCGTCATTAAAGTCCCACACTCTTATTAAAGCCCCTCGCCTTTGGCTCGTGCCTTTAACGCTGGAGAGGGCCTTTAATGGCCAATATAGCCCACTGCGGCAGGCTATAAGGCTATAGCAACTTCCTCTATGAGGAATCACCAAACAACTAATGAAAAGATGATAGACCACCCAGAACGTAGCAATCAGACTCGTCCTCAACCTCCCAAGACAATCCCACATCGTACCACACCTGTGAGAGCTCCCTTGACTCTAGATACCCAAGCGCGCAAACTTCTGACCCTAACTGCACAACTCAAGCCCTGCCTACCTCAACAGCGGCATACATTTCCACCAACCTCCCTGGGACCTCTGTTCAGCCCAACATTTACTAAAACACATCCCAAGCATCCAGAGACGCAGATCCTCATGCATCGCTCCTAAATCATGGAACGACCTCCCACTCCACATTAGATCCTCCACCTCTCTGCTTGAATTCTGCAAGAAGCTGAAACCTTGGCTGTGTGAGTCAGTCCCCACTCCCGGGACTAGCCTCACACACCTGTGAGGCACCAGGATACCCTCACAGGTGACAGCGTGCTATACAAATTCATATAACATAACAAAACTTAGCAAAACATGCAATTTGATCCCTTAATATAAAGTTACATACCAGACAAGGAATAAAAAAGCCCTCAACATTGTAGAAGAATAGAATATGGAATCTATACAGTTTGGGTAGAAGAGAAAAGAATGATGGCAGAAAGGAGCAACTTGCCATGTGAGTCAAGGAGGGAAATGCAGGATTAGAACACGCAACAGTAGAACAAAGGCTAAGACAAGGTGAGGACAGGAAATCAAAGTCTTGCACCAGAAAAGAATAGAGACATGGATCAAAGTCTCACACTAGGAATGGATAGTGTAACAAAGGGCCTGATTTATAGTTTGGTGGACAGGGTACTCCTCGATTGTGTGCCCTGTCTGCCAAGCCCTGGTCAGTCCTTAGAGATAGGCAGACCTTAATTATTCCATTGATGGAGCACCCATTGGTTCCATCAAAGGAATACTTTTTACGACGGGCCGTGGGAGTAGGGGCTGTCAGAGAAAAGGTATTACACCATCTGCCCTATTTAGGTTGAAGTGTAATGCCTTTTGTTTCCTGTTCATTACCGCCAGGTAAAACCTGGCAGTGAGGGACAGGAAAAAAACAACATGCCCCCTACAACCTGGGAGAAATCACCCAGGGTTTAGGGGGCAATATATATTTCTTTTTAAAAAACAAACACGCACTTTGGAAATCTGTTTTTGAAAAACAAAAAGCTTTTTCAAAAGTATGCGAGCTGGTGGCTATTGCTGCCAGTACCATTTGTCAAACCTTTCTTACATTTACTTTGCTTCCTGTCAAATTTGCCCCAACATCTTGCCCAAGGAAAAGACAGAAGACAAATCAATAATAAACACTGTTATAGTCTCAACATTATCCAAGCAAAAAGTGTTTGAAGGAAAAATCTAAAACAAGTCAAAAGACAGGGAACAGTCAGTACATGGGATGTCAATCCTTACAGGGCAATTGAACAAGTGGGAATAAAGAAACAGAGTAGGCAAGGACACGTCAAGAGATAATCTAAGGAACGTGGAGACAAAGGCCCTCACTCTGACCTTGGCGGTCTTTTCGCGAGACCGCCGAGTTACCGCCGCGGTGAAGACCGCCGACCGCGGCGGTATGCCGCTGTGCGCATTCCGACCGCTGGGAGCGTTCCGCCGGGAAACCGCCAGCAGCCACACTGGCGGTCGGCGGAAAAGTGGAGACTGGTCAACCTCCACCGCCACGCCAGCAGAACACCGCCCACAGAATTACGACCCACATATCTGTGTGGCGGTCTTCTGTTGGCGGTGTTCTGTTGGCGGTCACCTCCCCATGGCTCCCGTCGCCTCCCGGAGGACCAACGCACAAGGTAAGTTGACCGTCCGTGAGGGGAGGGGGAGGGGGGGTGTTGTGTGATGTGGGCGTGCATGGGGGTGTGCGTGTGAGTGTGTAGAGGGGGTGTGTGAGTGCGTGTATGCGGGCGGGGGGTGCTGCTGTGTCTATGGGTAATGTGTGCTGTTCGGCAGGTGCGCATGTCTGCATGTATGTGTGCGGGTATGTGTCCCCGTTGTGTATGTGTGTGTAGGGGGTGTGTATATGTGCATGTTGGGGGTGTGTGCATGTCGGGGTGCATGTATGTGCATGTCGGGGTGGGGGTGGGGAGGGGGTTCGTACCACCTCTGGGGGGTGGCAGGGGGGTGGAGGGTGTGGGGGGAGGACTCGGGTGGGTAGTGGGGGGTGGGGGAGACCCCTATCAGTGCCAGGGAAGGAATTCCCTGGCCCCGATAGTGCTTACCGCCATGGTTCGCATGGCGGTTCCCGCCCGCAAGAAACCGCGGCGGTAGGCAGGGTCATGATACCGTTGGCGGTCTTGGGACGACCGCCGGGCCGGAGTGCGCAAACTCCAGCCCGGCGGTCATGACCGCTGTGGCGGTCGGAGTGGGGAAGTGGCGGGCGATCGCGGCGGTGACCGCCGCGGTCAGAATGCCATTTTTCTGACCGCCGGTCTGTTCGCGGTCCGACCGCCGCCTCTCCGCCGACCGCCAGGGTCAGAATGAGGGCCAAAGTCTCAATAAGGCAAGAAGAGGCAGGAGCCATACAACAGAAGAAGATGGAGGCAGGGAAACTATGTATCAATAATGTAGTCCATCATTCAATCTGCTACAGTAAGTTGATGCACCGCTGCCTACCTATGGAGCTCAGGCCATCACCTCCTTGCACCGGCACCCAGCCACAGAAACTACTATTGCTGCCTTTATTCCCCACTTTTGCTAGCCAGGAGGCAGAACACCTGATTGTTGAGCCCTGACAGCTAGAAGACACTTTGTGAGAAAGAGGGGGGATAATAGGTATTTCTCATAGTATTAAATCAAGGTTCAGACAGCAGCATTCTAAAAGAAGGCCACACAGGAGCTAATTGAATTGTAATGGAGTGGACAGTGAAGATTTGGAAACTAGAAATACTTGGTGTAATATTGACATTTTGGACAACTTTATTTAGGGAGCTGATATTTTGTAATCAAGATGCGTTAACTCAAAAAAGCAAATAGAATCATGCTATCTTTACTCTTTTAAATTTCAATAATTACAACCATATGCATAGTCTTGTGACTGCCACTACAAGGTAGAAAGAGTTTGGTATATGTAGTCCATGTGCTTAAGCAAATTGCAAAGTAAATTAAAACATTTAAGGTTAACTGTGTTAGACAAATATGCTTTGACTTTGTGCTACAATGAGTTGTGGTCCACAAAAAGCTCAGTCACAATCAACCCGTTAGGCAAATTAAATACACAGCACTTGAAATACAGAAGTACTGGTGCTCACTATCCAAGAGAACTTGTTCTATTAAGAAAGTGTTGGTACTCTCCTACTAGAAGCATTGAACCCCTGCTGAGACGCACTGGTACTATCCCTTTCGAATTAAAGAAGTGCAAGAAGTGCAGGTACTCCATATCCAACAGTACCTGCCAACTTAAAGCACTGATTTCTAGTATATGAAGGTGGACATGAGGGAGGCTTTCTGACAGCCAAGCCTTCTAGTGCTCCATTAGATGCCCTGCAATTTGACTCCAGAGAACCTTTTGGTGGCTATCAATTCCTGCATGGGCAAACTCTGCAATAGAATGGCTCATGTCTTTTTCTCGGACTGATATATTTTATTCTGAATGGACTCCTCTAGAAGTCATCCTTTTCTAGTCATCAGTGCTGTCCACCACTTTTCCACACTTGCCCCATGTTGTTAAGTTTCTACATGGAGCCCACAGTGGTCTTACTTCCCCAACAAAATATCTTCCTTTACCAATGAACTACACAACACACAATTCTAGCCCAACATGTTGTCAACTAGCAACACCCAAAACCTCAGGTAAAGATGTTAATGTTGTGTCTGAAATAATTTTTAGTAAGATCCAGTTCACAGACATCCACTGTAGCACTCTTGAACCACAGATCCTGGCTTTCCTGTGTTTTATGAATAGCTATGGTTTCTTCCTCTACGTCACCACCTGTGCAAAACATTTGTTATCTGCATAGATTCTCACCTCACTATCAAGAACAATATGAAGAAGAAATCCTCGGCAGTCTGATGTCAACTGGGCCTCCTTTGCAGAATCAAACTTTCCTTGTCTCCCAGAACTTTCCACTCCTTCAGGAAGGTAAGCACTATGCTAAGGAAATTCAACCACATCACTTCACCCCTGCCACATACATGAAACCACTTAAGTAGATCCCCTTTCTAGCAGATGTCAAATTTAAATGTTAATGTTTCATCCATATTACCATCAACAGAAACAGAACTGCTGCATAGGAATGTTCTATGTCTCCAGGTTACCCCTCCCACATCCATAGATCCAGAAGGCCCAAGATGAAAGAACCAGGAAACAAGCCTTCATTGCATCACAATTTATGATTCGAAAATGACCTACTTGTGCATGTTAGAACCTTATATATCATTTACTGTAAACCTGCCTCCACCTGATATACTAATTTCATGCAATGACTTCTGGTGTTTCTTTTTTCTCTTGTATTTTATCTCTTGCGGTGATTGTCTGGTGATAATTATTGGCATTCTTTTTTATTTCGGGTTTCTCGCTAAGCCATTTATACCATCTTTGGTGTGGTAGTTAGTATGGAAGGCCACTAAGAGCCTCTATTTAGCTTTACCTTCCTACCACCCTTTAGACTAAACTAAAAATGTGTTTGGTTGGGTACTACATTCTTCATTCTTCTTCGCCTGTTTATATTAAGGTTCCCATAAGTGTCTTGAAATTAAGACAAATTATCTAAAAACTTGGGAGGCTCTGGCTAGTAGAATGTTATCATCCAGCCACTAAGTGGTGCTCATGAACAGCCTCTGGAGGCCTGGTTTATCCCTGAAAATATTATGCACTTCTACACCTTGCTAGATGCACTTTATATTCCAATCAAGGTCTCCACACTGCTGTCTTGATTCATCATGGTCCCTGTTGGCATTTTAGTCTCCAAAGCGCACATCGATCAAGTCCTGGTGGTGGTGTTTTATTCTTGATCTTAATTCCTGGATCCTGCAATCTTTCAGACCATTTTATACCTGCCATCTGGACGTTTCACTCTCTTGGCTCCAACCTGTAATCCATTACAGGATTCCCTGTGTCCTATCCTTTGTCTGCTGGCTTCCCTGGCCTGTCTAAGTCCCAGTTTTGCCTCCCTTCCTTCAGTGGTTCCTTGATTCCTTGCACCTGGTTGATTATTTGCACCTGGCTGTCTTCTTGGATCTGTGATCCTCCCTTAAGGCTCCTGCTATTTCTACCTGGTGAGCCCAGTGTGCAGCGGCTCACAACTGACCTTGCTGCTGTGTCTCCTTGCTCTCTTTTGGATCCTGCAGCTACATTCCAGGCTTCTCTTTGACTTCATCTAGAGGCCTCATTCCAAGGTAACAAGAGTTGGGGGGCTCTTCTTATGGACATGGTACTGGCAGATTAGGTTTAAAATACCTAGCGCTCTTTAGGGTAAAGATTAGGTTCATCATGCTAGAGTATTAGGGCCTATTTCACATCTATTATATTTTATGGTGTTGCAAGATGGTTGGGGTCTTTGTATTCATGACTCTTGTTTTTACCATTCTGTTCCTTGCATTATTCATCATCCTAATCATTGCAGCCCATGCAGCTTATCGTAGATTGCAGTCTTGTAAATAAAACCTATTGAAACTTTCCTGCATATCCTTCATTGCCTGTGTGTTTGACTGAGACATGTTGTTCATGTGAGAACGGGGTAATCTCCGTTTAACTACGACTTCCCTGAGATGTCGCACTCTTGAGTCCATGCATAAAGGCTGCCACAAATCACCTTTTACTGTTTGGTCTTTTGGTGAGGTACTGCTTGTGAGCCAGGAGTGTTGGGACAACATTTGTGACTTGTTGTAGGATCGGCCTAGTCACCTACAAACATAAGTACTGTCATCCTTAAACCAGCAGTCTTGTCTAGAGCAAAAGTCAAACTACGACAGTGTCCTTGACAGATTGTCCTGAACTAGATAGATTCCTGATTATTTTTTCAGCAATACAACTATGAGGAAAAAACTAGATGAGAGTCTTAAAATTATAAAACCACATGGATTCAAAATGTCTTCATTAAGTTGAAGAGACTCTTGATAAAAGAATCAAGCAAATGGTGCGATATAGCTACCTTAAGACAATGGTGGTCATTACAACATTGGCGGTAAAAGCCGCTTACCGCCGTGCAGAAGACCGCTAACACACCGCCGCGGAAATCCGCCACATCTATTATGACCCACATCTCGGAATCAGACAAAATTCAGACACCCACACAAGTCCGCCTCACCAAAGGTCAGTGATAAACTGGCAAAAACAAAACCTCCACTGTCACGCCAACAGAAACACGCCCATGCTATCACGACCCACGAATCCACGCTGCGGTCTTTCAACCGCGGTATTCCATTGGCGGTACACACCGCTGCGCTCAATATACACACACATCTCCAAAACACTGCCACATTGGACAATTCCAAATACACACACCTGATACACATACAAACACCACTCCCACACAATCAATACTATATAAAACACACACCCACATCACCCACAAACCCCTACGACCAAAAATGTTGACGAAGGCCAGGGAGACTGCACAGCATAGACAACGCCACCACACAGAGGCACACAACACCATCACCCACACTACATCCACGCACAAAACACCACACACCACTACACATCACCACACTCATCACCACATACACCACCCCACACATCACCTACACCACCATGGCACGGCAAAGACACCCCAGGTTCTCGGAGGAGGAGCTCAGGGCCATGGTGGAGGAAATCGTACGGGTAGAGCCACAGCTATTTGGATCACAGGTGCAGCACACCTCCATAGCTAGGAAGATGGAGCTATGGCGAAGAATAGTCGACAGGGTCAATGCAGTGGGACAACACCCAAGAAATCGGAAAGACATCAGGAAGAGGTGGAACGACCTACGGGGGAAGGTGCGTTCCGTGGTCTCCAGGCACAACATCGCGGTACAGCGGACTGGCGGCGGACCCCCACCTCCTCCCCCACAACTAACAACATGGGAGGAGCAGATCTTGACCATTATGCATCCTGAGGGCCTCGGAGGAGTCGGTGGAGGAATGGACTCTGGTAAGTCAAATCTTAACTATATCCCCCACCCTACCTGCATGCTATCACAGACCCCCACCCTCACCCCCTCCCCTATCACTCCAACTCCTCACTAATGTACTAATAACACAAACCACCCATCCCAACACCAAGCCCTGCATGACACAACAACGCATGGATTCCCCTCACTAAAGCATGCCCACTGCACATACCCATAACCCCCCCCCAAACATCATCACACAAGCCCCCACACAGGAATGCTAGCACCGGGGTACACGCTCACCCACCCATTGCACCCCATGACACACACACATGCAATAATCATGCTTTTACACCCCTGCAGGACCACTACTCAACGTCACCAGACAGGGTCCAGACATCTCGACCCCACCCACAGAAGAGGCCCACAGTGATGACAGCAGCTCTGGCCAACTGGATCCAGATGACCAGCCCGGACCATCGTGGGCCTCGGGACAGTCGGTTCCCCTCGCACAGGCACAGCCCACCACAGACCTTCCACTCTCTGGTAACACCAGCACAGCACCCACCCAGCGGGCCCATACCTCCGTCCCCAGGACACGTCAATCAGCTGTGTGTCCACCACTACAGGGAACCCAGGATAACCCACCACCCCAACAACAACAGGGACCTGGGGGCAGTGGCAGTGGGCACACGGTCCAGGGGACGGAGGCGCAGGAACACAGGGGAACTGGGAGGGCTGCTGTGTGACAGGAGGCGGACAGGCCAAGGGAACCCACTCTCCACGAGGCCCTCTCCTCCATCATGGGAGCATACCACCACTCCCAGGAGACGATGGCTACGGTCCTGGCCAAATTTCCGGAGACCCAGCGCCTGCAGGAGGAACAGTATTTGGGCTTCAGGGAGGAACTCAGAACCATCAGCTCCGCCCTGGGCACCATCGTAGGGGTGCTGAAGGAGATACTTAACACCAGGAGGGACACTGTGGCACTCCAAGGGGCCCCTGACACTAGCATGGACGATGAACTGCCCACCACCTCCGCCGGCGCTAGCGGACAGGAGTCACCACCACCCCAGCACCCCACCCCCTGCAGACGGAGAACCACCCCGCAAGCGGTCCCTGAGATCCAGGAACAGGACAGAGCACGATGGCAAAACCCCCGCCAAGAAATGAGACCACCCTGATTGTAATCCCACTGTCCCACTTTGTAACCCTGTCCAAATTGGAACTGCCCCAGCTACACTTCCTATGCCCATATGGGCAGTGCACCTGTGAGACTAATAGACTGGACTCTGCCATGGACATTCCTCCACCATCACCCCTCCCCATTTTACCACCCCCCTTCAATATTTAGCACTTCAATAAACACTCTTGAACCACAAAACAATCTGGAGTCAGTCTGTGATTTTGAAAATGTGTATTACCAATGACTGTGACAAAATCCGTTCTCAAATGCAATGTCAACATACCTATGTCACACATCACAAGTCCATGAGGAATGTAAGCAGATGACACATGTTGGTAACCACACCTGTGAAACCGTAATGGAAATGTACAACTCAGTTACCATATACTGGTTGAAACTGACAGACAGGATAGAGTTAGAAGTGTGAAAGTACTTGTAGTAGGCAGGAATGTGTTCTCACCTGTGTGTCACTGGAAATATTGCTGGATAACTGAGTCCCTGTTGTCAATGTCTTCTTCCTCTGCTTCCTCCTCATCACTGTCCACAGGCTCCATAGCTGCCACAACACCGTCATCTGAACCATCCTCCTGCAGAAAAGGCACCTGGCGTCGCAAAGCCAGATTGTGAAGCATACAGCAGGCGATGATGATCTGGCACACTTTCCTTAGTGAGTAGAATAGGGAACCACCTGTCATATGGAGGCACCTGAACCTGGCCTTCAGGAGGCCGAAGGTGCATTCGATCACCCTCCTAGTCCGCCCATGGGCCTCATTGTAGCGTTCCTCTGCCCTGGTCCTGGGATTCCTCACTGGGGTCAGTAGCCATGACAGGTTGGGGTAACCAGAGTCCCCTAATAGCCACACATGGTGCCTCTGGAGTTGACCCATCACATAAGGGATGCTGCTATTCCGCAGGATGTAGGCGTCATGCACTGAGCCAGGGAACATAGCATTTACCTGGGAGATGTACTGGTCTCCCAAACATACCATCTGTACATTCATGGATTGATAACTCTTCCGGTTCCTGTACACCTGTTCACTCCTGTGGGGGGGGACCAGAGCTACATGGGACCCATCAATGGCACCTATGATGTTGGGGATATGTCCAAGGGCATAGAAGTCACCTTTAACTGTAGCCAAATCCTCCACCTGAGGGAAAACAATGTAGCTCCTCATGTGTTTCAGCAGGGCAGACAACACTCTGGACAACACGTTGGAAAACATAGGCTGGGACATCTCTGATGCCATGGCCACTGTTGTTTGAAATGACCCACTTGCAAGGAAATGGAGCACTGTTAGCACCTGCACTTGAGGGGGGATCCCTGTGGGATGGCGGATAGCTGACATCAGGTCAGGCTCCAACTGGGTACACAGTTCCTGGATTGTGGCACGGTCAAACCTGTAGGTGATGATTAAATGTCGCTCCTCCATTGTCAACAGGTCCACCAGCGGTCGGTACGCCGGAGGATTCCGCCATCTCCTCACATGTCCCAGCTGACGGTGCCTAGGAAGGACAACAGCGACCACAGAGTCAAACAACTCAGAGGTATGTACCCACAGTGTAAACAGAACACGAAACAAAATCCCAAAAGTTGTCTGTATGTGTGTTGAGTCCAGGCCTAGGTATGTGTGACGCAGTTGGTAATTAGGCCATGTGGGCCCTTGAAATGGCAGCTGCCTGACCTCTAAACTGGGACAATGGGATGTGAGGTAACTGCGCTGGCGTTGTACACCGTCGCGGTAGACGGTCGAAGACCGCGGCACAATGCTGCATTGGTTAACATTGGACCCTATGGGTCCCAGGAGCCAATGAGGAAGTGCGCCGGCGGTGATGATACGCACCGCCGCGGACGTGACCGCCATTTCCTATCTGTTCAATCACTCGATACCTGATCTTCGACAGGAGAGGACCTACACTGCAAGTGCTGCTGTGACCTCGGTCTGGAAGAGAAAATGGCTTGTGCGTCTGGGGAAAGGGCCCCTGCCTTCACTGCACAGGAGTTGGAGAAGCTCGTGGATGGGGTCCTCCCCCAGTACACGCTACTCTACGGTCCTCCAGACCAACAGGTGAGTACACAGGGAGCATGTTGTATGGGCTATGCCTGTGTGGAGAGGGCTGGTTGTAAGTAGGAAGGGGGCAGAGTTCTGCGTGCATGAAGGACTGTGAATGCATGTGCCACATGGCAAGGTGAGGGATGTGGGCCACTCACTTCGACGGTGCAGTTGCTAATGACTTCTCTTCTTCCCCTGTACATGTCATGTAGGTCAGCGCCCACCAGAAGAAGGATATTTGGCGTGCCATCGCCAAGGACGTCCGGACCCTGGGGGTCCACCAGAGACGGAGCACCCACTGCTGGAAGAGATGGGAGGACATTCGCCGCTGGAGCAAGAAGACGGCGGAGGCTCAGCTGGGGATGGCCTCCCAACGTGGGAGGGGTGCCCATCGAACCATGACCCCCATGATGTTCCGGATCCTGGCGGTGGCCTACCCGGAGTTGGATGGGCGCTTGAGGGCATCACAGCAGACACAAGGGGGTGAGTACAAGATCATTCTGCGGACTTTGAGCGCAGTGAAGGTGTCTGGGTGGGGAAGAGGGCTGTGGGTTTCCCTAGGCCAGGGCGAGTTCCGTAGGCTAGGCCCCTCCGTAATGCAGGCCATGTGGCACTCCACCCCACCTCTGTAGAGTGCCAAGTACAGGTATACATGTCCCTGTGTCATCTATGTGTGCTGATGTCCACCATAGCCATGTAGGCCATATCCCAGGAACTGCATCTGTAGAGCCCAACAGCGCGGCGTGGTGCAGGGGGCTGCTGTGTCTGTATTGTCCGCCAACGGTAGCGGTAAGCCATGCACTCAACCTGTCTTTCTTCTGTCTTTCCTTCCCCCCTTTTTGTGGTCTCCCTGTTCTTGTGTGCATCAGCATCATCAGGCGGAGGTACAGTGGCACCGGAGCACGAGGGAGCTGCATCCCACATGGCCATGGAGGGCCACACCACGGACTCAGAATGCACCAGTGGGACGGAGGGCGAGGGGAGCTTCACGGCGGGGACAGGATCAGCAACCAGTGACACGGACTCGTCCTCCGATGGGAGCTCCCTTTTGGTGGCGGCAAAATCTGTGCCCCCCACTTCTACAGGTACAGCCGCCACCCCCCTTCCAGCACTGCCCTCCCAGCAACCCCTCAGCCTTCGTCCCGTGCCCGCTCACCCAGGAGGGTGGGCATCACCTTCACCCCAGGCACCTCAGCCCCTGCCCCTGTCACCTCTGCTGCCCTCAGTGAGGAGGCCATTGACCTCCTCAGGTCCCTCACTGTTGGGCAGTCTACCATTTTGAATGCCATCCAGGGTGTAGAAAGGGAATTGCAACACACAAATGCATTCCTGGAGGGCATTCATTCTGGTCAGGCTGCCCTTCATCGAACCCTGCAATCTCTGGCTTCAGCACTGATGGCAGCCATTGTCCCTGTCTCTAGCCTCCACCCTCCAACTCCCTCCACCCAGACCCAATCCCCTGTACCTCAGCCTATCCCAAGCACACCATCAGACCAGCCTGCACACACATCAACACACAAGGGAAGCTCAGGCAAACATAAGCACCACACATCCCACAGGCACTCACACAAGCATCACACACATACAGACACAGCAACATCCACTGCCTCCACTGTGTCCCCCTCCTCGTCGTCTCCCTCCTCCCTCCCAGTGTTGTCTACACTCTCACCTGCATGCACTACCACTACAGCCACTAGGTCCCGCACCAGCACACCCACCACCACACCCCGCTCACCTGCACTCACCACCCCCACTACCATTTACACGTCCCCTGTGTCCTCTCCCAGTGTGTCTGTGACGTCCCCTCCCAAAGTACACAAACACAGGCACACACCCACCCAACAGCCATCCACCTCTCAACAGCCTCCAGCGCATGCACCTGCACCCAAAGCCACAAAAGTTACACCTCCTACAACCACCTCCTCTTCCTCCACTCCCAGACCACCTCCAGCTACCAGTCCCAGTGTTCCTAAGAAACTTTTCCTGAGCAACCTTGACCTCTTTCCCACCACCCCTCCCCTCCAATTCATAGGTCCCGTACTAGCACCTCAGCCAAAAAATTGCCGGTACCAGTGTGACACGGAGCCACAGCACAGCCAGTCCCCCCCCTGTGAAGCACCAGAAGTTGGACAGTGCCCGGCGGGAGAGGGGGAAGACTCCAGCAGGCAAAGCCGCTCACAAGGTTCCCGGGGGGAGTGTCCACTCAGCTGTGACTCCTCCCAAGGTGGTGAAGGGGCAGAAGAAATCGCCAAAGTCTGGGAAGAGCAGCACGGCGGAGAAGACCGCCATCATCCCCACTGCCCAGGAGGCCACCGCCAGCCCAATCGTCAGTGGCCAGGAAGCCACCGCCAGAGTCAGTGCCCAGGAGGGCAGCCCGATCGTCAGTGGCCAGGAGGCCACCGCTAAGGACCACCATGGCAAGCACCGCTGAACAGGCCAAGCACCGCTGAACAGGGCACAGACCGCCATGGCAAGCACTGCTGAACAGGCCAAGCACCGCTGAACAGGCCAAGCACCACTGAACAGGCCAAGACCGCCATGGCAAGCACCGCTGAACAGGACAAGCACCGCTGAACAGGGCACAGACGCCATGGCAAGCACCGCTGAACAGGCCACAGACCGCCATGGCAAGCACCCCTGAACAGGCCAAGCACCGCTGAACAGGGCACAGACCGCCATGGCAAGCACCGCTGAACAGGACAAGGACTGCCAACTCAAGCACCGCTGAACAGGGCAAGGACCGCCAACTCAAGCACCGCTGAACAGGGCAAGCACCGCTGAACAGGGCAAGGACCGCCAACTCAAGCACCGCTGAACAGGGCAAGCACCGCTGCACAGGGCAAGGGCCGCCAACTCAAGCACCGCTAGCCCATGAGTGGCAGGGGCACTGACGCAAGTGGGACCGTCATGGGGTGAGTGATGCACCCTGGGCACCAGTCCCCCTCCAGAACCAGTGGAGTCATGCATCCACTACCTCTGTCCTTGGCAGGATGAAGCACCCTGGGCACAGGGCAAGGACCGCCAACTCAAGCACCGCTGAACAGGGCAAGCACCGCTGTATAGACTTGAGAGACTGTGGCTTTGCACTCCCAAGGATATGGCAGTGGGCAAACCACCCACTGTAGAGACTTGAGAGACTGTGGCTTTGCACTCCCCAGGATTGAACAGTGGGCAAACCACCCACTGTAGAGACTTGAGAGACTGTGGCTTTGCACTCCCCAGGATATGGCAATGGGCAAACCACCCACTGTAGAGACTTGAGAGACTGTGGCTTTGCACTCCCCAGGATATGGCAGTGGGCAAACCACCCACTGTAGAGACTTGAGAGACTGTGGCTTTGCACTCCCCAGGATACATCAATGGGCATGGAGCCCCCTCGTGGATCTGGCGTCGTGCAGTCATCCAGCTAAGGTGCCCCCTTCCCTTCCCCCTGAGGTACCTGTTGTATTTCTATCTGATGCCCCGGCAGTGTTCTCTCCATTTTGATCAGGTATCTGATGTGGGCCTCGCCCGTGCATTTTGGGCCCAGTGGTCCACGGACATTGAATGGTGCATTACCTGCACTACTAATCGTGATGTATATTTTGTTGAATGTGTTTATTGATCTGTATATATTTGGTTACTGTATTTTGATATATTACAATGGTTGCACTCATTTCCTTTTGTCTTTGCATTCTTCCGGGGAGTTTGGGGGTTGTTACTGTAATGTTTGGATATGCATTGGTGTGAGTGTTGTAGTGGGTGAGGGTCGGGGTGGGGGTGGGGGTGGGGGTGTTGCGTGTGTGTGTCCCTGACTTTTGCCTCCCCCTCCCCTATGTCGTAGGTGCAGTACTCACCGTTGTCTTCGGCGCCGACGTTGATGATGGTCGTACAGGAGCAGGAAGACTATCGCAGAGAGTATTTGGAGTTCCGGATCCATGGTGTTCTGATTCCTCGTGGAGTGTGTAGAGGTGAGCGTTTTCCCTTTGAAATGGCTGTTTCCGCCGTGTTTTTATCCACGGTGAATCCGCCCCGGAAAAGGTGGCGGATTGGTAGGTTGTGATACCGTGGGCGGTACTTTGTCTTCCGCCTGTCTGTTGGCGGTGACCGCCGTGCTGTTTGTCTGTACCGCCGTGGCGGTCGGAGTGTTAAAGTGGCTGTCTTTGTTGGTGGTTTCTGCCACGGTCATAATTCCCATTTTTTTTACCGCCGGCCTGTTTGCGGTCTTACCGCTGCTTTAACACCGTCCTCCAGGGTTGTAATGACCCCCAATGTCTTTAAATTAAACACATACCAAGAGGCCTTAGAATTACCAATTCCCAGATGTGGATGACCTAAATAAATAACATTCTCCAAATGGGAAATGATAGTGCATGAAACATCCAGTGAATTGATGTATATGCAGATTGAACATGCTGAATGTAACCAAGGAAGTAGCCAGAAAATGAAAAGACACCCCCCCCCCCACTTTGAACAAAATGCTGATGACACTGAATGAGCAAAGCAAGTAAGCCCAGAATTCCTAGACTGGACCCCTTCACCCTTTCATCTGCCTTTCCTTCCATCTTTTAATCCTTCCATCCTTTTACCCATCCATCCTTTCACCTTACAGTCCATGCATTCATGCAGTCAAACATCCATTGATTATTTCATTCTCACATCGATATTCCATCTTTTCGCTGTTCTATGCATTTCTGTTAAGCCTTCTATCCACCTATCAATACATCCTTCCACCCTTTCAACTGATCTTTTCTCACTTGAATCCATACATTCTTTCATCCTTTCTACCATACAGACTTGCACCCTCCCTTTGTTCTTTTCACCCTCCCTCCCTCCACTTCCTTTTACCTTTGGTTTCTTCCATATTTTTTACCTTTCATCTTTGACCATTTCTTCCTTTGCCCTTCTTTTCCATAGTCTTTCATCACATTGTTTTCTTTCTTGCCTTTCTTTTTCCCATAGCACTATTTGCTGCTGTCTGCTCTTTTTAAATATTTTCCTCATGTGTGGCTCCTTCATTGAATTTGGCTCACTTGGCAGTCGTTCTCTGAAGAGTGTAGACAGAAGAGTGGAAATACACACAGAGAAGACCTGTACCGGGCCTCAGATTACAAACAAGGCTATCAGGTGCAATGGCTGCCTCCCTCTTAAGATGCTAAAGGGAGTGGTTCATGACACCACTGAATGTAACATAGATTAGCTACAAAATGAAATTAAGGATATTAAAAAAGACATATCCAAGTTAAACATTCTATAATCTATTGAAGAGAATTATTCTATTCTGGATGAAGTTTAGCTAAACATCAACAAGAAGTAAAGAGTAAATTTCTTAGTGCTGAAAGAGATTATCAGTAAGTCAGAGTCAGTGAAAAACAGAAAAAGAAATGTATTAACAACAAAAAGTACAATAGCACCATCTGATAACAAGACAGGTTGTAGTGAACTATCAGAAAATGAGATCAATGTAGAGAAGAGGATAAATGTTAATCTAGCACCTCTTCTTCTTTTTTGGAAGATCTAAAACGAATGAGACGGGCAGAGAGAAACAAAAGGACATGGCCCTGTATGAATCAGAAAGACAAGGAAGCAAGAGAAGTTGCAGCAGGGATTGGGATGGAAAGTTACCAAAGGACAACATCAGCACCCCAATGGGATTAAGACAAATATCCAAATTCCAGAGTCGAAAAGAGGGATTCAATGATATTGTTTTCGACCTCTCGAGTAGGAATCTCAGTGATATAGAGATGAGGGTACTGAAAAAGAGTCTGTCCTGTGCTCATTCAATGAATATAAACATTCCCAATACCAAAGCAGATTTACAGAAAGTTTTAGGAAATTAAAACTGAAGAAATTCTTCTACATCTCTCCTTCTAAACCAAAGAAAATGAGCTTTACGGCTTTAATTTAAACTACATCCATTCGAGAGTTACAACTTTTATACAGTTTAGAATGTGGTGACGAGAATGACCCAATGGACATAGTCAATACACTAGATATTGAAATTCGCTTTTGGTTGCGAGCTATTTGAAACAAAAGTTTTCATATGAAAATGTTGTTTACGTATTTGATATGTGTGTGGCACATTATCTTTAAAATTCTTTGCATCAATAAAATATGGTAAACAGAATTTGACAAATAAAGCATCTTTGGCATTGTACAACTTGCAAAAAGATCTGTCGCTTATCACCCATGTAGTGGATACATTTGTGAAAGTAGTTAATATGAGTTTTAAAGACTATGAAGAAGAAATTAAGCAATTGAAGAAAACTACAGATTACAGACCAGTAGACAAAATAGTATTGCAAATTGCAATGAATATGTTTTAGACCAGGATGAGTTTAATTACTTACATATTAAAATGATGCGGAGCCCCAGTGATACATTTTTTGCTTAAGATTAGCAAAGGAGATAGGAAGCCCCCAGGTCACCCTATCAATTCAGGTATTGGCCCTCATTATTACCCTGGCAGTGAGTGATAAAGTGGCGGTAATACTGCCCACAGGCTGGTGGTAATTATCGTCATGTTATGACTATGGAGGAGAAAACTCCCATAGACAGCCAATGTACCACACCAACTGCCAGGGTGTAAACAATACTCACTACGGCGGTAGCTGACAACAGCCAGACGGAAGACAGAGTACCGCCCACAATATTTTGACCCTTCAATCCGCCGTGATTTCCGGGGCAGTACCAACGCCATCAAAAGCCTGGTGTAAACACTGCACGAAGAGCAAATACTCACCATCGGAGACACAGGGAAGAACAACACCGCCATGGAACCGGAACTGCAAGTCTTCCCGATGCTCATCTACGTCATGCTCCACCTGGAACACCAACGCCGATGAAGATGACGAGGGTGAGTACAGCTGCCTAGCACACAAGGGAGGGAGGAAGGAAAAGAAGAGTGACACGCACACGCACGACACACGTCCAACACATACCCACCATTCACACAACCAGCAGCACATTAAAAACAATGGCACATGCTACATGACAGAATCATGCAAGGACAACAATAATGCAGTAATGAGAATACATTGATATAAACAGCTACCAAATAAACCAAATTGTACCAGAAACAGATATGTACAAATGTACACAAAGGGCCAATGCCCAGTCCAATGTACTAAGGGCCCACATGGCCACAGGGCACAGTCCAAGGCCCAACTCTAATCCTGACTTCATCTGGATAGAACTCTGCAGGGGCATCAGTTTGCAAGTGGGCAGGCACCTCAGGGGGATGGGGGTGGGGAGCACCTCAGCCGAAGTCAGGAACAAGCCCACTGGTTCTGGAGGGGGCTCCATGCCCACATCTCTGTCCTGGGGAGTGCAAGGCCACAGTCTCTGGAGTGGGTGACTTTCCCACTGGTTCTGGAGGGGACTCCATGCCCATTACTCTGTGCTGGGGAGTGCAAGGCCACGGTCTCTGGAGTGGGTGACTTTCCAACTGGTTCTGGAGGGGGCTCCATGCCCATTACTCCATGCAGGGGAGTCCAAGGCCACGGTCTATGGAGAGGGTGACTTTCCCACTGGTTCTGGAGGTTGCTCCATGACCATTACTCCATGCTGGGGAGTGCAAGGTCACGGTCTCTGGAGTGGGTGACTTTCCCACTGATTCTGGAGGGGGCTCCATACCCATTACTCTGTGCTGGGGAGTGCAAGGCCACGGTCTCTGGAGTGGGTGACTTTCCAACTGGTTCTGGAGGGGGCATCTGGAGGTGAGGGCTGCACAGTGTCAGCAGGTGAAGGTGCCTCCTGGGCAGCCTCTGCTGGAGGTGAGAGCTGAACTGTGGTGGCAGGTGGAGGTGCCTCCTGGGCAGCCTCTGCTGGTGGTGAGGGCTGAACTGTGGTGGCAGGTGAAGGTGTCTCCTGGGCAGCCTCTGCAGGAGGTGAGGGCTGAACTGTGGTGGCAGGTGGAGGTGCTTCCTGGGCAGCCTCTGCTGGAGGTGAGGGATGTACTTCCTCAGCTGGCGGTGGGGGCCCAGTGACCACTGGTGGTGGTGTCACCCTGACAGCCCCTGCTGGAGTCGAGGGCTTTTTCCCCTGGATGGCAGGTTGTGCGTGGTCCTTAGCCTTCCGGGCAGGAGTCAAGGGCTTCTTCCCCTTCATGGCAGGTGGTGCAGGCTCCTTCCCCTTCATGGCTCAAGGTGTGGGATCCTTAACCTTCCTGGCTGGTGGAGTGGCTTCACTGACTTGCCACCACGACAAGTAATGCCACCACTGTTTGCGTGGACTGTTTAGCTGTGGTGCTGGACTGGGTCGTTGGGACCCTGCTCTTACAGGCAGGATGGGGGGTGAGCGGGAGGGAAGAGGTCAAGTTGGGCAAGCAAAAGCTTACTAGGGACAGTGGGGCAGGATGAGGGAGGAAGGATGGGAGTGGAGGTTGAGGGAGTGGTTGTAGGAGGTGTATGTCTGCTGGATTTGGGTGCAGGTACATGGGCATTGTGCTGATGTGAGGTGGATGATTGTTGGGTGTGTGAGTGCTTGTGTTTGTGTCCTTTAGGAGGGGGGCAGACAGGGTGGGAGAGGACACAGGGGACACGTGGATGGATGTTGTGGAGGTGTCTGCTAGTGAGGTGCGTGTGCTGATTGGTGTGGTGATGCTGGTGGTGGATGTTGATGCAGTGCATGCAGGTGTGAATGTGGATGAGATGGTGAGGGAGGTGGAGCAGGAGGAGGAGGGTGAGACAGTGGAGGCAGTGGATGTAGTTGTGTCTGCAACTGTCTGGTGTTTGCATGAGTGCTTGTGAGATGAAGTGTGGTGCCTGTGTTTGACTGTGCCACTCTTGGGTGTTTTCTTGTGTGCATGCTCGTCTGTATGGGTGCATGGGATGGGTTGGGGTTGAGGAGACTGGGACTGGAAAGTGGTAGTTGGAGGGGGGATGGTAGGAACAGGGACAATGGCTGCCATCTGAGAGGAGGCCAGAGCCTGAATCGATCTCTTTTGGGCCGCCAATCCACCTTGGATGCCCTCCAGGAATGCATTGCATTGCCGCATCTGGGATGCCAGCCCCTGGATGGCATTCACAATTGTTGACAACCCTACAGAGATGGATCTCAGGAGGTCAATAGTCTCACTCAGGGCAGCAGGGCTCACTGGGGCAGGGCCTGAGGTGCCTGGGGTGAAGGAGATGCCCACCTTCCTGGGTAAGCGGGCGCAGGCAACTCACTGAGGGGCGACTGAGAGGGCGGTGCTGGTAGGGAGGTGATGGTTGTACCTGCAGCTGGGGTGGTCACAGAGGTGTCCGCCACCACTAGGGAACTTCCATCGGAGGAGGTATCTGAGTCTGTGTTGTCACCGCCTGTCTCCGCCATGGTGCTCCCCTTCATCCCACTGGTTCCCTCGGCGTCGGTAGACTCTGCTTCCTGGGTCCTGTGGGATGCAGCTCCCTCTGTCACCGCTGCCCCTGCTCCTCTGCCAGATGATGCTAATGCACACATGGACAGGAGGACAGAAGAAAATGGGGGGAGCAAGGAAACACTGGGTCAATTACTGCAACAACACCACAGTTGGCATACACAGCACCGTCACACACAGGGATCAGGCTTGAACACTATGCATTGCACTGCCAGTGATTTGCCTAGATGCCACGGCAAGATGAGGGCCACACATCGCCAACTGCACCCCTCCTGGTACCCACAAAGCCCTGACTGACATAGAATGCTAACAAGCTAGGTTACCTGTATTTGCCATACACACATTAACCTTGAGCTGAATCACTCTGCAATGTCTGGCCTGGCCTTAGGGGCACCCACTAGCTCACATACACCACCCGGATCCCATGCCAACTGCCAATTATTGTAATAATGACCACTGTGCTCACCCCCTTGTGGCTGCTGTGATTCCCTCATGTGCCCATCCAGCTCTGGGTAGGCCACCACCAGTATGCGGGCCATTAGGGGGGTCAGGTTCCGACGGGCACCCCTTCCTCGTTGGGACGCCATTCCCAGCTGGGCCTCCACGGTCTTCCGTGCCCAGCATCTCAGGAACTCCCACCGTTTCCGACAGTGGGTGCTCCACCTGCCATAGACCCTCAGGGTCCGCACATTGTTGAAGATGGCACGCCATAATCCCTTCTTTTGATGGGCGCTGACCTACAGAGGTAATACAGACAGGAGAACACCATTAAACATACAATCCAGCCTGTCACACATATGGTCCACCAATCCCGTTTCCATCACCATTGGCACCGACACTGGCTGGCGCACACCATAAACACCACCACAAGACATTCCCCCCGATGACACAATGTTTACACACACATCTCCATGCATCCTTCACACACGCATCATGCCAAAAGTGTGTTCACCTGTTGGTCTGGAGACCCATATGGCAGTCCATACTGGGGTAGGACCCCATCCACCATTCGCTCCAACTCCTCCGAAGTAAAGGCAGGGGCCCTTTACCCGGTCACACGGGCCATGGTAGGTTCCAGACACAGGTCACAGTAGCACACGCAGTATAGGTGTTCTCCTGTTGAAGGTCAGGAAACAAGTGAGGAATCAGATAGAAAATGGCGGTCATGTACGCAGCGGTGTACACCGTCACCGCCGGCGCAGATCCCCATTGGCCACTGTCCTCCATAGAGCCCCATATTATCCAATGAGGAATTGCACGGCGGTGCAAGACCACTTTCCGCCATGACGCCCAACGTTGGCAGAGTTACCTCATTTCCACCTGTCCCTACATACAGGACAGGCGATTGCCATTTCATGGTGGCAGACAACGGTCATATCAACCTTAACTGCATCACAGCCTAGATTAGCACATACCTCGCCATTCCCACTGTCCCATCACATAAATGGACTATGTGCACTGAGGTTGTGGTTCCGTTGTTCAAATTGTGACAGCCTACTCACTCTTGTGTCCCTTAGATACCCACCGCTGCGGATAAATAGGAGGAGGAGACATACCCCCATTTACAGATCCCTTGCGGACTTGGCTACACTGGAGGACAGGCACATTAGACTCACCTATAGTCTGGACAGGGCCACAATCACTGAGCTCTGTGCCCAATTGGAGCCAGATCTGACATCTGCTATCCGTCATCCCACTGGGATCCCCCTCTTATGCAAGTGCTATCACTGCTCCATTTCCTGGAAACTGGTTCTTTTCAAGTGACAGTGGGCTTGGCAGCAGGAATGTCACAGCCAATGTTCTCAATTGTGCTGGCAAGAGTTTTGTCTGCCCTGGTGAAACACATGAGCAGCTACATAGCTTTCCCCCAGGTCGAAGACCTGGCCACAGTGAAGGCCGGATTCTATGCAATGGGACATATACCCAATATTGTTGGGGCAATTGACGGTACACATATTTTGTTAGTCCCCCCGCCAGAATGAACAGGTGTTAAGGAATCGGAGGAGTTTCAATTCACTGATTGTGCAAATGATGTGCCTGGCTGACCAATACATCTACCACGTCAATGCTAAGTATCCTGAGTCAGTGCATGATGCCTTTGTTCTGAGGAATAGCAGCATCCCAAATGTGATGGCTCAACTACAGAGGCACAGGGTGTGGCTAATAGGTGAGCGAGGGTCTCCACCCACTGTATGTTAGTGTATGCCTTCAGGTGGCATCTCCAAATCATTGTGTGAGGCTAAATGTTGTCCCTCAATACTTGCAGGTGACTCTGGCTACCCAAACCTATTGTGGCTGCTGACCCCTGTGAGGGATGTCAGGACAGGGGCTGAGGAACGTTATTATAAGGCACATGGGCGAACCAGAAGGATTATCGAGAGGATCTTCAGGCTCCAGAAGGGTAGGTTCAGGTGCCTCCATCTGACAGGTGGATCCCTGTGCTACTCACCCGAGAAGGTCTGCCAGATAGTAGTGGCATGCTGCATGTTGCACAACCTGGCCCTCAGACGGCATGTACCTTTTCTGCAGGAGGAGGAGACTGGAGATGCCCCTGTGGCAGCAGTGGACCCTGAGGACAGTGAGGACGAGGACAACAGAACATTGGTTATCCGTCAATACTTCCAATGACATACAGGTGAGATAGTACAACTGACCTTCCTCTGACTGTTGATGTATTCTGTGTGGCTGTAGCATGATGGTATTAATTTCCTCTGCATCTCAACTTACTGTCACCTATGGCTTGTTATTTTACAGATGTTGGTGATATAACAACTATGTACTGATGTGATGACTACAGACAGCTGCAGGTCCTTATTTCTATGCTCTCACAGTGTTCAGATCATTTGCAGTAGATGTGACTGTTTCCATAAATGCACATTTTCAAAACATAAAATACTAGTAGTCAAGTTGTGTTCAAGGTTGTTTATTGTAGTGCTATGAAATTGAGGGAAAAGTGCAATGGAATGGGGTGATGATGGAGGAAAGTACAGGGTGTTGTTCCAAACTGTTTGTAACACAGGCCCAGTGTCCAAGGGGCCATAGGACGGGGAGCAAAGGCAGTTCAAAGTGGACAAAATTACTGTGTGGCTAGTGGTAGGGGCCCCTCTGCTGTGCTGTTGCCTCCCTCATGATGTTGGCCATGTCTGTCAGCACCCCTGCTATGGAGATCAAGGTGGTGTTAATGGCCTGCAAATCCTCCCTGATCCCCTGATACTTTCCCTCCTACACGTTGTCAAGGATCTGGCCCATCGTGTCCTGGGAATGTTGGTAGGTTCCAAGGATCTCGGTGAGTGCCTCCTGGAGAGTCAGTTCCCTGGGCCTGTCCTCCCCGGTGCACAGCGGTCCTCCCAGTGTCCCTGTTCCCCTGTCCCTCTGTCCCCTGAATGGTGGGCCCACTGCCACTGACCCTAGGTCCCTGATTGTCTTGGGTATGAGGTGTGGCCTGGGGTCCCTGCACAGGTAGACACACTGTTGATTGATGTGTCCTGGGGACAGAGGTGTGGGTACGCTGGGCGGGTGCTGTGGTGTAGGATGCTGATGGGGGAGACTCTGTGGTGGACTGTGAGTTGGCTTGGGTGACCGACTATCCAGTGGTCCCTGATGGGCCAGGTTGTTGGTCCAGATCCTGAAGTCCAGAGTTACTGTCATTCCTGGGGGCATCTTCTGTTGGGGGAACTGGATAGTTGTGGCACCTTCTCTCCTCTGATATTGGCTGGGACACCTGTGGGGATGTAAGTGATGTATTATGCTTCATGCCTGTGACATATTGTACATCCCAGGCTTCCCCTATATCGTTGCTGTTGCCCTGCCACCTTTGTTTTTTGTATGGTGATGTATTGTGTAATTATTAGTTTCCCTATGCTGTGCATGGTTTGGTGATGGGTGTCCGTGCAGGGCTGGGAGGGGTGTCCATGCATTGGTATGGCACGCAGGATTTGGCATTGGGGTTAGTCAACTGCGTTGGTGCAGTGTGTGGGGTGGAGTGATGGGAGTGAGGGTGAGGGGGTGTGATGGCATGGGGGGTGATAAGTTGTAAATGGTGACTTACCAGTGTCCAGTCCTCTGGCTACTCCAGCGAGTCCATCAGGATGCAGTAGTGCCAAGACTTTCTCCTCCTATGCTGTGAGCAATGGGGAAGGAGGTGGGGATCCACCGCCAGTCCTCTGTGTGGCAAGCTGGTGCCTTGGTGTCACAGAACGTACTTTCTCCGTAGGTCATTCCATCTCTTCCTGATGTTGTCCCTTGTTCTTGGGTGCTGTCCCATGGCGTTCACCCTGTACACGATTCTCCGCCATAGCTCCATCTTCCTGGCAACGGATATCTACAGGGGAAGGTACGTTCCACAGCAGCAAGACACCAAATAGCTGTACAGAGGACTGGTGGTGGACCCCCACCTCCTCCCCCACAACTAACAACATGGGAGAGGCAAGTCTTGGTGATCATGCATCCTAAGGGCCTGGCAGGAGTAGGAGGAGGACTGGACTCTGGTAAGTCAAATTTCTATTACTATAAACACCCTACCTGCATGCCATCATAAACCCCCACCCCTACCCTCACTCCCATCACTTCACCACCTCCCACATACCCCACCATCACAACCCACTCATCCCAATACTAATCCCTGTATGTAATACCAATAAATGGATACCACTCACAGACCTGCATAGACACCCATCACTAAAGCATGCACATTAGAGCGAATCACCTAGCCCACAAAATCACTACTCACACAAGGCAAAGCTGCCAGGGCAATAACAAGCATACAGGGAAATACACCCATGCACAAGATGACACACACAGAAACAACAACACTGCATTTACATTCCCACAAGTCCCCCACCCAACTTCACTGGAGAGGAGGTGCCAGCAACTTCCAGTCCACTCCCAGAAGAGGCCCACAGTGAGGACAGCAGCTCTGGACGCCTGGATCTGGATGACTAGCCTGGCCCATCAGGGATCTCCGGATAGTCGGTTACCCAGGCACATACCACCACAGAGCCTCCCCCCTCAGGAAACACCACCACAGTACCCACCCAGTGGGCCCATACCTCTGTCCCTAGGACAGAGGCACATGACAAAAGGGAAGCTGGGAGGACTGCTGTGCGACAGGGGGAGGACAGGCCCAGGGAAGCGACTCTCCAGGAGGCACTTACCAACATCCTGGGATCATACTACCATTCCCAGGAGATGATGGGCCAGATACTGGACAAGTTGCAGGAGACCCAGCGGCTGCAGGAGGGACAGTACCTGGGGATCAGGGAATATTTGAAGGACATAAACACTATCCTGTTTACCATTGCAGGGGTGCTGGCTGACATAGCCAACACCATGAGGGAGGCAGTGGCACACCACCGGGCCCCTGACACTAGCCAAACCAATGAACAGCCTTCCACCTCCGTTGCCGCTAGTGGACAGGAGGCTCTGCCACAGGAACAACAGGCCACCAGCACCCCACTCCCTGCAGAAGGAGAACAACCCTGCAAACGGTCCCTGCGATCCAGGCAGAAGCCAGAGAACATTGCCAAGACCCCAGCAGGAAATAAGACTTTCTTGAATGTCACCCTGGTGTCCCACTCTGTCACCTTGTCCACCTTGAACTGCCATTGCTCCCCTTCCCATGCCCCCTTGGACAATGCACCTGTGATACAAATAGACTGGACTCTATCCTGGACTTTCCTCCATCATCAACCCAGCCCATTGCATATACCCCTCTAATCATTAGCACTTAAATAAACACTATTTTAAAAAATACATGTATGGAGACTCAAATCATTTAACCATGTATTTGTTTAACAAGCGTTAAACACTGCAATATAACTGTACAGTATTGTATACATAGGGATGACCTGTAGTTGGCTGCAGTCAACACACCAGGAGTGATAGTGGGCCATAAATATCTGAAATTAGAGATGCCAAAGGGTACAGTAAGTGGGCATAGAATTTTGAAAATTAGCCTGCCAGTGACAATGTCAAATACAAAACTGTCAATGTAAAGTGTAATTACAGTGTCTTACCTGTGTGTCATTGGAAGTACTGTCTTATAATAGCACTTCTGTTGTCCTCATCCTCATCCTCTGCCTCCTCATCTTCACTGTCCACAGGGTCCACTGCTGCCACACACCAATCTCCAGCCTCATCCTCCTGCAGAAAAGGCACCTGGCAACGTAAGGCAAGGTTGTGCAACATACAGCATGCCACGATGATCTGGCACACCTTCTTGGGTGAGTAGTACAGGGATCCATCTGTTAGATGGAGGCAACAAAACCTGGCCTTCAGAAGGCCGAATGTCCTTTCTATTATTCTTCTTGTTCGCCCATGAGCCTCATTGTAACTTTCCTCTGCCTTTGTCCTGGGATTCTTAACAGGTGTCAGTAGCCATGAGAGGTTGGGGTAACCAGAGTCACCTGAAAATATCGAGGGAAAACTGCTAGACACACACTAACTCTTAGGTCCCACACCATACCCATACACCAACATCCACTGGGTGTTAACCAGGGCTCACCTATTAGCCACACCCTGAGCCTCTGGAGTTGAGCCCTCACATATGGGATGCTGCTATTCCTCAGGATAAAGGGATCATGTACAGACCCAGGATACTTTGCATTGACATGGGAGATGTACTGGTCCGCCAGGCACACTATCTGCACATTCATGGAGTGAAACCTCTTTTGATTTCTGAACACCTGCTCATTTCTTGGGGGGGGCAAATGCAATATGTGTACCATCAATAGTCCCAATAATGTTGGGGATATGTCCCATTGCATAGAAATCAGCTTTCACTGTGGCCAAATCCTCCAACTGGGAGAAAACGATGTAGCTGCGCATGTGTTTAATCAGGGCAGACAACACTCTGGTCAGCACTATCGAGAACACTGGCTAAGACATTCCTGCTGCCAAGCCCACTGTCACTTGGAAGGAGCCACTTGCCAGGAAATGGAGCACAGATAGTACTTGCACAAGATGGGGGATCCCGGTGGGCTGAAGGATAGCAGATATCAGGTCAGGCTCCAATTGGGCAGCTCTGTGATTGTGGTCCTGTCCAGTCTATAGGTGAGCTTAATGTGCCTGTCCTCCATTGTTGCCAAGTCAACCAGGGGCCTGTACACAGGGAGAAGTCTCCTTCTCCAATTCATCTGCAGCGGTTGCAATCTAGGGGGCAAACAGTGAGTAGATGGTCAGTATCCCATATTTCAAAACACTACACTGCATTGCATGTTGTGACTGTAACACAAGATTGTTGTATAGGCCCAAATGGTGCATATGTGTACTGTGACGCAGTTAGGTGCCATGGCCTGCCCTCCCCCCTGAAATGGCATCCGCCTGTCCTGTATGGTGTGACATGTGGAAATGAGGTAATTCCGCTGACGTTATGCGCCGTTGCGGGAGGCGGTTGAAAACCGCTGTGCAACTCCTCATTGGATCACATTGGGCCCTGTTGGTTACAGTGGCCAATCCTGATGTACGCCGGCGGTGACGGTACGCACCGCCGTGGACGTGACCGCCATTTTCTATGTGTTCACCCACTTGCTACCTGACCTTCAACAGGAGAGGACCTACACTGCATGTGCTGCTGTGGCCTGTGTCTTGAACCGACCATGGCTCGTGTGACTGGGGAAAGGGTGCCTGCCTTCACCGCTGCGGAATTGGAGAGACTGGTGGATGGGGTCCTACCCCAGTACTGAATTCTGTGTAGGCCTCCAGGCCAACAGGTGAGTACACTGTGAGCACGATGCATGGGCCATGAATGCATGGAGTGCTGTGTGTGAGGGCCTCGTGTAAGGGGGGGTTGGTGGAACGGTCCTGGGCAGCGTGCTGCATGTATGGTGGGCAATGTCTGTGTGTAAGGGGATGGGAGGGCTATGGTGGGACATGAGTCTAACAGGCCAGATGGTCTGACTGATACCTTTTTTCTATGTGTATTTTTCTGCAGGTCAGTGCCCATCAGAAAAAGGGTATATGGCGTGCCATCGCCAAGGACGTGCGGACCCTGTGGGTCATGGCAGGCGGAGCACCCACTTCGCAAACGGTGGGAGGACCTGAGACACTGGCCAAGGAAGATGGCGGAGGCCCAGCTGGGGATGGCCTCCCAAAGAGCAAGGGGTGCCAGTTGAACCCTGACCCCCCTGATGGCCCACATACTGGTGGTGGCCTATCCGGAGCTGGATGGGCACTTGAGGGCATCACAGCAGCCACAATGAGGTGAGCACAGTTTCCACATATACTACTTGCGCGTGGTGGGGTGGTCTATGGGTGGGGGATGTGGGCCTGTAGGTGCCCCTAGGCCAGGCCAGACATTGCAGGGTAGGTCCCATGTTGGGCAGGGCATGGTGTGAATCACCTCCAACCAAGATAGTAGGCATCCATTACTGGGCAGGGGTCTGTGGGTCTCTGGTATGCTGTTAGTGGCGTTAGGTATTACTATCAATGGGCTGGTGACTAGAATTGTGACTGGTAGTACATTGCCTAATGCGTAGGGCTGTTCCCTGTATGTGTGTCGTGTACGCCAAAGGTGGTGTTGGAGCAGCCATTGACCAAGGGTATCCTTTGTCTCTTCCCCCCCTTTTTGTTTTGTCACCCTGTCCTTATATGCATTAGCATCATCTGGCGAAGGAGCAGAGGCACCGGCGTCGGAGGGAGCTGCATCCCACAGGGCCCAGGAGGCCGAATCCACTGACGGTGAGGGCACCAGTGGGACAGAGTGCGAGGGGAGCACCACGGCAGAGACAGGAGGGAACATTTCAGACAGTGATATCTCCTCCAATTGAAGCTCCCTGGTGGTGGCGAACCCAACAACAGGTAAAACCACCACCCCGTACCAGCACCGCCCTCCCAGCAGCCCCTCAGCCAGTTTTCCATGCCCGCTCACCCAGGAGGGTGGGCATCTCCTTCGCCCCAGGCACCTCAGGCCCTGCCCCAGTTAGGCCTGCTTCCCTGATTGAGGAGGCTATTGACCTCCTGTGATCCATCTCTGTTGGGCACTCAACCATTGTGAATGCCATCCAGGGGCTGGCAGGCCATTTGCAACAAACAAATGCATTCCTGGAGGGCATTCACCCTGGCATGGCGGCCCAACAGAGATCAATCCAGGCTCTGGCCTCCTCGCTGATGGCAGCCATTGTCCCTGTTTCTAGCCTCCCCCTCCATTCCACCCAGTCCCATTCCCCCCAACCCCAACCTATCCCAGACACACGCAGACCAGCATGCACCCAGGACAACACACAAGAGTGGTTCAGGCAAACACAAGCACCACACATCATCCCACAGGCACTCACACAAACACCATCCAGATGCAGACATACCAACATCCACTGCCTCCACTGTGTCCCCCTCATCCTCGTCATCCACCTCCCTCCCAGTAGCGTCTCCACACACACCTGCATGCCCTACATCCTCATCCACTACCTCCATCACCAGCACGCCTACCACTACACACCCCTCACTGGCAGTCACCACCCCCACATCCATGCACACGGGACTTCCTCTCCCACTATGTCTGTGCCCCTTCCTCCCAAAGTACACAAACGTAAGCACTCAGATACCCAACAGCCATCCACCTCACTACAGCATCCAACCCATGCACCTGCACCCAAACACAGCAGACAGACACCTCCTACAACCACTTCCTATTCCTCCACTCCCAAACCTTCACCCTCTTCCCGTCCCAATGTCCCTAAGAAGCTTTTCCTGTCCACCGTTGACCTCTACCCTACCCCTCCCCCCTGTCCTTCACGTTGGGCCAGGGTGGTCAGAACCCAGGCGAGCACCTCAACCACCCAGTCCACGCCACAGTAGTGTCGACAGCGACTCCAGGTGGGAGAGGATCCCGGAACCAGCCAGCAGTACTGGAAGTGTGCATGCACCAGATGCATCAAGGAAGGGCAAGGAGGCACCACCAGCTGCCAAAGAGAATGGCAAGGAGACACCACCAGCTGCAAAAGTGAAGGGCAAGGAGGCACATCAGCTGCCAAAGGGAAGGGTAAGGAGGCACCACCAGCTGCAAAAGGGAAGGGCAAGGGACCAGCAGGCAGGAAGGACAGGAGGCCTGGTGCCGGGACTCATTCGGAGCCCCCACCACCAACCATGGCGGTTCAGCCGTCCGAGGCTGCAGGGGAAGGGCTGGAGCCTACCCCCCCCACTTCCAGCCCCGCCACCAGCACCACTGCCAGCAGCGCCAGCAGCACTGCCACCAGCACTGCCACCAGCACCACTGCCAGCAGCAGCAGCCCCAGTGGGCAGCAGTCCGAGGCTGCAAGGGAAGGGCTGGAGCCTCCCCCCACCACTGCCAGCCCCGACACCAGACCTGCCACTGCCACCACTGAGCAGCTGTCACCGCAGGGGGGCAGTGTGTAGTCCTGCCTCCATGGGCTGTAGTGCATCCTGGACCCTGAAAATCCTGTATGTGTGACACCCAGGTGAGAGACTGTGACCTTGCATTCCCCAAGATCTGCATCACAGGGCACAATGCCCCCTCCAGAACCAGTGGAGGAAGCCCATCCACTCACTCCATCCTTCACAGGATGAAGCACACTGGGCACAATGCCCTCTCCAGAACCAGTGGAAGAAGCCATCCACTCACCCCATCCTTCCCAGGATGAACCACACTGGGCACAAGGCCCCCTCCAGCACCAGTGGAAAAGCCATCCATTAGAGAGACTGTGGCCTTGCACTCCCCAGGACCAAGCAGTGGCCAATCCACCCACTTGAGAGACTGTGGCTTTGCACTCCCCAGGACGAAGCAGTGGGCAAACAACCCACTTGAGAGATTGTGGCTTTGCACCCCCCAGAACCAGGCAGTGGGCAAACCACTCACTTGAGAGACTGTGGCCTTGCATTCCCCAGGACCAAACAGTGGGCAAACCATCCACTTGAGAGACTGTGGCCTTGCACTCCCCAGGACATTGCAAAGGGCATGTAGCCCCCTCCAGGACCAGTGGCATTGTACCATCTTCCGACTGAGATGGTCCCCCCATTCCCTGTCCCCCTGAGGTGCCTTAGTGTTTTCGACCTGATGCCCCTGTAGTGTTCTCTCCGTCTTGAGTGAGGTGGAATCTTGGCCTATGTGTTGTGGCCCTGTGGCCCACAGACATTGAGGACTGGGCAGTGTCCCTCCATTTGTAAATATGTATATATGTTTGTATTTTGATGCACTTATTCATGTTATTTTATCGTATTACACTCACTTTCTTCCAATCTTTTTGTCCTTGCATTATTCCTGAGGGGTAGGGGGTGAATATGTAATATTAGTGCATCTGCTTGTGTGTATGGTGTTGGGGGTGGTTGGTGGGGGTGTTGCGTGTATGTGTGTCACTCTCTTTTTCCTCCCCCCTCCCTTGTGTGCTAGGCGGCAGTACTCACCGTGGTCGTCTACGCTGGCGTTGCTGCTCGTAATGCAGGAAGAGGTAGACAAGCATGGGGAAAATGTGCAACTCGTGCTCCATGGTGTCGTGGTTGTTCCCTGAGTGTCCAGAGGTGAGTCCTTTGACTTCTGTGTTCTGTGTTCTGTTTCCGCCGTGCTTTTGATGTCGTTGGTACCGCCCCAGAAAAGGTGGCGGATAGGCCTGTCTTAATACAGTGGGCGGTACATTGTCTTCCGCCTGGCTGTTGGCGCTTACCGCCATGGTGCTTGTTGCTAGCGCCGTGGCGGTCGGAGTGTTAAAGTGGCGGTCTGTCTGAGTGGTTTCCGCTGTGGTCATAATTCTAATTTATTTTACTGTCGGCCTGTAGGTACACACAAGAGGTACCTACTGAGGTCTATGATAATCCTTGAGAAGATTACTATATTCTGGCGAACTTGAATGTCAAGAGCTTGTGTACTAATTTAGCCTATGAAATAGATTAGACTAAAAGCACTGTTATTTTTTCTGGCAAAGAAATCGGCAAGTCACTGGAAGCATGTGAAAGCCATAGTTGAGATGACTGACTTTGCTTGCTACAATAAAAAATGTTATTATGAAAGTGTTCCATATCAACAACTATGTAGCACTGATATGGGGGAGCCAAGTGGCTCCCTCTTATTCAAAACTATTGATGGGTTGGTGTGAGAGGGATCATGCCTGGAATGAACAGTTATATCAAGACATGCAAAATGTTATACTTTGGTGCAGATACATAGAAGGCATTGATTTGGAGTACCGCTTAAATAGATCTAAAAGACTATCAAACATTTTGGCATGAAAATGACGTGAATGATACCTTATCTTTATTTTACAGCACCGAATCAATACAATCCCTTGATCATGAAATCGGTGTGGAGACCTGAAATGTACAAACTAGACCTTTTAAAAAACTCACATCTAATAATGTGCTACATTTCACCCCCAATCAGCCATACAAGCTGATGGCCTTCTAAGACTGAAGGGGAACTGCAGTTCTCACACACAATAATTAACCCTATCAGTGCATGTGTTATGTGGGTTATAGAGAGATGAAGGGCACTTTTGCTGGGTGGTAGTGAGGGAATACAAGAATGAGATCATGTGTCGGGAGCCCAAAAAATGCTTGTCGCACTGGGCGCCACCAGTGCTAAAAGCTATGATGATGGGAATGCGCCAAGGTAAAGTAATAGTGTGTCTTTTTTCTTTTTTCCTGTGTCTCAGAGAATCTGCTGATTGAGAGGCGAAGAGAAGGTAAGGTAACTGACATTTTCTGTTGCACACATCACACACACCCCCACCAACAATTTTGTGACCCTATCTGCCTTCTTAAGAGGCTAGTACTTTAGAGGGACAGTTTAGCCAGTAGCAGTGATGGCGTCTCCTTGGATGACTGCTGCTCAAGCACTAACTCGGGTTATGGAGGACAGCTCTGAGGCAGGATCAGAGACTGAAATAACAGATGCTGAGACAGCATCTGAGGGAGAGGACAATGGGGCAGAATCTGGGAATGATTTTTCAGTTGGAGGAGTCCCATCCAAAAACACCTTTTTCAGTAATGCTGAGGTAGACAATGAGGACAGTCATGCTGTCCCTTCGCAAGCACAGTCTGTGCAGCGGGACAACAGCGAGCTAGCCACCCCATAGAGCAAGTGCATGCGGCGCCAAGCACCGAGAGAGTGCTCTCTTGGCAGTCCCCGATTTAGTTCAGCCCCAAATTCCACCTTTTACTGGTGATGCTGGATGCAAAGTCGATACGGCCAACTTTTTGCCAGTCAACTACGTCCATCTCTTTTGAGATTTTGAAATCCTTCAGAAAATTGTGCAGCAAACAAATTTGCGTGCAGAACAATTTCTGAGGGAGAGTGGAGGCACTCTAGGGCCCCGTTCTAAGGCATGCCAGTGGACTCCCACTTCGCTGGTGGAGTGAAGATATTTTTGGGCTTTACCCTCAAAATGGCGTTAGTGCAGAAACCCACCTTGCAGTCCTAGTGGACGACTTGCACGGATTGGGTAACCCCCATCTTGGCACCGTACATGAGCAGATATCGTTTTTGCTATTGCAGCACATGCTGCATTTCAATTACAATTCTGCTCCCGGACCAGCCAGACCATGACAGATTGTTCAAAATTCGGCCTATCGTGGAACATTTGTCTGCCAGGTTTCCAGAGATCTATAGTCCTGGAAAGAATATAGCAGTCAATGAGTTCTTGATCCTGTACAAAGGGTGGCTGCTGTTCAGACAGTATATTGCGAGCTAATGAGCTCTCTATGGCATCAAGCTGTACATGCTGTGTGAGAGCTCTTCTGGCTATGAGTACAGCTTGAGAGTGTATGCAGGGAAGAACCTAACACTAAAGCCTGTAGGTTGCCCTCCCACGTTAGAGGTCACAGGGAAGATTGTATGGGAGCTTGTCCAGCCACTCCTTCACAAAGGTTATAACCTTTATGTGGACAAATTCCATACAGGAGTAGAGGTGTTTAGTGAGCTCTACAAAGCTAGCACTATGGCCTGCACTAGAGTTCGCTGTAACCGCAAAGGATTCCCACAGGAGATTGTTTGCAAGAAGCTCCAGAAAACCCAGAGTACTGCGTTGCGTTCCAACAAACTGCTCGCAGTCAAGTTCTCGGATAGGCGTGGTGTATATGTGTTCACTACAATTCATGATAAGAGCACTTCCCCCATCATGGTTTGGGGTCAGATGGCCAAAGTCCACAAGCCTACCTGTATACTTGATTACCATAAGTACATGGGCGGAGTGGACAAGAATGAGCAGGTTCTTGCGTGTTGTGAAACTTGCACTTGGTACAAGAAACTGTTTACCCACCTGATCAAGATGGCAACATACATTGCGTATGTTGTTTATCGTCAGACAGCCACAGGAAAACTCAAGTCTTTCCTTGAATTTCAGTTGTCTGTGATTATAAGCCTCACTGCTGCTACAGAAGCAGCAGCCTCCCCTTCATATGTTCTGGAGGATGCGACAAGGCTCCAGGAGTGACACTTTTCTGATCGCATTCTTAAAACATCCAAAAAGGATTGACCATGTCATCAATGTAAACTGTGCTCAAAGCAGAGAAAGAGGCAAAAGAGCTTTGTTTACTTTCCCCGGTGCCCATCTCAGCCAGGCTTGTGTTTTCCTTCTTGCTTTATGTTGTATCAAACTAAAGCAAACTTCTGGGAAATTGACTGAGGTGGAGCCACCACTGGGTAAACTTTTCAAAGTCTATGTATGCATACCTAACATCCATGGGATGCTACTTCCTTCGGCAAGCAGCCACAGAATTGTGTTCATCTACTTCAGGAAATCATGGACTTCCTTAGGGCCTGCTTGACACCTTTATCTGCTGTCAGAATGTGGTAGGTGTTCTGTTTCTGTTTGACTAACGTGCATTATAACCCCCACACTGCACATACTAGTGCACAGAACATATGCCACATTGTCACAGAGTACCTTGTGTGGCAAAATGTTAAAGGCATGACTGAATTCTGAAGTGCTTGTTAGGAAACTTATGTATGCTACATAAGGACCACCATGATTGTTAGTGAGAACCAGAGTAAGTGTAATAAGTAAAATAAATGTCCTGTGGGACATATCCACCAACATTTCTACTTGTTTGAAAGTGTGCAACCTCAGTTTGAAGCTTCACTTTCACAGAAAAGGTAGAAGTGTTGGTGGAAGAGTCCCACAGGATATTTGTTTGACTTTTTACTTTAGAGACCTTTCGTAGTACTCACCAGCATGTCATCATGTCTGTTTGAGTTTCAATGGAGATATGCTCGCTCAGTTCGAGGAAAAGGCCTCGCAACGCATATTGGCACCCCCTCCCCAACTTGCATCCACAAACTGAAAGGAGTTGGATTTAGCACAATAAGTGCACTGATGGTGCACGAAAGACATATTTTCTTGAATTTCAAGTAGATAATGGTAGAAGGCATTTGTATAGGTTCCCATGGCAATTATACAGGATTAGTCAGGACTATGATGAGTACGGGTAAGAAAAGCTTATGGTAAGTGTGCTTTACCAGGGATATTGCACAGGTAGAAGGCAGATAGTAAAGGTAGTACAGATGCACATCATCTACACCTATGGATTCAAACTCATTGGTGCCACGCTGGCACGGAAGGTCAATGACACACATGGGTCAGTGTCTGACCTGCTTGCCATTTTCACCATCTCAGAACTTAGTAGATGTTCAATTTGCTATATGAAGTGCATTACAGTCACAGCACTGCACATAACGGTGGCTTGGACACATGATACATCCTCACGGGCTACCCTGTGTGCCAACTACTACCCTTCTTCATAGTTTATGATGTTCTCTTTAGAAAACTTTGCGAAAATACCCGGCATGTCTGCCTTAGTTTCAGTGGCAGATATGCTTGCTCATTTCGATGAATGGGCCTCACAAGGCAGTTTTCGGACACTTTCAGCTTGCATCCACAAGCTGGAAAGAGCTGGACTTAGCACAGTGACTGTGCTAAAGGTGCATAAAAAACATGTCTTCCTGAGCCTAAGGTGGCTGTCATGGGAGTCATTAATAAAGGTTCCCTAGGCATGCCTTCGGTAATGTTCAGGAAGAAGGAGGCGGTTACTTGAGAGGTGGTAAAATGCAGTCAAACGTATTCCGTCCTGTGGCTTATGAACGTGATGAGCCCTTGTCTGGCAGCAGTAAGTTGATGTGAGTGCAGTATGAAAGTGTTGTGTGTTGTGCATGGATGGCATATGAGTGGACCATAAGGCGTTTGGTGCCGTGAAGTGGCTTTATGGCTCACCTTCAGAAGGCTTGGTTTCAATATCCAGATACTTTGATACGTATTCATGCTTTGAAACCATAATTTCTGAATGTGCTAAAACCAACCAGTGTGAGTGGTGGATTAACTTTAACACACTGGTACCATTTTTATCGGGAGACTTGGGGTAATACTAGGAGGAAGGACGTTTGTGGCTCCCCTCAAATTACAGAAATTTGCAGCACCAAAATAAGACAACAAAGTGCTTTTTTTAGCTCAATTATGAGGTTTGTAATGGATTCTGGGTAACAGAACCCAGTGAGAGCCCCACAGTTCACCAAATCCTGGATTGCCCTATGTGTCTACTTTCCAATAATGTACAGGTGTTGTAGGTTTCCGTAGGTGCCGACTGAGCTAGAGGCCAAAATCCACAGCTAAGCACTTTGCAAAAAAGACACATCCGCTTTCACTGGAAAAATATGATGTGTCCACGTTGTGGTTTGGGGCATTTCCTGTCTCAGGAACTAGGCCTACCCACACAAATGAGATGTAATTTATATCAAGAGACTTGGGGAAATGCTGGGTGGAAGGAAGTTTGTGGCTCCTCTCAGATTCCAGAACTTTGCAGGGCCGGTGAAGAAAAGGTGTTTTTTTTGCCCAATTGGAAGTTTTGCAAAGGATTCTGGGTGACAGAACTCAGTGAGAGCCCCACAAGTCACCCCATCCTGGATTCCCCAGTGTGTCTACTTTTAAAAAAATGCACAGGTTTTGTAGGTTTCACTAGGTGCTGGCTGAGCTAGAGGCCAAATTCCACAGCTAGACACTTTGCAAAAATCACATACATTTTCATTGGAAAAATGTGATGTGTCCATTTTGCTTTTGGGGCACTTCCTGTTGCGGGCACTAGGCCTATCCACACAAATGAGGTACCATTTTTATCAGAAAAGTTGGGAAAATACAGAATAGAAGAACAAGTGTTATTGCCAATTGTCTTTCTCTACAGTTTTACCTTCAAAATGTAAGACAGTGTGAAAGAAAGAAATCATTTTGAGAAATGCCCTGTTATTCACATGCTAGTATGAGCACCCCAGAATTCAAAGATGTGCAAATAACCACTGCTTCTAAACTCCTTATCTTGTGCCCATGTTGGAAAAGCATTGGTTTCCTTGATACCTATTTTTCACTCTTTATATTTTACCAAATTAATTGATGTATACCCGGTAGGTTACATGACGGAACACCGAATCTTAAACTACTACTAACATTAACAACGAGGTCGGAACACCTACCTCGTCTTTACTACTAATGATTTTACCACGAATGCCTTAACAACGATATTTCGTTGTAAAGGCATTCCTGATAAAATCATTAGCAATAGGCACCATTCACCCTACATCCCTCACCCCACCCCCCCAACCCCACCCCAAAACCTAAAACCCCCTGACCCCCCACCCACTCCCCAAAACCAAAAAACGCCCCACCCCCCCAACCCCACCCTAAAACCTCAAAAACCCGCTGACCCCCCACCCACTCCCCAAAACCAAAAACGCCCCACCCCCAACCCCACCCCAAAACCTAAAACCCCCTGACCCCCCCACCCACTCCCCAAAACCAAAAACGCCCCACCCCCCCAGCCCCACCCTAAAACCTAAAACCCCCTGACCCCCACCCACTCCCTAAAACCAAAAACGCCCCACCCCCCCAACCCCACCCTAAAACCTAAAACCCCCGACCCCCCACCCCTCCCCAAAACCAAAATTGCCCCACCCCCCCCAACCCCACCCCAAAACCTAAAACCCCGACCTCCCACCCCCTCCCCAAAACCAAAAACGCCCCACCCCCCAACCCCACCCCAAAACCTAAAACCCCCTGACCCCCACCCCCTCCCCAAAACCTAAAACCCCCCACTTACCTGATTCGTCACCTTGTCATCTGCGTCGTCCTCCTCAGCCGACTCCCTTGTTTGTACCTTAACCATGCATGTTCGTTGTTCAGGACATGCGTGGTTAAGGCACAAAATAACGAAGTTGTGGTTAAAGAAAGCGTTGTTCCGCTTTCGTTAACCAGGACTTCCTTATAAAAAATTCGGCATAAAGGTTGTTTACCTACCTGGTATACAATGAAAACCTATTGCAAGGTGCAGCTCATTTATTAGTTCTGCGTTCTTGATGAACCTACACGACCTATATATCCCCACAACTAGAAAGGTCCAGCAGACATAACAGTATACTGGTTTCAAAAATCTACCACAGTCGGAAAAAGTTACGTAAGAAAATGTAGACAGTAATGGCTGTTTTCTTCAACTCAATTTTGATATTGTTTTTATTTCAACTGTTACTTTCAGTAGGAAAATCTTGAAGGATCTACACAAATGACCCCTTGCTGAATTCAAAATTGTGTCTACTTTTCAGAAATGTTTAGCTGTCCGGGATCTACCATTGATTTTCATACCCATTTCTGTCACTAACTGGAAGGAGGCTGAAAGCGCAAAAAATAGTAAACATGGGGTATGTCCCAATAAAATGCCAAAACTGTGTTGAAAAATGTGGTCTTCTGATTCATGTCTGCCTGTTCCTGAAACCTGGGAAGATGGTGATTTAACACCGCAAACCCTTTGTTGATGCCATTTGCAGGGTAAAAACCAGATGCTTTCTTCTGCAGCTTTTTTCCCATTTTTCTATTAAAAAAAAAAAAATTTAGCTGTATTTTGGCTAATTGCTTGGTCTCCTCCATGGGAACCCACAAACTCTGGGTACCTTTATAATCCCCAAAATGTTGGAAAAAAGGACGCAAATTTGGCATGGATAGCTTATGTGGACAAAATATTATGGGGGCCTAAGCGCAAACTACCCCAAATAGCCAAAAAAGGGCTCAGCACTGGGGACGGAGGGGGTTAAGATGAATATTAATAGTAATGCTACTACTACTACTACTACTACTACTACTAATAATAATAATAATAATAATAATAATATTAAGAAGAAGAAGAAGAATTAAACAAACTGAAGCTTTGGCTATATTCAAACCCAGGGGGTACCCTAATAATACATTACAACAGGATGCTGAAAGGTTAGTAAGATTACTAGAGATCAAATTCCTAAGAATAAGAGAGAAGTGCTGAACTCTAAAGATATCAGTTTTATCACTCACTTCAGTTAAGCTAATATAAGTATTTGTAGGACACATTGGGTGATTTTTCAACCAAATAAGTCACTATCTAATGTGATTCCCACTTCCCCAAAAGAACATTCAGAAAGGCCAAAACACTGGAAATTAAACTGTGGCATAGCCATACAGTTTCAACATCAATTCCCTAAGAAATAAACTGACTTCATTACTTAAAAGCTGCTTTAAGTGTAACTTCAGCAACTACTCTCTGTATCCACCTGGGGCAAAATCCACCTTTGAGGATGTGTTGTACAAGAATACATTTGTATGAATTAATTCATGAATTATAGAACAAAATACTGTCTTTATATTCTCACATGGGCCCATTTTTATACTTTTTTAGCTCCGCATTTGCACCATGTTTTTACGCAAACACGCCACAAACTTACTAAATGCAATTGTATTTTGTAAATTTGCGCCAATTTTGCATCAAAAAGCAGCGCAAATGCGGTGCTAAAAAAGTATAAATATGGGCCATAGTGTGCAATATCATTTATGTGTGTTCTACACAAGGCATATGAAAAATCAGATGGCAAAAGCATTGTAGGGCCACCAGAAACAATGATCATAGGTTGTTGTTTGCAGTTAATTTGAGGAAGGAACCACAATCTGTATGATATGAAAAAAGTTAAAGTATTTGGCGTTCTATAGATTCACCCCAGCAGATGAGGAGGTGACAGAGAAGAAGTTTTGAGAAGAAATGTTGTGTGTTGCTTACATTTACATGATGTTCAATTCAGATTGAATACTGAAACTGAAATTAATTCCTTACTCTTCCATTGAGAGATCTTTGGGAGATTTCAACAGTATATACATGTTTGCCACTCTGCACAGAAGACAAACCCTGAGATTACTTCATTTATATTTTACCTCCCATATATGTCAGGATGCTTGGGATAGTGCTTCATCACACAGGTCTTCCTGAATACTCATGTTGAGAATACCTCTGCAACTTGTACTCCCAAGCTTAGCTCAATTAAAAAGGAATCGTTGGTTGGTGTATCGCTTATTATTAGTCATTTTTACAGAGTTTGTTCTTTTTTTAATTCGTTTAGGTGAATCAAGCAATCTTATTTAGGACATGGAATTTGGGTGGAAATTAAGATTTTTGTCATGAAAATCATCAATGTATTTGGTGTTCGTATTTTCTCTTATTGATTGCTGAAATTCGTATGTAGCTTGGACCTAAGCCTTGCAATATTTTAATAGGAACCTACTCAGCTCAGAACTGAATTGAATAGCTGTATTGTAACTACCTACTTAAGTATAATTATCCATTCCTTGTGAAGGTAGTCCAGATCCAGTCCAGATTTTCCCTACGCTCAATTCCTGTTTCTGTGTACTTCCACTATTCTCATTTGTCTTCTTCTGTGGATATACTATTATAGTGATTTTCATTGCTTCTAAGGGTGCCTATTGGACTGCTAGGCTTGTGTCTTTGGCACAGAGAACCACTCTGTGTTTCTTCCCCTTAAGAGCTGCTGGGTGTTTCCCTGAAATCTGCGAGATTAATCTGCTCCTTGCCTTCCTCACAGAGAGATCACCTCTGAGGATGTCTATCATTTACTTGATTTTACCTTCCTATGGTTTGAACTTGTGTAAGCTGTATAGTTTCCCCTACAGACATTTAGGGGCAGATTTACCTAAAATGGCGCTGCACCGAGTGCAGCGCCACTTTCCCTGCGCCCTTTAGCATCCCCCTACCACCACCATGTGTGTGCCGTATTTAAAATACGGTGCACCATGGTACAGGGTAGGGGGCAATAGAGTCATTTTTAATGACTCTATCAATGTACTCTGCAGGAGTAGCGCCAAACTGTTAGCATTACTCCTGCAGAGTACATAGGGGCCCATTCTAAAGAATGGAAGCCCCCTTTTAACGCCTCCTCTTGAGCAGGTGTTAATAGTGCCGTAATAAATGGTGCAAGGAAATCCCATAGATTTCCTTGCACCATTTTACCGGCTCCCCTAATGGGGGAACGCCCCCTTTGCATACATTATGCGTGGTGCAGGCGTAATGTAGCGCAAAAGGTTACAGGGTGGCTCAATGCATGCATTTCGCCACCCTGTAAATATGGCGTGGGGATTTTGGCCTCATTGGGCCACATTAATGTCAAAATAAATTATGTTAATGTGGCGCAAGGAGGCTCTAGGCGCCTATAAATATGCCACTTAGTTCCCTATTCACTACCTGTTCCAACCTGCTTCTGTCCTGCTTCCCTCCTAGACTTCAGGTACTCTCTTGTTTATATTTAACCTCTTCCCTGGAAAGCATTTGCCGCTGCATAGAGGAAGCACCCCATTATTTCTGCATCATCAATCTGGCACTACCTAATACTCACCCTTTCTCCACAGGGTAAGGCTGGTTATGCACTGCCATTCAGCCAGTAGGATAGGGGAAAAGTGGAACGGATGAGTCCCCAAACAGCACCTAGAGCACGATCTCAGGCCCTAGGCCCTACTACACCAATATCAAGAGAAAGGAGAGGGGGAAGTGTCTCCAACTCCAATTCATGTATCAAGTATGACCTTGGGAGTGGCAGTAACTCCAATCTATGTCCTGAGTTTATCCTAGGAGTGTCAAAGGCTTCAATCAATGTTTCGTCCTCGAGATTCCTAGAAGATTCTCATCCCATTCTGGTAATTCTGTTCTTATGCTGTGATTTTGAAGAAACCTACAAGCGATGGTTACTGAAGCAGTGCATTGTAAATTATGCAGAGGCTTTCTTGTGTATTGATGTTAATTGCCTCTTCTTGTTATTTCTAGTGTATTGCATCTTCACAAAACCAGAGATGCTGGCCCCGTAAACATCCACCTTCGCATACCCAGAAGGTCCCAGAAGCTATGTATCCTGTTAAGCAGAGTAGTACTGTTGTGGAGCAGATCCAGTACAGCAAGTTTCTTTTGTCCCTCCCCCCTTCACCCGTTGGAAGCTGCAGAATCTTCCCTTGATCCTGTGCCTTCCTAAGAGAGAGTGGCGGTCCAGCATCGGCTCCAGTATTGTCTGTGCAGTTGGGACCAGGTGAGTGCATGACATAAGGCGAAGCATCGCACTTTGCACTGCTCAGACGACATGGATGATCAGATGTACGTTCTGGACCCAGTCCATACCCTGTCCAAGGACATCCTGAAAGTTTTAGATTTAGTCAGGGCCTTAGTGGATGTACAGCCAGTAGTTCACTCTGGTGAATTAGGAAATTAAGTAAACGCTTTTGCTAACGGAAGAATTAATCCTGTTCATTTCACAGTTGCTATCCTAGTCCCAGTGCCTTTGGACCTGCTCAAACCAATTTGTGGGAATTGTCATAATATAGATGTACTCCGAGTTCAGTATCAGTTGCAGGTTCTTTGTGACTTCGGAGCCAGTTCATCCACTGTTGTCATTATGACCTTGACCATGTCCTTTCTCAGGGGTGTCAAAGTTATTTGGGCTAAACTATTTCTTGAATGTAATGACCTGGCCTTGCATGATCTTAAAAAATGTAGAGACATACCTTCCCTCTAGCTCTTGGATATGCATACCCTCATTCAGCCCGCTGATGGCAAGTTGCTAAATTATTGTCAGGGCAGTAAAAACCTCCTTACCTACATTACTGCTTTTGGTAAATTGGTTATGGGATTCCAGTGGCCTGCTGAAACAAAAAAAAATCCCCTTCAAGGGGATTGAGATGTGAATTCAAGATTTCCTTGTCACACCTTGCAAACCGACCGTCAGAATATTCCCAGTTCATTCACTCAGTTGTCAGGTTTGATCATAAGATAATGAAACTTAGAAAGAAATTTAAACTGTGTCTATATTGCGGTGGTGCAGAGCATTCTACACAAGAGTGTACTGCCAAACCTAAGAGTATTCAGGTTTGCGTCTTGACTTTGAATAGAGTACTGAAATTACTTGAGTGCCCAGTTAACATATAGGTCAGTCGGTTGGATGTGATGTTTGACCCAAACTCTTTTTACCAGGCCGTTACTTCACGTAAGGTTCAACAACCTATAATGGTACCAGCCACCCTGACCATTCCACCCCCACAGAGACTGGGGTCATCTGTGCTCAATGATTCTGGGGCCACAGGGAATGTCTTAGATTTAACCCTAGCTAAGTCATTCATTACAAGTTCCATGGCTTACTACAAGTGAGTCTGGGCAAGATGGAATTCTAGACGGCTCCAAGCTCTCTTCTGGGTTGATTGTATACCAAACCATTCCACTATCGTTAGTATGTGAGAAAGGGCATATAGAGACTTTGACCTTCGATCTCATTGACATACCTACTTTTGGCGCTATATTATAAATTCCTTGGCTTTAGTTGCACAATCCTACTGTTGACTGGTCTCCCCATCTTGTCACTTTTGAATCTTATTACAGTCGAACTCATTGCTCTGATAATGTGCTGAGATGCCTGTCTCTCTTGGCACGTGTGGCTTTTACACTTGATTCCTTGACTATACCCTCAGGGAGTAACCTGAATGTTCAAGACACCTTTGATGAACAGAATACACAATGATTTCTTTATAAGGAATTTGGTTGCCATATAGATTTCACATGTCAGTTTGGGTAAAAGCACGTTTCATTCTCAATCTGTTGAATTCCAGGGACCTATATTGTTGCCAAAGGCTGTGTGTCCATGAATGCAGGGTAGACCTCAGTATTTAGATATATATGCCCTAACCAGTCTTATTTTGTAGAAGCAAGTGCCTCACGGAGCACCTACACAACAGGGAAAAGTTCCTACACAACATAACAATATGACAGGTAATGGCACCCCAGTTTCTCCTTTTTTTAAAGAAATATTGCTGACGGAACAGAGTCACATTGGACATTTGCCTCCCCAAAACACTGTCCCCTCAAAACACATTGTAAGTTTCTGTGACCAGAAATCCTTTTTGGGGAGGGTTAATAGAGAAGAAATTGACTCTAGGGTAACTGAAAAAGACCATCACATACACAATCAGTTCTCTTATAATGGTATCACTTTATGTACCCCAATGAAAAAAAATAAGACAAAAATCCTTACTCGGGTGTCCTGGCATTTCATTAGTTGAGCTTCTAAGGATTCAAGAAATCTTAATAGATTGTCCGTTATGGTTTGAGTAGTCTACATTGCCTAAGGATGTGTATGATGGCAAACAGACTTGTCCAATACGTTTTCTAGGCAAAGCATTCCATTCCACCCCTCCAGGTGACTCAAGTGTCTGGCCCAAATCTCCTTATTCCTTGCATTCCATCAGCATGGAACTTATTACTGGCCTTCCTAACTCCACTGGATATACTACCATTTTGGTAGTAATTGATCTTTCCTCCAAGATGACACATCTTATTGTTCTGAAAGAAATACCTACTGCCAAAACTCTTGCTATGCTGTTTCTTCAGCACATCATGCGGTTACATGAGCTCCCTTTGGTCTTTTGAGGTGCAATCTTTGAACATCATAGGATATTGAAGTCGGACTCTCGCCTGCCTTGTCCCTATATGCTGATGGACAGTCAGAGTGGGAAAATCAAGTCTTAGAGCATGCTCTGCGATGCCTTTTGACCACTACTCCCAATTATTCAGAGTCCTTGTCACCATTCACTGTGTTTGCCTGCAATGACACATCACATTCAGCCACGGTGCTGTGGTCTCTCCCTTCAGTTGTGTAACTGGCGCACATCCCCGTAAGTTACCTGAAAACTTTGTTGTGAATTCTGAAAATGTATTTACAATACAAGACTTTGTAAGGGACATCTATGACTCCCAACAAAAGGTGTTGCAAAACTTACAACAGGTTAAAGTAAATATGAAGAGAAATGTTAATAATCCTTGTCGGCAACCACCTGAGTACAAACCGGAGATCAGGTTTGGCTTGTCACAAGAAACTTAAGAGTACAGGGTACTCATAAATTGCAACCTCAATTTATTGCTCCCTTTCCAATTGCATAGGTAATTAACCCAGTAACTGTCCAGCTCCAACTGCCAGATGATTTGCCTGTGCACCTTTTGTTCCATGTTTGTCTCCTCAAAACATATCATGCCCAAACCCATCCTGCTCCTTCTCCTTCAACTGTAACACTTGATGGTTCCCTAGAGGTTGAAGTCCAAAGGATTCTAGATTCATGATGTGTTAAGGGTCATTTGCTCTACCTAGTTGCATGGAAAGGATATGGTCCTGAGGAAAACTCTTGGGAACTAGTACGTAATGTTCATGCCTGGTTCATTCATTTCATGCCTGCCACCCTGACAAACGATGCCTGGTAGGTAATTTTTTATGGAAGGGTCCATCACAACTCCATCTTGTGCCCTATATGCGATGGGTTTTATTCACCAAGCTCATCCTTCCCTTGTGGAGCCTCCCTGTATTGAGCACTCCAAGTCATTATTCCTTTATGGTGCCTTTCAGTCTCGACCACTCCATGATTTCCCTCCTTCAGGAAGCCTGAATCATTGACCCTCCTGTTCTGTTGCTATGCAAGTTTGGTCTAGTGTGCACCTGCAGATGTCACATGTCTATTTAGGATAGGTACATTTCCACTGTTAACCACTGAATTGTACCATAATGCACTTGGGGTTCCATTGTACTTGTTTATTGTTGCTAATTAATATTTGCATGTGCCATGTGCAAGGCCTCATATCCATTGTATGTAAGATGTGATCTTCCCCAGGTTCATTGGAATATTCCACACTTCCACGTGGAATATGTGTCTTTCTAAAACACTCCTGTCATCCAGTACCAATACCCCCTCTGAACTTTCATCGGGACTTGGCCTCTTCCATGTCCTGCACAAGCAACGTCCAAAGCCTTTCAGATGATTCCGTGACCCCGGCTTCTGCAATGCTTCTTTTGTCTTCCTATATGAGCTATGATTCCACCTCATCTTGAACTTCTTGCACCAAGCCTCCTGACAACTTTGGATACCAGTGAAAGTACTAGACAAGGTTAAGTACTTTCCTTTTAGGTTAGTGCGCACTAATTCTTCAAAGTAGTAAGTTTTATGATAAGTGTACAATTTAGAATATTATAAACAAAACGCTTCTTCTCTTCTCCGATCAGAAAGAACGTTCCATTTATAACATTCTAAATTCTACACTTATCATAATGATGGCCTTTAAACAAGTCACATTTATTAGAGCACTCACGCACACTCCTAATGAACAAAACGCTCCTTCTCATCTCCAATCAGAAAGAACATTCCATTTATAACATTCTAAACTCTACACTTATCATAAAACACACTATAACACATCTCCTTTTTTTCAAACAAATAACGTGAAATGAACAAATATAAAATTAAAACAATAAAATGTATCACATTTGAAAAATAATTTCTACCCTAGATAACACATCATACCTTACAAATTTATTAAAACAATTAAAAAAACCATACCTAATACATTATAAAATCATTGTATTTGTTTGCAATTCTAGATGTCTACTGACTCTGACACCCAACTCATTCATATTATCACTTGATAATGATATCAAAGTATTGTCAGTAACACCTGTTCTACTGTTTGTGTGTACTTTGACTGACTTACAACCAAAATCAGGATCAGATAGACAAATTGACTCATGACACCCTCCAATGTTTACCTGTGCTAATCTGCAACAATTCAATGGTAATCCATTGGTCAACATAGCTGAAGTCCTTCTAATTTTAAGTACTTTCCAAGGTATTGAAACCTTCGATTCTGCCTTTCTAACATGTGTGGGAAGCTTATCCTTAACCCAGTCACCAACATTAAGACTTAGTTTCACCTGTCCATTTTCCTTGTACCTATATTTATTTTTATTCTCAACATTCATCCTAGCCTCTTCAAATATTCTATTCATGTCATAAATCTGTACTTTGTTTTACAACCACGATGGATTTAGACCCAGTCTCGGTTTTCTTCCCTTCAACATCAAAAAGGAGAGAATGTAGTTAAACAATGAGGTGTAAAGTGATAGGACCAAATCAATTGTGCAACATGTTCCTTAACATCAACCCTGGCTGTTAATGCCAACTATATAATTTATACTAAAGTTCTATTAAATCTTTCAACTAAACTGTTCATATTGGGTGCGTATAAAGCAATTTGTTTATGTTTAATTCCTAGATTAAACAAGAAATCTTGTAATTTGGAAGAAGTAAATTGTGTTCTGTTATCAGTAGTGATACTATCAGGATAACCTTCTTTTCTGAAACAATCATTTAAGAACTCAATTACCTCATCAGTATTGGGTCGTCCAATTCACTTATACTCAACCCATTTTGTAAAATATTCAATAAGAACTAACACATATACCTTTTCCAGCTTAATACCTTCATAAGGACCTAGTGTCAGAGTCACCAGATCCTCGGGGTCTGCGCACGTTCCCAACATGTCCACCAAAAGAAAGCTCCAATACTCTGATTAGAATGTCACAGAGTCTAAGAGAGTCCAATTGGGGAAAAGGGGATTAGATAGGGAACAGCTCGGAAGGAGACCTGTAGGAAGCAAAAGGTTAAACAACACAACATCAGAATAAAATCAAACTGACTTTCACTAGATTATGGTTCTTAGTATTGTCTTACTGTTACCATAGATACTCTAAGGAGTGACTTTAGCCAGACCTCAAGAACTGTGGATACCTGGAATAAATCAAGGATGAATAATGCAATGTTTCAGAAAAGCTTTTCATAACATGTCACATAATGTCTAGAAATACAAGAACCTTCTAGAATACTGCTTCAGAACAAACACTGCCTTTTTAACATGAGGACTAAAGGCTGTCTGAAAACCATCCCTGGAAAACAATTGGCATTGTACTAGGTACTTAATATGCACAAAGAACGTCACATTTAGGATTTGTCATCTTCACAAAATAAATATGTGCACATTAAATAACATTACACTTCAAAGTTTTTTTGTATGGCTATGAAATTATTGCACACACTGTTACCGATCTGGGAATCAAGTTTTGCATGAGGGAAATGAATCATGCACTCTGCCGATTCCAACAGGAATATGTAAATGTCTTGAAATGATCATGCAAACCTTTGCCGATCTGTACACCAAGTCTAACATGTGGGAAATGAATCGCGCACACTGTCAATTCCAACAGGAATATGTAAATGCCATGAAATGATCGCGCAAGCCTTTGCCGATCTGAACACCAAGTTTGTCATGCAGGAAATGAATCGCGCACACAGCCGATTCTAATAAGAGTATGCAAATGCCATGAAACGATTGCGCTAATCTTTGCCGATCCGAACACCAAGATTGCCATGCAGGAAATGAATCGTGCACACAGTCAATTCCAACAGGAATATGTAAATGCCATGAAATGATCGTGCAAACCTTTGCCGATCTGAACAACAAGATTGTCATGCAGGAATTGAATCGCGCACACAGCCGATTCCAACAGGAATATGCAAATGCCATGAAATGATCGCGCAAACCTTTGCCGATCCGAACACCAAGGTTGTCATGCTGGAAATTAATCGCGCACACAGCCGATTCCAACAGGAATATGTAAATGCCATGAAATTATCGCGCAAACCTTTGCCGATCCGAACACCAAGGTTGTCATGCAGGAAATGAATCGCGCACACAGCCGATTCTAACAAGAGCATGCAAATGCTATGAAACGATTGCGCAAACCTTTGCCGATCCGAACACCAAGATTGTCATGCAGGAAATGAATCGCGCACACAGCCGATTCTAACAAGAGTATGTAAATGCCATGAAACGATCGCACAAACATTTGCCGATCCGAACACCAAGATTGTCATGCAGGAAATGAATCGCGCACACAGTTGATTCCAACAGGAATATGCAAATGCCATGAAACGATCGCGCAAACCTTTGCCGATCCGAACACCAAGATTGTCATCAGAGCAATGCTTCGTGTACTCTGAAAGTTTCAAGAATGGGCACAAAAATTCAAGAGTCTTTTTAGAGCGGGTCGGGGGTCCAGCCCGACCACGGCCTTACCACCCTGCTCTAGGATCACCAAGATAATGCCGTGCAGGCCTGGAACTTCAAAGGTAGGCCTCCGGAACAGGAGCTCAGGAAATTGCTGCTGCTCTGTACCGGGACCTCTGAATAGTGAGCACGTGGAGCTGGGCTGGCTCCCTTATATAGAATCTGGCCCAGCCCACAGACCACACCCAGTCATGCTGCAGGGAAAACTTCTAGAAGGTCCTAGAAAGGGACCACACCCTAACACACTCAATAAGTCTGCAGCAATACCTTGGAATTGAACAGTTATTGCAAACATCATTAATAGTGTTTTTCAAGGTTAAAGTCTGCAATGCAAAAGGTTAACAAACTGCATATAAACACAATGCATGAATTATGCTCTTGCATAAAGGCTGGGTTTTTGCATTTTCGTCGCCCATAGATGGCGCACTTTCCTGATGTTGACACCTAGTAAATCCATGGCTAAATCCTTCCATGGTTGTTCTGGTAACTGTAGCAAATTAACTTCAGTCTTCTGTGTTTTCAAAACTTTATCAGAATCCTGACACAACATACAGTTTTTAATCAAATAAATGACATCTGAATCCATGCACGGCCACCAAAACTGATCTCTCAATTTTGTGATAGCTCCAGATTGACCCAAATGTCCAATATGAGCTATGGAAATCAATTTCCTTCTTATTTCTGTAGGAGGTACAAAACATTCACCTTTTAGTAACATTTCATTTTCTACAGACAGTTCATTTCTCACTTTCCAGAAAACCTGCAATTCTTTTGCCAAAACCTTTTCTAATGGCCAACCTTTTATGATAAAACCCTTCACTTTTTCAAGAATTTCATCCTTGTCAGAAGCTGAAACCCATTATTTTTCTGAAATGACTTCTGAAATGTACAACACTGCATCTTTTGCACTTGCTACAACACATTCTTCAATCACTTCAGTATCTAGTAACATTTCCTTATTGCAAGATAATCTTGATAAACAATTCACTGTGGTATTCCTTATACCTAGCAAATAAGACACCAAAATTGTATTCATACAATTTTGCAAAAATACGAATGAATCTTGAAGATGCTTGCCAATACCATTTTTTGATAATAAGGAAATAAGTGGTTTATGATCCGTTCTCAATTTAAATTGTTTTCCCCATTTAAACATCTTAAAATACTTAACAGACCAAGCAAGTGCCTCACACTCAATTATTGAGTACCTACACTCAGTTTCAGACAATGCTCTAAAACCAAAAGCAGTAGTTTGTTAAACATTACCTTTGACTTTAGTTAACACTGCTCCTAATCCTGTTGAACTTGCATTGTTTTTTAAATGTTATGAAAGCATCAACCTGTTCATTAAACCACGACTTTTTCTGATTTTTTTGAGTAATACACGTAAAGGCATAGCTAAATCTATGACATTTTTGACAAAACTAGAATAGTACTCACAAAGACCTGAAAAAAAAAACGAACTTGGTCTTTGTCTCTGGGCTCTTTAATGCTTTGTATCAGATGTAAATACTTTTTTTGGGTGATTTTTTTTTCAGAAATAGAAGGACCTAAATAGTCTATTTCATTAGTTAAGAATGTGCACTTGTCCAAACGAATCGTCAGTCCCCTGTCACTTAAAATTGACATGACTTTGTCAAACGTCATATGGTGTTCTTCTTCGGAAGCTGCGTAAATCAAAATATCATCCTGAAAAGCAATGACATTCCCAACATCTTTAAATAAAAACAGATTCATTTTTTAAAAACAGAAGCAGCTGATGCCAAAGCAAAAGACATACGTTTATACCGAAAAGCACCATCTGGAGTAATGAAAGTAGTAATGCATCGAGACTCAGGAGTTAACTCTACTTGATGGTGTGCTGCTTTTAGATCAATCTTTGAAAAAATGTTTAAACCCTCTAACTTTGTGAATAGCACTTGAATGCATGGAAGGGGATAAATATCCACAAAAATTTGCTTATTCGCTGATCTTAAGTCTGCACATAAACGTAAATCTTCTGTTTTATTTCTCACCAGAACAATTGGAGATACCCATTCTGCAGCATCAACAGGCTCTACAATATCCTCCTTACACATATCATTTAGCATTTCAGATAATTTCTTCCTGACCGATAAAGGAACATGCCTTAATTTGTATTTGCTAGGAACAGGTTTTTTTTAAGTTGAATGTGATATGAAAATCCTATACTTTAGCTAACTCTTTTTATATTTGTCTAAAAACATCTCCAACTTATCTATACCTGTGTTCACATCTCAGACAGATTGTATATTATCAGATATACACTGGATTCTTGGCGTTTGGATTGAGCACATTCCCATTTTCTTTTGCTGATGCCAACCAATAACATGTAACCCATTAATGGCAACATAAACTTTACCAATAATTGCCCTTTTAAAAAATCTGATTTCTGCAATAAAGAATCTAAGCATATCAATCTCTTTTCCCCCAAAACCACATACTTTGACATCACTGGCTTCTAACTTTTTATCAACCCAGTTTTTATTTTAAAAAAATGATCTGATAAGATATTGTATGGTGATCCAGAATCTGCCAAAACTTTAACTCTGAAACCATCAATGACAATCTCACAATCAGGTGGAAGATAAGGTTATTTGTCAATTTCTGTGCAGCTAATAACCTTTCAAACATTTTCTTTACCAGACTCATTTACATCAATATTCAAAACAACATATTTATCATCATGTAATACGTTAGTTTCTTCATTATTGAAATAATTATTTTCCTTAACACACAATACAAAATAATCTTCCATCTCATTTTCAGCCTTTGAGTCCTCCATAACTGTAGCTTTCCTTCTGTTGGAAACCTATCTGCATACATTACCAAAATGACCAATTTTCTTGCACTTAAAGCATTCTTTACCTCTAGCCAGACAAAACTTGATTTGTGAAGCATGTGTTTTGGAACCACAATATCATATTTTATTGCCATTGTATCCTGAACTTTGTTTATTAGTCCTGACTTGTTTTCCTTTCGAAAGTTTTCCTTTGTTATTGGACTCATACTTCTCTGTGTCATGTAAAGATACATCTGCAATCTCTTTGTTCACGTCATCAACATTAATAGTTTTGAATGATTTGATTGTACATTCAACAATCTTAGCTATTTCAATTGCTTCTTTCAAGGTAGGATTGCATTGTCTAAGCAATTGTTCCTGTATTTTATTACTTGAGCAGAAAATAATTAACTGATCTCTAATATAAATATCTGCTGTTGCTTCAAACTCACAGTCTACAGTCAAAATTCGTAATGCAGAAATATAAGAGTCAACTGACTCATTAGGTTGTTGATGACGTGTGAAAAATGCATACCTTTCCATAACAATGTGTGGTTCTTCTAAAAACCTTTTTTTAACCTATCTGCAGCTTCTGAAAAACAATCATAATCTCTGGCATCCATGCCAGGTGGAGGCAACACTGGAGTTAAATGCTCAAACATTTCTTCAGCTTCAAAACCTATTAAGTTAAGTAGAAAAGCTTTTTTCCTGTATGATTCAAATTAATCTCCATTAATTGCCAACACGTAGTTTTTGAAGCGTCTGAACCATTTTTCCTATTTTATAGTAGCCTCATTAGCAGAGTTTAAAAATGGAGGAGGTGGACTCCCACAAGTGATATTCATTTTAAATATTTATACGGACAAATAAAGTAAAGGACAAAAAAATTAGACAATATCAATTGAGACTTATTTTTATTAAATGTCTTATTTGTTAAACTGCATTAATTTGACCCAAAACGCTATTGGCTATATGTGGAATACGCGCACCACCTAAGACGGCCGTTGATTAATGACGCCGTGCTGCTATGCTGATCCTTTTTGAGAAACACTAAGGCCCTCATTACAACCCTGGCAGTTGGTGGTAAAGTGGTGGTAATACTGCCAACAGGCCGGCGGTAATTACCGCCAAATTATGACCATGGCGGTGTTATCTCCGATAGACAGCCAATGTACCACACCGACCGCCAGGTTGGAAATAACAGCAACCGCTGCGGTAGCCACCTACAGCCAGGCGGAAGTCAATGTTCCGCCCACCATATTATGACATGGTTAACCGCCACCTTTTCCGGGGTGGTACCAACGACATCAAGAGCCTGGCGGAAATGAGAAAATGTACATAAAGTTAATCATACACCATAGCTGCTAGGCATCTGTTTATCTTTATTATGTTGCCATGTGCTCGACAAACCTCCTGAACTTTGATGATTTACCTTGTGGTCGCAGCCTTGGGCTGCAATCTGCTTATCGCTGTAATTTACTTGTTCTAACCGTAGTTCAGAGAATGTTTGTGCTTAATCAGTAACTGCCAGAACAGGTTCGCGCAGGTCGTTGGCACCTCCTGCCAGCTGCATCTGTACTTTCTCCCACCACACGTGTATCCCTGAAATATTCTGAAGGCAGCAGAGGACCTTGAATACACTAGGGGTGGAGTTGTCCTCTGACTAAGCAGTTTTGTGTGTATATAAGGTTGGGTGCCCCAGAGTGAAGGGGCAGCCTCCGTAGGAAAGTCTCTATGACTGTCCTGGGACTCTGTACTGGCTCGGGCTAGTAAACCATCTAATAAAACTTATCTTTTCTCCTACAGTTGGTGACTCCGTCTGGTTTGTGTAATGTATGACTATATACCCTGAGGACTTAGGGTGTCCCTCCACCGTTGAGAGAGAATCAGCAACATTTTCTCCCGGTTCCTCAGAAACACTGCACAGAAGTGAAAGGACTCACCATTGGAGACACAGGGAACAAGCACGCCACCATGGAGCCCGAGTTACATGTCTCTCCCATGATTTTCTATGTGCTGCTTCACCACGAACATCAACACAGACGAAGACGACGACGGTGAGTTCCGCCGCCTAGCACACAAGGGAGGGAGGGAGGGAGGAAAAAGAGAGTGACACACATTCAACCTCCCCCCCAACACCATACACCAAATCAGCTGCATCACAAAAACATTTGTATCCCGTACCTCGGATGAATAATGCAAGGACAAAACAATTTTGAGAAAGTGAATGTAATGAGAGAAACACATCAAGATAAATAAGTGAGGCAAGATAAGAGATATATACATATGTACACAAAAAGGGACACAGCCAAGTCCACAATCTACAAAGTCCACATGGCCACAGGCCAAAGTCCAAGTACAAACATGGCACCTGCCTCAACACGGAGAGAACACTGCAGGGGCATCTGTTGGTAAATAGGGAGGCACCTCAGGTGGATGGCGGGGCACCTCAGCTGGGAGATGGAAGAACACCACTGGTTCGGGAGGGGGCAACATACCCTGTGCTTGGTCCTTGGGAGTGCAAGGCCACAGTCTCTCAAATGGGTGACTTGCCCACTTGCTCTGGAGGGGGCAACATGTCTGTGATTGGTCCTGGGTAGTGCAAGGCCACAGTCTCTCGAGTGGGTGACTTGCCCACTAGTTCTGGAGGGGACATTGTGCCCTGTGCTCTTGATCCTGGGGAGTCTGGGGTAGGTGGGTATCTTACCTACTGGTTCTGGAGGGAGCATCGTGCCCTGTGCTCTTGATCCTGGAGCGTGCAAGGTCACAGTCTCTCAGGTGGGTGTCATACCCACCGGATTTGCAGGAGGCAGGCTGCACAGCAGCCCATGGAGGCAGGATTACATACCGTCCGCCGGCGGTGATAACTGCTCAGTGGTGGTGTTGCTGCTGGTGGGGGAGGCTCCTGCCCATTCCCTGCAACCTCGGACGGCTGCCCACTGGAGGTGGTGGTGCTGCTGGGGGGGGGGTCTCCTGCCCATCCCCTGCAACCTTGAACGGCAGCTCACTGGAGGTGGTGCTGCTGTTGCTGCTGGGGGAGGCTCCTCCCCATCCCCTGCAACCTCGGATGGCTGCTCACTGGAGGTGGTGGTGCTGCTGGGGGGGAGGCTCCTGCCCATCCCCTGCAACCTCGGACAGCTGCTCACTGGAGGTGGTGGTGCTGCTGGGGGGGGAGGGTCCTGCCCATCCTCTGGAACCTCGGATGGCTCCACAACCATGGTTGGTGGTGGGGGCTCCATCACAGCTCCTGCCCCAGGCCCCAGGCCCCTTGCTCTTCCTACCTGCTGGTGCAAGCTCCTTTCCCTTCTTGGCAGCAGCTTGGGCAGGCTCCTTTCCCTTCTTGGCAGCAGCTTGGGCAGGCTCCTTCACCCTCAGGACATTTGCCCTGGATCCTTGTGGATGTGGCTCCTTTCCCTTCTTGGTTGCAGCTTGGGCAGGCTTCTTCACCCTCAGGACATGTGCCCTGGATCCTTGTGGATGTGGTGAAAACTGGGCCCGTGGACTGGGTAGCTGAGGTGCATGGCTGGGTTCTTCCCACCCTGGCCAGATGTGCAGGATGGGGGAGGAGTAGGGAAGAAGTCAATGGTGGATAGGAACAGTTTTTTAGGGACACTAGGGCAGGAAGAGGGGGAAGGTTTGAGAGTGGAGGATGAGGGAGTGGTTGTTGGTGGTGTCTGTCTGATGATTTTGGGTGCAGGTGCAGGTGCAGGGGCTGGATGCTGTTGTAAGGTGGATGGCTGTTGGGGGGCTGAGGTGCTTGCGTTTGTGTACCTTAGGAGGGGGAAGACAGACAAAGTGGGAGAGGACACAGGGGACATGTGCATGGATGTTGTGGCGGTGTCTTCCAGCGAGGTGTGTGTTCTGCTTGTTGTGGTGGTGATGCTGGTAGTGGATGATGATGTAGTGCATGCAGGTGTGAGTGTGGAAGGAACTGGGTGGGAGGTGAAGGTGGAGGAGGAGGAGGAGGGGGAGACAGTGGAAATAGTGGATGTTGGTATGTCTGCATATGGATGGTGTTTGTGTGAGTGCCTGTGGGATGAAGTGTGGTGCTTGTGTTTGCCTGAATCACTCTTGTGTGTTGTCTTGTGTGCATGGTTGTCTGCCTGTGTGTTTGGGATGGGTTGGGGTTGAGGAGAATGGGGCTGGGAAGTGGAAGTTGGAGGGGGGAGGGTAGAAACAGGGACAATGGCTGCCATCAGAGAGGAGGCCAGAGCCTGAACCGATCTCTGTTGGGCCACCAATCCAGTGGGAATGCCCTCCAGGAATGCATTAGTCTGTTGCATCTGGGCTGCAAGCCCCTGGATGGCATTCACAATGGTTGACTGCCCTACAGAGATGGATCTCAGGAGGTCAATAGCCTCCTCACTCAGGGCAGCAGGGCTAACTGGGGCAGGGCCTGAGGTTCCTGGGGAGAAGGAGATGGCCACCCTCCTGGGTGAGCGGGCACGGGCAGCTCAATGAGGGGCTGCTGGGAGAGTGGTGCTGGTACGGGGATGGCAGTGGTACCTGTAGCTGGGGTGGTCACAGAAGTGGCTGCCACCACTAGAGAGCTTCCATCAGAGGAAGTATCTGTGTCAGAACTGTCCCCTCCAGTCTCCGCCGTGGTGCTCCTCTTGCCCTCAGTCCCAGTGATGCCCTCAGCGTCGGTGGACTCTGCCTCCTGGGTCCTGTGGGATGCAGCTCCCTCTGTCACCAGTGCCTCTTCTCCTCCACCAGATGATGCTAATGCACATAAGGACAGGATGACAAAACAATAAGGGGGGGAGAGACAAAGGATACACTTGGTCAATGGCTGCACCAAACACCACTGTTGGTGTACACAGCATCCTCACACACAGGGAACAGGCCTACGCAATATGCCATAGCACTACCAGAGAAAAAGTTAGTTTCCAAGGCATGGGGAGGGGCACACACCACCAAATGCAGCCCTGGGACCCACGCAGCCCTGACCAGTAATGGATGCTTACAAGCTAGGTAGCAGGATTATTCCCTCAGAACCCTAGCCACCAGGGGACCTATGCTGCAAGGTCAGGCCTGGCCTAGGGGCACCCACTGACACACAACACCCACCCGGATACCACCCTACCATGCGTAAGTTGTAATGATGGGCACTGTACTCACCCCCTTGTGGCTGCTGTGATGCCCTCAAGCCCCCATCCAGCTCTGGATAGGCCACCGCCAGTATGCGAGCCATCAGGGGGGTCAGGTTTTGACAGGCACCCCTTTCTCGTTGGGAGGCCATCCCCAGCTGGGCCTCCGCCGTCTTCCGTGCCCAGCATCTCAGGTCCTCCCACCGTTTCTGACAGTGGGTGCTCCACCTGCCATAGACCCCCATGGTCTGCATGTCCTTGGCGATGGCCCGCCATATACCCTTTTTTGATGGGCGCTGACCTGCAGAGGCAATACACACAGGGAAAAACCATTAGACAACAAGTCCTGCCTGTTACACATATGGCCCACCATACCCGTTTCCATCACCATTGGCACACACATAACCCAGCACACAACCTGCATATCGCCAAGAGGACTTCCACCCACCCCCCTTACATGAGGCCTTCACACACACCACTCCATGCATTTATGCCACATGCATCATGCCCACAGTGTACTCACCTGTTGGCCTGGAGGCCCATACAGCAGTCTGTACTGGGGTAGGAGCCCATCCACCAGTCTCTCCAACTTCACCAAAGCGAAGGCATGGGCCCTTTCCCGTCACACAGGCCATGGTAGGTTCCAGACACAGGTCACAGCAGTACATGCAGTGTAGGTCCCCTCCTGTGGATGATCAGGTAGCAAGTGAGGAATATGATAGAAAATGGCGGTCACGTCTGCGGCGGTGCATACTGTCACCGCCGGCATAGATCCCCATTGGCCACTGTATGCCACAGGGCCCAATGTTACCCAATGGGGAGCTGCACGGCACCACCCACAATGATGCACAACGTCAGCGGAATTACCTCACTTCCACCTGTCCCTCCACACAGGACAGGCGGACGCCATTTCAGGGGGGGTGAGGGGCAGGCCCTGGATATTTGCTGCATCACTGTTGAAAATTGGCCATACCATACTAGTCACACTTGCAAGTTAACAGCATGCAAAGTTCTGTTGTAGCCCATTGTTGATTTTGTGACCGGCTCCTACTCTTTTGCCCCATAGATTGCTACCGCTGCGGATGAATAGGAGATGGAGACATATCCCGTGTACAGACCCCTGGTCGACTTGGCAACAATGGAGGACAGGCACATCATCCTCACCTATAGACTTGACAGGGCCACAATCACAGAGCTGTGTGCCCAATTGGCGCCTGACCTGATATCTGCTATCCGTCACCCCACTGGGATGCCCCCTCTTGTGCAAATTCTATCAGTGCTTCATTTCCTGGCAACTGGTTCTTTCCAAGTGACTGTGGGCTTGGCAGCAGGAATGTCACAGCCAATGTTCTCAATAGTGCTGACCAGAGTGCTGTCTGCCCTCATTCAACACATGTGCAGCTACATTGTTTTCCCCCAGGTTGAAGATTTGGCCACAGTGAAGGCTGAGTTTTATGCAATGGGACATATCCCCAACATAATTGGGGCGATTGATGGAACACATATTGCATTTGTCACCCCCGTCAAAATGAACAGGTGTTCAGAAATCATAAGAGTTTCCACTCTATGAATGTACAGATGGTGTGCTTGGCGGACCAGTACATCTCCCACGTCAATGCTAAGTATCCTGGGTCGGTGCACAATTCCTTCATCCTGAGGAATAGCAGCATCCCAAATGTGATGGCCCAACTACGGAGGCACAGGGTGTGGCTAATAGGTGAGCCCTGGTCCCCACCCAGCATATGTTGGTGTATGGGTATTGTGTGGGCTGTATAGGATAGCGTGTGGCTAAATGGTGTCCGTCAATATTTCAGGTGACTCTGGTTACCCAAACCTCTCATGGCTGCTGACCCCTGTGAGGAATGCCAAGACAAGGGCAGAAGAACATTATAATGAGGCCCATGGGCGAACCAGAAGGATCATTGAAAGGACCTTTGGCCTCCTGAAGGCCAGGTTCCGGTGCCTCCATCTAACAGGTGGATCCCTGTGCTACTCACCCAAGAAGGTCTGCCAGATTATAGTGGCATGCTGCATGTTGCACACCCTTGCCCTGAGACGCCATGTGCCTTTTCTGCAGGAAGGGGAGGCTGGAGATGCCCGTGTGGCAGCAGTGGACCCTGTGGACAATGAGGATGAGGAGGCAGAGGATGAGGTTGAGTACAACAGAACATCAGTCATCAGACAGTACTTCTAATGACACACAGGTAAGACAGTGTTACTTCACATTTCAATGATTTTTTGGGGAATTTCTTTGGCATTGGCTTGCTGTTATTTCCTAATTCTATGGCCACTTACTGTACCCTTTGGTAATTCATTTTACAGATGTTGGTGACCTCACATATGCTCCTGGTGTGATCACGGCAACCAGCTACAGGTCATACACCTATGCTCATTTTCTATATAGTTTAGTTGCACTGTCTCTACCTGTTGAAATGAATACATACTTTAAAACTTCGACATACTCCTAAATTCTTTTTTTCCAAGGGTGTTTATTGAAGTGCTAAAATTTGGGGTGGGGCAAGTGCAATGGTATGGTGTGATGAAGGAGGAAAGTCCAGGGTATAGTTCCAGTCTATCTGTAGCATAGGTGCACTGTCCAAGGGGACAGAGGAAGGGGAGCAATGGCAGTTCAAGGAGGACATGGTGACAGAGTGGGACACAAGGGTGACAATTTCCTGGCGGGGATCTTGGCAAGTGTCTCTGGCTTCTGTCTGGATCGTAGGAAAAGTTTGTGTGGTGGTTCACCTTCTGCAAGGGGAGGCGTGCTGGTGGCATGTTGGTCCTGAGGCGGGGCCTCCTGGCCACTAGCAGCAGCGGAGGTGGAAGGTTGCTCAGATGTCTGGCTAGTGGCAGGGGCCCGGCGGTATGAGACTGCCTCCCTCATAATGTTGGCCATGTCTGCCAAGCACCCTTGCAATGGAGACCAGGGTGTTGTTCATGACCTGCAAGTCCTCCCTGATCCCCTGGTACTGTCCTTTCTGCAGCCGTCTGTTCTCCTGAACATTGTCCAGGATCTGGCCCATTGTGTCCTGGGAATGTTGATATGCTCCCAGGATCTCTGCAAGTGCCTCCTGGAGAGTCAGTTCCCTGGGCCTGTCCTCCCCCTGGTGCACAGCACTCCTCCCAGTTTCCCTGTTGGCCTGTGCCTCTGTCCCCTGAACCGTGTACCCACTGCCACTGACCCCAGAGCCCTGATTGTCTTGGGTATGAGGGGTGGCCTGGGGTCCCTGTAGCGGTGGACACACTGCTGATTGACGTGTCCTGGGGACAGAGGTGTGGGTACGCTGGGTGGGTCTTGCAGTGGTGTTTCCTGATGAGGAGGCTCTGTGGTGGCGTGTGACTGGGCCTGGGTAACCGGCTGTCCAGAGGTCCCCGATGGGCCAGGTTGGTCATCTAGATCCAGAAGACCAGAGTTGCTGTCATCACTGTGGGGCTCTTCTGTGGGAGGACTGGATATTGCTGGCACCTCTTCTCCGCTGACATTGGCTGGGGTTTCCGTGGGGATGTAAATGCTGTGTTACTGTTTCTGTGTCTGACATATTGTGCATCCGTGGCTCGACCTCTTTGGTTGGATTTGCCCTGTCAGGTTTCACTTGTGTAAGTTGGTATATGGTGGGTTAGCTGATTCTCTCTAGTGTGCATGCTTTAGTGATAGGTGTCCACGAAGGTCTGTGAGTGGTGTCCATGCATTGGTATGGCATGTAGGGCTTGGCATTGGGATGAATGTGATGTGATGGTGGGGTGTGTGGTAAGTGGTGGAGTGATGGAAGTGAGGGTGAGGGTGGGGGCTATGTGATGGCATGCAGGTAGGGGGGTAGTAGTATAGAGTTGACTTACCAGAGTCCAGTCCTCCTCCTACTCCGGCCATGCCCTCAGGATGCATGATTGCCAAGACTTGCGCCTCCCATGTTGTTAGTTGTGGGGGAGGAGGTGGGGGTCCACCGCCAATCCTCTGTACAGCGAGTTGGTGTCTTGGTGCAATGGAACGTACCTTCCCCCGTAGGTCATTCCACCTCTTACTGATGTCATCCCTAGTTCTTGGGTGCTGCCCCACGGTACTGACCCTGTCCACCATTCTCCGCCATAGCTCCATCTTCCTAGCTTTTGTTATCTGCTGCACCTGTGCTCCAAATAGCTGTTGCTCTACCCTGATGATTTCCTCCACCATGACCCTTAGCTCTTCCTCTGTGAATTGGGGGTGTCTTTGTGGTACCATGGGTGTTGTGTGAGGTGTGTAGGTGAGGGTATGTAGGGTGATGTGTTGGGGTGTGTGATGTGGAGTGCGTAAGTGGCGCATGGGTGTAAGTAGAGTGTGGCTCTGGACTTGTCTGTGGTCTTGGTGTCTGTCTCGTGCCAATGGTTTGTAGTCGTAAAGGGTTGTGGGTAATGTGGGGGGGTGTTTTATAGTGGTGTGGGTGTGGTGTTTGTATGGTTGCCAGGTGTGTGTCGTTTGAGTTGTCCAATGTGGTGGTGTTTTGTATTTGTGTGTGTATTTTGAACGCAACGGTATGTACCGCCACTGGTTTACTGCCATTGAATGTCCACCTTGGTGATTCGTGGGTCATAATGTGGTGGGCGTAGTTCTGTTGGCGTAACGTCGTGGGTTTTGATACTGACCTTTGGGCTGGCGGATTTATGTATGTGGCTGAATAGTGACAGATTGGTGTATATGTGTCATAATATGATGAACGGATATCCGCCGCGGCGGCGGTATGTTGGCGGCAGTCAGCGTGGCAGTAAGTGGGATTTACCGCCAATGTCATAATGAGGGCCAAAGTGTTTCTAAAATGGCCACCATGCAAGTACCTCCACAGTTCAGCCGCAAGCAGCTCAGTCCAAAACAACATGCATATGTGCTGCCTCACCACTTTTTGTTCCTGATCCTATTGTGGCGCTCCTCAGGGACAACCCACACCCTGGTCGCTGGACAGCAGGGACACACCTCAAAGAAATGTCTTCGTATGCTGGCTGCGAAGTATCGGCAAGGAAACGCCGCAAGCGCTGAATAACGCTGAAATTGTGGTGAGTGCTCATAGCATTTAAATTGTGTAGTAAAGAAAGATGCTAGTCACAAAAATGGCCTTTAAGAGAGCCGCCTTTATTGGGGCACTCACGCATGCTCCTAATGAACAAAGCTCTCCGTCTCGTAACCCATCAGAAAGAAAGTTAAATTTTTAACATTCTGAATTCTACACTTATCATAAAACACACTATTACACCTTTCTATCAGTCTCCAGTTCCTTCTCCATATTTTTCCTCCAGCATTCCTTACTCCAGACTCTTTCTCCAGAAGGGCTTGAACTGTTTGCTCCAATACCAAAGACTTAATTCTGTGTTTCTCCATTGAACAGAAGTGTCTAAGAAGAATGTTGTTTAGAAGCGTTTCATATTTACATGAACCTTGTGATCTCCAGTTTGTGATCCTGGCATACCTTGGCAATGTTAGTAACTCTAAACTATGTACTTGTGTAACCTTGTTCCAAGTAACCTAGTTCTGAGTATAACCTTGTTCCGAGTATAAGCTTGTACCAGGTGTAACCTGCTTCCAAGAGTAATCTGTGTACCGAGTGTAATCTTGGGAGTGTCAGTAACTCCGACCTATGTACCTATGTAACCTTGTTTCGAGTGTAACCTAGTTTCGAGTGTAATCGTGCCTCTAACATACCTTGAGAGTTTGTTTAAACTTCAACCTATGTACAGAGAGCAAACTTATTTCTAGTATACCTTGGGAGTGTCACCAACTCCAATCCATTTATCAAGTAGAACCTTGGGAATTCCAGTAACTCCAGTCTATGTTTCAAGTTTACCCAGGGAGTGTCAGAGGCTTTGATCAATATTTCTTCCTCAAGAGTGTCAGAAGATTCTCATCCAAGAATCTGGTTATTCTGCTCTTATGCGTTCGTTTTGAAGAAATGTCTAAGTGTTGGTTTTGAACCGGTGTATTGTAAATTATGTAGAGGCTTCCTAGTGTATTGATGTTAATTGCCTCTTCTTGTTATTCTGAGTGTATTGCGTCTTCACAAAACCAGAGATGCTGGTCCAGTAAGCGTCCACCTTCACATACCCAGAAAGTCCCAGGAGCTACGCATCCTGGTAAGTAGAGTAGTACCATCACGGAGCAGATCCAGTACAGCAAGTTTCTTTTTCTTATTTGGTCAACTCCCCCATCCCACTTTGGAAGCAACAGAATCTAGGAGTACCTTTCCTGGATCTTACGCCTTCCTGGAAGGAAGTGGACTCTAGCATCAGCTCCAGTTTTGTCACTGCAGTTGGGACCACTTGAGTGTGTGACATAAGCCTCCTAGGCCAATTAAGCCCCCGACCACTGGTAAGAGGCAGGATGACCACAGAATGTTGAAAGTCAGTGAAAGTAGACATGCAAATTACACTGGTGCCATCTTGGCCTTGCCCCAATCTCTTTATTATGCAATTTGATCTGCTTCATAGGTCTATGCAACATACAGGAAAAACACCATTAGATTGGAAAAGGTGAAAACAAGAAAGTCAAGCATATGTTAGAGCAACTGGTGCTGATAAAATGCTAGTGGAAAGAAGTACATTCTTGTGCATTTTCTTGGTTCTGAGAGACAAGACATTTTTAGAACTTTACCAAAAATCAAGACTCATGAAGGGCAATATGAATATGATGATTATGAGGAGGCAATGCTGAGATTGAAAGTACACTTTAAACCCACTATAAGCAAAACATTCGAGCGATATGACTTCTACACCCAACAGTAAAGAAAAAGTGGAAGCTCTGAGTGTCTTACAGCATTGGGAAGTTTATCTAATACATGCAGTTTTGACCCCAACACAGATTAAATATTTAGGGATCAGCTGATGGTGAACACTAACAATATTTGCATTCAAGAACATCTATAGGTAATGGAGGATCAAACGTTAGAAGTGGTGATCAGTCCATGTCCTGCATCGAGGAACTTAAGGAGTACAAACATGTCAGGAAAGAAAGTGAAGGTTGCTTTATGAACAGTAACTCAAAGCAGACTTAACAAGGTACCAGAAAAATGATTTAAAGTTTGCATGTGACAGGTATGGCAGTATCAGTGTAGTCTCCTCAGACTCCCTAGACATTTTGCGAAGGTTTTCCGAGAAGGAAAGAAAAATGTAAGAGCACAGATTGATCGAACCCCAGAGGAAACTCCATAAATCATGGAACAAGACAGTGAAGAACCATTGAATATACGGACACAGTTCCAATCTTTCCAGAAGATGAAGATTCTGACTGAGGATTGCTGTACCACCAATGTGTACCCTATTTGTGTTTGGTGTTAACTTAACCTCCCAGAAGATTCTGCTTCATCTTTTACCATCATATCAGTGTCAAGTAAAGTTAAAAGAATTTTGGAACTTGATGTCAGAGCTGTGAATTTTGACAGTCACAAAATAGAGTGTATTGGTGATTATGCAACTCCAGTAGTTTTCAAAGGAAGGTCAGCCTGATTTAAGATTTATGTTGCACAGAAGAACGTATGTATTTTGGAATGGAGAGATCAGACTATTGCAAATGGCTCTCAACTCCTGTGCACTAGATCCTATAACCATAGTAATAGATCCTAACCTTGGGACAGAGATCATTAACTCCTTTCTTGAAGTGTTTAGTGCTAGCATGGGAAAGTTGAGAGGATTTACACAGTACATAAAACTAAAGAGCAGCCCTAAAACTGTGAAACAGAAGCTTAGGAATGTACCATTCACCATACACAAAGACTTATAGAACTTGTTCGAGAAACTTTGAAATACCGAGATCATTGATGAGACAGAATCTTCTGACTGTATAGTTATGTTTGTACTAGCAAAAAGAAAAAAACAAGCTGAACTAAAATGGTGTGTAGACCTCAGATGCCTAAATGCATGTATCAACTTGGATTGTTATTCATTACCTAAGATTAACAAACTGTTAGATACGCTCCTGGAGGAAAATTGAGGAAGAGTCCTAAAAGAACTTAGAGCGGATGGGTATACACTGCCATTAACGATTATGGGAAGAGCCACATGGGAAGCCTTATGGGAAGAGAGGGTAGGTTTATAATTTTCAGAGGTGATCAGCAACACGTTATATTTATGAATTGGGATTTGTGGGAGAACAATCTTCAATGCAATTATGCGGATATCATTTCTTGTAAGAGATTATTTTGTTAAAAGTGTAACTATCTTATATAAAATTATGATTTTTCTGAAACTACTGTATGTGCTGCAAAACACCCAATTCGAGATACCAGAAGCCTGCTTCACTAAGGTTGATATAATACTGAGATGGTTCCTCTGGAACAACAGTGTCCCAGGGATACCTCCTTGGACCTTATGCAGGTCCTGATCTAAATGGGGAGGTGTCTTGCCAGATCTCAGGACTTACTATAAGGCGACACAACTACACTTTATTATTGACTGGTAGTTAATCTCCCACAAGGCACCTGTGACACTAATAGAAAGGGCAAAGATGGAGCAGGCAACAAATGTCCATTTTATACGCTGAAGAACGGAGAGAAAACACCTGCCCACAACAAGCAAACCAACCTTGAGATTGTGCGATGATGCACACAGAGCAATTGGTTGGCAGGTAACGCCATGATGACAACCCCAATGTGAAAGGGAGTGACCCTGAAGGAAGTTTATAAGTGGATAGGATTTACAAAATGGGAACTAATGGGTATAGAGGCCCTGGGTGATATCCTCCAGCAAGGGCAAATAAAAACCTTCAAGAGCTTACAACAATCATATCAATTAGCCACCAACCAAAGGTATAAATATCTGCAACTAAGGCATGAACTACCAAAAGAGAAGGTTAATTGGACAAATACCACAGAATACTCTCCCTTGAAAAACTGCAGGGTGAAATAACCCAGAAAGCAGTGTCACAATTTTACTGCACCTTGATAAATCATGGTCTACGGGGCAAGTGGAAGGCAAATATCAGGGGAATAGATGATATTGACTGGGAGGCAGCCCTAATACACCAGGTAGAAATTTCATTAAGTCCCAATTATGACTAGTACAGCTGAAAATACTGCACCTTATTTATTACAACCATAGAATTTTATTCAGAATGGGTAGGGCAACACGTTCCAGATGTCTGATATGTGTGTCCAAAAAGGGAACATTCCTATTATATGGGGGTGCCCAAAAATTGACATGTATTGGAGGGAGGTGATACTGCAAATGGAGGCAATTCTGGGCCTGAAGATCTTGGGAATACCTCAACTGGTACTTTTGGAGATCCCGAATGATGTGGATATCCCACATCAACCTGCATGCTGAGATTTATGGTGGCTAAGACATAGCCACGTTATGGGGGCAGATGCATGCACCGAAAATTGTTAATTGGAAAAAGGGAACATGTGTATGGAATGGTGGTGTTTAAAACTAAGGAGCATCCAAAGAAGTTTGACAAGGCTTGGGGAGAATTTTGAAACTACTATGGAATTGATGTACTACATGGAGATACAGAAAACTAAGTTGCTCTTGACTTAAGATGCAACCACAACCCTGGAGGGAGGGGGGATGCTTGTGGAACAAACTGGTAATGAACAGCCCGGATGCGTTGGGTTGAAGTCAAGGTGAAGGGTGTGGGAAATCTCAACTTATATGAAACCAACAGTTTGTTATCTGACTGTACTGTATGCTTAGTTATGTGCCTTTTAAAAACAGTGCAAAGAGTTTAAAAAAAAAAGATTAACAAACTTTTATCTCTGCTGGATGGGATGATGGTCTTCTCCACCTTAGACTTCCGCAGTGCATACAATCACATTGAACTTCCTGAGTCCCCTGGATCATTCATAGCATTTATCACTTCATTTGGGGCTTTTCCATACAAATGGATAGTATAGCATCCGAGGCATCAGACTTTCAACATGTGATGTTACACATTTTCAAGGACATGGAATGCAACATGATGTGCTTTCAAGATAATATTACAGTCTTCACAAAAAAGCAAAGGAACACTTTGAGGTTTTGCAGGAAGTTTGTATGAGACTGTCAGGGGCACGGCGTGTCCTAAATGCTAAGAAATGCAAATTATTTGATTCTCAGCTTGACTATCTTGGTCACAGTATTTCTGCCAAAGGTGTGGCTCCCAAGGAATTTTTAGAAGGTGCCATAAGATAAGCTCCGGAACTAGACAACAAATACAAACTAACATAATTTGCTGGTCTGAGCAATTATTATGGAAAGGTTGTGAAAATGTTTGCCTTTTTACTAGACCCTTTGTGCCAGCTTCTGTGGAAGGGTGCAGAATTTATGTGAGGTTGTGATTAACAAGATTCCGTTGAATCATTAATACACCAACAATGCAACTTTAATCTAACAGAAAATATTGTGTCATATCTGTTGATGCAAGTGCATATGGGTTAGGCTGAATCTCCTCCCAAAACTCCAGGAAGAATCAATGAGAAGAGGTGTATGCATCTAACACATCAACTGAAACTGAGAGGTGGTATTCTCTTACAGAACATGAGTTGCTTCCATGTGGGTGGGCCACGAATCGCTTCAAACATTTTGCTAGGGGACCAGGTTTACCCTACATACTGACAACAAACCTTTGGTGCACATACTGTCACTTGTTTGGGGGTGGGGGGTTGACTGCACGTGATACAAAACTGTTATGAGCTTCAAGACTATTGTTTGGACGTTGCATATATGTAGGAAGCTGGCTCTGTATATACTATATCAAACTGAGATATAGGCCCTCATTACAACCCTGGCGGTCGGTGGAGAAGTGGCGGTAATACTGCAAACAGGCCGGCGGGAAAAAAAATGATATTACATGCATGGCGGTTACCGCCATGCCAAACCGCCACTTCTACACTCCGACCGCCAGGGTGGTAACGACCACTGGGCTGGAGACTTCAGTCTCCAGCTCGGCGGCCGTCACTAGACCACCAGCGGTATCACGACCCCGCATACCGCCATGGATTTCGTGGGGTTCTGTACCACCACGAAATCCATGGCGGTAGGCACTATCAGTGCCAGGGAATACGTTCCCTGGCACTGATAGGGGTCTCCCCCACCCCACTCCCCTCCCCAGAGTCCTCTCCCCAAACCCACGACCCCCCTACCACCCCCAAAAGGTGTCAGGACCCTCCTCCCCAACCCCCCCAACATTGACACACACACCCCCACACACCCCTACACGCACACTCACACAACTACTTCACATGCACGCAGACATACACCCACACATACATGCAGACATACACACAGACATATACGCACACATTTCCCATACACACAACACCCCCCTGCATGCATACACACTCACACACCCCCTCTACACACTCACCTTCACACCCCCAGGCATGCACACAACACCCCCCCACCCCGCTCCCCTAACGGACGATCACCTTACCTTGTCCGGTGATCCTCCGGGAGGGAACGGGATCCATGGGGGCTGCTCTTCCGCCAGCTCCCCGGCACCAGAACACCGCCACGCCGAATCCTGGGATGTGATTCGGTAGGCAGTGTTCTGATGATGTGGCAGTGGAGGTGGAGCAGCCTCCACTTCACCGCCGACCGCCAGTATGGCTGCTGGCGGCTCTCCATCCGAAAAAGGGCGGAGGGCTGCCAGCAGTCATGATACGCTGGGTATAAAACTACCTGCACTTGTGGTCTTTCAGCATGGCGGTACCTCGGCGGTCTTTGAAAAAGACCGCCGAGGTCCAAATGAGGCCCTTAGTATCCACAGATTCCAGGGGTTCCCGAAGAGGCTTGGCAGAGGCAATGATAGATAATACTAATGCTCTATTTGTGGTAGTGTGGTTGAGCAGTTAGGCTTATCAGAGGGTAGTGTTAAGCATTTGTTGTACACACACAGGCAATAAATGAGGACACACACTCAATGACTTAACGCCAAACCAATAGGTTTTTATATAGAAAAATAATATTTTCTTAATTTATTTTAGAACCACGAGTTTCAAATTGCAGTTAAGTACATTAAATGTAAGGTACTTTGCAGAGGTATAGATAGAACTTTGAATCAAAACAGTAATGTACACAGTTTGGCATAAAATGGCAATAAGCTATTTTAAAGGTGGACACTGCAAAATTCAACAGTTCCTGGGGGAGGTAAGTACAGGTTAGTTTTTGGGGTAAGTAAAGCACTTAAAAGTTCAGTCTCCGGGGCTTAGGCAGACCACCGTTGGGGTTCAACTTAACCCCAAACACCCAGCACCTGCAACACAGGGCAGGTCATGTGTAGAGGTCAAAGAAGGGCCCAAATACAATAGGTGCCTATGGAGACTAGGGGTTCTCCGGTTCCAGTCTGCATGCATTTAAGTACCTGTGCCCTCGGGAAGCAGACCAGGGGGATTTTGTAGAGCACTGGGGAGGTCCCAAGCAGGCACACAAAATACACCCTCAGCAGCACAGGGGCGGCCAGGTGCAGTGTGCAAACAAAGCGTGAGGTTTTGTATTAAAATCAATGGAGGGACCCGGGGGTCATTCAGACCATGCAGGCAGGGCACAGGGGGGCTTCTCGTGCCAGCCACTGACTGGGCAAGGGTGAAGGCCGCCTGCTGGTCACTGCTGCACCGGTGGTTGGTTCTTCACGGACCTGGGGGCTGCAGGTGCAGTGCTTCTTCCAGGCGTCTGTTTTTTTGTTACCAGGCAGTTGCGGGAGGGGGGGTCCTCTGCTTTCCCCATACAGGCATCGTCGTGGGGGTGCAGGGAGGTCGGCTCAGAGTGGACACATCGTTAGAGTCACCAGGGGGTCCTCTCTGCGGCATTGGCTTCTCTGGACACGGGCGAGGGGTGTCGGGTACAGAGTGGTGAGGACTCACGCTTCTGTAGTGAGGTGAGAGTCCCTTTAAAGATGGTTTCTTCTTCTTGCTTTAGACAGGGCCGATGTCCACGGGAGTTTCTTGGTCCTTTGGAGTTGCAGGGCAGTCCTCTGAGTCGGCAGGGGTCGCTGGGCCCGCAGGATGCGTCACTGTTGCAGTTTCTTTGAATCAGGAGACAGGCTGGTAGGGCTGGGGCCAAAGCAGTTGTCGTCTCCTTCTCTGTGGGGTTTTCAGGTCAGCAGTCCTTCTTCTTGTTAGGTCATCAGGAATCTGATTTCCTGGGTTCAGGGTCACCCCTAAATACTAGATTTAGGGGTGTGTTTAGGGCTAGAGGGCAGTAGCCAATGGCTACTGTCCCTGAGGGTGGCTACACCCTCCTAGAGCCTCCTACCTTTGGGGAGGGGGGCACATCCCTAATCCTATTGGGCTAAATCCTCCAAAGCAAGATAGAGGATTTCATAGGAGGGGGTCACATCAGCTCTGGTCACCTTAGGGATAGACCTGGCTGAGGGGGTGACTCCTCCGTGTTTTTCTCATTATCTCCTCCGGACTTGCCACCAAAAGTGGGGGCTGTGTCCAGGGGGCGGGCATCTCCACTAGCTGGAGTGCCCTGGGGCATTGTAACACCAGGCTTGAGCCTTTGAGACTCACCGCCAGGTGTTACAGTTCCTGCAGGGGGCGAGGTGTGAAGCACCTCCACCCAGGACAGGCTTTGTTCCTGGTCATAGAGTGCACAAAGGCACTCACCCCCTGTGGCCAGAAACTAGTCTGGAAGTGGCAGGTTGGCAGAGACTGGTCTGCCTAGCACTAGCAGTTGGGCTGACATGCAGGGGGTATCTCTAAGATGCCCTCTGTGTGTATTTCTCAATACATCCCACACTGGCATCAGTGTGGATTTATTGTGCTTAGAGGTTTGATGCCAAACTTCCCAGTATTCAGTGTAGCCATTATGGAACTGTGGAGTTCATGTTTATCAAACTCCCAGACCATATACTCTTTATGGCTACCCTGCACTTACAATGTCTAAGAATTGGCTTAGACACTGTAGGGGCATAGTGCTCGAGCAGCTATGCCCTCACCTGTGGTATAGTGTACCCTGCCTTAGGACTGTAAGGCCTGCTAGAGGGGTGACTTACCTATGCCACAGGCAGTGGGTTGTGGGCATGGCACTCTGAGGGGGGTGCCATGTCGACTTAGTATTTTTCTCCCCACCAGCACACACAAGCTGTGAGGCAGTGTGCATGTGCTGAGTGAGGGGTCCCCAGGGTGGCATAATACATGCTGCAGCCCTTAGAGACCTTTCCTGGCCACAGGGCCCTTGGTTCCAGGGGTACCCTTTACAAGGGACGTATCTGTGTGCCAGGGCTGTGCCAATTGTGGAGACAAAGGTACAGTTTTAGGGAAAGAACACTGCTGCTGGGGGCTGGTTAGCAGGGTCCCAGCACACTTTCAATCAAAGCTGGCATCAACAAAAGGCAAAATGTTAGGGGGTAACGATGCCAACAGTGGCATTTTCCTACAATATGTACCTGGCAAAACTAACCAACTTGCAGACTGTTTATCCAGATTATCCGATGTTAGTCTTGTGGACGAAACTCCTGTTGATGAAGAATTAGATATAGAAACTTCTGTTGATAATGAATTAGATATAGTTGCTAGAATTATTGATGCATGTGTCATAAATTAAAATGAATTGAGCCAAGTTAAATAGCTTTCTGAAGATACCAAAGAATAAATCTGGGAGGGTTGTCCTTCTAACAGAACTCTTAAAGACCCCCTTTACTCCTTTTCCCATGTAACGTGACAGTTGAGTGTTATAAAAAGACTTTTCTTTATGAATGATAAATGTGTTCTAGCTGAAGATTGTGTGAGGTTCTCATAAATGCATGTCCCAAAGTATATATGGGAATGTCTTCTTTGAAACTTCTTCTGAGATGTTATTTCTGATGGGCAGGAATGGATGTTGAAGTTGAACATTGGATCAGGTAGTGTTATGTTTGTTCTGCGTCAGATAAAAATTGCAAACCCTTTGTCCACTTATGTAATGTTTCCAGTGGCTGAATACAGTATGCTTAGTAAAAGGTAGGTCTAGATATTGTTGGCCCATTTGAGTCATCCCATGCACAGGCAATGTAGATTCTTATAGATTGACATTTGAAGTGTCCAGAAGTCGTATTTACAGAAAAGGTTTCCACTTCTGAAGTTTTAGACTTCCTAATGGATGTTTTTAGCCATAAAAAATGTACTTCAGTTTTGGTGTACAATTTTCCTCTAAGGAGATTTTGGAGTTTCTTCTTGCCCATTCACAGAACATATTAAACAGTGCTGTGTCTCCTGCAATGTAACAGGCAGGTGGAATGGTTCAGTGAGTATCTGAAGGATAGCATTGCTCTGGCCCTTGTAGGGAAAATCGCTGTTGCTGTAGAATTGCTGTAGCCATCATGAAAACATTGTGGGTGAATAGAATTTCCCCCATTATTGTCACGAATATGACAATCCACATTTATAATCTGTCCTTGGTGGCTCAGATACAAGTATCCCAGAACTGAAGAAAGTGAGACTATTACTGGCTTAACAAAGGTGAATTCTAAAGTATTATTCTATCAATCTAACTCCAAAGCGCATTATGATAACATTCATAAGTCAACAGATGTTAAAGTTGGGGATTTGATCAGGAGTCATATTTCCAAGAATATGGCAGACTCCGATACTTCAGATCTTCAAAGGACATTAAGGTCAACACAGAGAGAATCATCACACAAGATGGCAAATGTCAGATTCTGAGGAGACTATCAAAGAGTATAAGAGAAGTGATACCTACTTATCCCACGGTAGTGACTGACAATGACTGCAGCTGATGTTTTGATGTATCCTTCAACCTATGTACAGGAGCAATCTACTACAATTTAAAGTTCTTCACAGATTTTAACCTCAGTTGGTTGTACCCCGCCTTCTGACTCATGTGAACCGAGCAGAGCAGCAGTGGTACAATAGGAATACAGATTGTTTGCATAACATATGAAGAATCAACCCAGATGTAGAATTCCATCTTAGAAACTTTTTCAAGATCAATAATTTGTTCTTTCTATTTCTTCTGCCAAGAAAGTCAAAAGTATTCTATTTTGTTTTACAATTTTACATTGCTCTATCCCAGTGGTTCACAAACGTTTAAGAACCACAACCCAATTTTTAGAATGACAAACTTTCAGGACCTACATGGCTTTAATGGACATCAGGTGTGAGATTTTTTAATGTAACTAAAGCATCATGTGGAAGCCCACTGTCATTTACACATAGCACAATTTCCAGTGAACTGGCCACTATATTTGCACAGACATACAGTTTTACTGATAAAACTATATTGCACACAAATGATAACATGTGGCAATTGAATTTCTGCATATTTGTATTATTTGTACTCCACTAAGTAAAGTGTATTGATTTGATTTGTTTTGATCCTATTGAAATCTTTGTTTCCATCACACTTCAGAATTACAGAAAATTGTGCTTCATTGTTGCTTTCCCAACTTCTGATTGTGTGCAGTTCATTTAGAGGTATTTACAAGTTGTTGTGTGCCTCAAAAAATGACATCCTACAGTTTTTCCTTTCACACACCTGTACCTCAGAAAGATTGTCACATATTTCACTTTAATTTTCTTTCTCTTACTGCAAAGTGAGAGGAGCTTAAAAATCCTAATCTTCGTGTCTAAAAAAAAAGCAGCAATTTGTGGGAAGCCATAGCCTGATATTTGACTTCTGTTATTGAAGACAGCAAATGTGACAAGATAGATTTAGAATTTAAAGACTTTTTTTTATTGCTTGGGCTTTAGCGGCCTACCAGAAATCGGATCATGACTCACCAGGGGGTCGTGACCCACAGTTTAGGAAACACTGCTCTACCCCACATTATGTCCACCTCCCCGTTTGTTGCCTTATGGATAGACTTAGAACGTTAATAACTGGAGATTCAGACAAAGAAGTTTGGGACCACCTTGTGACATGCTTTAATAAAGCTCTGTAATTACCTTCCCTTGCTAGCTACTCTTCTTTCAACAGGTTTGCACTCCAGAATTATCACACACATGCAAACCACCTTCGTTTTTCTTCATTTTCCCTACAGCGTATCCAACACAGCATTGTGAGCTCATAGAGAAGGAAATGGAGGGAGTTGGCAAATTGTTTGAGTGTTAGGCGTACTGTGTTTGCAAGGAGTGAGAACAGCTGAAAATGGAATGCCTTCACGCTTTTCTTCTTGGCCAATATCGCTGTAATGTTTCAGCTCTGAGTGGAGGGATACCCATTAAAATTTGCATCCAAGAATCTTATTTTCTTTATTTAGTGACACAACGACAGCATTATTCTTTTTCCATTGTTGACAGTGAACCCATGCCAATTTTTACAAACAACTGACAGATCTACAACTTGTACAATCCTGTTGGATATTTCCACCACATGTTCCAAAAAGACTCACAATCTGGACATCTTCTGAACCCTGATCAGCGGCAAAATGAATTACACCAATGTCTTAGTTAGGAGGAATGCGAAAAGACCAAGTTGTCGTGCTTTTGCATGTGTACAATCTGCAGCCCACCTACTATTCAAGATAAAACAAGATAATAAGATATTTCAGGGAGTTACCAGTAGCTCTTGTTCTCAATTTCTAAAATAATAATTTTCAATGTGTTATATGTGACATTCAAATGCATGAACAGCAGAGCTCCAACATATCATCTAGGCACAGACTAGGCCTCTAATCTATTGGGGGCTCCCAATCCAAGATGGAACGTTAGTGTTTCCTATGATGTCAGTTTTTGTTTGAATCATAAATAAATGAGGCAATCATGAGAGGAAAATGTGTTGCAACACATTCATTCCCTGTTTTTGTTGCAGTCATCGTCCATTTGTTCTTTGTTTTTGTACTTGATTTATGCTTCTTGCAGTTGGATTACGTTTGAATTCTTCATGTAGATTCGATGGCTTGGCTTTGCTCTTTTGCTGATGTCAGAGGGAGTTTAGTGCCTGACACATCTGCAACAGAAATGCCAACCTACAATGAAGCACCATCAAATTGTCATGGAGGATTTTAACCTTTGTAATTTTTCCTCCAATCTGGGAGCCTTTATGGAGAAACCTGACACCTTTCACATTTGTTATAATGTGTAGAGAGACACTGTTGCTAAAGAGAGGACTTACCCTTTCGCTTGGGCAATCAATAAGGAAAATGAATAAACCTTTGCTCCTTCTAGTCCTTGACAAAACGTTTTACATACGGTATGGACGTGCTGATATCCTAAGGCTCCTTTTTCTTTTTTGTCTGTCCTGTATTGTGATGAGCTGTAGGATTTTGTGTGCACATCAAACATTTTTTACTTTTTTACTTTTGTGCTTGTTGGTTGCTGAGAGAGAAGTTCTATGTCTGGAAAAGCTCACAAGGGCTGGGTGACTTTAGGGGAACTCTCCCAATGTCTGGCTAGTCATTCAAGGGGCAGGAAAATAAATATTGTGTTTGTATCAGAACTGCAGTACAAGCCGTTTACATGGTGGTTAGCTGCATGTATGGTGGGTGAGTAACAGCTTACTGATCTATAGGGATCACAGATTAGTTTAATAACATCTAGGGTGAGGTCAAAGCCTAAATTGATGAATGCATAGTATTGAATCGTAATAGCAAGGTTTCTGTGCGTATGTCATAAACAACCACCATGTGTTGAAGAAAATGGCATTCTATGTGATCTTTCTAGACCACTACTCAGCTGTTGATGGAATGAGACGAAAGAATTATAGCAAAAAGATGGACTAAAACACGCTGTTGGTCATCAGTTCCTTGTAATGAAAAGGGTCTATGCAAGTGAGGTTAAACCAGAAAGGGAGATTATCTGCTCATTTTCTATCCTCCCTGTATCTCGAAAATGAACATACAAGCATCCTGAATGCCTCCTCAGGTATCCAAAAGATGCAAACTTTGCAGTTCCAATATTGCTCTTTGCTGGGTACTCACTCATCATTGGAAGGAATGATGTTTTTAAAGTTCTGTAGTTAGCTGATAACTATTGTAGAACGAATAGTTAAAAACACAAAGCAACAACAAAATCTAAACTCGTGTTTGAAAAGGTTGAGTCGTCAAGGAAGGAAGATCCATTCTACCTGTGAGAGAACAGGGTGAAATTGATAATTCCTTTCCCTACTTCAGTGTTCAGATCCCCAAATCTGTCTAGGGGTACTAGGGGTGAAGAAGTAATGAGGGGGAGCGGTGAGGGGTTCCATACCCTTGAAATCCTGATGCTACATTACTGCAATTTTCTGGAGGATTTCTTCTCCCAGAAGGGCGGGGTCTTAAGGTGTAGTAATGATAACAGTGTCTGTTTGAATAGTAGCAAATTGATTAATCTGCGTTGCATTGCCAGATTAAGGGTTTACACTGTCAGGGTTAGACAATTTCGACATGTTGAAAACCTCTGACATCTGTAAATCCTTTCGTAGACATATCAGTGAACAACACGACCATTTGAAGAACTGAAGAGAACTAGGAAAGGGATGAGAGAAAAAAACAAGACTGGATTTGCCCTCAGGGTGGATTTATCTCAGCCAGCAGAACGGATCAGTGACTTCAATGGTCCCAGCACCAGGTATGAGGTACATAATATCAGTTATTGACAAAGTAATGCAACAGTGATACTCAGACAGGAGGCAGAATCATAGAACCTAGATAAATGGTCATTTTCAATTGAATGTGCAAGGATGAGCTTCCAACAGACCAGAAAACTAGACCTGAACCCCAGCACCACATACCAGAAGTCTGACAGGTCACTAGCTAAGGAGGCAAGCAATACCTAGATCACAAAATACCAAACAGGACACTAAGGATTAAATGAGAGACATCACAAGGGATAACCTCATCTGAAGGGAACCAAAAGGGAGGCAACAAAAAATGAAGCAGCCACATCACACAACAAAAGTTGACAAGTGTCAGCTCTGCCTAGTGTTGGCTTTAAGCACCAGCCTTGTTTCTTCTGCCCCAGTGGCGTAACTCAAAATGATGGGGTCCTCCCTACAGAATGTGATAAGGTACCCCGGCGTCTCCCAGATTGCACAGGTATTCATTGGTCTTAGGCTTAATGGGGGCCCCCTGAATGGCTACCCCCCTCCCCATGCGTTTAACTAATTCTTATTCCATGCCATTGTCTGCATTTAGAAAGACATGCAGTGGCATGGCTTGGAGGGTGCGAGGGCCTCCTCCAAAACAAGGAACCCTGGGGGGCCCAGTTCCAAAGGGACTGCAGGGGCTTCCATTAGGACCCCATTCTGCCCCAAAAGTAGTCACTTAGCCTAAAAATAAGGATGTCTGTTGAACTCTATTGTGTGGTCTGTTGTCTGCGTGAGCCCTGTCTCCACTGCCCTCTTCTCTATAGCTTGCAGGCCTTTCCAGCTCTAATTATTATAATTTGATGACAAGTCACGTATATTTGACTGCCCATGCACTTCCTGAGGTGGGATTTATAAGCATTGGGCCTGATTTACGAAGGTAAGTTACAATTTTGAGTAAGTTTACACTTTATGGTAAGTTTACTACTTTCAGTATTCACAAACCTTGATTGTAAACATACTACAAAAGTGTAAGTTATATATCTCCACCCCCCAGAGTAATGCAGTTGGATTACTCTTATGTGGGTGGGTGACTTCCTAGCTAAAGGCCTCCCTGACACTCTCCAAACCCCTATTTACTCCTCCCTAATCCCATCCACTTTAATAGTAAGTCTGCCCCTTTTCCCACCCACTCCCTCCAGTCTCTCCCACATGCATACTAAAACGTGCACTTACTTGTGTGATGAACTCCGCACATATAAGTAGAGGCAGTTTGAAGTCGTAAATTTCTGCATATAGTTTTGTGAGTTGCAATTTGTAGTATGTTCTATAGTCATGATAAAACTGATGCTGTCAACTTTGACAAATGTCATGCTAAATCCTGTGCTGCCAACTTTGGCAAATATCATGATGAACCCTGTGCTGCCCCCTTAGGAATGTCACTGTTCTCATTCTTCCAGATTCTGCTCTATTACCATGTGATATATAGACTCCATGGTTAGCTGTAACGCTGCTTGATAAATAAGTACCGAGGGCATAAGTCACAAAGATAACTTACACTTTTGAGTATATTTAAATTTTTAAGTTACTACAAAAGTGCAGTTTGTGAATAACACTGTGCAGTAAGTTTTGTAGTAATGCTGTAGGATCATAAAACATAATATAAAGTAGTTTGTGAACCAGGCCCTGGATGTTTTCCTGTCCGTCAGAGAGCTAATCCTTGTTTGTAATAACATACACAAGCTAACATATTTCTGTAACACTCTTTATCTATCCAGGAAGGAGCATCTTCTGGATAGTGGATGAACCACAAACAAACTAGTTGTGGTGAATCCTAGTTTGTTTTAATGGGATAACAGAGGTTAGCTTAGCCTTTGGCTTGCAGACTCGTGCCCCCGTCACCTAGTGACTTTTAACCTACTTACCTTGCTGTGTCTTAGCCCATTCAATTATTTAATTCTTCTAAGATGGCTGCCTTGTTTATAGTTAGGCCACTTGTTATGATTTGCATTATCAGTGCCACCGCGTTAAGGTGTCAAGATCAAGTGACAAAGACAAACAAACAGTAGGTGTTCACACTTAGGGACTTTCCCTCTCCATGCTTTTGAGGGAATTGTTTATATTAATTGCCGCCCCAATCATGCCTGTTATCTATTGTTTGGGAACACACCTATGAAGGGGGTCCAAGTAGATCTGTATAAATACATCACACTTTAGACAGATTATCAGAGGGATTCCGACCAGAGGGCATCGCCACCATCGCTGATATCGATGCTGCACGTCATCTTGACGCTGACCCACTCTTCGTGTCCCTACAGAGTCTGAGATAGAGACCTCATTCCAAGGTAACAAGGGTTGGGGGCTCCTCTCATATGCATGGCATTGGCAGATTAGGTTTAACATACCAAGCTCTCCTTTAGGTAGGAGGTTAGGCCTATCATGATAGGGTATTAGGACATATTATACACTTTCATGTCCTTTCATGTATTGCAAGATGGTGGGGGTCTTTGTAATAATGACTCTTGTCTTTACAATTCTGTTTCTTGCACTGTTCATTATCCTAATCATTGTAGCCCATGCAACTTATCGCAGGTTGCAGTTGTGTTAAATAAAAACCATTGAAACCTTACTGCATCTTTGTTATTGCTTGTGTTTGGATGAGACATGATATCTGTGAGAAAGGGGTAATCTCCGTTTATCCACAACACTCCCTGAGATGTCATACTCTCGAGTCCATGCGTAAAGGCTGCATCAAATCACTTTTTACTGTTTGGGTTATTGGTGAGGTGCTGCTAGTGAGCCTGAAGGGTTGGGACGACAGCTGCGACTTGTTGTAGGATAGGCATAGTCGCCTACAAAGTATAAGTACTGTCATCCTTAAACCAGCAGTCTTACCTAGAGCAAGAGTCCAAACTACGACATGGCGCCACCAACGATGGTGTTTAGGCACTAATTTACGGATACCCTGACTATCACTGTCTCACAGACAACAGGTAGCCTAAGTACCATTAAACAGAGATGTTCGTGGTCTTTGGGAAGATCCTCCTTAGCTGAAAAGGTAACACCTGATTAGGCTGTAGGTTGTTCGAGCTCGAACTCATAAAAGGACTTTGCTCCCCATTTGGTGTTCCATTTCTCTGACAAATTTTACAAATATGGTTAACGCCATAGAAATTCCTGAGAATGCTAGGCAAGCATTAACACAACACTTACTAGCGCATGGCCTCACACCAGAGGGCGGGGATGTTACTCTTGTAATAGAAACTAATGAAGCATACCAAACAGAAACATTTTACTGTTGGGTCACCTTTCCTGAGGTGGACCAAAGAACACATACATTCCATACATACGAAATTGCAAATGTACCTCAACGGTACCAAGCATACCAGTATCATGAAATATTGCTCACATACCAAGAGCATCAGAACTGGTTTGAAGGCGCCCTACCACATGTATTACAAAGAGTGAGACTAGGTCCTTTAAGTAATGATGGACCAACATGGCCTATGTTTGCCACATACACACCTCACCCAGGCATGCCAAATATGCAAATAGCAGATCTGCGAAATTTATATAATGAGTTAGGGACACTTTGTAGCTCACTAGTCCAGTTCGTAAGGTGAACTTTGAACACAACATCAGCGCGTCCAGCTCCACCAGCACCTGGTGGATACCAATTGGCTACTGGGATTAATCCACAAACAGTGCATACTATCATGGGTAAAGTACCCATAGAACGAGAGAAAATACCGTTCTGGATAGCCCAGAAAACAAACCAGCTGGAGGCTGTGTTTCCCCATAGGGGACCACAGGAAAAACATAGACTTCTCACAATGTGCTTGCCCTTTGGAATGGTTCCCTCGGTGGATGACTGCGCCACATGGGGTACAGTCTTCGCTGCTATATATACTACCACACATGGTACCCCGACACTTGCCAATTTACCACAAGTGTTAAAACAATTACAGAATGAGCACGGGGCTGCACCAGCCTTAGATTTGGGGATGAAATTAATGCGTAACTTTGACGCAGTTTCCTCAGTAATACTCAGTAACATTAAAGGGGAAGCGGTTACACTGGCTATACGCCAGCATCTCTGAGAAACTCCTCATTTGGAACAGGAGAGACAGCTACCGAAAATAATTTCCGACACCTATACTAGTATAGGGCGGGATAGTTTGGGAGCCAAACCAAAGAAGTTGGAATTACAAAGTACCACCCTTAAGGAAGGTACGAAGCAGGCACAAGAGGGCTCAAAAAAGCACTGGGAAAAAACAAAAAGAATTTACGGATAGACGAAATAAGAGAGCTGATTCTCCACACCCGGAGAACTCCAAAAGGAGATACAAACTCAGAATTAGGGGAAATATAAAAACTCCTGATAGATATAGTGATTCACGTCCCTCTCGTTCCTTTCAGGACGCACCGGATAGACGTAGCGAGAGAGGGGGCCATCCTGATCGAAGTCCTGAACACGTGAAACAAAAGAAAGACTTAACGCAGTCTACAGTCAAAAAAGAAGAAAAGACTCCTCAGCAGAAGCCACAGTTTAAAAAGAAAAAGGTGGCAGCACTGTCAGTTAAAAATGCCAGTACACTTGAGAACAAGACGTGGGCAGTGACACTGTTAGACAGTGAAGCAGAGGTCACAATATGTCGCCAGAGTCTGAAAGATCATCTGGATGCTACAGCAACTAGTGATTTTATTGCAGTTGAGACTGCGGACGGCCGCTTTCTCCCACCGACAGGGTTTATGAATTAAAAATTCAGATAGAGAAAGACGTAGAGCGCACCACTGGTGTGATATTCTGGGATGAACTTACTAATGATATCCTATTGGCCGAAAGAGACTGGCCACCTGAGCACGTCTATAAGCTCCCAAATGGGGAAGATGTAATTTTGCCTTCTTTCTCTAGTCTTGTTCCAGAAGCAGAAAAATAAGCCTATGCTGTTGAGTGGGCATTAGCGCAGGCACCTGGGTTATACCGCAACCATGTATGTTGGGACAAGGACTCTCCTTGTCATGTAATTCCTATTAGGTCTACACCCCAACCTCAGCCACAATATCCTGTTAAACATGAAGCAAAAGCTCCCGTGAGGGAGATCCTCACTCAGCTCGAGTACCAGGGAGTAATTGAGCCCTGTACATCTGCAATGAATAACCCGTTATTCCCCGTTGCACAGCCTACAATTCTTACAAAATAGTCATAGATTATAGACATTTAAATAGTCATACACGTACATATGCTATACAAAACTCACATAGCACGGCACTGATAAACAATATAGTGCGTAAAAAATATAGAACAACGTTAGATATTTCTAATGTTTTTTTTCTGAAGAATTTAGCACATGAAAGTCAGGATCTGAGTGCATTCTCATTTGGCTCACAAAGACGCTTTTGACGTTTACCCCAAGGCTATAAGAATAGCCCAGGGCTATTTTCAGCCCGTGTAACATCAATATTACATGATATTGATCCTGAGGCATTATCCTATGTGGATGACATATATCTCACAGACGACGACCTCAACATTCATCTTGTAAGGGTGGATTGAATCATTTTGGGATTTGCAGACCTCGGTTACAAATTCAACTTTAAGAAAAGTAAGATTGCCTTTCTCAGTGTATTGTTCCTGGGATACGAGCTATCGAACGAGGGGAAGATCCTGGCCCCGCACTTTCTAGAGAAATGTGCACAATTGCACCCTCCTAACACTCTCAAGAAACTACAGTCATTACTAGGTTTCTTCAACTTTGGCAGAACATATATTCCAGACTATGCACAGCGTATCAAGCCACTTTATGACTTGGTTAAGCCAAACTTTTCTAGCAGACACTGGCAGTTGAACATATACGCATCCTTAGGGAATTGCAACAGGACAAGCTAGAAGCAAAACATTTCACACATGTGACAATAAAACGAATTTGGCCATCAGAATAATTGCTGGTGCCATTGGATTTACTTATGTAACCTTCAATGAAGGCGACACGGTACCTTTAGCATATACATCACAGTTAAACTCAAATGCAGAACAACGTTTTGCACCTGCAGAAAAGATTCTGACTGCAGTTCAAATGGCTGTCATAAAGGAGAGGCCACTTGCCCAAGGGAAACGCATTATTGTCGTTACCCCGGTGCCGGCCTTAGAGGCTGTCACCAAAGCAAGCGTTCTCAATGCTAAAGCATTACATCCACGGTGGATTCAGTGGGCAACGTCTCTGACCGCCACTGATGTTGATTACTTCTTTGATCCCAAACTTCAGACACAAGAGTTTCTCCAGTATGAACGGGAGTACCCCGCTCCTCTAAATATCTTGCCATTAGACAGATACCATACTGTCATCTACACTGATGGTTCAGCACAACCAGCTGTAGGCACCAAACATCAATACTCAGCCGCTTGCGCAGCCGTGAGCGGTGTGATAGAGGATGGAGTCTTCTGAACTTAAAGCTCTAATATTAGCGCTAGAACACACAGAGCCAGGATGCCTGACTTTAATAGTGTGTGACTCGTACTACTGCGTCCAGTCATACAATGATTACCTTAATCATTGGAAGCTGAACGGGTTTAGAGATTCCAAGGGGAACACCATAAAACACAAAACATTGTGGGGGAGGGTGGCTGATCTTAAGGATAAGCTACCGTGTGTCCATGTAGTACATACATTGGGCCATCAACATGTAGGAGTACACGTTAACGCAACACTTTGGCTGATGAAGCAGCCAAATGTGCAGTAGCTACAGCTTCTGTGGCTGTAGTGACTCGTTAACAGACGAGATTAGATAATGAAATACTGACTGCCTGAAGGCAAGTCCCTCCCAAAAGGATACCCTACAAGTTATTCTTATCATATCAGTGCACAGAATGTTGCCTACGCAACAATTCCTGGGGTTGGAGATCAAGTGATTCCCAACGAAGACCAGAGATTAGATCTAGTAAAAGCAGCGCAAGAGGATGTCGCTTCTGCACATGCTGGTATTTCTGCCACAATAACACTCTTACAGAAATGCTACTGGTGGCGTGGTCTATGCAGACAGACCAAAAAGTACGTCCTTTGTTGTGACATTTGCCAGCAAATAAAAGGCTCCATTATTAAACGCCCAACACAGACATCCCTCTTATTGTCCAGCCGGCCATTACAATGTGTGTACCTAGACCATTGTGGTCCACTCTAACCTGATGATGAATACAAATACATCTTAGTCACTGCAGATTCTTGTTCTAGGTTCCTGTGGGTATGGCCGCAGCAGTCGGCTGACGCTCGAACTGTTATAAAAGACTTGCTGATCTTTATCGGCACATATGCGGTTGCAGCATTCCATTCGGACCAGGGCCCTGCATTTGCCTCTAAGGCTTTCAGGGACACCATGGGGACGATGGGTGTTGAACTCCATTACTCCTCACCATACTATCCCGAGGGAAATTCGGTCGCGGAGAGGCGGAACCGTGATCTAAAGCAGTCCTTAACAGCTCGAGTATTAGGTTCAGGCCGCAGTTGGCTTCATCACCTATATGGGGTCCAGAGAGCACTGAATAATCTGCCAAGACGGTCCTTGGGGGGACGCACTCCTTATGAGGTTCTCTTTGGGATACCTATGTATATCCCAGATCTTGATGGCTCTGGTTCGGTGGCCGCAGAAACACCATTTGACATAAATGAACGTCTCACTGTCTTACAGGAGCTTCAGCAATTTTGTGATGATAAATCATCTACCAGTGCTGCCACTTTAGGAATAAGGGATTTAGCAAAAACTTTGACTGGCTGGATTCCTAAAGTTGGGGATCTGGTACGTGAGAAGATTGCTGTGAAGAAGGAATTCGGTTCATCATACAGAGCACCTGTCCCGGTCTTGGGAATTCAAGGTACCAGAACTGTCATCATACCACCACTGCCTGGTTCCAGAACAAACAGATTCATTTCCATTGATGACATCAAACTACACCATGTGGCCGATCCTTCACAGTAGATCAAGAGTTCCCGATCCCCTCTCACTACCCAACAGGACATACCTCTACATAGTAGGATGAACAACACTACTACGGACTATGCAACGATGTCCAACGCTGTCACAGAGACCTCCTCGACCATGGGGAGGGTGGAAAACAAACTCTTGCTAGTTCCAGCTACCACTTCAATGACAACACCTGTCCAAGATTTGGCTGTTTTCTACACGAACACTACACAGACTGATGACACCGTCTACCATGAGCCTCCACGCGAAGTGGACTAATGTACAAGTAATGCACCAGCTCCAGTATTTGCAGAGACTGCCTCTGGCTATTTCATAGACATTGATGATTTTTCTTCAGACTCATCCACTATTATGATTGACAATGTTTCAAAAACACGTAAGCTGTATTAATGGCTTAAAAATAACTATTTCATTTACCCATGGAACTATTTATGGTTCTGTTTAACATTCACTGCATTATTTTTTTGGGTTGGTTTTGTGACTGTTTTCTTTTTGCTTATAAATGGTCATTACCTCTGTAGAGCCTGTGGATGAAGTCTTAACTCCATATCATTCCTCACATAACGTCTGAAGAGACTTGTCCCTTGTGAACATTTCAGCAATACCGATTTCTGATGGGATTGTGTGGGACAATGTTATCTTTGATATATACGGGCCTACTGAGGTCATTCAAATTCCTTATGTGTTCAAAATATCTACGACAGATGTGGTTACACCTGATGTTGTATCTGATGTTTGGGATGTCCAAACAGTTGATTCTATGCTAACTGAAATGAAGGACTATTCCGTATTTGAAAGTGATGATGTATATGAACGTACAATGAATTATGGGGAAATGTTCTGTTATAACAATTGGGGACATTACTACCTACACCATGCCACTAGACACAGGCCAGTATTGAACTATGCAAGGTGGGAACACTGTTCAACACCACCAGTGGGGAGCCCAAAACACTATACCGATACATTTCCATATTTCACTGGGCATGACACGAAAAATGCAGAGTCACACTATTTTAAGTTACCTCCGTCACAAATTAGGAAAATTTTGCTAACTAACACAAAACTGGTTTATTCAGATCCCTTTGTTTACCGGCTCGCAGTTGAAGGTTACGAATACTGGAAGAGCACTATTGACTTAAAATGTGTATGGGGAACACAAGATTGGCAAATACAGGGCAAGGAAGCTTTATTTAGAGCATGCCGGATTCCTGTGCAAATGATTTTTTTAAATGACACCATTCAACAGACGTCCTGTCTGGGGTTAGCGAAAATTAAAGACATGAACACGCCCAGTATCCCCACACCGGCGAAGTTTAATGATTGGCAATATTTCCTTAATATCACAGAGGAAACACTAGATGCAATGGTTAAGGCTGGTACCTATAATTCTTCACTTTCCAGTCCCGCGGGTGGTTAATATAGCCAAATGACACCAATAGGTGTCAAGCACATTTTTTGAACTCTTCAGGGGTGTTGGAAATGGCCCTTTTTGCAGGGTCATCCCAAGTCTTTTTGCCTCCTGCCTCCTATTTTTTTTCTGACCTGTTGCTGTTGGCTTTTGAACTCTGAGCACTTTACCACTGCCAACCAGTGCTAAAGTGCATATGCTCTCTGTGTAAAATTGTATGTAATTGGTTTATCCATGATTGGCATATTTGATTTACTAGTAAGTCCCTAGTAAAGTGCACTAGAGGTGCCAGGGCCTGTAAATCAAATGCTACTAGTGGGCCTGCAGCACTGGTTGTGCCACCCACATAAGTAGCTCTGTAATCATGTCTCAGACCTGCCACTGCAGTGTCTGTGTGTGCAGTTTTAACTGTAAATTCGACTTGGCAAGTGTACCCACTTGCCAGGCCCAAACCCTCCCTTTTCTTACATGTAAGGCACCCCCAAGGCAGGCCCTAGGAAGCCCCAAGGTCAGGGTGCAGTGTAAGGTTAAGGTAGGACATATAGTCATGGACCGCCAGGGCCGGGGACCGCGGGAGCACCGCCAACAGGCTGGCGGTGCTCCCAAGGGCATTCTGACCGCGGCGGTATGGCCGCGGTCAGAGACGGAAAACCGGTGGTCTCCCGCCGGTTTTCCGCTGCCCTGTGGAATCCTCCATGGCGGCGCAGCTTGCTGCGCCGCCATGGGGATTCCGACCCCCTCACCGCCATCCTGTTCCTGGCGGTTTTGACCGCCAGGAACAGGATGGCGGTGAGGGGTGTCTTGGGGCCACTGGGGGCCCCTGCAGTGCCCATGCCATTGGCATGGGCACTGCAGGGGCCCCCGTAAGAGGGCCCCTAAAAGATTTTCAGTGTCTGCCATGCAGACACTGAAAATCGCGACGGGTGCTACTGCACCTGTCGCACCCTTCCCACTCCGCCGGCTCCATTCGGAGCCGGCTTCCTTGTGGGAAGGGGTTTCCCGCTGGGCTGGCGGGCGGCCTTCTGGCGGTCGCCCGCCAGCCCAGCAGGAAACACAGAATAACCGCGGCGGTCTTCTGACCGCGCAGCGGTATTCTGGCGGCTCCCGCCGGCACCGCGGTTACCGCGGCCGGCGAGAGTCAGAATGACCCAAATAGTAATGTGTTTTATATGTCCCGACAGTGAAATATTGCTAAATTCGTTTTTCAGTGTTGCAAGGCCTGTCCCTCTCATAGGTTAACATGGGGGCTACCTTTAAATCTGATTAAAGTGTAGATTCCCTTTGGGAGCGGATGGACATATGGAGTTTGGGGTCTCTGAGCTCACAATTTAAAAATACATCTTTTAGTAAAGTTGATTTTAAGATTGTGCGTTTGAAAAATGCCACTTTTAGAAAGTGAGCATTTTCTTGCTTATACCATTTCTATGACTCTGCCTGTTTGCGGATTCCCTATCTGGGTCAGTTTGGGCTGGTTGCACCTTCACACTAGACAGTAACACAAAAGGAACTGGGGTGTAGTCTGCATTTCCTGATGAGCCATCTGTGCTAGGAGGGAGGGGAGGAATGGTCACTCGCACCTGAAAGGGCTGTGCCTGTCCTCACACAATGCAGTCTCCAACCCCCTGGTGAGTGTCTGGGGCCTGGCCTGGGCAAGGCAGGATTCCACATTCAAAAGAGACTTTACTTTGAAGTAGGCCTACTTCAAAGGAGAAATTGGGTATAAGAAGGGCACCCAAAACCACATACTTTAGATCACTTCAACCTCTGCCTGGAGAACAGCTGAAGAGCTGAGGAGAAGTGTTGCCCTGGCTGTGACTGTGCTTTGTGGAGCTATCCTGCAGTTGCTGCTTCTGCCAGAGTAAGAGGGAAAAGACTGGACTTTGTGTGCCTTCCATCTTGTGAAGAAATCTCCAAGGGCTTGATTTAGAGCTTGCCACCTGTTGTTTGAAGTCTCAGGGACAGCAAAGACTTCTCTCTGCCAGCACCTGGAGTCTCTGGAGAGACTCCTGCTCTGAAAAGTGGTGCCCTATCCAGTCCCTGGGCTCTTGAAAGGAAAGCTGGTGGAAATCCAAGGAAATCGACTTCGGACGACTTCGGACCGATGCTGCTGCTGTATCCGGTGACGCCGCCTGCACCCGACTCTGTGATCTTCGCTGGAACGCGACGACCTTTGCAGGCCCGACATCGCTGCAGCCCCACCAAAGTCCGCAACTCCGTGGAAGTCGCCGCACCACGTCGTGACCGACGCCGCTCGAAGAGACCGGATTCAACGTTTCGCACAGACGCCGCGATCCCTGACTTCGCGCATCGACTTGTTTCCACTCTTCACCAAAGGTACTGTACTTGGGGGTCTACGCAACTCTGTGTGCAGTGCCGCTGGTGTCGGCTTGTTGGGAACGACTCCGTCACGACGCCGTGTTAACACCTCATCGAAGCATTTTGTGTTTCTAAGCGCTATTTTTAAGTTTCATCTTTAAAAATTCATAACTTGACTTGTGTATGTCGGATTTTTGTCGTTTTGGTCTTGTTTTGTTTAGATAAATATTTCCTATTTTTCTAAACTTGTGTTGTGTCATTTTGTAGTGTTTTCATTAAGTTACTGTGTGTGTTGGTACAAATACTTTACACCTAGCACTCTGAAGTTAAGCCTTCTGCTCTGCCAAGCTATCAAGGAGGTAAGCAGGGGTTAGCTGAGGGTGATTCTCTTTTATCCTGACTAGAGTGAGGGTCCTTGCTTGAACAGGGGGTAACCTGACTGTCAACCAAAGACCCAATTTCTAACAAGGGGGTTTTACAATTAACAGGCCAGATCCTCGCTTTGTATCAGGTCAACATGCAGGTATAGTTACAACATACAGTTTGGGTAAACTGTGCCAACAATTGGTACAGACTAATATGTTAGCCGCAGCTAGAAAACATCTTAACAATCTTTCTGAAAATGTAGACTTGCAGGATTTTCTGCTAGGTCCTAGGAAACAGCGCTCTTAAAGGTTCCTATATGCTATGTATAATGAGATCTGGAAACTTTCACAGATAGAAGCTGCTGCACACTTAAGGCAATTAGATAAGGAAAACTTAGAGAAGGCTTTAGTGGTTGTCGACAACGGCATGAACACTGTCCAACAGGATTTATTCACTATCCAACATTGTGTCATCCGCTAGTGATATCATTCAGACAGACTTGTCCCGTTTATATCATGGACAAACTCAGCTGCGTTCCATCATGCAGCTAGGTTGGACTTTACAGACACTGAAAAATGTCCACATTCCATGGAAGTATATTAACGGGAGTGAATTGTTCACTGCTTTTAATCTTTCCAGGGAACAGCAGACGAAGGCTAAAAGGGAAGCTAGTTTCACAATGCTTCACATTGAGAAGTTAGACAAGTTGCCCTTCACGGTAGCAGAGAGTCCTTCAACAATTTGGCTCTTACGTGGCATAATTAATTTGCCCATTTCGACCTTTCGTTTCTCGAATTGTTTGAAACATCTTGCAGTGGGCAGGTTCGAGCAACTAGGCAATAGCTATATTAAGGAAGAGTGGGAGCTGCCCTTTGGTTATAAATGTTTGAACGTCGAAACAGAGGTTTTTCTAAGTGGAAGCGAATGTGAGACTACTGTTAGTCATTCAATGATATGTAAGCAGGTGTCCCTTCACGGCCTCTGCAATGCGGGGGTTGCAAACTTGGCCTGTTTTCTGAAGGGTACTCCAGTCCCTTTTATTCGACTGGTATTTCATGTACTTGCCAATGGAAGTTATGTGGTACTGAGAGATAAAAGTTGTTGCAGCATGCGACCAGGAATTGCCTACCCAATCTCGGTCTTGAAGGTCGTTACGTGTTGCGGACATGTTTTATTCCCCCGCACACGAGAGATAAAAGTATCTGACATGTGGCCCCACATAGATACTATTAATGTAAATTATGACAAGATGAGCAGACTAACGGTACTATTGTTTCAAAAACAGGTCGCGTTGACATCCGCTAGAGAGACGTATGCTCTCCAGATAGCGAGATCATCAGCTGAGATACAACCCCTATTAAATACAAACTTCCACAAGCACTTTGGAGAACTGGTATCCAGAATATTCAATGCTTCAAGCACTGCTGGGATTGTCCATTTCTTTAAGGCTGTCGGGTCTGGATTCGTGTCCTTCTTCCAGACTGTTTTCGGAGTCAACCCATCAGCCATCCATTCACTCTTTTCAAGCGTGTTTGGCAGTTTTCCGAGTATTCTGGCATTGATTGCCGGACTACTACTGCTATTTCTTCTAATTTGCAGTGGTTGTTTCTTTCCAGCTACGCAGAGCAATGGAGCCGCTCCCACCAACTCAACTGTGCCGTGAACGCATGGTTCGGATCTTCAAGGCCTCCTTATTGGTGGAATTGGAGCATGATTGGTCGTTGTCATTTCGGCCACTTCTCTGGTGCGTACAACCAGTTTTCCGCTCCATGTGGTGCCTCTTCGAAAACTTACCTATGGTGTGTCTTGCTGTTGCACCGGTATCTCCTGTGGACCAAGTACTGCTGATGTCTCCGATGAGGGTTCATTCACGGTCGTGACCCTTGAGACTAAGGCTGCTCCGTGAGGCCACTTATGAACCTTCAGTTTTATGATCTACTATGGACAATGGCACTGCTGCAGGTGGACCTGCACAAGAGACTGACAACACATTCATTCCCTGTTTTTGTTGCATTCATCGTCCATTTGTTCTTTGCTTTTGTACTTGATTTTTGCTTCTTGCAGTTGGATTACGTTTGAATTCTTCATGTAGATTCAATGGCTTGGCTTTGCTCTTTTGCTGATGTCAGGGGGAATTTGGTGCCTGAGACATCTGCAACAGAAATGCCAACCTACAATGAAGCACCATCAAATTGTCATGGAGGATTTTTACCTTTGTAATTTTTCCTCCAATCTGGGAGCCTTTATGGAGACACCTGACACCTTTCACATTTGTTATAATGTGTAGAGTGACACTGTTGCTAAAGAGAGGACTGACCCTTTTGCTTGGGCAATCAAGAAGGAAAATTAATAAACCTTTGCTCCTTCTAGTCCTTGACAAAAAGTCTTGCATACGGTATGGACGTGCTGATATACTAAGGCTTCTTTTTAATTTTTGTCTGTCATGTATTGTGCTGAGCAGTCGGATTTTGTGTGCACATCAAACATTTTTTACTTTTGTGCTTGTTGGTTGCTGAGAGAGAAGTTCTATGTCTGGAAAAGTTCACAAGGGCTAAGTGACTTTAGGGGGACTCTCCCAATGCCTGGCTAGTCATTCAAGGGGCAGGAAAATAAATATTGTTTAGATATTTGTATCAGAACTGCACGATGAACTGCGGGGAGCAGTACAAGCCGTTTACATGGGGATTAGTTTAATATATGGTGGGTGAGTAACAGCTTACTGATCTATAGGGATCACAGATTAGTTTAATAACATCTAGGGTGAGGTCAAAGCCTAAATTGATGAATGCATAGTATTGAATCATTATAGCGAGGTTTCCGTGCTTATATCATTAACAACCAGCTTGTGTTGAAGATAATGGCATTCTATGTGATCTTTCTGGACCACTAATCAGCTGTTGATGGAATGAGACGAAAGAATTATAGCATAAAGATGGACTAAAACACGCTGTTGGTCATCAGTTCCTTGTAATGAAAAGGGTCTATGCAAGTGAGGTTAAACTATCTACTCATTTTAAATCCTCCCTGTATCTAAAAAATGAACATACAAGCATTCTGAATGCCTGCTCAGGTATCCAAAAGATGTAAACTTTGCAGTTCCAACATTGCTCTTTGCTGAGGACTCACTAATCATTGGAAGGAATGATGTTTTTAAAGTTCTGTAATTAGCTGATAACTATTGTAGAACGAAGAGTTAAAAACACAAAGCAACAACAAAATCTAAACTTGTGTTTGAAAAGGTTGAGCCGTCAAGGAAGGAAGATCCATTCCACCTGGGAGAGAACAGGGTGAAATTGATAATTCCTTTCCCTACTTCAGTGTTCAGATTCCCAAATCTGTCTAGGGGTACTAAGGGTGAAGAAGTAATGGGGGGAGCGGTGAGGGGTTCCATACCCTTGTAATCCTGATGCTGCATTACTGCAATTTTCAGGAGGATTTCTTCTCCTAGAAGGGCGGGGTCTTAAGGTGTAGTAATGCTAACAGTGTCTGTTTGAATAGTAGCAAATTGATTAATCTGCGTTGCATTGCCAGATTAAGGGTTTACACTGTCAGGGTTAGACACTTTCAACATGTTGAAACCTCTGGCATCTGTAAATCCTTTTGTGGCCATATCAGTGAACAACACGACCATTTGAAGAACTGAAGAGAACTAGGAAAGGCATGAGAGAAAAACACAAGACTGGATTTGCCCTCAAGGTGGATTTATCTGAGCCAGCAGAACGTATCAGTGACTTCAATGGGCCCAGCACTAGGTATGAGGTACATAATATCAGTTATTTACAAAGTAATGCAACAGTGATACTCAGTCAGGAGGCAGAATCATAGAACCTGGATAAATGGTAATTTTCAATTGAATGTGCAAGGATGAGATTCCAACAGACCAGGATACTAGACCGGAACCCCAGCACCACATACCAGAAGCCTGACAGGTCACTAGCTAAGGAGGCAAGCAATACGTAGATCACGAAATACCAAACAGGACACTAAGTATTAAATGGGAGACATCACAAGGGATAACCTTATCTGAAGGGAACCAAAAGGGAGGCAACAACAAATGAAGCAGCCACAACACACAACAAAAGTTGACAAGTGTCTGCTCTGTCTAGTGTTGGCTTTAAGCACTAGCCTTGTTTCTTCTGCCCCAGTGGCGTAACTCAAAATGATGGGGTCCTCCCTACAGAATGTGATAAGGCACCCCCGCGTCTCCCAGATCGCACAGGTATTCATTGGTCTTAGGCTTCATGGGGACCCCCTGAATGGCTACCCCCCTCCCTATGCATTTAACTATTTCTTATTCCATTCCATTGTCTGCATTTAGGAAGACATGCAGTGGCAAGGCTTGGAGGGTGAGGGGGCCTCCTCCAAAACAAGGAACCCTGGGTGGCCCCAGTTCCACAGGGGTTGCAAGGGCTTCCGTTAGGACTCCATTCTGCCCCAAAAGTAGTCACTTAGCCTAAAAATAAGGATGTCTGTTGAACTCTATTGTGTGGTCTGTTGTCTGCATGAGCCCAGTCCCCACTGCCCTCTTCTCTAGAGCTTGCAGGCCTTTCCAGCTCTAATTATTATAATTTGATGACAAGTCACGTATATTTGACTGCCCATGCACTTCCTTAGGTGGGATTTATAAGCATTGGGCCTGATTTACGAAGGTAAGTTACAATTTTGAGTAAGTTTACACTTTATGGTAAGTTTACTACTTTCAGTATTCGCAAACCTTGATTGTAAACATACTACAAAAGTGTAAGTTATATATCTCCACCCCCAGAGTAATGCAGTTGGATTACTCTTGTGTGGGTGAGTGACTTCCCTAGTTAAAGGCCTCCCTGACACTCTCTAAACCTCTATTTACTCCTCCCTAATCCCATCCACTTTAATAGTAAGTCTGCCCCTTTTCCCACCCACTCCCTCCAGTCTCTCCCACATGCATACTAAAACGTACACTTACTTGTGTGATGAACTCCGCACATATAAGTAGAGGCAGTTTGAAGTCGTAAATTTCTGCATATAGTTTTGTGAGTTGCAATTTGTAGTATGTTTTATAGTCATGATAAAACTGATGCTGTCAACTTTGACAAATGTCATGCTAAATCCTGTGCTGCCCCCTTAGCAAATGTCACTGTTCTCATTCTGCCAAATTCTGCTCTATTACCATGTGATATATAGACTCCATGGTTAGCTGCAACGCTGCTTGATAAATAAGTACAGAGGGCATAAGTCACAAAAATAACTTACACTTTTGAGCATATTTACATTTTTGAGTTACTACAAAGGTGCAGTTTGTGAATAACACTGTGCAGTAAGTTTTGTATTACTACTGTAGAATCATAAAACGTATTATAAAGTAGTTTGTGAACCAGGCCCTGAAAGTTTTCCTGTCCATCAGAGAGTTAATCCTTGTTTGTAATAACATATGGGGTTTTACAATTAACAGCCAGATCCTCGCTTTGTATCAGGTCAACATGCAAGTATAGTTACAACATACAGCGTGGGCAAACTGTGCCAACAATGGGTACAGACTAATACGTTAGCTGCAGTTAAAAAACATCTTAACTCTCTTTCTGAAAATGTAGACTAGCAGGATTCTCTGCTAGGTCCTAGGAAACAGCGCTCTTAAAGGTTCCTATATGCTATGTATTATGAGATCTGGAAACTTTCACAGATAGAAGCTGCTGCACGCTTAAGGCAATTAGATAAGGAAAACTTAGAGAAGGCTTTAGTGGTTGTCGACAACGGCATGAACACTCTGTCCAACAGGATTTATTCACTATCCAACATTGTGTCATCCGCTAGTGATATCATTCAGACAGACTTGTCCCGTTTATATCATGGACAAACTCAGCTGCGTTCCATCATGCAGCTAGGTTGGACATTACAGACACTGAAAAATGGCCGCATTCCATGGAAGTAAATTAACGGGAGTGAATTGTTCACTGCTAATAATCTTTCCAGGGAACATCAGACGATGGTTAAAAGGGAAATTAGTTTCACCATGCTTCACATTGAAAAGTTAGACAAGTTGCCCTTCACGGTAGCAGAGAGTCCTTCAACAATTTAGCTCTTACATGGCATAATTAATTTGCCCATTTCGACCTTTTGTTTCTCGAATTGTTTGAAACATCTTGCAGTGGGCAGGTTCGAGCAACTAGACGATAGCTATATTAAGGAAGAGTGGGAGCTGCCCTTTGATTATAAATGTTTGAACGTCGAAACTGAGGTTTTTCTAAGTGGAAGCGAATGTGAGACTACTGTTAGTCATTCAATAATATGTAAGCAGGTGTCCCTTCATGGCCTTTGCAATGCGGGGGTCGCAAACTTGGCATGTTTTCTGAAGGGTACTCCCGTCCCTTTGATTCGACCGGTATTTCATGTACTTTCCAATGGAAGTTATGTGGTACTGAGAGATAAAAGTTGTTGAAGCATGCGACCAGGAATTGCCTACCCAATCTCGGTCTTGAAGGTCGTTACGTGTTGCGGACATGTTTTATTCCCCCGCACACGAGAGATAAAAGTATCTGACATGTGGCCCCACATAGATACTATTAATGTAAATTATGACAAGATGAGCAGACTAACGGCACTATTGTTTCAAAAACAGGTCGCGTGGACATCCGCTAGAGAGACGTATGCTCTCCAGATAGCGAGATCATCAGCCGAGATAAAATCCCTATTAAATACAAACTTCCACAAGCACTTTGGAGAACTGGTATCCAGAATATTCAGTGCTTCAAGCACTGCTGGGATTGTCCATTTCTTTAAGGCTGTCGGGTCTGGATTCGTGTCCATCTTCCAGACTGTTTTCGGAGTCATTCCATCAGCCATCCATTCACTCTTTTCAAACGTGTTTGGCGGGTTTCCCGATTATTTTGGCATTGATTGCTGGACTACTACTGCTATTTCTTCTGATTCACAGTGGTTGTTTCTTTCCAGCTACGCAGAGCAATGGAGCCGCTCCCACCAACTCAACTGTGCCGTGAATGCATGGTTCGGATCTTCGAGGCCTCCTTACTGGTGGAATTGGAGCGTGATTGGTCGTTGTCATTTCGGCCACTTCTCTGATGCGTACAACCAGTTTTCCGCTCCATGTGGTGCCTCTTCGAACACTTACCTATGGTGTGTCTTGCTGTTGCACCGGTATCTCCTGTGGACCAAGTACTGCTGATGTCCCCGATGAGGGTTCATTCACGGTCGTGACCCTTCAGATTAAGGCTGCTCCGCGAGGCCATTTATGAGCCCTCAGTTCTACGAACTACTATGGACAATGGCACTGTTGCAGGTGGACCTGCACAAGAGACTGACAACACATTCATTCCCTGTTTTTGTTGCATTCATCATCCATTTGTTCTTTGTTTTTGTACTTGATTTTTGCTTCTTGCAGTTGGATTACGTTTGAATTCTTCATGTAAATTCAATGGCTTGGCTTTGCTCTTTTGCTGATGTCAGGGGGAATTTTGTGCCTGACGCATCTGCAACAGAAATGCCAACCTACAATGAAGCACCATCAAATTGTCATGGATGATTTTTACCTTTGTAATTTTTCCTCCAATCTAGGAGCCTTTATGGAGACACCTGACACCTTTCACATTTGTTATAATGTGTAGAGTGACACTGTTGCTAAAGAGAGGACTGACCCTTTTGCTTGGGCAATCAAGAAGGAAAATTAATAAACCTTTGCTCCTTCTAGTCCTTGACAAAAAGTCTTGCATACCGTATGGACGTGCTGATATGCTAAGGCTTCTTTTTCGTTTTTGTCTGTCCTGTATTGTGATGAGCTGTATGATTTTGTGTGCACATCAAACATTTTTTACTTTTGTGCTTGTTGGTTGCTGAGAGAGAAGTTCTATGTCTGGAAAAGCTCACAAGGGCTGGGTGACTTTAGGGGGACTCTCCCAATGCCTGGCTAGTCATTCAAGGGGCAGGAAAATAAATATTGTTTAGATATTTGTATCAGAACTGCATGATGAACTGCGGGGAGCAGTACAAGCCGTTTACATGGGGGTTAGCTGCATATATGGTGGGTGAGTAACAGCTTACTGATCTATAGGGATCACAGATTAGTTTAATAACATCTAGGGTGAGGTCAAAGCCTAAATTGATGAATGCATAGTATTGAATCATTATAGCGAGGTTTCCGTGCTTATATCATGGACAACCACCTTGTGTTGAAGAAAATGGTATTCTATGTGATCTTTCTAGACCACTAATCAGCTGTTGATGGAATGAGACGAAAGAATTATAGCAAAAAGATAGACTAAAACACGCTGTTGGTCATCAGTTCCTTGTAATGAAAAGGGTCTATGCAAGTGAGGTTAAACCAGAAAGGGAGATTATCTACTCATTTTCTATCCTCCCTGTATCTCGAAAATGAACATACAAGCATTCTGAATGCCTCCTCATGTATCCAAAAGATGCAAACTTTGCAGTTCCAATATTGCTCTTTGCTGGGGACTCACTCATCATTGGAAGGAATGATGTTTTTAAAGTTCTGTAATTAGCTGATAACTATTGTAGAACGAAGAGTTAAAAACACAAAGCAACAACAAAATCTAAACTCGTGTTTGAAAAGGTTGAGCCGTCAAGGAAGGAAGATCCATTCCACCTGGGAGAGAACAGGGTGAAATTGATAATTCCTTTCCCTACTTCAGTGTTCAGATGCCCAAATCCCGTTTAGGGGCACTAAGGGTGAAGAAGTAATGGGGGGACCGGTGAGGGGTTCCATACCCTTGTAATCCTGATGCTACATTACTGCAATTTTCTGGAAGATTTCTTCTCCTAGAAGGGCGGGGTCTTAAGGTGTAGTAATGCTAACAGTGTCTGTTTGAATAGTAGCAAATTGATTAATCTGCGTTGCATTGCCAGATTAAGGGTTTACACTGTCAGGGTTAGACACTTTCAACATGTTGAAACCTCTGGCATCTGTAAATCCTTTCGTGGACATATCAGTGAACAACACGACCATTTGAAGAACTGAAGAGAACTAGGAAAGGGATGAGAGAAAAACACAAGACTGGATTTGCCCTCAGGGTGGGGTTATCTCAGCCAGCAGAACGTATCAGTGACTTCAATGGGCCCAGCACTAGGTATGAGGTACATAATATCAGTTATTGACAAAGTAATGCAACAGTGATACTCAGTCAGGAGGCAGAATCATAGAACCTGGATAAATGGTCATTTTCAATTGAATGTGCAAGGATGAGCTTCCAACAGACCAGGATACTAGACCTGAACCCCAGCACCACATACCAGAAGTCTGACAGGTCACTAGCTAAGGAGGCAAGCAATACGTAGATCACAAAATACCAAACAGGACACTAAGGATTAAATGAGAGGCATCACAAGGGATAACCTTATCTGAAGGGAACCAAAAGGGAGGCAACAACAAATGAAGCAGCCACAACACACAACAAAAGTTGACAAGTATCTGCTCTGTCTAGTGTTGGCTTTAAGCACTAGCCTTGTTTCTTCTGCCCCAGTGGCGTAACTCAAAATGATGGGGTCCTCCCTACAGAATGTGATAAGGTACCCCGGCGTCTCCCAGATTGCACAGGTATTCATTGGTTTTAGGCTTAATGGGGGCCCCCTGAATGGCTACCTCCCCCCACCCATGCGTTTAACTATTTCTTATTCCATGCCATTGTCTGCATTTAGGAAGACATGCAGTGGCATGGCTTGGAGGTTGAACCCTGGGTGGCCGCAGTTCCACAGGGGCTGCAGGGGCTTCCGTTAGGACCCCATTCTGCCCCAAACGTAGTCACTTAGCCTAAAAATAAGGATGTCTGTTGAACTCTATTGTGTGGTCTGTTGTCCGTGTGAGCTCCGGCTCCACTGCCCTCTTCTCTATAGCTTGCATGACTTTCCAGCTGTAATTATTATAATTTGATGACAAGTCACGTATATTTGACTGCCCATGCACTTCCTTAGGTGGGATTTATAAGCATTGGGCCTGATTTACGAAGGTAAGTTACAATTTAGAGTAAGTTTACACTTTATGGTAACTTTACTACTTTCAGTATTCACAAACCTTGATTGTAAACATACTACAAAAGTGTAACTTATATATCTCCACCCCCAGGGTAATGCAATTGGATTACTCTTGTGTGGGTGGGTGAATTCCCTAGCTAAAAGCCTCCCTGACACTCTCTAAACCCCTATTTACTTCTCCCTAATACCATCCACTTTAATAGTAAGTCTGCCCCTTTTCCCACCCACTCCCTTCATTCTCTCCCACATGAACACTAAAAAGTACACTTACTTGTGTGATGAACTCCGCACATATAATTAGAGGCAGTCTGAAGTCGTAAATTTCTGCTTATAGTTTTGTGAGTTGCAATTTGTAGTATGTTCTATAGTCATGATAAACCTGATGCTGCCAACTTTGACAAATGTCATGCTAAATCCTGTGCTGCCAACTTTGGCAAATGTCATGAGAAACCCAGTGCTGCCCCCTTAGCAAATGTCACTGTTCTCATTCTGCCAAATTATGCTACCATGTGATATATAGACTCCATGGTTAGCTGTAACGCTGCTTGATGAAAAAGTACTGAGGGCATAAGTCACAAAGATAACTTACACTTTTTAGTATATTTACATGTTTACCTTTTGAGTTACTACAAAAGTTTGTGAATAACACTGTGCAGTAAGTTTTGTAGTAATACTGTAGTATCATGAAACATATTATAAAGTAGTTTGTGAACCAGGCCCTGGATGTTTTCTTGTCCGTCAGAGAGCTAATCCTTGTTTGTAATAACATACACAAGCTAACATATAACACTCTTTATCTATCCCGGAAGGCGCATCTTCTGGATAGTGGATGAACCACAAACAAGCTAGTCAATTGTTATATTTTGGACGAGACCAACACATTTGAAAGACTCTCAGTTGAATGAGGGCTAAGGCACACCTAAAGGTAATGAAAGAGCCATCACGCCTTGGCATTCTGTTGCCAAGAAACCCACAAGCCACATCAATAGGCGACGAGTGGCTCCTTAAAATGATGCTCTTAGGAACACTGTAGACGCCACTGCCCAATCAAATATTTCACAATACAAAGCTCTTAATAGGGAATGATTTACTTCTACGCTTATGGCTCACAAACATCAAGCCAGATAAGCAGGCTGAGGGCTCCTCTGAGTAGGGAAGTCTGATAATCTGTAATGCATTGAGTCACTTGTACGACGTGGAACCCCGAGGCAGACATGAAGCGCCAGTAAGTGAACTTCTCAGAACACGACATAATGTCCCCATTGTGGTTTCAACCTCATGATGATCTAGTCTTAGATCTTATCTCACTTGACAGACGCTGCGGATTACTCAAGGCTAAATATATTTCGAGAACAATTCAAGAACTTGCACATACAGACAGCCTGAAGAGCCCAAACAGTTACACTGTACGAGGGTTTATTATATGCAGGACGACTGAGAGAATGTGACATGCTTGCATAATGGGTCACTACCTTTCATTTTTAGGTGAGGGACTATGTTAGCCTCACCCCCTGCACACGACTTTCTGACGTTGCCCCTCTCCTTGCATCTGAATAAACTCTTTGGAACCAGCAGATTTATATCACTCATTCTGCATTTTGTGTTGGGGGGCGGTTGATATGGCGACTCGCTGCTCCTTACCCGAGGCAACTACATAGCTTAAGGAGCCATGGGAAAACAAGCAGGGCAGAACTAGGGTAGCTGGTGGAAGTCACTTCCATTTCTGAGAGCACTTCAACAAAGAATTTTCCACACACAGCCCTGAGCCACAATTCTCAAGTGTGGAAGAGAATAAATGTGTTATTAAGGCCGTGATGCCTTCCAATATGGTCATGAGATCAAGTAAAAAGGTCTTTATAGTCCACAGGCCCAAGACCTGTCCCAGTAGCATATAATTGCACCCCAAAGTATTGGGATGCCAGGGAACACCCAAGTATAAAGAAGAGCCTTCTCAGTGAAAATAACTACTGCTGAGAAGAATAATTAAACTCACCAGGAAAGGCCAGATGAATGAGGGGGCAGCTTGAGGACCCAGTCAGTGGGCGTGACTTGGGTGTCAATCTAGACGTTCTACCGTACCACAGAAGCCACGCCTACCTGTGGACAAAAACCCTTGTCCTTGGTTGAATCCATCCCATCCCAAGGGCACGAGTACATGTGGTCCATGGAAGAGAGGCTACATATCCAGCAGACTCAGATCAGAGGTTAGGTTTAAGGTCTAGCCTAGGGTAGGTGTGATTAGGAAACAGAATAGCCCCATTGAGATTAACAAGAGCCTACTACTGAGCCATGATTGGGAACAATAGTAGAGGATCCATAGAAAAGACATGGGTAGGAAGGGTTGTCTGCCTTTTGGTCTCCTCTGCCTGCTCCGGTTGACGGGGTAGTGCTGGTGAGGTTCAGTCTTTCTTTCCCGCAAAGGCTGAACATGAAGCATTCAAAGAGTTTTTGCCCACCATTCAATACCATTCATCCCAAAGCCTCAGTCTTTTAATTACATCTTGTGGGAAGCAGTCATACTGATCATCTTTATCTTCACTCTCATCCTGGGATAATCACTCTCCTGCTCATCTCTGGGTATCCAATAAATTACAGGATACCATTCAGCACATCATAACATCAGAGTGTCTATGAGCTCCAGGGGGATCTGGGAGGGCGCTGCCTGGAGGTTACAGGGACACTTCATAATCTGCCATTTGTGGTAGTACATCAGCATTGAGAGACTATTGCTAAGGTTTTGATACTCACTGTTTCTTGCATGCCTAACCAACCCCCTTTTCAGGTGTTTAAACTAAGTATATATTTTTATGCCAACTTTTATTTACTGGTATTTTTATTTCACAGTGATCCAAAAAAGTACTTCATCTTCTATTCTAATGGGTTTACTCATTATCATATATTTGAGCTTCATATAGACCTCATCAAGACCTCACAATTGAAAAATATAATCTCTTGTAGCAAGCCACTTACACAAATGTTACTTTGTGATCATTTATTGAAAATCAACCAATATTCAATAGCTTTGTGTGAAAAGGTATAGGCCCGTATAAGTCAGTAATGTGCTAACCCCATCTGCCCTCAACAGCAATATCATAAGGTAAACATTTCCTGTAAGAGGTTTGCAGTCCCTCCCACACATGCTAGGAAATTGGTTCCACTCCACCTGAAAAAATATTCACATCACTGTACAATGCATCTTTATTTACTGTTTAAAGGTATTGAAGAAGGACCAATGGTGTTCCATTCATTTTTCAGCTTTCCTGTCACCACAACATATTTCTTGTGCAGACTGGGACACTCACGGACACAGCTGCATCCTAATGTGAGGCCTTCCATCTCACAATTTCCTGTATAGGACAGCATTAGTTATTCTTTAACTGAAAATGTGGAACTCAGCTCCACCTGTCCTCAAAACCCTTAAAATGACAAAGAAAGATTACTGGTCAAGGCACCAACATGAAGTATTAATAGACACCATATTTAGACTTCAAAAATAGATTATGAGCAGGTGTGATCATTATAATTTTAAGTGCAAGTATCCTTGGGATGAACTATTTATGGAACATAATGATGTGTAACAGAGGTAATACTAACGGATAGAAGAAACCATTTTTCAACCACATTTACAGTAACAACCTTCTACTCAATGGTTACCATCATTATAGTGATTCAGACATACACTTAATAATGTAATGGGAACAATCATGTCAGTACCATAACAGTGGTTGGGCATGTAGAAACCTTCTTGCGCCACAGCAGTGGTTGCACTGGTTTCTGTTCTTTAACAGGTTATGGATATATAGGTGGTCATTACAACCCTGGCAGTGGGTGTTAAAGCGGCGGTAAAACCGCCAACAGGCCGGCGGCAAAAAAAATGGAATTACAACCGTGGCGGAAACTACCAACATAGACAGCCACTTTAACACTCCAACCGCCACGGCGGTACAAACAAACACCGCAGCGGTAACCGCCAACAGACAGGCGGAAGACAATGTACCGCCCACATTATTATAAGCCACCAATCCGCCACCTTTTCTGGGGCGGATACAGCGCAAACAAAAACACGGCGGAAACAGGACTTGGAAGGGAAAACGCTCACCTCTACACATTCCACGAGGAACCAGGACGCCATGGAACCGGAACTTCAGATTCTTCCAGCCCTTATCTTCCTGCTCCTCTACCAGGAGCACGAACGCCGGCGGCGAAGACCACAGTGAGTACTGCACCTACAACACAGGGGAGGGGAGGGAAAAAACTGTGACACACACACGCAACACGCAACAACCCCACCCTCACCCATGACAACACACACACTAATACATTATGATACATCACAGTTACACCCCCCCAACCCCCCTGGAAGAATGCAAGGACAAAAGGAAATGAGTCGAATGATTGTAATATGTACGAAGACAGTAATCAAAAATATATACATATATTAAGATATTCACACTATAAACAAATATATACACCAAGAATCCAAGTCTAAGGTATTCCGCTATCATAGTCCGTGGACCACTGGGCCCAAAAGGCATGGGTGAGGCCCACACTCAATACCTGAACAAGACGGAGAGAACATTGCTGGGGCATCAGATAGAAATAAAACAGGCACCTCAGGGGGAAGGGAATGGGGGGGACCTCAGCCGGATGAGTGCACGACGCCAGATCCACGAGGGGGCTCTGTGCCCACTGTTCAATCCTGGGGAGTGCAAAGCCACAGTCTCTCAAGTCTCTACAGTGGGTTGGTTGCCCACTGCTATATCCTGGGGAGTGCAAAGCCACAGTCTCTCAAGTCTCTACAGTGGGTGGGTTGCCCACTGCTATATCCTGGGGAGTGCAAAGCCACAGTCTCTCAAGTCTCTACAGTGGGTGGTTTGCCCACTGATATATCCTGGGTAGTGCAAAGCCACAGTCTCTCAAGTCTCTACAGTGGGTGGTTTGCCCACTGTTCAATCCTGGGGAGTGCAAATCCACAGTCTCTCAAGTCTCTACAGTGGGTGGGTTGCCCACTGCTATATCCTGGGGAGTGCAAAGCCACAGTCTCTCAAGTCTTTACAGTGGGTGGTTTGCCCACTGTTCAATCCTGGGGAGTGCAAAGCCACAGTCTCTCAAGTCTCTACAGTGGGTGGGTTGCACACTGCTATATCCTGGGGAGTGCAAAGCCACAGTCTCTCAAGTCTCTACAGTGGGTGGTTTGCCCACTGTACAATCCTGGGGAGTGCAAAGCCACAGTCTCTCAAGTGGATAACATTCTTCACTGGTTTCTGGAGGGGGCTTTGTACCCAGAGTGCTTCATCCTGCCAAGCACTGGGGTAGTGGATACTGTTCTCCACTGGTTCTGGAGGGGACTTTGTGCCCAGAGTGCTTCATCCTGCCGCCAAGGACTTGGGTAGTGGATGCTGTTCTCCACTGGTTCTGGAGGGGGCATTGTGCCCAGAGTGCTTCATCCTGCCAAGGACTGAGGTAGTGGATGTGATGCTCCACTGGTTCTGGAGGGGGCTTTGTGCCCAGAGTGCTTCCTCTTGCCATGGACTGGGGTAGTGGATGCTGTTCTCCACTGGTTCCGGAGGGGGCTTTGTGCCCAGAGTGCTTCATCCTGCCAAGGACTGGGGTAGTGGATGCTGTTCTACACTGGTTCCGGAGGGGGCCTTGTGCCCAGAGTGCTCCATCCTGCCATGGACTGGGGTAGTGGATACTGTTCTCCACTGGTTCCGAAGGGGGCCTTGTGCCCAGAGTGCTTCATCCTGCCAAGGACTGGGGTAGTGGGTGCTGTCCTCCACTGGTTCTGGAGGGGGCTTTGTGCCCAGAGTGCTTCATCCTGCCAAGGACTGAGGTAGTGGATGTGATACTCCACTGGTTCTGGAGGGGGCTTTGTGCCCAGAGTGCTTCATCCTGCCAAGGACTGGGGTAGTGGATGCTGTTTTCCACTGGTTCTGGAGGGGGCTTTGTGCCCAGAGTGCTTCATCCTACCAAGGACTGGGGTAGTGGATGCTGTTCTCCACTGGTTCTGGAGGGGGCTTTGTGCCCAGAGTGCTTCATCCTGCCAAGGACTGGGGTAGTGGATGCGGTTCTCCACTGGTTCTGGAGGGGGCTTTGTGCCCAGAGTGCTTCATCCTGCCCGTGGCGACCTCAGTTGTGTCAGAATCATTGGCGCTCACTGGCCTGCGGTGCTGCTGGCGGCGGTGTCCTGGGCAGCGGGGATGGTGGCGGCGGTGTCCTGTTCAGCGGTGCTGCTGGCAGCGGTGTCCTGGGCAGCAGTGCTGCTGGCTGCGGTGTCCTGGGCAGCGGGGCTGGTGGCGGTCTTGTCCACCGTGCAGATCTTCCCAGACTTGCCGGTTTTACTGAGCCCCTTCCCCACCTTGGATGGTGGCGCAGCTGTCTCCACCCCCCCAATTGTACCCATGGGAGCAGCTTTGGTGGCTGATTTCTTTCCCCTCTCCCGCCGGGCACTGACCAACTTTTTATGTTTTACAGGTGGGGGACTGTCCGTGCTCTGGCTCCTTGCCACACTGGCTGCCCTGCTGCCTGGCCCACTCCAGAAGCCGGTTACTACTGGCACCACTGGTCCTGCAGATGTTGTGGCTGAGGTGCTGGGTTGGGACCTGGAGAGTTGGGCCCTAGGTGACTGAAGGGGTGGGGGAGGTGAGGGAAAGAGGTCAAGGTTGGACAGGAAAAGTTTCTTAGGAACACTGGGATGGGTAGATGGAGGGGATTTGGGAGTGGAGGAAGAGGTAGTGGTTGTAGGAGGTGTACGTTTGGTGACTTTGGGTGAAGGTGCATGGACTGGAGGCTGTTGTGAGGTGGATGGCTGTTGGGTGGGTGTGTGGTTGCGTTTGTGTACCTTGGGAGGAGGCCTCAAAGACACACTGAGAGAGGACACAGGGGACTTGTGAATGGTGTGAATGGTAGTGGGGTGGTGACTGCACGTGAGCGGGGTGTGGTGGTGGGTGTGCTGGTGATGGAGTTAGTGGTGTGAGTGGAGACGAGACAGGGAGGGAGGAGGGAGACGAGGAGGAGGGGGACACAGTGGAGGCAGTGGATGTTGGTGTGTCTGCATGTGTGTGATGCTTGCGTGAGTGCCTGTGGGATGTGTGGTGCTTATGTTTGCCAGAGCTTCCCTTGTGTGTTAAGGTGTGTGCATGCTGGTCTGATGGTGTGCTTGGGATAGGCTGAGGTACAGGGGTTTGGGTGGAGGAAGTTGGAGGGGGGAGGCAAGAGACAGGGACAATGGCTGCCATCAGTGCTGAGGCCAGAGTCTGAAAAGCTAGCTGATGGGCTGCCTGACCAGAGTGAATGCCCTCCAGGTATGCATTGGTTTGTTGCAACTGCCTCTCTACACCCTGGATGGCATTCAAAATGGTAGAGTGCCCAACAGTGAGGGACCTGAGGAGGTCAATGGCCTCCTCACTGAGGGCAGCAGGGGTGACAGGGGCAGGGGCTGAGTTGCCTGGGGCAAAGGAGATGCCCACCCTCCTGGGTGAGCGGGCACGGGGAAAACGCTGAGGGGCTGCTGGGTGGGCGGTGTTGGTGAGGGGGCAGTGGCTGTACCTGTAGATGCGGGGGGCACAGATGGGCCTGCCACCGCAAGGGAGCTCCCATCAGAGGAGGAGTCCGTATCGCTGGTGTCAGCTCCTGTCCCCGCCGTGCAGCTCCCCTCCCTCTCCCATTGGTAAATTCAGACTCCGTAGTGTCGCCCTACAGGGCCATGTTGGATGCTAATGCACACAAGAACAGGGAGACCACAAAAAGGGGGGGGAGACAGAAGAAAGACATGTTGAGTGCATGCAATACCGCTACAGTTGGCGGACACTACAGACACAGAAGCCCCCTGCACTTCCCTATTCAATCCCAGGGACATGGGTTACAAGGCTATGCCCTATTGCTGCACACATGGATGTCACAGGAGCCTGACTAGGTGTAGTTGGCACTGTACACAGGTGGGGTGGGGTGCCACAGGGCCTGCCTTAAGAAGGGTCCTTGCCTTCTGAACTCGCCCTGGCCTAGGGGAACCCACAGCCCACCTCCCCCACCCAGACACCTCCAATGCGCGCTGAATCAGCAGAATGAGAGTGTACTCACCCCCTTGTGGCTGCTGTGATGCCCTCAAGCGCCCATCCAACTCCGGATAGGCCACCGCCAGGATCCTGAACATCAGGGGGGTCATGGTGCGACGGGCACCCCTCCCACGTTGGGAGGCCATCCCCAGCTGGGCCTCCGCCGTCTTCTTGCTCCAGCGGCGAATGTCCTCCCATCATTTCCGGCAGTGGGTGCTCTGTCTGTGGTAGACCCCCAGGGTCCGGACTTCCTTGGCGATGGCACGCCAAATGTCCTTCTTCTGGTTGGCGCTGACCTACAGGAATAGTACAGGGGAAAAAGATAAGTTATTACCATCCGCACCGTCACAGTCATTGGCCCGCATCCCTACCTTTGCCATGACGCACATGCACTCACTGTCGTTTCATGCGCGCCTCATTGTCACCCCCCGTCTTTCATCCACACCACTCCACACAGGCATTGCCCATACAGCATGCTCACAGTGTACTTACCTGTTTGTCTGGAGGACCGTAGAGTAGCGTGTACTGGGGGAGGACCCCATCTACGAGTTTCTCCAACTCCTCCGTGCTGAAGGCAGGGGCTCTTTCCCCAGACACACGAGCTATTGTCTCTTCTAGACTGAGGTCACAGCCGCACTTGCAGTGTAGGTCCTCTCCTGTCGAAGATCAGGTATCAAGTGATTGAACAGAGAGAAAATGACGGTCACGTCCGCGGCGGTGCATACCGTCACCGCCATTGGCTCCTGGGACCCATAGGGGCCAATGTTAACCAATGCAGGATTGCGCTGCGGTCTTCGACCGCCTACCGCGATGGTGTACAACACCAGCGCAGTTACCTCATATCCCATTGTCCCACTTTACAGGTCAGGCAGCCGCCATTTCATGGGCCCACATGGCATTATTTTGGACTGCGTCACACATATCTAGGCCTTGCCTAAACACTCATGCAGGCATATGTCGATTTGCTAATATTTCTGAGTATGCTGTGTTTACGTACCTCAGAGTTGGTTGACTCTCTGCTCGCTGTTCTCCTCCATAGGCACCGTCCGCTGGGGCATGTGAGGAGATGGCGGCGTCCTCCGGTGTACAGACCGCTGGTGGATCTGTAGACAATGGAGGAGCGACATGTGATCATCACCTATAGACTTGATCGTGCCACAATCCAGGAACTGTGTGCCCAGTTGGAGCCAGACCTGATGTCAGCTATCCGCCATCCCACAGGAATCCCCCCTCAAGTGCAGATGCTGTCAGTACTCCATTTCCTAGCAAGTGGGTCATTTCAAACTACAGTGGCCATTGCATCAGGGATGTCCCAGCCTATGTTTTCCAACGTGTTGTCCAGAGTGTTGTCTGCCATGCTGAAACACATGCGGACCTACATCGTTTTCCCTCAGGTGGAGGATTTGCCTACAGTGAAAGGTGATTTCTATGCCCTGGGACATATCCCCAACATCATAGGTGCCATTGATGGGACACATGTGGCCTTGGTCCCCCCCGCCGGAGTGAACAGGTGTACAGAAACCGGAAGAGTTACCATTCGATGAATGTGCAGATGGTGTGTTTGGCAGACCAGTACATCTCCCATGTGAACGCCAAATTCCCTGGCTCAGTGTATGACGCTTACATTTTGAGAAATAGCAGAATCCCTTCTGTGATGGGGCAACTCCAGATGCACCGTGTGTGGCTATTAGGTGAGGACATGGATCCTATACAGTGTGACTAGGTGTCTGGGTCTGGGGTTGTCCCTAAGGATTAGTGTATGTCTAACAGTTGTCCCTCGACATTTGCAGGTGACTCTGGCTACCCCAACCTGTCATGGCTACTGACCCCAGTGAGGAATCCCAGGACAAGGGCAGAGGAATGCTACAATGAGGCCCATGGGCGAACTAGGAGGGTTATAGAGAGGACGTTCGGCCTCCTGGAGGCCAGGTTCCGGTGCCTCCATAAGACAGGTGGTTCCCTATTCTACTCACCAAAGAAGGTGTGCCAGATCATCGTGGACTGCTGTATGCTTCACAACTTGGCTTTGCGACGACAGGTGCCTTTTTTGCAGGAGGATGGTCCAGATGGAGGTGTTGTGGCAGCTGTGGAGCCTGTGGACAGTGAAGATGAGGAAGCTGAAGAAGAGGACATAGACAAGAGGAACACAGTGATCCTACAATACTTCCAGTGAGACACAGGTAAGAAGACAACACAGCCTGCTACATCTGATTTAATTCTACTACAGCTCATCTGTCTGTCATTTTCACTCAGTGTATGGTCACTGAGTTGTCACTTTCCCTTATGATTTCACAGATGTGGGTCCCATCTGCTTTGTTTCCACATGGACTAGTGCTGTGTGACATAGGTATGTTGACATTACATTTGATACAGCATTTTGCCACTGTTATTGCAAATACACATTTTCGAAAGCACAGACTGACTCCAGATTGTTTTTTGATTTAAGGGTGTTTATTTAAGTGCTCAATAGTGGAGGGGTTGTAAAATGGTCAGGGGTGATGGTGGAGGAATGTCCATGGCAGAGTCCAGTCTATTAGTCTCACAGGTACATTGTCCAAAGGGGCATAGGAAGTGGAGCTGAGGCAGTTTAAATATGGACAGGGTGACAAAGTGGGACAGAAGGATGACAATCAGGGTGGTCTCATTTCTTGGCCAGGGTCTTGGCATCGTTCTCTGTCTTTGTCCTGGATCTCGGGGACCGTTTGCGGGGTGGTTCTCCATCTGCAAGGGGTGTGGTGCTGGTGTGGTGGTCCTGTGGTGGTGCCTCCTGTCCACTAGCGCCGGCGGAGGTGGTGGGCAGTTCATCGTCCAGGCTAGTGTCAGGGGCCCCTTGTTGGGCCACAGTGTCCCTCCTGGTGTTGACGAGTTCCTTCAGCACCCCTACAATGGTGCCCAGGGTGGAATTGATTGATTTGAGTTCCTCCCTGAAGCCCAAATACTGTTCCTCCTGCAGCCGCTGGGTCTCCTGAATCTTGGCCAGTACCGTTGCCATTGTCCCCTGGGAATGGTGATAGGCTCCCATTATGTTGGAGAGGGCCTCGTGGAGAGTGGGTTCCCTGGGCCTGTCCTCCCCCTGTCGCACAGCAGCCCTCCCAGTTCCCCTGTGTTCCTGGGCCTCTGTCCCCTGAACTGTGTGCCCACTACCAATGCCCCCAGGTCCCTGGTGTTGTTGGGGTGGTGGGTTAGCCTGGGTTCCCTGTAGTGGTGGACACACTGCTGATTGACGTGTCCTGGGGACAGAGGTATGGGCCTGCTGGGTGGGTGCTGCGCTGGTGTTTCCAGAGGGGGCAAGCTCTGTAGTGGCCTGTGCCAGTGTGAGGGGAACCAACTGTCCTGAGGTCCCAGATGTGCCGAGCCGGTCATCTAGATCCAGTTGGAGAGAGCTGCTGTCATCACTGTGGGCCTCTTCTGTCGGTGGAGTGGACATATCTGGACCCTCCTGTCCGGTGACGTTGGGTAGGAGTCCTGCAGGGGTGTAAAGGCATGATTATTGCATCTGTGTGTGCCATGGTGTGCAATGGGTGGGTGACCGTGTAGCCCACTGCTTGCATTCCTGTGTAGGTCCTTGTGTGATGATGGTTTAGGGGGGGTGTATGGGTATGTGTAGTGGCCATGCATTGGTGATGGGTGTCCATGCTTTGGTGTTACATGCAGGGCTTGAGTTTGGGATGTGTGGTTTGTGATATTGGGACATATGTGAGGAGTTGGAGTGATGGGGGTGCAGGCGAGGGTGGGGGTATGTGATAGCATGCAGGTGGGTGGGGGATGTAATAATTAAGATTTAACTTACCAGAGTCCATTCCTCCAGCCACTCCTGCGAGGCCCTCAGGATGCAGTATAGCCAAGACCTGCTCCTCCCATGTTGTTAATTGTGGGGGAGGAGGTAGGGGTCCGCCGCCAGTCCTCTGAACCGCGATGTGGTGTCTTGAGACCACGGAACGCACCTTCCCTCGTAGGTCGTTCCACCTCTTCCTGATGTCATCCCTAGTTCTTGGGTGCTGTCCCACTGCGTTGACCCTGTCCATGATTCTTCGCCATAGCTCCATCTTCCTAGCTATGGTGGTGTGCTGCACCTGTGATCCGAATAGCTGTGGTTCTACCAGGATGATTTCCTCCACCATGACCCTGAGCTCCTCCTCAGAGAACCTGGGGTGTCTTTGCGGTGCCTTGGGGTGGTGTGGGTAATGTGTGGGGTGGTGTGTGTTGTGATGTGTGGGGTGATATTTAGAGGTGTGTTGTGTGAGGTGCGTGGATGTTGTGTGAGTGATGGTGTTGAGTGCCTGTGGATGATAGTTTGTAGATGGTGGTTTCTCTCTCTGGCCTTCAGTCACAATTGTGGTCGTAAGGGTTGGTGGGTGATGTGGGTGTGTGTTTTATCTTGTATTGGATGTGTGGGAGTGGTGTGTATGTGTATCAGGTGTGTGTATTTGGAATTGTCCAATGTGGTTGTGTTTTGTTAGTGTGTGTGTATTTTGAGCGCGGTGGAGTGTGCCGCCAATGGAATACCGCGGTTGAAAGACCGCCGCGTGGATTCGTGGGTCGTGATAGTGTGGGCGTATTCCTGTTGGCGTGACGGTGTCGATTTTGTTATAGCCAGTTTATCACTGACCTTTGGTGTGGCGGACTTGTGTGGATGTCTGGATTTTGGCAGATTCCGATCTGTGGGTCATAATGACTGTGGTGGAATTCCGTGGCGGTGTGTTGGCGGTATTCTGCACAGCGGTAAGCGGCTTTTACCGACAATGTTGTAATGACCCCCCATAGGGATTATTCCTGTGCTTTTATGGTGGCTGGACATGAAATGTTTGCCAAACGAAGTAGTCTCCCTCATCCTCAACACCTCCAACAGTACATCCATCTTTCCAGAACTATGGAAACATGCAGCCGTCAACATCCTCCCAAAGAAACCTTCGGCCGACCCAACCAAACTCACTAATTACTGACCAAGATCCATCCTTCCCTACCCAGTCAAAGTCTTGGAAAAAGCCATTAACAAGATCCTCAATGATCATCTTGCCAAACACCAGCTTCTCAATGCCACCCAATCTGGACTTACACCCAACCACAGCCGAGAAACTGCCTTCATAGCACCAACGGATGACATCCGGATGATCATCGAAAGCGGGGAAAACATAGCACTTCTAGACCTATCAGCAGCCTTCAACACAATCTCCTATGTGAATTGAATTGAATGACTCCACAAACTCAGCATCCAGGGATATGCCCTCAAATGGAACTGCTACTTCCTCACTAGAAGAACCCAAACTGTCAACATGCACAAGATCTAATATGCAAAGTTGTGTAGGGCTTCTCGCTCAGCCCAATGCTCTTCAAAATCTACATGATTACTCTGGTCAATATCATATGAGCCCGCAACATAAACATCCTCACTTGCACCGAGGACACGCAGCTGATACTGTCCTTCTTGGACAAGGCACCCAACACAAGGAACAAGTTCATCATATACGTGACAGAAGTGGCCACCTGGATTAAATTTAATTGCCTCAAACTGAATTCAGACAAGACTGAAGTGGTGGTCTTCAGAAAAGGCGCCTCACCATGGGTTTCCACCTTGTGCCCCACAGACCTTGGACTGACCCCCATGCCTTACTCACAAGCCTGAAACCTCAGAATCATTACAGACAACACACTGAACATGATGGCCCAAGTCATTGCAGTGGTCTCATCCTTCTTTAGCACCCTAAGGATGCTGAAGAAAATCTTATAAGCAAAAAGAACAGATGATGAATGGAATTCTGAACAATGCAAACATTCACTCCCAGTCACAAAGATCTGGGTTTAATCCACCATTTTTTGACCACCACGCCACCCCAGTTTGGACCCAGCCATATGCAAATCAATCTTGACACTGTCCCCCATGGGAACAGTCCAGCCAGAAGTGCCAGGCCAGGTCATCCCTGAACTGGAATCAAGCATCCAGGGAGTGGTTTGGGGGTAATACCCGTCATCAGCCAGGCAACTTAAATTGAGTGGCGCAGTGAGCACAGGCCCCACGTCTCGGCATACCCTTCCCACTTAGAGTGACAAAAGCAAAAAGAACAGATGACGGAAGGACTGCTGAACAATGCAAACATTCACCCCATCTTCCATCGTTTTTTTGACTACAACACCACCCCAGTTTGGACCCAGCCACAGACAAATCAGTCTTGACGCTGCTCCCCATGAAAACAGTCCAGCCCAAACTGCCAGGTCAGGTCCTCTCTGGTCCGGAATCACCATATATATATATTTTTTTTTGTGAGGGAAAAACCCAAACCCCCCAAACTTCCCTCCCTTTTTGTAAATTACTATTACCACCCTACACCACTACTCACCCCTAAACCCAACAATTACCCTTGTCACTCTATACGACTACCCACCTCTAAACCCTAAAATGACCCTTACCACATTGTGCTATTACCCACCACTAAACCCTAAAAGTAAACCCTAAAAGTATCCTGAACCCTAAAAGTATCCTTCCAACCTATACTACTACCCATCCCTAAAATGACCCTTGCTACCCTATCCAAAACTAGCATCTCTGAAAGTGCCATGGGCACTGACAGAAATGTAGAATTTGTGGTTCTTATTGTTATTGTGATTATTATTTGCAGCACCCAACACAGAGCATATGCAGTCTAAGCAGCAATGATCAATCCATGCATCTGTGCATTCTCAGTAATTCAGATGACTGTAACCAGAAATATTACAGGAAACATTATAGAGTGTGTGTCCAAGACAGTTGTCAGTGTGAAAATCTGTCTCTCATTTGCTTACCCAATGCGTGCCAACTATTTGGACTGAGAGTGGTGTATTCAGTGTAAGGACTTTGGTGCTACCCTACTGAACCCGTCTCTAGTTTAAGTCTAGCACAGTGAAATAAAGCTCTGACATCCTCAAAAACAATAGCAGACATAGGCTAAAGTTTAAAAGTTTACTTAAAGAATATTAGAGCAAAATACATAAGCTGGACCATCAATCATTTAACATAATGACATATAAATCATAGGTATAAAGAGCTCATTAAAGCTCAATAGGAAATCCTGCATAGAATTGCCTTCTCAACTGGGAAAAGGTGATCTCCCCAACAGTGAAAAAGCAGGCCCTTTTATAGGACTTTAGATAAAATAGTTCATGCATTCACTACCCAAGTACATGGTTTCCAGGATAATCATCAATGGGGAACAGGCAGGAAGAAACAGTTTACTACAGAATACATTCAAAGATTCTCCCGTAGAACTATTACACTAGATTCAGATATTCTCAGAGTCTATTCAAGTAACAGGGGTTGATACAAAGTATGGAATACAGCTTCTGACAGCCAAGTTGTCCTTGATTAGGTACATTGCATTCAGTATGACTGCGAAAGTCTCAGTCTTTCCATGTAAATCTCACAGTTCTTTATTACTGCAAGAAAAGTATGCCGGCAGTGATCAATGTGATTACAACATTGAAATTGGCTTACCTTAGCATAAGCTTGATTCCTCATACATTAAACAATAAAAGTCAGTAAAACAGCTTCCACACATTCTTGTAATAGTGGTGGAATAAGATCTTTTGCCATAGCATGTTCTAGCAAAGAAAAACTTATCAGGAAAATCCAAGGACCAGTTGCCAATCTCAGTTTCAGTCACAGTTATTTTTACTCAAAGCTCTCCTGTAGTTGTGTAAGCTAGTAATTATTGCAATGTGAAAGGCGCTGGAAGTGTAAGAGGAGAGGAAAGTTCTCTTAGAGCCATGCCATGTTGACAGAGAAGTTTCAGCAGGTGTATTCTGCTCATCAAAACCCGTTTTTGTGCATGTGAGGTTTGATGAAAAGGTCTATATTGGAGCTGATCTGGGGACAACATGAGAGAGTAGTTAAATGATCAATACATTTCCAGCAGAAACACTAGTGCTTCCTGGTGTCACAAACTTAGACTAGGGAACACAACACATGCGCATGGCTTTGCACACGTTTCACCTGCCAGTGGCGCATTATGTTCGTGATTTCCAGCCTGTGTATGAACTGCTTGCTGCAACACACAATATATCATTGCATTTAATCAGCGCATACAGTTCCAGAAGTGGTTTGCAAGAATTGTATGTGGCCCACAAGTTGCCACTTCCCCAGCTCAAAATTTCAGTGCAGGCCAACTTGAGTTCTACACTTCAAATCCTGGAACATGTATATGAATAATAATGCAATTATGTTAATGACCTCAGCAAGTCACATCTAAGCACCGAAGGGGGCTTTTGTCCCACACTTAGTCACAGCTGGTAAGCAGTGCCTGTTGTTTTCTCCGTTCTCCAAAGGAGCCCACAATCTGTGTGAAGACATCTCAGTAAGGAATATTACACACTGTTAAGTGGGTGGGAGCACAATGCTGACATGTTAGTAATAGTACTCACAAGTACATTAGGGCATATGCAGTTCATTGTAATATTTGTACTCACAATTGAAGGTATTCATGATCTAATATAATCAGAGCTACTGCTAGTCATCTCTGTACTCCTGTTTCAAACTATTTGGCTTACATCCACAAAGAGCAGACCTTAGCTTTGGGAGTGCTGAATACACTTCTTTCAGTTCCTCAGGTTAAACACTTTGCCAAGCTCAGTGCGTCCCAGCTAGCTAATCAACCACAATTAGTTCCCTCTAGGAGAAGCCATAATTTCAAATGGGTGGGAGTACACTGCTCACAGTCCCCACACTTGCATTATGGTATATGCAGTTCACAGTTTAAGGTATTCACGTAATACTTGGAAAAAGAGCGAAGAAGTGAAGCCTGGGCAGGGGCTAAGATGGCCACAACCTAAAAGAGCTCTTGTTTGAGAATTGCAGGGAGTGTGAGTCGTGCTCTTCTGCTAGCTGGATTCAGGTTTATGGCACAGAGAAGAGTTGCTGAGCATCCCAAATGTACAGTTCTGAGTGAAGGGGGGCTCTATAACACGCCAAAGGAGTCAGTGGTGGTCACACCGGGAGCTGTGCGGATTGTAAAATGGCAACAATGGCAGGGGAGCTCCTGGCTGGGGGTGTGAACAGACATGCCTAGTCTCAGCGGTCTTGAGGCACTGAGAGCCTGTTTAGACTTTTTCAGTATTCAAAAAATTGCATTTTAATAGTAAGTTTACAAGTGCACAGACTCCGCAATTGGGGCAGAGCACTACGCACATAAAAAGATAGGACAGGTCTGGAGGAGTCGATATCCGCATAAGAGTTTCAGAAGTCGATTAAAGGCCTTAAAAAAATAGAGATGCCGTAATGTGGATAAGTTGGAAACGTTGGAGATGCTGAGATGCTGCACACTGTGGAGACCTCACAGAGATGATGGCAGAGGGTGGAACGTGCTGGGGGTGCACCGGAAGGTATGAGACGTGGGCCGGGAGCTGCACAACCTGCAGGCTGGTGGATTATGCAAGGGCCTCGAGTGATACCTGAGCGGGTTGTGTTGGCCATCACAGAGACCCGAGACAGCTAACGCAGCCTGAGTCAGGGCAAATACACGCAGTGAGTGCCTAATATACGCAGCGGCGGCTGCCACTCAAAGGGGGGGTACAGAACAGAGGGGTGGGGGAAGGAAAACAGGGTGAAAAAAAAAGCTTACCTGTGGGGGACACGCTTTTGTCTCTAATTTGTCCTCGTCCTCTTCATGTTCCCAGGCTCCAAGCCAATCGCAATGCTGCTGTCACCAGCAACAGTGTGATTGGTCTGAGCGGCCTGGTTCGCCGCTCAGACTAGGAATGGGAGCCTGGGCATATTCTCCACTCGGTTGTGCAATACAGCCGGGTGGAGAACATGCAGAGTGAGCATGTCTTTTTGGCTAGCCCAACACGGTCGACCAAACAGATACGCACACTTTGTGTGCACATGGCCTTCCTCCGGCCCTCCCTCCAGCCCAGTCCCCCTTCTCTCAGGAAAAATAAAATGATAATAACCTTAACTTATTATCATTTTATTTTTCCTTTCCCCACAATCCAGTGGGGCAATGCTCCTCCAACTTAGTGGAGGAGCCACCCTTGAATATACGACATGCTGGGCTATGTTCGGGGCCCACCATAGGAAACGCGAGGTGAGACCCCTGAGTTTGCTGCAGGTGTTCTCAGTGCAACGCCTCCCCCCACATTGTTTGTTTATCCTGCTCTTTATCCTGCCCTTTACCTGTTCTATATCTAGCCCTATCCTTATGCAAGCTGGGCCAAGTTTAGTCAAGTACTGCTTGGTGTTGCCAAGGCACATCAAGGAGTCCTAAGGACCAATAAGGAGTAATTAACAATGAGTGGCTGAGGACTGAGGAGGGGGTAGAAGAGCATTCTACCGGGCCCCACAACTCCCTTTGTAGGGAAGCTAGTTCCATCTTGCTGCAGATATAAGCTCCTTTTATTGACTTTATGAAGGTGTTGCAATGCTGACTCCCGAAGTTTATACCCTGGACCTGGTGGCTTTACTGGAAACATTTAAAAACACTTTAAGGCACAATGGACTCCCCTTATGTTATGAATCTACAACTCTTTTGCAACAAACAAAATGGTCACGCCATTGATGAATGAGGAAACTACCTCTATCCTACATAAACCAGGCAAAGATTCAGTTAGATATATGTCTTTTAGGTCCGTAGCTGTCTTGAATGTAGACATCAAGATCTTTACCAGAATCTTGAAACAATCATGCCCTTCCTCATCCACCACAACAAGTTGGGCTTTATCACACATTGATGACACATGACAATATTAGAAGAGTTATCCACCTGCTTGAAAATGCAAAGAAAAAAAGCAATTCCCTCCTTCATGGTTTCTCTTGACACAGAAGAAGCTTTCCATTTTCAATCTATGGCCCTCAAGAGAAATCAATCTCCAATATCGCATATCCTGCGGAATGGTATGACGTCTGCACCGCTTCCACTGGGCAGAGACACACACCAAGGATGCCCCTTTGCACTCTATATAGAACTCTTTGTGTTTCATATCGAGGGAGATAGGGAGGTGTCTGGCCTACACTTTAGAAAGGATAAACATAGTCAGGGTGTAGGTATACAATGTTCTATTGACCCTTATGAATCTTAAAAAATCTTTCCCAAAGTTGCAAAAGCATTTACAGATCTTTGAAAGGGTATCAGGTTTCAAAATATGTACAACTAAATCTGAGATTCTCCACCTTATGCTCTCACAGGAGACTCTAGTGTTAAAGACGGGCAGCCACAGGACTTAGGACAAATATATCACATATCTGGAAGCCAAAATCTATATATTTGGGATCAACTCATCACCTCTGCTATAGAAATTCAAGGAGACCTCAAAATGGAGGTCAACCCTGCCGGTCTTCTGTCTGGGCCAAATTAATGCTGTAAACATTAACATCCTTTCAAGACTTCTTTACGTGTTCCAGGCCCCACCAATGGCATTACCCAGGATTTTTTGCACCACACTAAAGAGGGTTTTCCTAATAATAATAATATCAATAATATATTTAGGGAAGGCTTGATTTACCTATAAGATCTTATGTAGACCAAGGGAACGTGGTTGCTTGGCAATGCCAGCTATCTATTCTTATTATATAACGTCCCAACTACAGGTTCTAGTGGAATGGGATGCACACAAATCAGAAAAACCCAAGCTGCATATGGATACAGCCATGGTGGGCCCAGCACTATTGACCCAAAAGAGACAGACCCATGATTGTACATGTAAACACCCCCACCACTGCGACCTTACAGACTTGGGGCAAAGTCAATAATAAACTACATCTGGCCACTCATATACCTTTTCGTTTTATTCTGTCTTTAACACCAGCACTAACCCCCGGGCTTTTCTATGCATGGTGTAGAGGCAACCGTTTCAGGGTGGGCAATATGTATTTCAAAGGCTGCATGAAACCATTCTATGATTGTAAAAAAGAGTTCAAACTGTCCAAACAAAAAAGGCTACATTATGCTCAATTAAGACACTGGGTATCATATTCAACCTTTAAGACATGAGACCCCATATCATTGCAACAACTTATCAAACAAATCACAGGCCCCAAAGCCGGCGGTAAGGACTGCCACATTGCAAGTTGTGGGGCTTGGCAGATGCCAAGCCTCCACAACTCCGCCTGTCCCGCCGGTGCAGTCGCACCGCCGCAGCCGGTGGTGAGCACCTCCAACCTGGCGGCAGGCCTCATCCTCCCGGCCTGATTGTAAAGCCGCAAACCGCCAGGCTTTCTGTGGCAGTCACCCTGCCACGAAAACCCTGGTGGTCATGCATCCGGCGAAAGAAATCTCCATTCCTGTCGCTGGCACACACATGCACACGTCCCCACACACGCACATAACCCCCCCACCCGTCCAAACACTCCCCACTCCTTCATGCACACATGCATTCATATACACGCCCATTCAGCATCCCCACATCTGCACAGACACCCCCACTCACTCACAAACATGCACCAAGATACCCCCACTCATTTGCAAACATGCACTCAGACACCCCCACTCACTCACATTCCTCCATACAGGCACCCCCATACATGCGCACACACACGCACACACAAACATTCAATCGTATACATACACAAATTCACCTCCGCAGACACGTACTCAAACACACAGACCCCCCCCCCTTTTTGGATGCCCACTTACCTTCTCCATCGAGGAGGACATCCAGGAGGGTATAGGTCCTAGCAGTCTTGCATCACCAGCACCACCACGCCGCCAGGACTCCGCCTTAGCTGTATTACGGCTTGTAATACGGCGGGCGGAGTCCTGCTGCCGTGGCGATGCTGACGATGCATCTGCCACTTCGGAGTAGGACTTCTGCCCAGAAGTGGGTGGAAGTCCTCCAAGGACTCCGAATATGACAGGCAAAAGACCACCATGTCTTTTACCTGCAGTGGCTTTGGCGGTCCTGGAAAAGGACCGCTGAAGTCGTAATGAGGTTCATAATCTCTATAAATCATAGACACTGGAAACAACTAACACTATCAACTTGTATATGTGTGACAATGTTTGGTTTGAATTTGCATGAACACATCTTCCTCGGGGGAGGTGGGTGATTTGAGGGTGGCAGCGAAGAGTTGTACTGACGACACCCGAGGACTCTGCTCAAGCTAAGAGGAATTTCCACAACGGGATGAGAGCAGTTGCTGCATGGATGGGGCCAGCTGCCTCAAGCTCAACTCAGACAAGACAGAGATACTCGTGATCTGCTCCACCCCTTCTGCCTGGAATGACTCCTTGTGGCCCACCGCTCTGGGTAATGCCCCCACCCCCACTGGCCATGCCCGCAACCTGGGCATCATCCTGTATTCCTCTCTATCGATGACCCGCCAAGTCAATGCCGTCTCTTCATCATGCTTCCACACCCTCTGACCGCTGTTTAAGATTTTCAAATGGATTCCACGTGACTCCTGCTCCACTCCTTCATTCCAGTATCAAATTTAGCACTCAGAGAGACAACCGCAATATGGAGAGAGTTCATGGGTGCAGTTGGAAGTATTACTCATACATTAGTGTAAGTGCAGCAGTTAGTTAAGCATAGTCATTGCACTTAATTAGTGGTCAAAGACTTGCCTCTTGGCTCACACGTGGCACTCCTTCATTGTTCTCAATAAGGGCAACTACAGTACAAATGGTGCAGGCACGCATGCAGTGACTCAAATTTTAGAGGAAACAGCTGTTACTTGGAAGTGCCGGGTGTTCAACGCAGGCCCAGGAGGACTGGATCCAAAATGTCATTTCAGAATAGCCCTATTGTATAAATTTACAGAAAATTACTTTATACTGTGGTCAATGTTTAGCCTGAAAATCTAGCATGAATTCGGCCCTCCTGCACCTACCATGGCTAGGCCAATCACTTAGGAACTATGAGATTTAAATAGAGTAATGTCAAGTTATAAAGTTACAAAGGAAACAGGTTTCTTTTAAGCTATTATGATTTTTTTTACCTTTTCAGACTAGAAATCATGGATTTTCATGGCTCTGATTCATGCTCTAGGAAGATCAGCTGTTTGTGAAAGATGTCCGTGTGCTGTAGCATTTTCACAATTGGATTCAAGGTCTTTCATCAAGTGATGTCAACCTCCGTGCCAAACAGCTGTTTTGCTGGAAGTAACAATCTTCCCAATGGGGATAGTGGTGGATTCAGCCGAGGGTGTCAACCTCCGAGAAAGCAGCTTTTTCTTAGAAGTTGTTTCATATGTGACATGTTACAAATCAATGATGCTTTACGAGTTTTGGGGAACTATTCATTTTCTTCACATATTCTTCAGAATAGAGAGTTAAATATCGCCACACGTATATAAATCCAAGTTAGAAACGTAAAAATCAACAGGCTGAACCAAGTGTAAAATATAACCTTTGTGGAGGATGTGTGTTTTCCACAAACATTAATGTGGGGACTATAAGAGGTTAGGCATTTCCTGCTTCTTTCTGGTTTGGATTAAGTTTCAGTTCAGTTTTTACATCATCATTAAATTACAAAATGAACACATATCCACTCCCTCCACAAGCAAACTCAATTAGTTGGGCCAGGCAGCCTTGGTGCGGTATTTCCTCATACATTTTGCCTTCATCCCTGATTTCTGCTAAACTAGTTTTTGTTTGTATTAGGACTGTGCTCTTTAGGCCTGCTAAACAGTGCCAAAGTGCTTGTGCTGTCTCCTTAAACCATGGTAAAATTGGCACACACCCAACTGGCACACTTAAGGGCATGTTTAAGGAAAGTGGTGCTGCAACTAATGCAGTGCCACTTTCCTTTGGCCCCTTAGTGTCCCCCTACCGCCACCATATGTGCGCCGTATCTAAGATGCGGATCACTATGGTGCAGGCTAGGGGGCAATAGCATCATTTTTATTGACGCTATTGATGTACTCTGCAGGAGTAGTGCCAAAATATTGGCACTACTCCTGCAGAGTACATAGGGGCCCATTATAAATAATGGAAGCCCCCTTTTAGCACCTGCTCCGAGCAGGCGTTAAAAGTGGCGTAAAAAATGACGCAAGGAAATCTGTTAGATTTCCTTGCACCATTTTTTCGGCCTCCCTAACAGGGGAATGCCTCCTTTCAAACCATCATGCCTGGTGTTGGCATAATGTAGCACAAAGGGTTACAAAGTGGCTCAATGCATGCCTTGCGCCACTTTGTAAATGTGGCCTAAGGATTTTGGCCTTGTTGGGACACATTAGAATTTAAATAAATGACACAAATGTGCGCAAGGTGGCACTAGGTGCTTATAAATATTCCCCTCAATTTACTTGTAAGTACCTAGTAAATGGCAGTGCATGTACCCAGAGCATGTAAATTAACTGCTACTAGTATGCTGCAGCACTCATTGTGCACCATTTAAACTAGCGTTTTAAAACATGTCTCAGGCCTGCCTCTGTAGCTTGCAGTGTGGTTTTACCCTGCCATTTCGACCTGGCAAAATACATCTTTTGCCAGGCCTAAAGCTTCATTTTTAATACATTTAAGACACCCTAATGTAGGCCCTAATCGCTCATTGGCAGGGTGCATGGTATTTAAAAAGTAGAACATGTGTGTTTAAGTTTTACATGCCCTGACACTGAAAAACTCCTGAAGCCATCTTTCACTGCTGTAAGGCATATCTCTCCCTTAGGATAACACTGAGCTACCTTATTTAAATTCAAATCAAATCAAATCAGTCTTTATTCGGCCAATATACTGAGCCATAAAATAAGAAAACAATACACAGCAAAGTTAAAATACATGTCAATAAATACAATTTAAAGATGAGATGTATGTTCATAGGTATATCATTGACCTCTATTTTTTTTAATTTTTATAAAGTTTTATTTATCTTCAAAAAGTAAAACTACAAAACATCCCCATGTCTCATATACATTTGGAAAAACAGCATAAATTCACACATAGTCTGCATTATGGTAGATAGCAGCCGTTACATGAAATGTGCAATGCGTCATGGATAATTTTTCATAAAATCAAACAGTGCATCCCATGCCCTATCGTCCCCCTTGTATATCTGTGGTATAGGTAGTCTAACATTAACCTGTAGCTGTAGTAAGGGTACATATGGAAGAAAATACACAACATTATTTGGTGAAGCTGCGTCAATGTAAAACAGAGTCTAGAATAGGTGAGTCAATATCTGGGCAGTCTTCCCTGCGTCTTACATCAGACAGCATGGCATTCCACCTGCAAAGATCTTTGCCTAGCTTTTTATCTGTGCTCACACGTTTCATACGCAGTTCCTCTGTCCCTCCACCCCATTCACAAATGTCTCTAAGCCACATTGTATGTTAGGAGGCTCCGGAGAGGGCCAACAGATGGCCAAATGGCACTTCGCCAGGGTAATACAGAGGAGCACGAATTTTCTACTGAGTGACTTCTTGGCCGGATTGGGTATGAGACCCAATATGACTTATTTAATGGAGAGCGGGCCAACCTGAGGCCCTATTAATGTCTTTCAGTACTCGTTCTCAGTATGGGAGCAGCTGCTCGCAAACCCAAATCGTGTGCATGAAGTTAGCCCTTGGGGTAGCACATCGGGGGCCGGCACCCGGGCATGTATTATAAATTGCATGTAATCTTAGCGGAGAGAGATAAGTTTGGTGTAAAAAATTATACTGTGTTAAACTCTTTGCCCAGTCTGCCTCTGACAGAGGGTCTGGGACCAGCTCCTTCCAACGGGTCTGGACCCTCAACGGGGCGTCAGGCAGTGCTCAGTATATTTGGGACACCAGGCGTCGTCCCTCCGGTCCCTTGAGGAGAGTGGAAAGTGTAGCTGAAATCGGGGGGACTCTGGAAATGTGGGCCATAACTCCCTGGCAGTCGCTGAGATCTTACAGTACTGAAGGAACTGCCCTGGTCCCAAGCGAAACACCTCAAAAGCTTCCATCATGGAAAGAAAATGGCCCTCCAGGTACAGATCCTCTAGGGTGGTGCTGCCACCCTCCCTCCAATGTTGGACTGTCATAGACTCTGCAATTTTTCAAAATGGCTATAGAGACCACAGAGGCATGTCAGGGGTGTAGGGTGCATGACGTTTTACCCTTTTAACAGCGCTTTCCCAGACCTGAGCTACATGTCAAATCACATACGGGACCTCCAGAGGTACTCTGCATACCCTCATTAAGAGGGATGGTAACTCCTCCGGTGCACAAGAGCCTTCAAGCAGCCGCTTCTCCCAGGAGGCATCCAGCACGAACCAATATACTGCATGTTGCAATTGTGCCGTCATGTAGTAGAATTCAATATTTAGGACTTCCAATTTCCCCTTCTCCCATGTATGCTGCAAAGTTGAAAGTCAGACTTTTTTACGTTTATCTGCCATAGCGGGTCAACTATGATAGTGTTGATTTTCCAAAAATATGCGCAAAAGATCATGTAAAAAGACCCCTATAAGATAAAAAGGCAGTGAGGGAGTTTTATCATTTTTATTATTGCGATTCTTCCCATAAGTGACAAAGGAAGAGTCCGCCAGAATTTCACTGATGACTGGAGACTCCCCTTGTTGCTTCCCATATTGATTTCATTGAATGCCTGTGCCGTGGGTACCAAACGAATCCCTAGATATCTCATGTTTGTGGTCTCCCATGGTATCGCTAGTCATGGGAGGGTGTTGAGCGGTCGGCCTGACATTGACCCCATGAGGAACAACATCAACTTGAAGGGGTGGATTCGGAGGGATGAAACGTTCTGAAGCTCTTTCAGCAGTACCATCAGATGTGATATGGAAACTGATGGATCCTGCAGATACACCAAGGTATCATCGGCGTACAGGGAAACTACGTGCACGGTCTCTCAGGTCCGAATGCCCCATGGATTCACCATCTGATGGAGGTGTGTTGCCAGTGGCTCCACTGCCAACGCAAAGAGTAGTGGGAAAAGAGGGCATCCCTGCCTGGTTCCCTTCATAAGAGTAAAGATCGGCGAGACAGTCAGCCTAGCACATGGGTCTGTATACAGGAGCTGTATCCAGCATATATAGGCCGCTCCGAAACCAAACTGATGCAACACCTGCCACAAATACTGCCAATGTTAAAAATCAAATGCCTGTGCAGTGTCCAAAAAGGCCAATGCCTTTACATATGGAGAAGCCAGTGACAAATGATATACATGGGAGAGCTGGCGTAAAATATGTAAGGTGCTGCGCTTGGAGATGAATCCAGATTGGTCTGAGTGCACCAGGGAGGAAACATAGGGTAGAAGGCGGCGGGCCAAAACACTGCTCAACACCTTAATGTCGATATTCAGTAGTGAGATTGGATGGTATGCTGATGGCATAGAGAGGTCTTTGTTTGGTTTTCGAATCATGATTATAAGCGCCTTGCGCATAGTGGGAGGAAGCCAACCGAGAACCAGTGATTCCTCCAAAACTTCAAGAAGTCTCTCTGCCAAAACATTAGCTTGTCACCCTCAGCATGAAGACGCTGGAGGTGGGCTGTATTTAAATATTTTCCAGCCGTATCCGTGCGTCTAGTAATTGCTTACGGGCTTCAATCCAGGTCACTTGTTGGGAGTCCCTGTTCTATTCTCACTAGAGTTTTTTCAAGCATAGGATGTCCTTTTCTAATTGTTGTCGAACCCCATGAGATGTCTTAATACAGACACCCCGAAGGATGGATTTCATTGCGTCTCATTCAGTGGCTCTACTATCCCAGGTGCCATAATAGCAAGTCAGGGATTGCGCTATTGTTTTTTCAAAGGGACAGTCCTCTATGGCTTCTGCACCACATTGGTATAGGTGAGTTTCTGCCGTGGTGTTCCAGGTCCAGAAGGACCGGAGAATGGTCGGACAAGAATTTTGGAAGATATACTATATTGATTACTGCAGGATTAAGACTTCCCAAAGTGAAGAAGTAATCCACGCGACTGTGGGTGTCTGCTGCAGGATATAACAAGAAAACTGAAACGTGGTAGGGTTGTGAATTCTTCATACATGACAGAGCCCGAACTCACTTAACCGGGAGAAGAGGTCAGCGGTCATTTGTGGTTTAGTGTGGAGCCTGGGTAGCGCTTGGTCTAGATCTCCATTAAGGACGCTGTTACCATCTCCCCCTAAGATTATGGCTGCATTAATAAAAGCAGCAGCTGCCTGTATTACAGATGTGTAAAAGGTGTGACAGTCAACATTAGGAGCATATACATTAATTAAACAAATTTCCTGGCCATTGAGCAGATCATACACAATTACAAAGAGTCCCTCGGGTACTATAACATGCTGTTGGTGCACTAAGGGAACACTCGGGGCTATCCAGATCAACACTCCCCTAGCAAATCCAGAATAAGACATAGCGTATAGTTGTTCCCTCCATCTTTTACTGAGGGACTGAATACAGTCCCCCCAAATATGTGTTTCATGCAAAAATGCTACGGAAGACCTATAACGTTTCAGATAGGCATAAATCCTCCTGCGTTTCTCCACTTGAGCAATTCCCCTAACATTTCATGTTATGAATTAAGGGCCATATGTATGTACCTTTTTTCTCATCGCAAACAGCCCGATTCACGGAATCGAGCCGTTTGTGACAAGAAAAAAGCATTTTGGTATGTACAGACCCATTTTTGCGATTCAGTAATCTATTTACCGAATCGCAAAAAGGGTTTGTGAGTCACAATTAGGAAGGGGCGTTCCCTTCCTAATTGTGAGTCCCCGTCCGATGTATGATTGTTTTGTGACCGTGAACGCGGTCACAAAACAATCGTAGTTAGCACCCATCCCTGGCCACCATCCCTGTGAGTGCCGCCATTCCCAATGGGGTCGCAAATTGCGACCTACTTCATGAATATTCATGAGGTAGGTCATTTGCAACCCCATTGGGAATCGCAAACAGTGTGAAGTACACTATTGTACATACGGTTTTGCGACTCGCAATTTGTGACTCGCAAATGAGTCGCAAATTACGAGTTGCAAAACTCAGGGTCATACATCTGGCCCTAGTGTGTGGGGCCATCTCATGTGGGAAAAGTGTGTATATATCTACTGTTGTATGACTCTGTTCTTCCGGTTGCCCTGCAGGTAGTGTAAATGAAAGCCGGATGTGGAGGAACCCATTTCACACTAATGCATGGAACATGAACTGTTGTGCTAAAACCCATTTACCCATCCCCAACTAGAACTTCCCCAACCTCCCACCTTCTGGGCAGCCCCACTAAGCACCTATCTACCCTGTTGCCAGTAGTGAACCAGTAGGAACCGCTCCACTACCCAATTACCTGTATTCAACTAAAGAGAGAAAAACAACTATGCATAGGCAATAGGACCAATCTTAATTGCTAAGCAAGAGGGGGGTCACGGAAGGGTGCGACTTGCACGCACCTCAGCTCCCACGCCGTATCCTCATAAGTGAAGGCTCCCACCCAAATGGGATCAAGGTTAACTGGGAGCAAAGACAAACATATTCAAAGGTGACAATTACAGCAGTTTAATTGAATGTGCCCTCCGGGCTCTCCCGGGTCCACCTCAGGATAAGATGAAGGCTTGCAGCAGTGTTTTGATTGCGGGCCCACTACAAATGAAGTCTTGATGTATCCGTATTTCTATTGACAGTAACCATCACAGTCAGACACCATCGCCGCTGTCAAAGGGTGGACTGGGGCCACCAGTGCCCTGCTGAAATGAATCGTCCAGTCGACTCACTCTGATCCCCTGTCTACTGCAAACTACCATCTGGTCATACCTTAATCCTGCTCGGGGTGGACGGCATCCGATACCTCCCCGGGAGGCGGATGATGGTGCAAACCTACTTTAACAGGGAATAACAGGCTGTATTTCCGATTTCTGGTGCGCAAGCGTTGTTTAACCGCAAGAAAGGATTTATGTTGATCTTGCACTCGTCGGGTGTAGTCTGGAAAGATAGATATCAGTTTCCCCTGAAACATTGGCAGACCATGGGTCCTTGTCCACTGGAAAACTGCGTCTCTGTCACGAAAGTTGGAAAGACGAGCAATAATCGCTCTAGGCGGGGCTCCCGGTCAGGGAGGAGGGGCCAGTGCGCAATGTGCCCTTTCAGTGGTGAAGAAGTTTGACAGTTTTTGGGGTTTGAGCAGTGTTGTCAACTATTCTTCCAAGAATAGTTTGGCGGAGGGCCCCTCCGCCCTCTAAGGGAACCCCACAAAGCGGAGATAGTTTCTGCGGGATTGGCCCTCCGCATCATCCACTCCTCTGTGGTCTAGACGTGCTATCAGTCTCTGTAAGTCTAACACTGTAGACCGCAGAACCCCTACCTGTTGCAGCGTCTCCACGTTCTTCTCTGTCTGCGCTAGGCCTTCCGACACCTTGCGTAAATCCGCATGAAGCAAATTATCCTCAATGGCCACCACATACATTTTTTCACCACTTCCGATTTGGATTCCTGTATTGCAGACGTAAGATCAGCCATGGAGGGGGCGACTGCCCCCCACCACCAAGTCCCCTCAGAGATCATCTCCAGAAGGTCCCATGTGCATCCTGAGAGCCGGCAATGACTGAGCATAATTGACAATTTTGTTGGCCTATTGTAGTTTTTGGTGTTTATCTTTCACCATTGTGCCTCCCTTGTGTAGTGCAGCTCAAATTAAATCTGACTCCAACACTTCCACTCACTGTATCTGGTCAGGCGTGCAGCTGTTCCTCCCTTGATTTGGGTTCAGGCCCCCAAAGTAGAGGAAGGTGCCCTCAGCCCATGACCCCAGAAAAAGACGGGAGCCCCTGGTACTCTTAATGTCACAATCCAGCGGGCTCCCGGTAGGATCAAAGCCAGGCTCTCCGGTGATTACTTCAGGGACTTAGGGCCCGTGGCTAGGACCCAGCCCACCCCGCACATCTTCTTGCTACCCCCCCTAGGGGTGGGCTCACTTTCTCACCTTCCGTTTATTGAACTGTTCGATGGCAGGCTGCAACCCTCCGCAGGATCAGCAGGGTGACAGCTAGGCCAGAACCAGGGCCTCTTCGTGCCGGACGTGAATCAACACTCTCACAGGCCCTCACCTTCTGCGCCGGACATGGTCTGCCAGGCCGGGCACCTCCATTTCCACTCTCAGGGGCCAGACATCCCCAGTTGTCCGGGCAAGCAAGCACGATACAGGCGTCTCCTTTGTGCTATGCCCAGAGGGCCTTTTCTTCCCAGCCTGGTTCCACATCTGTGCGCCGTTACATCCCAGATTCAGGGATTGGAACCTCCACGCCCGTCAGCGATGGCAGAGGGGTCACCCAGGAGGTTCAGGACCAGGTGAGCATCAGGATAATGAAGGTTAGTCCTGCATCGGGATGGAAGCCCACAGGGACGCGACTTGTCTGCCATCTTGGTCAGCTCCGCCCCCACATTGACCTCTCTTAACGAGAGAATTCCCTTTAAATAACACCATTCCCAGACATTTAAATTGAATACATTCTTCATAGAGCAAAAAACAGCTTTAATATAACTATAATATATAATTTTAATTAACTATAACTTTAATATAACTAAGCGCGATGGTACAGGTATCAAAAGAGGACAAGCTCTGCAAATAATTTAGCCCCTCCTTATAAGATGAAAAATATTTATTCAGCAGAATGAGGCACAAAACTCTCAGTCTAGAAGAGTCATTCAATGTGCGAAATGACATAAGGTGCGAGGTAGATTGTGCTGTCAGCCTGATACAAAGACAGGGTAGAAGGGATGTATGCCAAGAACCACATACCAGGAAGGCCACCAAGTGGTGGCTTATGTTGAGCCTTATCCTGGTAAGGTAAGATATATGTTCTGATTTAACTATTCATGAAAGATCTGTCTCTAAGCTCGATGTCACACTAATTTGCATGCACCTAGTAACTGTAGGACTATCTAAAATACAAATCAATCAAGCTTCCTCTTTAGTAGATTCATAGAGCTTAATTAACTTTCTTTTAGAGTTAGCAACAATAGTCTCTCGCTTATCAAAGAGGTACATGTAACCTAGACTATGAAATAGGATTTCTCCCAGCCAACGAATAAATGCCATATTGAATCTCAGTCAGTCATTAAATACATCCCTGAAAAATTTGGCTTGGGGATTACTCCATATCTTCATCCATAGGAGTAGAGTAGCCAACTTAATGAGATCATCTATGTATCCTAGTCCCAGTTCAGTGTGAACAATGAAGCTTGCATTAGCTGTTGGAATAGATAAGTCTACACAAAATGCTGCTTTCAGCAATTGAAGTTTGCCCACTGCTGAGTGACCCATAAGCTCCTGCAGCAACACACATTTTCTCTTATAGAGCTGAAACAGTTCTCACACAGGCTTCTGGGCCAAATTCTTTGCAAACCTAAATATAGACTCTCCAAATACTTCCATTTTCACTGCCCTTTGAGATATTAACCAATCCCATTTCCCATTTGAATCAAATAGGATGTCCAATTAGTTAAACATTAACATTTTTGTGATTGGTCTGTCCCCCTAGGCAAAACTCCTTAGATTTTAGATTTTTTTCGAACCAATCAATCAAAATTTGTTGAGTGCGCTATTCACCCGGTAGGGTCTCAAGGCGCTGGGGTGGGGGAGGGGAGAGGGTTGCTACTGCTCGATGAGCCAGGTCTTGAGGTGCTTTCTGAAGGATAGGAGTTCCTGGATCTTGACTAGGTTGGTGGGGAGGGAGTTCCAGGTTTTGGCGGCGAGGTGGGAGAAGGACCAGCCGCCGGAGGTGGTACGGTGAATGCGAGGGACTATAGCGAGGGCGAGGTAGGCGGAGTTGAGCTGGCGTGTCGGGATGTGGAAGTTAAGTCGATCATCGAGGTTGGCCTGTCCGGTGTCGTGGAGGGCTTTGTGAACGTGGATTAGGATTTTGAAGACGATCCTTTTGTTGATGGGTAGCCAGTGAAGGGATCTGAGGTGGGCGGAGATGTGTTCGTGGTGAGGGAGGTTGAGGATGAGGCGTGCTGAGGTGTTTTGAATGTGCTGGAGTTTTCTTTGGAGCTTGGCAGTAGTACCAGTGTAGAGGGCATTGCCATAGTCCAGTCTGCTGCTGACGAGGGCGGGGGTGACCGTTCTTCTGGTTTCTACGGGAATCCACCTGAAGGCCTTGCGAAGCATACGAAGGGTATTGTAGCATGAGAATTATATGGCGTTGACTTGCTGGGTCATGGAGAGGGAAGAGTCTAATATGAAGCCAAGATTGCATGCATGGGTGATGGGTGTCGGGGTGGCCCCAGGGTAGCCGGCCACCAGGAGTCATCCCATGCTGACTTTTTGAGTTCGAAGATGATGATTTCATTTTTTTCTGAGTTCAGCTTGAGGTGGCTTGCTGTCATCCAGTTAGCGATGGCGAGAAGTCCGGTGTGGAGGTTGTTTTTGGTGGTAGTGGGGTTCCTCGTGAGGGAGAGGATGAACTGGGTGTCGTCAGCATAGGAAATGATGTTGAGACCGTGGGGTCTGACGATGCTGGTGAGCAGAGCCATGTAGATATTGAAGAGGGTGGGGCTGAGTGAGGATCCTTGGGGGACTCCGCATATATTCTTGGTAGCCTGTGACCGGTACGGGGGGAGGCAAACTCTTTGTGTTCTTTCAGAGAGGAAGGAGGTGAGCCAGTCCAGGACTTTGTGGCGAATTCCGGCCTCGAAGAGGCGTGTGCAAAGGGTTTGGTGGCCTACGGTGTTGAATGCTGCAGAAAGGTCGAGAAGGATGAGGGCAACGGTTTCACCTTTGCCAAGCCTGGTCCTGATATCGTCGGTGCAGGCGATGAGGGCGGTCTCGGTGCTGTGGTTTTTGCGGAATCCAGACTAGGAGATGTCGAGTAGGCTATTGTCCTCCAGGAAGCGGGAAAGTTGGTTGTTGATTATCTTCTTTATGACATTCGCTGGGAAGGGAAATAGGGATATAGGTTGGTATTTTTTTAAGTCCTTGGGGTCGGTTTTGGGTTTTTTGAGCAAGGCGTTGACTTCAGCGTGTTTCCAGCTGTCCGGAAAAATGGCGGTCTCGAAGGAGATGTTGATGATGGTCCGGAGCTGGGGAGCGATGACATTACAAATGCTTTATGGTGCTTCACCTTCCATGACCTTTAGATCTGCAATAAAATTGTTGAAATCATCAAGAAGTTACCCGCTGATTATCAATTTTTGGCACATCCTTAGTTTACCCGATTAATGCTGTGTCAAGAGGATTAGCATAAAACAAAAATAGGAAGGGGACAGGTATACAGGCCTGCCTTACTCCCTTAACTACTCTAATTGGAACTGTGCAGTCACCAATCCTTGAATAACGAACTCTGGTGATCGTTTCCTGATGGAGACGCTTTATGAGGCCCAACAGAGGAGTATCTATACCCGCCTCCTCCATCATGGCCCACAATAACTCTCTCTTCACCATATCAAAGGCACAGGAAATGTCCATGAAGGACACCCCAGCCTTGGCCATTACATATTTACCCATGGTAAGTGTAATGTTCAGCGCCTGCTCTACAGTCCTCAGGCCCAGTGAGAAACCATATTGTATTGAACTAAAAAATGAAGTCTCCATTACCCAGAATCACCTGGGCCAAATCTTCATTGTTGAATCAATCAATCAAATTGGGTGATATAATGCAGGAAAGTTCCAGTCAACCTTTGTGTAGATGGGAACTATTATCGTTTCCTTCCAACAGGGGGCGGTCCATTATTCACTGCCGCTCTCAGCACATTTTTAATCAGTGGGGCCCAGAAGTCTAAATTAGCTTTAAACAGATCGACTGGAACCCCGTCAGGACCAGAGGCCTTATCAGCAGTTGCACCTTTAATGGCATTAATAACAGAGTGTAAATCCACAAAGTCTGCAACCCATTCTTCCTCACATTCATACCCAGTTTCTTCACCAATTGTTCTTTCCTTAGTTCCAGGATTGAAAACTGCAGAAAAATGGTTGACCCAATCCTCTTCCATAATATGATGTGATCTTATCAAATGCACTAGATTTCAACAAAGGGCAATTGACAGTGCTCGAAAGTAGCTTGGGATCTTTTAATTGGGCGGACTTCTGTAAGTCCTCCCATGCCTGCATCATTGCTTCATGTTTCCTATTTTTGAGAGCTTAAGTATATTTAAACCTTGCTAGTCTGATGTTCTCGCTATTACGCGGGATACTATTAGTGGCCAGTTTAAGTGCTTGCAGGGCAACAGTACATTTGTGAACCAAGAGTGGGTTGACTAAACGTTTGTGGGTTTTTTGGTTAGCCCCCCTGATATGGCTTCACAAAGACCCTCAAAACTTTCTAAAATATTAGCCAAATCATCAGACACCAAAAAGCAGCCCAAGGCCTCCTTTCTGTTTTCTATATCAAATTTTCAAAATAACTACTGGGGTAGAAGGAACCCCACTGCAGACAAACCCCCCTATTTAATGAGTGACTGACTGGAACAGTTTTTCTCCCAGGTGGTCTTATTAAATAAAAGGAATGCAATTTTAAGCTAAGCGGATTATGATCTCCTAAAGGAAGGGATACAACTTTATAATTCACAATGTGCTGGGCCAAGTCTTTTGATAACATCACAAAAACAATTGTAGAGCCCCTTCCCCTGCCTGTAAAGTTGGGGGAGAGGGTTATTCACCCTGCCCTTTGGCTTCTGATGAAGACATCAAATGTAATGATAAAACCAAATGGTTGAGGGCTTTACCATAAGCTGTATGGGCAAAATGTCCTATTTCGCCATCTCTGTCATTAGTAAATCCCCATTTATGCATTTCCCGTCATGGGGACATTCAATAATATTAAAATTGCCTGCCCAGGTAATTGAGCTAGGAATATTATTCCCTCCATAGCTACAGGTTAAAAGTTTCCTACCCAACTCTTCAATAATATGGATTCGGTGTTGTTAGAAATGGGGTCTCTAGTTGGCAGTCGGTTTGCACCCTGTCCAAGTAGGGACCCTCACTCTAGTGAGGATAAGGGAGATACCAAGCTCAGATAACCCATGCTCACCCCCTTGGTAGCTTGGCACGAGCAGGCAGGCTTATCTCAGAAGCAATGTGTAAAGCATTTGCACATAACACACAGTGTTAAAGTGAAAACAATACAAAAGGACACCACACCCATTTTAGAAAAATAGCCATTATTTATATGTGCAAAACAAGACCAAAAGGAGGAAAATCCAACACGCAATAATAAAGATGTGAATTTTGCAAGAATTAACTTAAAAATACAATTCCTTGAAGTCGATAGCTCCGTCGGGGCTGTCACGGCATCGTGAACAACAAATCCAGCAGTTCAGGCCAGCAGCTGCATCGGGAGCCAGCTACGGTGTCGGGAAGATCCACAAACAGTACCTTGGAAATGTAGGGTGTCGTGATCCTCACAATGAGATCCAGAGTGCGGCGTCGCTGGTGTCGCAGGCATCGGTTCCAGAGGTCGGTGCGGGGGTCGTCGGGCCCTTGAAGTCATACACATTGCAGATCGAACTCCAGGCCGATGACGAAGTCAGGAGCGCTGGCGTGGATGGCATTGGGAAGCGGGACGATGCGACATGCGGTGCCCACAGGTCCTGGTGCAGGCAGAGGCTTGGTGATGGCGTCCTGTGGTGTCGGTGAGACCAGGGCTGAGTGAAGCGTGCATGAATGGAGGCCAGCTGCCTCAAGCTTAGCTTGGACAAGACAGAGATCCTCGTGATCTGCTCCACCTCTTCTGCCTGGAACGACTCCTAGTGGCCCACCGCTCTGGGTAACGCCCTCACCCCCACTGACCTTGCGCGTAACCTGGGCATCATCCTGGACTCCACTCTATCGATGACCCGCCAAGTCAATGCTGTCTCTTTATCATGCTTCCACACCCTCCGACTCCTGCGTAACGTTTTCAAATGGATTTCATGTGACTGCTGCTCCACTCCTTCATTCCAGGATCGAATTTAGCACTCAGAGAGACAACCACAATATGGAGGGAGTTCATAGGTGCAGTTGGAAGTATTACTCATACCTTAGTCTGTTGTGTAGCCATTTTAGCTATAGCTTCATGAACGTTATTTTAACACACTAGGCCATGCCGCTGTGCACTCTAACATAGATATATTTTATTTGGTTTTATTTTATTATTGTTACAATAGCCACTTTTATGGTCTTGTCTTATTTTCTGTTTATCTAACTGTTTTGCCTAAGCCAGCACTCTGTTCTCAAACAAGACATTCTTGCTCACTCTGTGCTTCCTCCAAGGCTACAGCAAGATAGGTTGCTGATGAACATGGTATAAGTTTATTCCCCAATATTCGTAGAAAACATGTATCTTCATGCAGGAACATTTTCTTAGAACATCAGCTGTTTTATTATAAAAAACACTTCCTTGCATCTTACATGTTAGAGGGAGATTCCAGCCAGAGAACCACGACTGTATGCTCATTGCCGAATGCTTCGCTACAGCTGTTTTGCAGATTTCAAGCCTTTGATGAGGTATGGGGGATGATGTCTTCCCAGGGGAACCTGAAGGGCAGAATTAGAGCTGAACACACTGTGCTTTATCATAGCCTGGGTAGGAATTAGTCTATTGACATTAGTGACAATATGGCAGCATTATTCTAATGCTTCACTCTCCTTGTCACAATGTTCATACTGTCATGCTGTGTCATCCTGGTTATTTCAGCTCACGCTTTGCTATCTAGGATGCAGTTGCTTCATTAAAATCATTATTGAAACATATACTGCCTCTGTTTGTCATTGTATATATGAGACTAATGTAATTGAGAGAAACGGATGAGACCTGAGTGACCAGGGCTTCCCTGAGAAACCAATTATGTCATGCGCTCGGCTACCCAGTCATCCCTGCCCTCGGGTAGAGGTGAGGCACTGCTAGTTAGCCGGAGCAAAACCCGGATTGGAGCGACAGGTGTCACCTGCAGTGGGTATGACTTAGTCTCCCACACCCGGGCGATTCTGCCGCTCAAAATCCAGTAGTCTCATTAGAATAATAAGAGCCTACGTGACAAGTGTAAGTGCAGCAGTTAGTTAAGCATAGTCATTGCACTTAATTAATTAGTGGTCAAAGATTTGCCTCACTTGACTGACACTTGGCACTTCCTGCATTGTTCTCACTCAGGGTAACTACAATACAAATGGTACAGAAAAGCCTGCAGTGACTCAAATTTCAGAGGAAACAGCTGTTACTAATGTCAAGTTATAAAATTACAAAGGAAACAGGTTTCTTTTGAGCTATTACCTTTTCTTTTTGCCTTTTCAGACTAGAAATCATAGATTTTCATTGATCTGAGTCATGCTCCAGGAAGATGAGCTGTTTGTGAAAGATGTCCATGTTTTGTAGCATTTTCACATTGGGATTCAAGGTCTTTCATCAAGTGATGTCAACCTCCGGGCCAAACAGCTGTTTTGCTGGAAGTAGTAATCTTCCCAATGGGGATAGTGGTGGATTCAGCCGAGGGTGTCAACCTCTGAGAAAACAGCTTTTTGTTAGAAGTTGTTTCAAATGTGACATTTTACAAATAAATGGCCCTTTACGAGTTTTGGGGAACTATTCATTTTCTTTACAAATTCTTCAGAATAGAGAGTTAAATATCGCCATACGTATATAAATCCAAGTTAGAAATGTAAAAATCAACAGGCTGAACAAAGTGTAAAATATAACCTTTGTGGAGGATGGGGGTTTTCCACAAAGGTTAATGTGGGTACTATAGGAGTTTAGGCATTTCCTATATTTTTCTTGTTTGGATTAAGTTTCAGTTCACTTTTTACATCACAATTAAATTACAAAATGAACACATATCCACTCCCTCCAGAAGCAAACTCAAATTGTTAGGCCTGGCAGCCTTGGTGTGGTATTTCCTCATACATTTTTGCCTTCATCCCTGATTTTTGCTAAACTCGTTTTTGTTTGCATTAGGACATTCTAGGGGGCAATAGCGTCATTTTTATTGACGCTATTGATGTACTCTGCAGGAGTAGTGGCAAGATATTGGCACTACTCCTGCAGAGTACATAGGGGCCCATTATAAATAATGAAAGCCCCCTTTTAACGCCTGCTCTGAGCAGGCGTTAAAAGTGCCCTAAAAAATGATGCAAGGAAATCTGATAGATTTCCTTGCACCATTTTTTCTACCTACTTAACGGGGGAATGCCCTCTTTCAATACATTATGCCTGGCGTTGGCATAATGTAGCGCAAAGGGTTACAAAGTGGCGCAATGTATGCATTGCTCCACTTTGTAAATACGGCGTAAGGATTTTGGCCTCGTTGGGCCACATTAGCATTAAAAAAAATGACGCTAATGTGCCACAAGGTGGCACTAAGGGCTTATAAATATGCCCCTCAATTTACTTGTAAGTACCTAGTAAATGGTAGTGCATGTACCCAGAGCATGTAAATTAACTACTACTAGAATGCTGCAGCACTCATTGAGCACCATTTAAAGTAGAGCTTTAAAACATGTCTCAGGCCTGCCTCTGTAGCTTGCAGTGTGCTTTTGCACTGCCATTTCGACCTGGCAAAATAAATATTTTGCCAGGCCTAAATCTTCATTTTCAATACATTTAAGCCACTCCTAATGTAGGCCCAAATGCTCATTGGCAGGGTGCATGGTATTTAAAAAGTAGGACATGTGTTTTTAAGTTTTACATGCCCTGACACTGAAAAACTCCTGAAGCCATTTTTCACTGTTGTAAGGCCTATCTCTCCCTTAGGGTAACACTGAGCTACCTTATTTCAATTCAAATCAGTCTTTATTCGGCCAATGTACTGAGCCATAAAAGAAAAAAACGATACACAGCAAAGTTAAATTACATGTAAATAAATACAATTAAAAACATATTCACTCCATCTAAAAATCTTCATGTGATATAAGTTCATCAGTATATCATTGACCTTTTTTTTTAATAAAGTTTTATTGATTTTCAAAAGGTAAAACTACAAAACATCCCCATGTCTCATACACATTTGGGTAGACAGCATAAATTCACACCTAGGCCCTCATTACAACTCTGGCGGTAAAGTCCGCTGACCGCCGTGCTGACAGCCGCCAACATACCATGTCCGCGGTGGAAATCCTCTACAGGTATGATGAACTCCACTGAGAAATCCTCCACAATATAGACACCCACACAAGTCCGGCACACCAAAGGTCAGTGATGAATTGGTGGTACCAAAACCCACACCGTCACGCCAACAGGAATATGCCCACACTATCACGACCGCCGAATCAACGTGGCGGTCATTTAACTGCGGTAAACCATTGGCTCAAAATACAGACACACTTACAAAACTACACCACATTGGACAATTCAAAATACACACACCTGACACACATACACACACCACACCCAATATAAAACAGACACCCACATTACCCACAACCCCTTACAACGGAAAATTGTGAAGAAGCAGAGAGACAGAAAAGCAAAGACCACACCAGCATCCAGAGGCACACAACACCATCACTCATACACCATCCACGCACAAAACATCACACACACCAAAACATCACCCCACACATTACATCACACATCAACTCACACATCACTCACACCACATCATGGCATCTCAAAGACACCCCAGGTTGTCTGAGAAGGAGCTCAGGGTTATGGTGGAGGAAATCATCAGGGAAGAGCCACAGCTATTCGAATCACAGGTGCAGAAGACCTCCATTGCAAGGAAGATGGAGCTATGGCGGAGAATTGTCGACAGGGTCAACGCAGTGGGTCAGCATCCAAGAAAACGGGGTGACACCACGAAGAGGTGGAACGACCTATGGGGGAAGGTACGTTCCGTGGTATCCAGATACCAGGTAGCCGCACAGAGGACTGGTGATGGAGCCCCACCTCCTCCCCCACAACTAACAACACGGGAGGAGCAAGTCTTGGCAATTATGCATCCTGAGGGCCTCGCAGGAGCAGCAGGAGGACTGGACTCTGGTAAGTCAAAAGTTTACAACTATATCCCCCACCCTACCTGCATGCCATCACTTACTCCTACCCTACCCTCACACCCATCACTCCACCACCTCACATATACCCCACTATCACAACCCACCTCTCCCAATACCAAGCCCTGAACGTTACACCAATGCATGGACACCCATCACATACCTGCATGGACACTCACCACCAAAGCATGTCCAAGAGACTCACCCAGGGCACACAATCACCACTCACACAAGGGCCAAGGCAATATTGCAAGCACAATAATAGAGGGAAACATACACATTGCACAAGATGGCACACACAGATAAAATACCACTGCATTTACACCCCAACAGGACCCCTACCTAACGTCACCGGACAGGAGGTGCCAGCAACATCCAGTCCCCCCACGAAATAGGCCCACAGTGATGACAGCAGCTCTGCACGCTTGGATCTGGATGACCAACCTGGCCCATCAGGGACCTCTGGACAGTCGGTTACCCAGGCACAGTCCCATACCACCACAGAGACTCCCCACTCAGGAAACACCAGCACAGCACCCAAGCAGCAGGCCCATACCACTGTCCCCAGGACATGTCAATCAGCAGTGTGTCCACCACTACAGGGATCCCCGGCAACCCCACAAACACAGGACGATCAGGGAACTGGGGTCAGTGGCAGTGGGCAAACGGTTCAGTGGACAGAGGCACAGGACAACAGGGAAGCTCGGAGGACTGCTGTGCGACAGGGGGAGGACAGGCCCAGGGAGCTGACTCTCCACAAGGCACTCACCAACATCCTGGGAGCATACCACCATTCCCAGGAGACCACGGGCCAGATACTCGCCAAGTTGCAGGAGACCCAGAGGCTGCAGGAGGGACAGTACCTGGGGATCAGGGACGACCCAAGGGACATCAACACCACCCTGGTCACCATTGCAGGGGTGCTGACAGACATGGCCAACACCACGAGGGAGGCGGTGGCACACCAACAGGCCCCTGACACTAGCCACACTGATGAACAGCCTTCCACCTCCGCTGATGCTAATGGACGGGAGGCCATGCCACAGGAACAACAGGCCACCAGCACCCCACCCCCTGCAGAAGGACAACCACCCCGTAAACGGTCCCTGCGATCCAGGCAGAAGCCAGAGTACATTGCCAAGACCCATGCCAGGAAATAAGACTCTCCTGATTGTCACCCTTGTGTCCCACTCTGTCACCCTGTCCACCTTGAACTGCCATTGCTCCACTTTCCATGCCCCATTGGACAATGCACCTGTGATACCAATAGACTGGACTGTATCCTGGACTTTCCTCCACCATCACCCAAGCCCATTGCACATCCCCATTTACTTCTCAGCGCTGAAATAAACACCCGTGGAAAAAACAAGTACGGAGCATGTCAAATGATTTAAGGATGTAGTTGTTTAATAATCTGTAGACATTACAAATAAACTGTACAGTTATGTATACTTAGGTATGACCTGTAATGTGCTGCAGTCAATACAGCAGGAGCCACAGGAGGGTACAAATAGCTGCAAATAGACATGTTAAAGGGTACAATAAGTGGCCATTGTAGTGGGAACAGCAGCCAGCCAGAGAAAATTCACTTCACAAAACAGCAATGGAAGGTGAGGTCACAGTGGCTTACCTGTGTGTCACTGGAAGTACTGTTGTATGATAGTTGTTCTGTTGTCCACATCCTCTTCCTCTGCCTCCTCTTCGTCACTGTCCACAGGCTCCACCTGCAGAAAAGGCACCTGGTGTCTCAAGGCTAGGTTGTGCAACATGCAAAATGCAACTATGATCTGGCAGACCTTCTTGGATGATTAGCACAGAGATCCACCTGTCAGATGGAGGCACCTGAACCTGGCCTTCAGGAGGCCAAAGGTCCTCTCAATGATCCTCCTTGTTTGTCCAAGTGCCTCATTGTAACGTTCCTCTGCCCTTGTCCTGGCATTCCTCACTGGTGTCAGTGGCCATGAGAGGTTGGGGTAACCAGAGTCACCTGCAAATATCGGGGGATACCTGTTAGCCAGACACTCACCCTTAGGGCCAACCCCACACCCATATACCAACATACACTGGGTGGGGACAATGGGATTACCTATTAGCCACACCCAGTACTCTGGAGTTGAGTCGTCACATATGGGACGCTGCTATTCCTCAGGATATAGGCATCATGCACAGACCCAGGATACTTTGTATTCACATGGGAGATGTACTGGTCCGCCAGGCACACTATCTGCACATTCATAGAGTGAAAGTTCTTTCAATTTCTGTACACCTGTTCATTTCTCCGGGGGGGGGACAAAGGCAATATGTGTACCATCAATAGCACCAATGATGGTGGGGATATGTCCCACTGCATAGAAGTCAGCCTTCACTGTGGCCAAATCCTCCACCTGGAGGAAAACGATGTAGCTGTGCATGTGTTTCATCAGGGCAGACAACACTCTGGTCAGCACGTTAGAGAACATAGGCTGTGACATCCGTGCTGCCATGGCCACTGTCACTTGGAAGGTGACAGTGAAATGGAGCACTGATACGAGTTGCACAAGAGGGGGGATCTCAGTGGGGTGACGGATTGCTGAGATCAGGTCTGGCTCCAATTGGGCACACTGCTTTTGGATTGTGACCCTATCAAGTCTGGAGGTGAGGATAATGTGCCTGTCCTTCATTGTTGCCAGTTCCACCAGGGGTCTGTACACAGGGTTGTGTCTCAATCTCCTGTTCATCCTCAGCGGTTGAACTCTAGGGTGAAAAACGGTGAGCAGATGGTCATATTCAAACATATCCTCAGAGTAAAATGCCTTGCATGTTGTGACAGAAACAGTATGTTAACGTGTAGTTCTCTAAATGTGCCTATGTCTGCTGTGACGCAGATAGGTGCTATGGCCTGCTCCCCACTGAAATGGCGGCCGCCTGACCTGAGTAGAGGGACAAGTGAAAATGAGGTAATTCCGCTGACGTTGTGCGCCGTTGCAGGAGGCGGTCGAGGACCGCCGTGCAACTCCTCATTGGTTATCATTAGGCCCTATGGGTTCCAGTAGCCAATGGTGATGTACGCCGGCGGTAACAGTATGCACCGCCGCGGACGTGACCGCCATTTTCACTTGCTACCTGACCTTCAACAGGAGAGGACCTACACTGCAAGTGCTGCTGTGACCTGTGTCTGGAAGCGGCCATGGCTTGAGTCGCTGGGGAAAGGGCCCCAGCCTTCACTTCGGAGGAGTTGGAGAGACTAATGGATGGGGTCCTACCCCAGCACAGTTTACTTTATGGTCCTCCAGACCAACAGATGAGTACACTGTGAGCACGATGCATGGGGAATGAATGCATGGAGTGCTGTGCCTTGTGTGTAAGCCTTGTGTAAGGAGGGGGGATGACTGAGGGGTCCTGGGCAGAGTGCTGCATGTACGGTGGTCATTGTCTGTGTGTAAGGGAATGGGAGGGATATGGTGGGCCATGAGTGCAACAGGCCAGACGGTATGGCTGATACCTTTTTCTATGTATCTTTCTCTGCAGGTCACCGCCCATTTGGGTATTTGGTATGCCATCTCCAAGGACGTGCGGACCCTGGGGGTCTTTGACAGGCAGAGCACCCACTGTCGCAAAAGGTGGGAGTACCTGCGCTGCTGGGCAAGGAAGACGGTGGAGGCCCAGCTGGGGATGGCTTCCCAATGAGGAAGGGGTGCCCGTCGAACCCTGACCCTGCCTGATGCTCCGCATACTGGCAGTGGCCTATCCGGTGTTGGATGGGCGTTTGAAGGCATCACAGCAGCCACAAGGGGGTGGGAACAGTTTCAAAATCAGCACATTGCGTGTGGTAGGGTGTTATCTGGGTGGGTGATGTGGGCCTGTGGGTGCCCCTAGGCCAGGACGAACATGGAAGGGTAGGTGCCATGTTGGGCAGGGTCTGATGCACTCCAGCCCCAAATATGCTAGTGGGCATCTACTAATGGGCAGGGTCCTGTGGGTTTCAGGTGTGCTGCTATTGGCGTTAGGCATTGTACTCCATGGCCTGGTGACTAGCATTGTAACTTGTAGTGCATGGCCCAGTGCATAGGGCTGTTCCGTGTGTGTTGTGTACGGCAAAGCTGGTTTGTTGCTGGCATTGACCAAGTGTATCCTCTGTCTCTCCCCCACCTTTTTGTTTTGTCACCCTGTCCTTGTATGCATTAGCATCATCTGGCGGAGGAGCAGAGGCATCGGCGACGGAGGGAGCTGCATCCCACATGGCCCATGAGGCCTCCACTGTGTCCCCCTTCTCATCATCCACCTCCCTCCCAGTAGTGTCTCCACTCACACCTGCATGCACTACATCCTCATCCACTACCCCATCACCATCACGCCTATCACTACACGCCCCTCACTGGCAGTCACCACCCCCACATCCATGCACATGTCCCCTGTGTCCTCTCCCACTGTGTCTGTGCCCCCTCCTCCCAAAGTACACAAACGCAAGCACTCAGACACCCAACAGCCATCCACCTCACAAGAGCATCCAGCCCATGCACCTGCACCGAAACACAGCAGACGGACACCTCATACCACCACTCCCTCTTCCTCCACTCCCAAACCTTCACCCTCTTCCAGCCCTAGTGTCCCTAAAAAGGTTTTCCTCTCCACCCTTGACCTATTCCCTGCCCTTCCCCCCAGTCCTTCACTTCGGGCCAGGGTGGTCAGGACCCAGTCCACGGCCACTGTAGCTTCTGCAGCTACTGCAGTTGTGAGAGGCTCCAAGGAGACACCCGTCTGCACAGCCAGTGTGCCTGCACCAGCTGCCAAGGGCTAAAAGGGACCACTAGCTACCAAGGGCAAGACAAAGGCACAGATGCCGCAGTCAGGGTGGATATGGTGCCTGGTGCTGGAGCAGCATCTGAGCAAACAACACCAGCCACGGCACTTCAGCCGTCTGAGGCTGCAGGGGATGGGCTGGAGCCTCCCCCCACCACAGGCAGCACCGCCGCCAGCACCACCACATTCACCGCCACCTGCACCGCCACCAGCACAACTGCCAGCAGCAGCAGCCCCAGTGGGCAGCTGTCTGAGGCTGAAGGGGAATGGCTGGAGCCTCCCCCCACAACCGGCAGCACTGCCGTGAGAACTGCTGCCAACACCGCCACCTGCACCGCCGTCAGAAACACTTCCTGCACTGCCACCAGCACCACTGCCAGCAGCAGCAGCCCCAGTGGGCAGCCATCTGAGGCTGAAGGGGAAGGGCTGGAGCCTCCCCACACCACTGTTAGCACGGCCACCAGCCCCGCCAGTGCCACCACTGGGCAGGCGTCACTGCCGGCAGGCAGTGTGTAGTCATGCCTCCATGTGCTGTAGTGCGTCCTGGCCCCTGCAAATCCTGTAGGTGTGGCACCCAGATGAGAGACTGTGACCTTGCACTCCCCAAGATCTGCATCACAGGGCACAAAGCCCCCTCCAGAACCAGTGGAAGAAGGCATCCACTCACCCCCTCCTTGCCAGGATGAAGCACACTGGGCACAAAGCCCCCTCCAGAACCAGCGGAAGAAGACATCAACTCACCCCTTCCTTGCCAGGATGAAGCACACTGGGCACAAAGCCCCCTCCAGAACCAGTGGAAAAAGGCATCCACTCACCCCCTCCTTGCCAGGATGAAGCACACTGGACACAAAGCCCCCTCCGGAACCAGTGGAAGAAGGCATCCACTCACCCCCTCTTTGCCAGGCTGAAGCACACTGGGCACAAAGCCCCTTCCAGAACCTGTGGAGAAGCCGTCCACTTGAGAGACTGTAGCCTCACATTCCCCAGAACCAAGCAGTGGGCAGACCACCCACTAGAGAGACTGTGGCCTTGCACTCCCCAGGACCACGCAGTGGCCAATCCAACCACTAGAGAGACTGTGGCTTTGCACTCCTCAGGACGAAGCAGTGGCGAAACCACCCACTAGAGAGACTGTGGCTTTGCACTCCCCAGGACCAAGCAGTGGGCAGATCACCCAATTGAAAGACTGTGGCTTTGCACTCCCCAGGACCAAGCAGTGGGAAGACCACCCACTTGAGAGACTGTGGCTTTGCACTCCCCAGGACCAAGCAGTGGGCAAACCACCCACTAGAGAGACTGTGGCTTTGCACTCCACAGGACCAAGCAGTGGGCCGACCACCCACTAGAGAGACTGTGGCTTTGCACTCCCCAGGATAGAGTGATGGGCATGTGTCCCCCCCAGGAGCAGTGGCGTTGTACCATCTTCCAGCTGAGGTGTCCCCCATTCCCTTCCCCGAGGTGCCTGTGTATTTTCAATCTGATGCCCCAGCAGTGTTCTCTCCGTAATGAGTCGAGAGTCAAGTGGAGCCTTGGCCTATGTGATATGGCCCTGTGGCCCACGGACATTATGGACTGGGAAGTGTCCCTCCATTTGTATATATTGTAGATACTGTTTTGTGCTTTGAGGACGTATTTCTAGAACTTTATATTATTACAGTCACTTTAATCACTTCCTTTTGTCCTTGCATTATTCCTGAGGGGTACGGGGTGGATATGCAATGTTGTTGCATCTGTTTGTGTGTATGTTATTGGGGGTGGGGGTGGGGGTGTTGCGTGTTGTGTGTGCGTGTCACTCTCTTTTCCCCCTCTTTTGTGTGCTAGGAGCGGTACTCACTGTAGTTGTCTTCGCCACCGTTGGTATTCCTGGTGTAGGAGGAGGTAAACCAGCATGGGTAACACCTGTAGTTCGGGTTCCATGGCGTCGTGATTCTTCCTTGAGTGTCCAGAGATGAGTCGTTTCCCTTCAGTGTACTGTTTCCTCCGTGCTTTTGATGGCGTTGGTACCACCCCGGAAAAGCTGGCGGATTGGTGTCTCGTAATACAGTGGGCGGAACCTTGTCTTCCGCCTGGCTGTTGGCGGTTACCGCCGCGGTGCTTGTTGCTACCGGCGTGGCGGTCGGTGTGTTAAAGTGGCTGTCTGTGTTGGCGGTTTCCGCCATGGTCATAATTCCATTTTTTTTTACCGCCGGCCTGTTGGCGGTATTGCCACTGCTTTATCACCGACCGCCAGGGTTGTAATGAGGCCCACAGTGCTAAAGTGAAAACAGTACAAAAGGACACCACGCCCGTTTTAGAAAAATAGCAGATAATAAAGATATGAATTTTGAAAGAATTAACTTAAAACTACAATTCCTTGTAGTCGATAGCTCCGTCTGTGGCTATCACGGCATCGTGATCAACAAATCCAACAGTTCAGGCCAACCACAGCGTCGCGGGCCAGCTACGGCGTCAGGAAGAACCGCAAACAGTACCTTGGAAATGTAGGGCATAGTGATCCTCGCAATGAGATCCAGAGTGCCGCGTCGCTTGTGTCGCAGGCATCGGTTCCAGAGGTCAGTGTGGGGGTCGTGAAGCTCTTGAAGTCATATGCATTGCAGATCAAACTCCAGGCTGATGACGAAGTCAGGAGCGCTGGCGAGGATGGCATCGGGCTGCGACGTGAAGCGGGACAATGAGATGTGCGGTGCCCACAGGTCATGGTGCAGGCAGAGGCTCGGTGACAGCGTTCTGTGGTATCGGTGAGACCAGGGCCATGGATTTAATCGTGCATGGATGAAGGCCAGTTGCCTCAAGCTCAACTCGGACAAGACAGAGATCCTTCGTGATCTGCTCCACCCCTTCTGCCTGGAACGACTCCTGGTGACCACCACTCTGGGTAACGTCCCCTCCCCCACTGACCATGCGCGTAACCTGGGCCTCATCCTGGACTTGATCTATCGATGATCCAAGTGAATGCCATCTCTTCGTCATGCTTCCACACCCTCCGACACCTGTGTAAGATTTTCAAATGGATTCCATGTGACTGCTGCTCCACTCCTTCATTCCAGTATCAAATTTAGCACTCAGAGAGACAACCACAATATGGATGGAGTTCATGGGTGCAATTAGGAAGAATTACTTATACCTCAGTGTAAGCGCAGCAGTTAGTTAAGCATAGTCATTGCACTTAATTAATCAGTGGTCAAAGATTTGCCTCACTTGGCTGACACCTGGCACTTTCTGCATTGTTCTCACTCAGGGCAACTACAACTGCAATACAACTGGTGCAGCCAAGCCTGCAGTGAACTCAAATTTCAGAGGAAACAGCTATTACTTGGAAGCGCTGGTGTGTTCAACGCAGGCCCAGGAGGACTGGATCCAAAGTGTAATTTCAGGATAGCCCTATTGTATACATTTACAAAAAATTACTTTATACTGCAGTCAATGTTTATCCTGAAAATCTAGCATGAATTTGGCTCACCTGCCCCCACCATGGCTAGGCCAATCACGTAGGAACTATGGGATTTAAATATCAAGTTATAAAGTTACAAAGGAAACAGGTTTCTTTTAAGCTATCATGATTTTTTTTACCTTTTGAGACTAGAAATCTTGGATTTTCATGGATCTGAGTAATGCTCCAGGAATATCAGCTGTTTGTGAAAGATGTCCATGTGTTGTAGCATTTTCACAATTGGATTCAAGGTCTTTCATCAAGTTATGTCAACCTCCGGGTCAAACAGCTGTTTTGCTGGAAGCAGTAATCTTCGCAATGGGGAAAGTGGTGGATTCAGCCGAGGGTGTCAACCTCTGAGAAAACAGCTTTTTTTTTTCAAAGTTGTTTCATATGTGACATTTTACAAATAAATGACGCTTTACGAGTTTTGGGGAACTATTCATTTTCTTTACAAATTCTTCAGAATAGAGAGTTAAATATCGCCACACGTAAATAAATCCAAGTTAGAAACGAAAAAATCAAAAGGCTGATCAAAGTGTAAAATATAACATTTGTGGAGGTTGGGGGGTTTCCAAAAAGGTTAAATGATGAAACTATAAAAGTTTAGGCATTTCCTACTTTTTTCTGGTTTGGATTAAGTTTCGGTTCAGTTTTTACATCACAATTAATTTACAAAATGAACACAAATCCACTCCCTCCACAATTTGTTAGGCCAGCAGTCTTTGTGTGTATTCCCTTATATATGTTTGCCTTCATCCCTGATTTTTGCCAAACTCGTTTTTGTTTCCATTAGGACTGTGCTCTTTAGCCCTGCTAAGCAGTGCCAAAGCGCTTGTGCTGTCTCCTTAAAACATGGTAAAATTGGCACACACCCAATTGGCACACCTAGGGGCACATTTAAGGAAGGTGGCGCTGCAACTAGTGCAGCGCCGCTTTCCTTGCGCCCCCTTAGTGTCCCCCTACCACCACCATAAGTGCGCCGTATCTAAGATGCGGCGCACCATGGTGCAGGCTAGGGGGCAATAGCATCATTTTTATTGACGCTATTGATGTACTCTGCAGAAGAAGTGCCAAAATATTGGCACTACTCCTGCAGAGTCCATAGGGGCCCATTATAAATAATCTGAAACTCAATTCGGACAAGACGGAGGTCCTCATCCTAGGACCCAACCCCTCCACCTGGGCCGACTCCTGGTGGTCTACCGCACTAGGAACCCCACCGACACCAACCAACCACGCACGCAACCTGGGCTTCGTCCTCAACTCCTCCCTCACCATGTCTAAACAGGTCAACGCAGTCTCCTCTTCTTGCTACAACACACTCCGCATGCTTCGTAGGATCTTCAAGTGGATCCCGTAGAAACAAGAAGAACGGTGACACAGGCCCTCGTCAGCAGCAGACTAGACTACGGCAATGCACTCTACACAGGCATCCAAGCAAAAGACCTACTACGCCTCCAACGCATCCAAAACGCCTCCGCCCGGCTGATCCTCGACGTACCCCACCGCAGCCACATCTCCCACCACCTGAGAAACCTTCACTGGCTCTCCATGGACAAGAGGATCTCTTTCAAGCTTCTCACCCACGCTCACAAAGCACTCCACGACACCGGACCAACCTACCTGTACAACAGACTCAGCTTCTACACCCCCACCCGTCAGCTCCGCTCCGCAAACCTCACCCTCGCCGTCGTCCCCCGCATCCAATGAAAAACCTCCGGCGGCAGATCCTTCTCATACCTCGCCGCCAAAACCTGGAACACGCTCCCTACCAACCTGCGACAGACCGAAGACCTTCTCACCTTCAGAAGACTCCTCAAGACCTGGCTCTTCGATCAGTAACATCAGCTCACCCCCAAAACCCCCAGCCCCTTGAAACCCTCACGGGTACGTAGAGCGCTCTACAAATTCAATGATTGATTGATTGATTGAAGCCCCCATTTACCGCTTGCTCTGAGCAGGAGTTAAAAGTGCTGCACCATTTTTTCAGTCTCCCTAACGGGGGAACGCCCCCTTTCAATACATTATGCCTGGCGTTGGCATAATGCAGCACAAAGGGTTACAAAGTGACGCAATGCATGCATTGCGCCACTTTGGAAATATGGCATGAGGATTTTGGCCTCATTGGGCCACACTAGCATTAAAATAAATTACGATAATGTGGTGCATGGTGGCACTAGGGGCCTATAAGTATGCCCCTAAATGTACTTGTAAGTACCTAGTAAATGGTAGTGCATGTACCCAGTGCATGTAAATTAACTGATACTAGTAGTATGCTGCAGCATTCATTGTGCCCATTTAAAGTAGCCTTTTAAAACATGTCTCAGGCCTGCCTCTGTAGCTTCCAGTGTGGTTTTAACCTGCCATTTCGACCTGGCAAAATAAATCTTTTGCCAGGCCTAAAGCTTCATTTGTAATACATTTTAAGTCACCCCTAGTGCAGCCCCTAAACGCTCATTGGCAGGAGGCATGGTATTTAAAAAGTAGGAGACGTGTGTTTAAGTTTTACATGCCCTGACACTAAAAAACTCCTGAAGAAATTTTTCACTGTTGTAAGGCCTATAGCTCCCTTAGGAGAACACGGAGCTACCTTATTTGAATTCAAATCAAATCAAATCGGTTTTTATTCGGCCAATATACTAAGCCATAAAAGAATAAAACGATACACAGCAAAGTTCAAATACATGTCAATAAATACAATTTAAAACATATTCAATGCATCTAAAAATCCTCATGAGATATAAGTTCATCGGTATATCATTGACCTCTCTTTTTTTAAATAAAGTTTTTTAGATTTTTTAAAGGTAGAACTATAAAACCTCCCCATGTCTCATACACATTTGGATAGACAGCATAAATTCACACATAGTCTGCATTATGGTAGATAGCAGTAGTTACATGAAATGTGCAGTGCGTCATGGAGAATTATACATAACCAAACAGTGCATCCCGTCCCCTATCGTCCAACTTGTACATCCGTGGTATAGGTAGTCTAACATTAACCCGTAGCTGTAGTAAGGGTACATATGGAAGAAAATGCACAACAGTATTTGCTGATGCTGCGTCAATGTAAAACAGTCTAGAGTAGGTGAGTCAATTTCTGGGCAGTCTTCCCCGGGCCTTTCATCAGAGAGCACGGCATTCCACGCCCAAAGGTCTTTGCCTAGTTCTTCATCTGTGCACACACATTTCATACACAGTTCCTCTGCCCCTCCACCCCATTCACAAACGTCTCTAAGCCGCATTGTATGTTAGGAGGCTCTGGGGAGAGACAACAGATGGCCAAATGGTGCTTCACCAGGGTAAGACAGAAGAGCACAAATTTTCAACTGAGTGACCTCTTGGCCGGAGTGGGTATAAGACCTAATATGACTTGTTTAATGGACAGTGGGATGTGCCAATCTGAGGCCTATTAATGTCTTCCAGTACTCGTTCCCAGTATGGGAGCAGCTTCTCGCAACCCCAAATCATGTGCACGATGTGTTAGCTCTTGGGGCACCATATCGGGGGCCGGCAGCTGGGCATGTATTATAGATTGCATATAATCTTAGCGGAGAGAGATAAGTTTGATGTAAAAAAATTATACTGTGTTAATTTAAATCTGGTATTAGAGCTGGCCTGTCTCACCCCAGAATAGTTTTTTGCCCAGTCTGCCTCCGACTGATGGTCTGGGACCACCTCCTCCCAACAGGTCTGGACCTGCAACAGGGTGCCGGGCACGTCATCCCGCAGTGCTCGGTATATTTGGGACCCGAGGCATCGTCCCTCCGGTCCCTTGAGGAGAGTGGAAAGTGTAGCAGAAATCGGAGGGGGGACTCTGGAATCGCGGGCCATATCTCCTTGACAGTCGCTATGATCTTACAGTACTGGAGGAACAGCCCTTGTCCCAAGTGAAACGCGTCAAAAGCTTCGGTCATGGAATGAAAATGGCCCTCCGGGTACAGATTCTCTAGGGTGGTGCAGCCCCCCTCCCTCCAATGTTGGACTGTCATAGACTCTGCCATTTTGCGAAAGGCTGTAGAGACCACAGAGGCATGTCAGGGGCGTAGGGTTCACGGCGGATTACCCTTTTAACATCGCTTTCCCAGACCTGGGCTACATGTCGAATCACATACAGGACCTCCGGAGGTAGTCTGGTTCCCCTCATTAAGAGGGATGGTAAATTCTCTGGTGCACAAGAGCTTTCAAGCATATGCTTCTCCCAGGAGGCATACGGCGCGAAGCAATACAGTATACTGCATGTTGCAAATGTGCCGCCATGCGGTAGAATTAAATATTTGGGACTTCCAACCCCCCCACGCCACATGTATGCTGCAAAGTTGAAAGTCAGACTTTTTTACGTTTATCTGCCCATAACAGGTTAACTATGATAGTGTTGATTTTCCCAAAATATGCTCTGGGGATCATGTAAAAAGATCCCTGTAAGATAAAAAGTCAGCAAGGGAGTATTATCATTTTTATTATTGCGATTCTTCCCATAAGTGACAAAGGAAGATTCCACCAGAATTTCGTCGATGAATGGAGACTCCCCACGTCGCTTCCCATAGTGAGGTCATGGAATGCCTGTGCCGTGGGTACCAAACGAATCCCTAGATATCTCAGGTTTGTGGTCTCCCATGGTATCGCTAGTCGTGGGAGGGTGTTGAGCGGTCGGCCCAACAATGACCCCATGGGGAACACCATCGACTTGGAGGGGTGGATTCGGAGGGACGAAACACTCTCAAACTCTTTCAGCAATACCATCAGATGGATTCGGCAGATACACCAAGGTATCATCGGGGTACAGGGAAACTATGTGCACGGTCTCTCCAGTCCGAATGCCCCATGGATTCAGCGTCTGATGGAGGTGTGTTGCCAGTGGCTCCATCACCAGCACCAAGAGTAATAGGGAAAGAGGGCATCCCTGCCTGGTTCCCCTTCTAAGAGTAAAGATCGGTGAGACAGTCAACCTAGCACATGGGTCTGTGTACAGGAGCTGTATCCAGCGTGTATAGGCCGCTCTGAAACCCAACTGACGCAACACATGCAAATAATTCTGCAAATGTAAAGAATCGAATGCCTGTGCAATATCCAGAAAGGCCAATGCCATCTCACCTGGAGAAGACTGTGTAGAATGATATACATGGGAAAGCCAGTGTAAATTATGTAAGGTGCTGTGCTTGGGGATGAACTCCGATTGGGCCGAATGCATCAGGGTGGAAACATAGGGTTGAAGGCAGCGGGACAAAACACTGCTCAACACCTTAATGTCAATATTCAGTAGTGAGATTGGACGGTATGCTGATGGCACAGAGAGGTCTTTGTGTGGTTTTGGGATCATGATTATAAGGGCTTCGTGCATAGTGGGAGGAAGCCAACCGACAACCAGGGATTCCTCAAAAACTTCAAGGAGTCTCTCTGCCAAAACATTAGCATTTTTACGGTAGAACGGTGCTGGGAAACCATTGTTGCCCATGGTCTTCGAGGTTTTTAGTAAGCTGATTACTGAAGCCAACTCCTCTTTTGTGAGAGGGTGATCAAGGGTCTTGCGTGCTTCCGATGAGAGCACTGGAAGAGTCACCCGTGTTAGATATGAGTCTATGTCACTTATGCTTATCAAGGGTGAAGGGATGTAACAAGTAACAAGGTGTGAACGGAATACGTTGTTAATAGTTTCTTGGGAGTAGACTATCTGACCTTTGCTGTGAATAATGGAAAGGATAGGAGTGTGTGAGGTTACCTGCTTGAGCAAACGGGCCCTCAGCATGAAGACGTTAGAGGTGGGCTGTATTTAAATATTTTCCAGCCATATTTATGCGTCTAGTAATTGCTTACGGGGCTTCAGTCCAGTCACCTAAATGGGGGTGACTTGTCGGGAGTCCCTGTTCTATTCTCCCCAGAGTGTTTTCAAGCATACGTCTGTCCTTTTATAATTGTTGTCGAACCTTATGAGATGTCTTAATACAGACACCCCGAAGGACGTATTTCCTCGCGTCCCATTCAGTGGCTCTACTACCCGAGGTGCCCCAATTTTGCCAAAAATAGCAAATCCAGAAATGCGCTATGGTTTGTTCAAAGGGAGGGTCCGCTGAGGCGTCTGCATGCGTGCACCACATATAGGTGAGCATCTGCTGTGGTGTTCTAGGTCCAGAAGGACCGGAGAATGGTCGGACAAGAATTTTGGAAGACATACTATATTGATTACTGCAGGATTAAGACTCTTCAAAGTGAAGAAGTAATTAAGGCGACTGTGGGTGCCTGCTGCAGGAGTGTAACAAGAAAACTGAAACGTGGTAGGGTTGCGAATTCTCCATACATCACAGAGCCCCAACTTACTTAATAGGGAGCAGAGGTCAGCGGTCATTTGTGTACTTAACAGGGAGCAGAGGTCAGCGGTCATTTGTGGTTATGTGTGGAGCATGGGTGGCGCTCGGTCTAGATCTCCATTAAGAACGCTGTTACAATCTCCCCCTAAGATTATGGCTGCATTAATAAAAGGAGCAGCTGCCTGTATTACAGACGTGTAAAAGGTGGGACAGTCCACATTAGGATCATAGCCATTAATCAAACACATTTCCTGGCCATGAGCAGACCATACACAATTACAAAGGGTACCCCGGGATCTATAACATGCTGTCGATGCACAAATGGAACAGTCAACACTCCCGAGCAAATCCAGAATAAGATGTAGCGTATAGTTGTCCCCTCCATCTTTTACTGAGGGACTGAATACAGTCCCCCCAAATATGTTTTTCCTGCTAAAACACTATGGAAGACCTATAACTTTTCAGATAGGGATAAATCTGCCTGCGTTTCTCCAATTGAACAATTCCCCTAACATTCCATGTTATGAATTTAGTGTGTAGGGCCATCTCACGTGGGAAAAGTGTGTATATATCTCCTGTTGGACGACTCTGTTCTTCCGGTTGCCCTACGGGTCGTGTAAATGAAAGCCGGATGTGGAGGAACCCATGTCACACGAATGCACGGAACATGAACTGTTGTGTCAAAACCCATTTCCCGATCCCCAACTAGAACTCCCCCAACCCCCTACTTTCTGGGCAGCCCCACTAAGTACACCCACCTACCCTGTGGCCAGTAGCAATCCTGTAGGAACCACCCCATTACTCAATTACCTGTATTCAACTAAAGTGAGAGAAACAACTATGCATAGGCAATAGGACCAATCTTAATTGCTAAGCAAGAGGGGGGGATCACGGAGGGGTGCGACGCGCATGCGCCTCAGCTCCCACGCCGTATCCTCCCACTCATAAGTGTAGGCTCCTGCCCAAACGAGATCAATGTTAACTAGGAGCAAAGACAAACATATGCAAAGGTGACATTTTCAGCAGTTTAATTGAATGTGCCCCCCAGGCCCTCCCAGTTCCACCTTAAGATAACATGAAGGCTTGCAGCAGTGTTTAGATTGCGGGCCACTACATATGAAGTCTCTATGTATCCGTATTCCAATTGAGAGTAACCATCACAGTCAAACAACATCGCCGCTGTCATAGGGTGAACTGGGGCCACCAGTGCCCTGCTGGGATGAATCGCCCAGTCGACTCAGATCCCCTGTCTCCCACAAAGTACCATCTGGGCATACCTTAATCCTGCTCGGGGAGTGGATGTCCGCTGATACCACCCCAGGAGGCGGATGGCGGTTCAAACGGGTCCGCCCCCGTGGTTGAGTCTCCGATGCGTCGTGGTCGGTCTTGGTCCGGCAGCTGTGGTAGCGAGTCAAGCCACTCACTCGCCTCAGAGGAGTTATATAAAAAGTGTACTGTATCCCCATACTGGACATGTAGTTTGGCCGAGTATAACAGGCTGTATTTCAGATTTATGGTGTGCAAGCGTTGTTTAACCGCAAGAAAGGATTTACGTTGATCTTGCACTCGTTGGGTGTAGTTTCGAAAGATAGATATCGGTTTCCCCTGAAATACTGGTGGACCATGGGTTCTTGTCTACTTGAAAATCACGTCTATGTCGGGAAAGTTGAAAAGACGAGCAATAATCACTCTATGCGGGACCCCCGGTCTGGGAGGAGTGGCCCACAATAACTCTCTGTCCACCATATCAAAGGCACATGAAATGTCCATGAAGGCCATGTGCAAGGCCCCCCAGCCTTGGCCATTGCATATTTACCCACGATAAGTGTAAGGTTCAGCGCCTTATCCTTATCCTTTCAGTTCAGTGTGAACAATGAAACTTGCATTAGCTCTTGGAATGGATTTAGGCCTACACAAAAAACAGCTTTCTGCAAATGGAGGTTTGCCCACTGCTGAGTGACCCATAAGCTCCTGCAGCTACACATTTGCTCTTATAGAGCTGAAACAGTTCTCACACAGGCTTCTGGGCCAATTTCTTTGCAAACCTAAATATACTCTCAAACTACCCCCATTTGTACCACCGTTTGAGATATTAACCAATCCCATTTCCCATTTGAATCAAATAGGATGCCCAAATAGTTAAATATTGTCATTTTTGTGATTGGTCTGCCCCTCTAGACAAAACTCCCTAGATTTAAGATTTGTTTTTTAACCACATGACATTACAAATGTTTTATGGTGGTTCACTCTCCATGACCGTTAGACCCACAATAAAATTGTTGAAACCATCAAGACATTACAGACTGATTTGGCACATCCTTAGTGTACCCTCTTAATGCTGTGTCAAGAGAGATTAATATCAAATACAAATAGGAAGGGGACAAGTAAACAGCCCTGCATTAGTCCCTTAACTACTCTAATTAGGACTGTGCAGTCACCATTCGTTGAATAACGAACTCTGGTGGTTGTTTACTGATGGAGGCGCTTTATGAGTCCCAAAAGAGAAGTATCTTCTTGGCCAGTATCCATCATGGCGCACAATGGCCCACAATAACTCTCTGTCCACCTTATCAAAGGCGTCCATGAAGGCCATGTGCAAGGCCCCCCAGCCTTGGCCATTGCAAATTCACCCACGATAAGTGTAAGGTTCAGCACCTGCTCTACAGTACTCAGGTCCGGTCAGAAACCATATTGTATTGAACTAAAAAAATGAGGTCTCCTCCACCCAAGACTCTATTTTCCCCAGAATCACCCAGCCCAAAATCTTCATTGTTGAATCAATCAATGAAATTGGGCGATATAATGCAGGCGACTTCCGGTCACCCTTTGTGTAGATGGGGACTATGATTGATTCCTTCCAAGAGGGGCGGTCCATTTTTCAATGCGGCTCTCAGCACATTTTTAATCAGTGGGGCCCAGAAGTCTAAATCAGCTTTAAACAGAGCAACTGGAACCCCGTCAGGACCAGAGGCCTTATCAGTAGGTGCACTTTTGTTGGCATTAATAACAGAGTGTAAATCCACAAAGTCTGCAACCCATCCTTCTTCACATTCATACCCAGTTTCTTCACTAATTGTTCTTTCCTTATCTCCAGGATTGAAAACTGCAGAAAAATGGTTGACTCAATCCTGTTCCATAACATGATGTGATCTTATCAAATGCACTAGATTTAAAGAAAGGACAATTGGCAATGCTCGAAAGTAGCTTGGGATCTTTTAATTGGGGGCCTTCTGTAAGTCTTCCCATGCCTGCATCCTTACTTCATGTTTCCTCTGTTTGAGGGCTTGAGTATATTTACACCTTGCTAGTCTGCTGTTCTTGCTGGATACTATTAGTGGCCGGCTTAAGTGCTTGCAGGGCTACAGTACATTTGTGAACCAAGAGTGGGTTGACCAAACATTTGTGGGTTTTTTGGTTAGCCCCCCTGATATGGCTTTACAAAGACCCTCAGCATTTTCTAAAATATTAGCTGAATCATCAGACACCGAAAAGCAGCCCAAGGCCTCCTTTTTGTTTTTTAGATCAAATTTTCAAAATAACTACTGGGGTAGAAGAAACCCCACTGTAGACACCTCCCCCTATTTAATGAGTGAGTGACTGGAACAGTTTTTCTCCCAGGTGGGCTTACTAAAAAAAAGGAATGCACTTTTAAGCTAACCGGATTATGATCGCCTAATGGAAGGGATAAAACTTTATAATTCACAAGGTGCTGGGCCAAGTCTTTCGATAACATCACAAAAACAATTGTAGATCCCCTTTCCCTGCCTGTAGAGGTGGGTGAGGGGGGTTTAGTCACCCTTCTTCAGCTCACAGACCACAGCAAGAGCTTCCCTTTCAATTGCAATTCACTTCTGCTCCCTGGGGAGAAGTGTCCTGCTAAGGAAAACCACAGACTGGTCTAGGCCCTCTTTATTCAGCTGTGAAAGTACTGCTCCCACACCATGCTCTGAAGCATCTGTCTGTACCACAAATTCTTTAGAGAAGTCAGGGACCAGCACCAAGGGCACCGTACATATGGCCTCCTTCAGGGTGTCAAGGGCAGTTTGGCATGCCTCAGTCCAGCTCACCTGTCTAGGCTGCTTCTTGGAAGTCAGCTCTGTCAAGGGGTCCACAATGGTGCCATACCCTTTGACAAGTCTTCTGTAGTACCGGGTGAGGCCTAGGAAGGTTCTCACCTCTGTAGAGGGTCTTGGGGGGTGCCCAAGCCTGAATGGCATCAATCTTGGGTTGTAGGGGTGCCACCCAGCCACTTCCTACCTGGTGTCCCAAGTACACCACTGACCCCTGCCCTATCTGGCACTTACTGGCCTTGATGGTGAGGCGTGAGGCTTGCAGCGTCTTCAACACTTTCAAGAGGTGGTGGAAGTGGTCCTCCCAACTGGTGCTGAAAACAGCAATGTCATCAAGGTAGGCAGCACTGAAGTTTCAGGCCTAGCCAGGACTTGAATGACTAACCGCTGGAATGTGGCTGGGGTGTTCTTCAACCCAAAGGGCATGACGTGGAACTGGAAATGCCCCTCTGGCGTTGAGAACACCAAATTCTCCTTGGTCCCATCAGTTAAGGCAATCTGCCAATGCCCAGATGTTAAATCAAATGTGCTGAAGAACTTGGCAGCCCCCAACCGATCAATGAGCTCATCATCTCCGGGGATGAAGTTGGCGTCAATCTTGGTGATGGCATTGATCCCACGGTAGTCCACAAAGAACCGGAGTTCTGATGTGTGTAGAAGGGTGGCCCTCTATGTAGTGTGCAAAAGTAGGCACACTGTGCAGGGGGTTGAGGCAACCACACGTTGGTTTCCAGAAGCAAAAACTAGATCACCTAATGCTCTAATTTGTGAGGTAGGTTGGTCGAGCAGTTAGGCTAATCTTGGAGAAGTGCAAAGCATTTGTTGTACTCACAGTATCAATCATGCACCACACACACTCAAAGGAATAACTCAAGACCAATTTACAAAAATGCTCCAGAATTTTATATAAATTGTAAGACCAAGATTGTCAGAATTGGGTAAGTATTTGAAAGTTATGAATTTTTGAAGTTTTATTAAATGCAATCTGTCTGCGCGTAATCATGCACCAAAGGAATCAATAGGCAGTCACGTTTGAAAATGCTTATAAAATCGCACAGTTAAGTTACCAGGTTCCACGTTTGCATGTTGGTCGAGGCCATCTGTCGGCACACTGTGCCAGCTGGAGAGGCTAGGGTGGCTCCCGGTTCCTGCATGAGCAGCGATGAAAAGCCTATTGGAGCAGGTGCAGAGCCACTCAGGGGGACCACTTGGAGAACGGTGGATCTTGCAGATTTAAAGGTGGTGCTTTGGGGTCCCCTTGGGGTTTCAAGGTCGTAAGGGGTGTGGGGCCCTGTGGGCACAGCTGGTTTCTCGTTGCAGGGTGCTGGTTGGCCGGGTGCAGGGCGAGTTGTTGATCCAGGAGCTGTGCGCAACGGAGTCCCTTGGAGCTGAAGGTGAGTCTCTTTCGACGGCGGCTTACATGAAAATGGGAGCACTCTGGCGGGAGGTCCAGGGTGGTCCTGAACTCACTCAACTGGGGCTTCCTCCTGGTCCTTTTTCATCTCTCGGGGAGCTGGTTCTCTGGTTGTTCATCATCAGCTGACCAGTACTCAGGGTATTGGCACGACCCAGCCACTGGAGGGTGCAGTACCACCAAACTTGGCACACTTGTGGGATTTGTCCTGGTGGTCATTGTTGTGTCACTGGGTCCAGCTGCAGCTTCCAGATCAGGCGATATGGGCCAGTCAGTTGATTGACCCTCAATGGCTTGTTGGTTCTTGCTTGGTTGTAAAGTGGTACGTCCACTCTGGAGGGAGATCTCGGGTTATTGGCAAAGCCTGGAGGTCCTCAGGGTTTTTTGAGGTCAGTCCAGTGGTCAGATCCTCCGCCACTGTGATTGTCGGGTCCCAGATGCAGCAGGCAGGGTTTGGTACCTTTTCTGTGCAGCAGGTCCACAGTTCTCTGGCTTTGGTTCTTCTTGGTGCTGTTTTCTTTTCTTCCTTTTGAATCTGAAATCTTGGTCTAGGGAAGTCCACTAACTACTGAATGTAATGGGTGATTTAGGGGGAACCTGGTAGTGTCCAATGGTACACTTACCTTTGGTTGGCTACACCCACTATAGTGACAGCTTCCTGTGGGAAGGGTCGCTGCCCTAAACCTATTTGGCTACTTTTCTCTCCATTCAAGATGGAAGAAAATGAAAAAGAGTGTTCACCTTGCAGGCAACACCTTAGGGGTGGTGCATTCCAGGTGAGGCCACTCCTCCCACCCTTTGTTAGGTCTCCTGCCTTTGTTCCCACCAAAAGTGGGGCTTTGCAAAGGGGGATGTCAGCTGCTGCTAGCAGCAGGCTTGGGGGTCAAGTTTCAAGGGCGGTGAGCCCTTTGAAGCTCACCGCCAGGACAGTGCACATTCCTGAGGGTGGGAGTGTGAGGTCCTCCACCCAGGAAGGGCATTATCCTACAAACTGGATAGTCAGGGCTCTCCCCCAAGGTTTGTATATTGGCTGTCTGGAGGTGGCAGCTGGATAGGACCAGTCAGCAACCATGACAGGATAGTTAGCTTTTGCAGGGGGCACCTCTAAGGTGGCCCTTGGGTACATTTAGGGATAAATCCAAGACTGGCACCAGTTTGGATTTATCATTCTGAGTTGTTTGATACCAAAGAAACCAAACAACCCAGGGTTCAGAGTGGCCATCATGTAGCAGGGAAACACGTGTTGACTAGTTCACATGCATTAAAATGGCTGCTCTGTTCATTCACTATGTCCCTTGTTGGCAAGGACACAGTAGGGGCATATTGCTCATGCAGCTATACCCTCACATATCATATGGAGCACCCTCCCTTATGGCTATAAGCCCTGCCAGAGGAATGTCTTACCCATAGTAAATGCAGTGTATGGTGGACAGGCACACAGACAGTGTGGTATGTTGAGTTTGAGTTTTATATTTGCAACAGAACACTCAGGCGGTCATTCTGACCGCGGCGGGCGGCAGTCGCCGCCCGCCATGCGGTTACCGCCGAATGACCGCACCGCGGTCAAAAGACCGCGGCGGTCATTCCAACTTTCCCGCTGGGCCGGCGGGCGACCGCCAAAAGGCCGCCCGCCGGCCCAGCGGGAAAGCCCCTGCAACGAGGAAGCCGGCTCGGAATGGAGCCGGCGGAGTTGCAGGGGTGCGACGGGTGCAGTGGCACCCGTCGCGATTTTCACTGTCTGCAAAGCAGACAGTGAAAATCTTTGTGGGGCCCCCAGGGGCCCTACTGCACCCGTTCCTGCCATCCTGGTTCTGGCGGTGGACACCGCCAGAAACAGGCTGGCGGGAAGGGGGTCGGAATCCCCATGGCGGTGCTGCAAGCAGCGCCGCCATGGCGGATTCCCTGGGCCAGGGGAAAACCGGCGGGAAACGGCCGGTTCCCCTTTTCTGACCGCGGATTTACCGCCGCGGTCAGGATAGCCCAGGAAGCACCGCCAGCCTGTTGGCCGTGCTTCCGCCGCCCTCCGCCATGGCGGTCATGGACCGCCAGGGTCAGAATGACCCCCTCAGTCTCCAATGGCAGTGCTGGGTACATCTGAAAGCATGGCCCTAGAGGGTGGCACAATCACTGCTGCTGCCCTCAGGGGCCCACCCTATTACCCCATGCCAAAAGTACATAGGTACCAACTTACTAGGGACTTAAAGTGGTAGTTAAAGGCATATCCAATTGTGCCAATGTATCACAACAGATTTAGGAAGAGAGCTGTGGCCCAGGGAACCTGGTTAGCAGGGGCCCTGGGGACCACAATTTCTAGGACACATCAACATTAGGCAAAAGTGGGGGAGATAACCATGTCAAAAAGAGGCCCTCTCTCACAGTATGGCACCAGGTGCCACAGCCTTAGGTACCAAAACCACTGAGCTGGACCAAGGGCTGCTGCAGTGCTCAATAACCCCTAAAGCCAACATCTTGGAAATCTCATCCTTGATGCTGGCCTTCACTCTGTCAGCTAACCTATAAACCTTGTGTTTCACAGCCAGGCTGTCCCCAGTGTCAACACCATGCATGCATAGATGGGTGACACCGGGAGTGAGTGAGAACAGAGCTGACAATTGTCCCAGTAACTGGCGACAGTCATTCTGCTGCTTTAGAGTCAGAGACCACACCTTCTCTGACCCATCCTGCTCCCTGGCAGACAGGAGGTCAGGGAGAGGTTCACCCTCCTCTTTCACCCCATCATCTGTAGCCAGAAGCATGGTTAACTCAGGCCTCTCAAAGTGGGATTTGAGGCCGTTAACATGTAGGACCCTCAAGGGGTTCCTTGGAGTCTGCAAGCCCACCAAGTAGGTGACATCACTCTTGCACTCCTATACCTCAACTGGCACTGTCCACTAGTCCTGTAGAACGCAAGGCTCTACTGGGGCCATGGGCCACACTTTCTGGCCAGGCTGAAACTCAACCAGAGTGGTATTCTGGATGTACCAGCAATTCATGTCCTCCTGGCTTGCCTCTAGTTTCTCTTGAGCAAGCTTCCTGAACGGGCAGTCTGGTTTCTGAAGGCCAGCATGTAACTAAATGCATCCTCTGGTAACTTTCTAGGACCTTGCTCCCAGCCCTCTTTCACCAGACTCAGAGGTCCCTCGACCGGGTGCCCATGCAACAGCTCAAAGGGGCTAAAGCCAACTACCTTCTGTGATAATTCCCGGTAGGCAAAAAGAAGGCAGGGCAAGAGGACATCCCACTTACGCCTCATGGAGTCTGACAGACCCCCAATCATGCCTTTCAACTTTGGGGTTGGTAAGGCGTGGTGAACTTGTAGTTGACCCCACATTCCTTACACATGGCCTTTGTGTACATGGACATAAAGTTGGCACCCCGGTCAGATACCAACTCCTTGGGGAAACCCACTCGGGTAAAGATCCCCACCAGTTCCCAGGCCACAACAGGTGCTGTCACTGTCCTCAGAGGGATAGCTTCAGGGTACCAGGTGGCATAGTCCACCAAGACGTGGATGAACCTGTTGCCCAGGGCTGTCTTGGGGTCCTGAAGCCTTACTATGTCAATGCCCCCCCGCTTGAAGGGGGTGCTCATGACAGGAAAGGGTTAGAGGGGAGCTTTACATTTGCCTTCACTTGTGCCACTTGCTTGGCAAGTCTGCCAGGTCCTATGGGAAAGTATCTATATTTATTCTCATTTGGGGCCAGTAGAAGTGGGTGTCAAGCCTGTCAAAGGTCTCCTCTGCCCCAAATGTCCTTTCAGAGGCACATCATGAGCCAAACCTAGTAGGAAGTCTCTGATGCGCTGGCGTACCACCAGCACACTGGCTGCCCAAGGCTCAGCATCCCTATACTCGCTTTACTAGAGACCATTCTCCCAATAGATCAGGTGATCCTTGGGCTCAGTACCAGCTGCCTGGTCCTCAGTCTGCTGCCTAAGACCTAAGAGAGTAGGGCACACCTTCTTCTCTGCACAGAACTCCTCCCTGGTGTGACCCCCTTCTTGCTGCCAATGGGTCAGCTCAAGTAGGTCTCCCAGTTCGGCCACTTGTTCCGCTGTATGTGCTGGGGCGTTCCCCTCGAGGTCAGCCTCCTCCTGGACTGTGGGAACTTCAGGATGGGTTTCCCGCAACTCTTGCCTTTTCTCTTGGCAGACACCTGGGCCACTGTTTCAGGCTCCAGGTCCTTCTGATGACCCTGACTGGTTCCCATTGACCGAGTGGTCACATATGCCCATTCTGACAACCCCAACATCCCTAAGTGTGACCTGAGCTCCACCTCCTTCCAGGCAGAGGTCTCCAGGTTGTTGCCCAACAGACAGTCAAAAGGTATGGTGGGACTCACAGCTACCATCAAGGAACCTGAGACCCCCCACACTCAAAGGGAACCAGCGCCACCTTACACTGGCACTCTGAGTTGTCCACTGCAACTAGTTGGTGGAATACACCAGGAACTATCTGCTCTTCAGACACTGTGGTCACACAGGCTCCAGTATCTCTGAGAGCCTCTATTCTGCCCATTGATGGTCACCCATTACCTGTATTTTTAGTGTTATCAGGCATTAGGTTTCTCTGAACCATCTCACCATCCCCTAGGGAGACAAGGGTCATCTCGGTTAGTTCCCCACACCCACCTGGGACCAACTCCTCCTCAAGCGCTACACTGGCCAACCCCTTGGTCTGCCCACCGTTGGCTGGCGGTGTCAACATGGAACAGTTGGGATCCCCCTTCATGTGACCCACCTGGTCACAAACAAAGCATTTACGGGGTCCCGCCTCTGCAGGTTTTCCTGAAGAGGCCCATGGGCGGCCCAGGGGAGGGGAACTTATACTCTGCTTACTAGATTGAGGCCCTTTGGAGAACTCCTTTTGTTTACCCTTGTGCCCCCCACTATGCTGTTGGTGACCATGCCCACCTTTGGCAGCGTCTCCCCCATTCATCTTCTTGTGGACCCTGGTACTCACCCAGCGGTCCGCCTCCAGAGCAAGCTTCCTGGGGTCAGTCAGCTTACTATCAGTCAAGTGCTGGCACAGCTCTGCAAAACACAGACTAGACAAGTGCTCCCATGAAATTAAGTTGTACAGTCCTTGAAAATCTGTGACATTACTGCCCTTTACCCAATCATCCAGTGCCCATAAAAATTAATCCACACATTCTAACCAGGCCTGTGAATCAGTTTTCTTACTCCCTACAAACTGATCCCTGTAGTTGTCAGGAGTGAGACCATACCTGGTGAGAAGGGCCTCCTTCATGTCAGAATAGTTGAGACTGTACCCCTTACCCAAAGCTAACATAGTGTCCCTCCCCTCCTCTGTAAAGTGGTTCCACAATCCTGCTCCCCAATTCTTCTCAGGGACCCCATTCATGTGGATAGATGTCTCATATCCCTAAAACCACCTGTGAATATCATATCCCTTCTTGTCCTCCCTTCCTACATTCTTGGGAATGTGGACTATCCTATCTGATTGCACTGAGGTATTGCTGACACCATCGCTGCTGGATCTACTCCTTTGATCCAGCTCCTTTTCTCTGAGCTCATAATCTAAGAGCATCTTCTTCTCCATTTGTACCCTTTCCAACTCTATCTGATGTGTCCTGGCTTCTCTCCTGTGTTCCACCTCTTTTGTAGTCAGAGCCCTTTGAAAAACTACTGCTGCCTGGCCCAGAGGCTACCTCCCCTACGGGCAGCTGCTGCACCCTCAGCACATCTTCCATTGGATTTGGCTCCACAGTCTCTCCAGTCACATCCTCAGAATGCCCACTGGCAGTTCCGCCTGCTACCAAGGCCCTCAGCTTTGTAGCTCCTCCTTCTTGGTGAGGCCTCAAACTTGGACTTTAAGGCTTTTGCAAACTGACTTAAGTTCCTTCATGGTGTAGGTTTCCAACCTATCCTCCTCAAAAATCAAATCCAGGGATGTAACTGATGATGCTCTTGACTTAGACATGATTTAGTAGGAAATTCAACTTGAACTCAAGACCAAAAATAGATCACAGGAAAAATCCAAAACCAAAAACCTGTATGTGGTGCGTAGTGGTCTGAGATATGGTAGTAGTGTACACCAATCACTGTTATCATATTCAAATGCAAGTCCTAACCTCACCGCTGACAACCAATGTTAGAAATGGCAGTCTGTTTGCACCCTGTCCAAGTAGGCATCCTTACTCTAATCAGGATAAGTGAGACACCCAGCTCAGATAACCTCTGCTCACCCCTTTGGAAGCTTGGCACAAGCAGTCAGGCTTATCTCAGAAGCAATGTGCAAAGCATTTTCACATAACAGACAGCAATACAGTGAAACACTACAAAAGGACACCACACCAGTTTTAGAAAAATAGACAATATTTATCTGTGTAAAAGTAAGACCAAAACAAGAAAAAACAAACACATAATAATAGAGATATGAATTTTGCAAGAATTAACGTAAAATACAGTTCCTTGAAGTTGATAACTCCGTCTGGGGCAATCACAGCATTGTGAACCAGAAATCCAACAGTTCAGGCTGGCTGCAGCATCGCAGTCCTTAAACAGTGTTGGGAAGACCCACAAACAGTACCTTGGAAATGTAGGGTGTTGTGATGAGATCCGGAGTGCGGCATCACTGGCGTCACAGATGTCAGTTCTGGAGGTCGGTGTGGGGATCGTTGGGCCCTTGAAGTCATGCACATTGCAGATCAAGCTCCGTGGCTGATGACGAAGTCAGGAGTGCTTGTATGGATGGCATCGGGGCTGTGGTGTGAAGCGGGACCATGCGACGTGCGGTGCCCACAGGTCAAGGTGCAGGCAGCACCTCGATGACAGTGTCCTGCGGCATCAGTGAGACCAGGGAGACTGAAGCGGGGAGGTGCAACATGTGGTGTCTCCAGGTCACGGTGCAGGCAGCGGCGGCTTCATTGCTGAAGCACTGTCGTCAATAGGCCCAAGGTGGTGATGGAGCATGGGGCTGCCTCTGTGCAGCGCCCACGGGTCGCGGTGCAGACAGGGGCATCTGTTGACAACACTTTAGTCACTGGCATTGATGGATGGGGGCTACGGTGCAGGCAGTGGCATAGGTGAGCTTGGAGCGTGGTCGTCGGGGATGTCAAGGCTGCGGTGTGAGCAAGGTGATGCGGAGTGCGGGGCCCACAAGTCACAGTGCAAGCAGTGGCTCGATGACAGCGGTGGTGAGACCAGGATTGCGTTGCTACTTGGGACACGGCTCCGTCTGGTGTCGTCAAGTCACGGTGCATGCAGCAGCATCATTGACAGCGTCGTGTGGGTTTTTCTTCTGTTGCAGCACAAAACACATTTCCTAGTGCTGCAGGCAGATGAAGCTGAAGTCTTTGCTATCTCTGAGACTTTCAACAGGAGGCCACCTCTACTCCAAGCCCTTGGAGAAACTTCATAAGCAGGAAACACAACAAAGCCCAGTCTTTGCCCTCTTTAAGGCAGAAGCAGCAACTGCAGGCCAATCCAGTAACGCACCCACAGCAATATTCCTCCTCCAGCTCTTCTCTTTGGCAGAAGTGTCCAGAAGTGTTCTAAAAGTCTGGGTTTTGGGTCCACTACTTTTACCCCTTTCTGCCTTTGAAGTAGGCAAACTTCAAAGGAAAGTCTTTGTTGTTCACAAGATCCTGCCTTGCCCAGGCCTGGAACCAGACACACTCCAGGGGGTCGGAAACTGCATTGTGTGAGGACAGGCACAGCTGTTTGAGGTGTAAGTGTCAGCTCCCCCCTCCCCACTCTAGCCCAGGAGACTCATCAGGATATGCAGGCTACACCCCAGCTCCCTTTGTGTCACTGTCTAGAGGGAATTCACAACAGTCCAACTGTCAGTCTGACCCAACATGGAATACACAAGCAGGCAGAGGCACAGAACGGTTAAGCAAGAAAATGCCCACTTTCTAAAAGTGGCATTTTCAAACTGACAATCTAAAAACCAACTTTACCAAAAGATGTATTTTTAAATTATGAGTTAAGAGAACACAAACTCCATATCTCTAGTCTCCCAATGGGAAACTGCACTTAAAATATATTGAAAGGCAGTTCCCATGTTAACCTATGAGAGATATAGGCCTTGCAACAGTAAAAACCAAACCAAATTTGGCAGTATTTCACTATCAGCACATGTAAAACACATCTGTATATGTCTTTACCATACACTGCACCCTGCTCATGGGGCTACCAGGGGTCTGCCGTATAGGTGCCTTACATGTACAAAAAAGGAAGGGGCCAGGTCGGATTGGCAGTTTAAAACTGCACACACAGACACTGCTGTGGCAGGTCTGAGACATGTTTACAAGCTACTCATGTGAGTGCCACAATCAGTGTTGCAGGTCCACTGGTAGCATTTGATTTACAGGTCCCTGGCACACATAGGGCACTGTACTAGGGAAATCTGAGTAAATCAAATATGCCAATCATGGATAACACAACATCCAATATAATATACATAGGGAGCACTTGCACTTTAGCACTGATCAGCATACCAAAAAACAGGAGATCAGAAGGCAAAAAGACAGAGGGAAACACACCAAAAGATAGCAGGTCTAACACTTGTGATGTAAAGAAATTTAAAAAAACAGTGTATCAAAAGAATGTTAAACTTACTAGGAGAATAAATTCTAACATTTGAAAACAGAGACTTGACTCAATTAGCTCAGTCTCCACACTCCTAACAGAGTTATGTATCAAGATAAAATAGTGAATCCCCCTTCCCTCTACCCGCGGCCCATGGGATCGCATTAGTACAATAAGACTTGAAACCGTTTATGACGATGTTATCAAAATCCAAGGTTTCCTGGCAGCAGATCACATCGTAGATCCCAATAATATACAACAAATCCTTATTTTGCAATTTGTTCCGAGCCCCCACAATATTCCAGGAAAACTGATGCATGCCTTTCCTGCTGCCATTAGATTTAAATGCATCTATAATGTCTATACGGCATTTTTGGGGGAGAGTTAATTCGCCAATTTGCACAATGGCTCACAAGCCCCCTTTAGGCTGAGTCAATCATTTGCAACCAAATCACTTAATAATGAGACGCGATTTGCAGTTGGAATTGGAGGATTTAGAAGGCTGTTTGTCTCAGTATGATTTGAACTTTTTCGTCCACTTGCCTGGTGAATGGCTGAATGTAAATGTCTATAAAAATATCGTAGAGGTAAAATCATCAAAGGGTCGGGATTTATCAGAGCAAGGCATGCTTAAAACAAAATGTCTCCTGCAGTCCTGGGCTTGCGAAAGTTCATAATCACTGTATCACCTGTGTAGCTCCTCTCTAGAAGACCAATGCCACCCACTCTCCTTACAAGTAGGATCTCATTCACAAAGTCCCCGGGAAAATTCACCATGCGCTTTAGCCAAAACAATACCTTATTCTTAAGAGATTCTACTGTTTCCCGGGAACTTGGGGGCAGCTGAGGTGTGTTTGACAGTATGTTGACATAGGAGCTTGAGGCTGGAGGAAGATCTATCACAGGCAGGTGACTCAGGTCACCAGAGTTACTGTCTCTTTGGGGTCTCTTACTTGAAGCTGGTGCTAAAGAATTAGGCCTTTGAGATAAAGGCTGAGGGGGTGCTTCTTTACTGATGGTTTATGGCACTGGGTTAGATTTTCATGATCCCCCTGAGGTCCCTATTGTTTATCTCAAGAGAGCTTTGGGGCTGTTTGGGCTGTTCAGGCAATGATTGAGTACTCATGGCTCCAGAGTGTTGTGAATCCCTTGCTGTTAAAGGTTGGATACCAGATGGGATAGCAGAATTTACTGTCTGAGACCTCTCCTCCTGGTTTGCTTTGTTTTCATTCAGATTTGCTAATTGGCGGAGTTGAGTTAAACTCACTTCAATACTTGTGAGTAGCTCACAAATGGTCACAGTTTAGCATCCAGTATTTAATTTATGCTTGCATTAAAATGATCCAAAAAATCGTCTGGGAGGGAATGTGGTTGGGCTGAGGCTGGCGGATCACTTGGCTCAAGCACCTGCCTACCTCTACTACCATATCCGGGCTTTTGCTTAGATGCTCTTTTCTGCCACTTAGGAGGTCTCTCATCCACTGCCTCTTGCACAGATAAGACGGAAACTTGGAGCTAGGCATTAGTAAGGCTGGGACCCCCTTTCTGGATGATGACCGATGCCCCCAACTCCTCAATACTATACTCCCGGAAGCCCTGACCCTGGCACCGATTTGGCGAATTGGGTGCCGGCATTGAAAGTATTGTAGCTCCGCTGTGTGCTGGGTTATTTGATCCCATTGTGGCCGGTGAGAGGGTCATGGGGGGAGAGGGGTGGGAGGAGGGGGAAGAGGGAAGGTTCTCTGCTGTTAGAGAGAGACGCCTCTCAGCCAGCTTGATCTCATTTGCTACCAGATCAACAGCTCTTACCAAGAAGCCATCAATTGTCATACCTGGGTGCTTATTCTGCATGTCCATCCCCCGCCTCGTGTTGTCTTTCCTTTTCCCATGATCTATTATTTAAAATCCCAAGGCTGGAGTTTGCAGGCCAAGAGGGGGAGTCCAACCCAGCCTCTGTTGGGCTATGAAGGACTAAGACACCCCGCGCTGCAGGAGCGTGACTGCACCTATGTACCGTGTGTAGGCCTGCCCTGGTGATGGGAAGGCTGGGAGATGAAATCCCACCCCAGCCGCTTGGCCCCAAACAAAGTCTTCTACCAGGTCTGTATAAGGCAAAGTTTCACTTGCAGCAGGAGCGCACCCATCCCTTTGTAGTGCGTGTAGGCCTGTCCTGGTGATAAGGAGGCTGGGAGATAAAGGCCTGCCCCAGCCACTTGGCCCCAAACACAGCCTCCTGCCAGGTCAGCGTCAAGCAAAGTGATTGAATCATATGTGCTAACTTTAGAGTGGGAGCAGATAGAGAAATTATGTTTATTCTAAAATGCATTGCAATTTAAAATCCTCTTTAATGGTAAAGATGGATTTTAGATTATAATTTTGAAAATGCCACATTTAGAAAGCTGCCATTTTCTTGCCAAACGTTTCTGAGGCCATTCCCGGTGTTCCCTGGTGCCTGTACCTGTTATTGGTTCCTCCATCAAGAGTGTGTATGGGATCAGACAGTTGAACAATAGAGCCTGGGTGTAGCTGGCATAGGGTCTTCCTGTCAGCATTTTTGGGGAGAAGCTATACCCTGCCCTGAATGCATTTCAAAGGACCTAGATCACAGTGCACACAAAGGAACTTAACACTAGGCCTGCCCTTGCCTTTGTCCCATTAGGCAGTTTGGAACCAGGGGAAGGGGAAGAACTGAACAGATCTTATTTTGCATGTAGGCCAGAAAAATTACCCATACAAAGGTATAAAAAGGGAACTTTAGAACCACTCATCAGAACACTCCTGGACCTGTGAAAGATTTGCAGAAAGACTGGACCTGCTTGTTTTGATCCCCGGATACCAAAGGTGACTGCAGGGGTCGGCTGGCAGACCTCGTGTGTGAGCTACAGGAACAAAACAGGATTCCAGAGGTCTCCCTGCAACTGCCCAGCTGACCAGCACCCAGTGGGCCTGCCTGGGCCTGCTTGAACCTTGCTGCTGGCCTCTGCTGGTGTGAGATCTGATCCCCAAGAGGAGCCCCCAAGTCCTGGCCCTCATTTGTCATCAGTGAGAGCTCCACCTAAAGAAAAAAGTGAAAATCCTGAAGTTTGGGCTCTTTGCATGGGCAAACGGGCCCATTAATGCCAAGACCCTGCCACCCACGATGGCTGCCAATTTGAGGCTTCAATGAGACCTGCTTTTAGTACCAACAGTGTCTGTCTACAAAGGCTGGCAGCATGAGAACTGTACTTCGTGCCAACAATAACCGCCGCGATGGTCCACCAATGCGGAGCTCCAGCGACAACTGACTTTTCGACCCACAGCAACAATGTCAGTGACTCTCGGCCTTCTCTTCATGCCAAACGCCTACTCCTGCTGCCCCCCTCTAACATGGACATAACTCTTCACACCGGACTTGAGAAGGTAACTCTTCAGTAGCATTAACCTGGTCCTTGTATCTGACCTGCCCTCCACTGCAATACACCTGAACTCTAGGTTTGGCTCCAACCTGGCAAGTGACACAAAAGGCTAGTGTCAGGTCTCTTTGTGTCAGTTGGGGAAAGCCCTTTTAAAGTGGAATCAGGGCAGGGCCCAACTCCTTCTCTGCCATCCTGCAAGGAAGACCCACTCAGCCATGCCTTTTTGTGTACTGTTTGGGTCCAATATGCATTTCACAGTGAAAAAGCCATAACCAGCGGAAAACTTCCAGATACTTAAAAGGTAGGAAAATGCCAATTTTCTAAAAGTGTAATTTCCAAAATAATAATTTTAAATCCGACCTCAGCATTAAAGAGGACTTTGAATTACAATTCAAAAGAGGGAAAGAACTATCTTTCCTGCTGCTATCATTCAGAATTTAGCATTTAATAAATGTAACAATGTAGCCCAATGATTTCCTATAGCAGCAGCCAGCCCTGCTACAGTGAAAATAGTTTTGGGGGACATTTCACTGAAAGGACATGTCCAACATTAATCTCTCCATGCCCTACTTTTAAATGTCTGCAATCTATCTTTATGGTCAATAAGGCCTATACATGTATAATTTATTAATATTTAAAGGGAATATTTAGGTCTCTCAAAAGTGTTATTTTGAGAGCTTAAATTTGTAGTTTAAAACTGACACAGGCAGGTTACCGCTCTGCAGCTACCAGGCTGCGCATGACTGTAGCCTTTACTCATGTGCACGCACTCTACTTGCTTCATGCTCACGTGTAACCAGCCCAGTACCCCTTACCGTATCCACACTGCAGCAGCTTTATCTTTAAAGGCAGACACTGGCGTTAACATGCAGAGTCCAGTTTATCATAAAATTACGTGGAGTGGGACTCAAGTATGGAGATTCATCCACAATTAAGGTCTAAAACCTGGGTGATCTAAAGCAAAACATACTGGTGTACTAAATTGGTGGAACCCATTTGTAACACAATTTGTCCTTATTCAAAACCTATTTTAAACCTTTGATGATTTCAGATGCATTCGATTATTGGGCAGGAGGCACAGACATTAAATGCTGATGAGTCACTGGACTTCCATGGGTCCTGGTGGCTATATGTCACTGTAACAAGGCTGTTAATATCAACCTACTACAATGGAAGTGACTAAAAGTAGAAATAGGAATAATAACTATATACTTAACTTACAGTATACTGATAGTTTGGTGCAGTGGATGGCATACTGTCTCACCCTTACTGTTGCTGGTAATCAGTTCATTATTTAGGCACTTAAAGAGCAATGACCTTGAACTTGCACTTCAGGGAATGCTCCCGTGACCAGGTTCTAAACATGTGGAAGTTGACAGGGCAACATGTCTCCTCCACAGTACATGAGACCAGCAGCACAACATACCACACCATTGTCTAAACTCTGATGCTGCTGAGGACCCAGCAACCTCCTTTTCACTACTTCAACCTAGAGGTTTGGGTTGGAAAGGACTTGAAAGTATTAGTCACTCCCAAATGCCTGTGCCATAGGTGGTACCTCAGTGAATGGGTAGAAGGAAGAATGTGTCTCATCACTGGCATCTGGCACCTTAACATTTTCATAGATGTAAATGAGGGTTCATGACTTGAAAGAAATGCAATCTGCATTAGAAAGGAAAACAGAACATGCCCAATCGGTTAATACCAGTTGCATGTGAAAAACAGGAAGTGACGGAGAAGATCATGTGCCTGTTAGTTGGAAATCTGCAGATGAGACCTTTAGGGTTAGATGCATAATGACAAAATGCCAGAAACGCAGGAAGCTTACAGGTTTGGAAAGGAACTAGCACAGAAAATTTCTCAAAGCAAATTCTCAGTAATTGTTCAATGTGTTCTGTAGAATGGAACCACAATTAAAAAAATCAAACAGAAAACAACCTTCCAGAAGAGCTACAATATAACTCTTTACCATGACTACACTGGACACGAAGTGTTGAAGGGGAAATGATTCACAGATTTGGGAATGATGGCCAAAGAAAGGGAATCTTGACTCCCATTCCAGCCCCAACCCTTAAAACCTTTTAAAAAATGGGCAAAATGGATCACACCTCAGATGAGACCACAAGGGTTCTATTTGAAATCTCCTCTAAACAAGAAAAGAGCACTGCAAGGATGAGATCTAGCATGCATGCTTGTCTACCTCCCTGTCATGTGAGAGTAGAGTTCTTTTAGATAAGCAGAGTACAAATATATACATTTAATGGGCATTCAGGGCCTGATTTAGATCTTCACAGGAGTCCTGCCATCCCTCTGAGGAGACGGTTTCAAGTACTCTGTCAAGCTGACGGTTTAGATGTATGGCTGCAGAACCTCCATCCATGTTAATGGAGTGTAGTCTGTCGCATAAGCAGTTTCCAGCTGCTGACACAGCAGGCTTCTATGCTGGCGAATAGTATTCCACCGCTGTCAGAGTGGCAGGATTGCACTGAGCAGATTTAGATTTTCTCATTGTGCTTGCGTTGTTCTAGCAGCGGATCCATGAAGGGGGTAGTCCATCGCAGGAGACGATTAAAATTGTAATGTGTCTGTGGATGCTAGCACCTGATGTCTATTGGCCAATTGTTTGCACCTACATACCACACTATAAACACACACCATTTTGATCCTTTGCCACCCTATTGCAGAACACTATTTTGAGGTTGAATTTTCCAGATAGAAGTCAGGTTATTTTTTCACTACCTCTGTTTTTTCAGTTCTCTTTCTTAACTTGTGGGTCCTCATGTTCATGTTTTTTTCATTAACTAATAATGGCAGGGAGGAGAAATCTCAATTTTATAGAGGAAGAATTGTCAGTCATGGTGGATGAAATCATTAGAGTAGAGCCACAATTGTTTGGAGCACAAGTACAAAATACAACCATATCTCAGAAAAGGCAAATGTGGACCAGAATAGTTGACAGAGTGAATGCTGTAGCTAACAACATTTGCATGCAGGAGGAAATTAGGAAGAGGTGGAATGACCTCTGGGGGACTGTGTGCTCCCTGGCTTCCAAGCGTCACCTGGAGGCCCAGAGGCCTGATGGTGGTTCTCACAGCCCCCCCCCCAATTACAAATATTCCCTGGGAGGAGAAGATCTTGCTGATCCTAAATCCTGAAGGCTTCACAGGAATCCCTGGTGGAGTGGAGACTGGTAAGTTACAATTTTCAATGTCTCACTAAATAGAAATGCAGCTTTTGCTCATAAGTTAGCTGTTGGTAATGTATCGTGCACCTTTGTAAAACATATAAACCCAAATTTAAAAATCACAAAACTAATGTTATTATTAAAAAATAGTACCATTGTGGTAAAGTCTCTTGTTTCACTACTGGGCAATATGTGTGGTCAATGTGTGTGCTGTTCTTCATGGATCATTTCTTGCATTTGCTTGTTTGTTTGTTTGTTTAAATGTATTTTGTTCTAGTTAAGATAACAAGTTCCAAACTCCATCTATTATAACACAAAGGTATTTGACTGTAAGTGTTTCTTCAGCTCTCAACATATTTCACAAATGGTATTCTTTTGTAAATGTGTGTACATCTTCACTGCATATGATTTACTAGGAATGTTCAACTAACACTTTCCCAAGTGTTGGCAATGTTAAATTGAAATGACTACAACTACCAGGATGCCTTATTTTTGTAACTGGAAAATATGTTTGCAATGTGCTATTTCTCATTCTCTCTTTTCTTACATAAATGCACATATGTTAAAGTGTCATGCATTTGTCAAACCCCATTTTATGCAATTAATGAAAATGGCATGATTTTATTTAATTTGGTATGTTGTCACTTGCTTGTTGTTACATTGAATTGATGTAATTGGATTCACAAATCAAAGTATGTGGACTGAAAGGTTTTCTTTCAAGTCATGTTGCATGCAGAGTATAAGGTAGAATGACATTAAATGTACTTAGCAAAGTTGATATGATGACTAACACCATTAATCCTACTAAGATATATAACAGTCGTCTGCTTTTTAGCCTGCTAAGCCTTGGAATGGTTTACTTCACATTTCTCCTCTCTACTGAGTTGGTTTGAGGGTGTGGTATATTTCAGGTACCTTTCCTAAGTATTTCTTTTCTTTTCAGGACATCTCTTCAGATGTTTTATTTGAAGTTTGCAGTATTTTAATTTCTAATGTTTCTGTAATTACACAAAAGACTGAAAGGTTTATTCATACCATTAACTGTATTTTTTTCCTTTTTAGTTTGCTTCATTTGTAGCTCAAACTCTATTTGATGCATAATCCAGACTCTTACAATTAGTTTTTTCTTGTTATTCATCTTAGGACCCATACTCAGAGTACGTGGCCAGGATCAAGCCTTCCGTGAGGACTCCATTCCTGCAAGTCCGGATGATGGTGAGCTGCGTGGTCCATCTGGTCTTTCTGGGCAGACAGCTCCAGTGAGTCTCACTCGGCCCACACACTTCCCCTCTCACCCCACCTGTTACAACATCTCAGCCAATGGATACCGCCACTTCCTGTGCCCAAAAAATATAATCTCAACCTTGTGCCCCCAGTCTTAGCTGCTGTTGGGCCAACACCACCACCTCCAGTTCAGCCAGGATCCAGTGGGATAGGGCACACTGGCTCAGGGCACAGGGTAGTGGGGGTAGGGGCCGTGGGAGGGAATCTGTGAGCCAGCAAAGTGAGGCCATTGGCCACCCAGATCACCACTGACAAAGTCTTAGGATCACTACATCAGTCCCAAGACATGATGGGCCAGGTCCTTACAGAGCTCTGGGACATGAAGCAGTTGCAATGGGAGCACAATTTAGGAATGCAGTATCTTAGCTCTAATTTGAGCTCCCTGATTAGGGTGCTGCTTGACCTTACCACTATATGTGCAGGACTTTCTCAACAACATCTACTCCTTTCTGTGGTCCTACAATATCTGGGCCCACCACACCTTCCTCAGTCACAGAAAGGGAGGCCCTGCCACAAGCAGAAACACCTGCAACCACCACCAGCATCAGACGCAGAACTTACTTTCCTCCAATGTATGACTACCATTTTCTGGACACATTTACCTTTTTGAAGACAATTGTATTTTGTACATTGGACTTCAAACAAGTTTGTCTCTACAAAAATAGTTTCATTCACCATGACTGACTGCGTCCTTTTATTTATTTCCTTTGGCTTTTGGCTTTCAGCCTGTTTAATGTATTTGTGTTTGTAAAGTAAAAACCTAAACCACAAACTCAAAGACTGGTGTTGGTTTTTTTTGTGGTATTTTCTATTTTTCTTTCTTACTTCCATCATTCCTTGAAAAAATCAGAAAATCTAAAAGATAGCTTGAAACAAAGTTTAACACTTAGGTAATGTTTCTCCCATTTCCAAACAAGTATAAAAATTAGGAACAACACAAATATTGATGTATCAATTACATACATTTGTAATAAATATTTGTTTGTTGAACTGAAAAAAAAAATCCAACCCATGCATTAACCAAATAGTCTGTACCATTATTACGATTACAGTTCCAGACCTTGACAGAAATGGGATAGAATCCTATAAATCAGACTGACTAGGCACGCTATTCTTGGTTCATGCCATCAGCTGGAGACTAAATTTCTGCCTCACCATAGTAATCCCAATGGCACTAATAATCCAATTCATGGCAGAACTACATTTTGTGGTCACGGCATCATTCAAATACACTGTGTCGGTATCTGGTGGAAAGTCACAAGAAGTTCTTTCTACAATGATGAGGCACATCAACAGCTTCATTCACTTACCACAAAATTAGGGTTTTGCAAATCTGAAGGGAGATTAATATGCTTTAGGTCGACTTACACATGTGATTAGAGCAAGTGAGGCAGCACATATTGCCTTGATGGCAACCTTCAACAGAAAATAAGCCTAATGCAATCTAAAAAAACTTCTATTCAATCACTTTGCAAGTTGTCTTTGTACAAGACATGTACATCGCAGGTGTGTGTATCTTTCACAGGATCAACCCTTGTTCTCTTTGTACTTTGCAACAGCAGCATATCCCAACAAATGTCACAACTTTGAAATATACAAATGAAGATGACATGGTGAAGAATCCTGAAACAGAAGACCAAGTAAAAAGTAATGAGCTTTCTAGACAAAATAGACATATTACAAATGACAATGTAAGAGGACACATTTTCTTAGAACAATCAAACATCAACAATGTACATGTACACAGTAGTCAGTTTGTCAAAACTCTTTGCCCAGGAATTTTCATGACCTATGCATTCCTAAAAATTATCCAGCACAGACTGATGTGCTGAATGTATTACAAATTGATCTGACATTGAATGTAACATCATGTAAGGATATACTTACACTTATGTGAAGAGGTTGTCAATAACATTTTGACCTATGTCAATTCCTTCTTCTTCACCACTTTCGTCTTCATTTGGCATGCAACATCCTCACCTGGTGGCTCATCATGGTCTCCACCCTCTGCAATGTAAGGGATGTTCTGTCACAGGGCGATGTTATGAAAAATGCAGCAAGCCATGGTGATTTGGCAACCTTATCAGGTAAGTAAAAAGGGGCTCCACCAGTGTTATCCTGACAGCGAAATCTGTCCTTCCGGAGCCCAGAAGCCCGCTCTACTGGCCTCCGTGTTCTTCCGCAGGCTTCATTGATGCGGACCTCCCCTGGCGTTGTTGGATTCCTCATCGGTGCTAACAACTGTGATCGTTTAGGATAGGCTGAGTCTCCAATAATGAAAAACAAGAATAAAATACACAAAATATATAAACCCATTGTAGCTCCTTAAACTAGTAATAAACCAATAATCATATTGACAGATTGTAGTTATCAACAAGCCAGGCCCTCTCAGGTCCAAGTTGTGATATTTGTAGGGGTATGCTGCTGTTCTGTAGTAAAAAGGCATCATATGTTGACCCTGGGAAACGGGCACACACACTGGTGATATGCACATCAGGTAATCAGACAACTTGAACAATGATTGAATGGAAGTTCTTTTAATTGGGGCAGACCTGTTCTCCGGTGTTTGATGGCACTAAGGCAATACGTGTGCCATCAATCATTCCAGTCACTGTGGTAGGCCACCTAAAGCATAAACATCTCCCTTCACAATTGCAAAATCCTCATTGTGTGGAAACAGGATGAAGCTGTTGTTGTGTCTCATCGTTGAAGAAAGAATGTCTTGTAGCACACCACTGAAAGTTGGTTGCGACATGCCCCCAGATACTGCCACAGTATATTGGAAAGATCCTGTGGCCACAAAAATAAAGTACTGTCATGATTTTAACTACTGGTGTAATTGATGTGGAATTTTTACTGTGAGGCAGAAGATCAGGCTCCAGCTGATTATTTAAGTCCAGAATAGTTTTCCTTCAATCTGAATGTTTTGAAGATATTGCTTACTTCCATGGTTGCAAAGGTCTGGAAATGGGTGGAAAACTTGAGGTTGTCGTCTTTTACCTCTCCCTGGGGTCATATGTCTGCATTTAATAAAAAAAGACAAGATTATTTCTTAAAAGTGCAAACACCTTTTTTTTAAAAAAAAACACAACACAAATCTCATGCCTTTGTATAAAGCTATATGTTTTTGCAACTTTACACAACTTTTTTTAGTGATGTTGAATATTGAAATAACAATTCGTTACATGTCTGATATGGTGGTCAATTAATGTGTAAATAAGACATTTTAAATGTACTATTTACACATTTTATTATTTTATATATTTTTTAAAAATCTGCCAAAAGGAGTATAAACTAAACAGTGCCACTATTGCATTTTACCACAGTAACACACTACATTCTACTGTTTTAATTTAAAGAACATAAGTAACATTCACATTTTGTATAGGTAAACAAAGTAGCCACCATTTCGAGTGGTGGTGACATACTTAATATTCAAATAATGCACTGTTTTACACTCTAAAATGGTGGGCACCTGACCGTGCTGTCAAGACATTTGCAATCAGATCACTATCAGCAGAAGTTGCCTGCATAGTGGTTGTAAACTCTGCGACGGACATAGCCGTAGCCTAACGTATGTGACTGCTACGTACGAAAGCCAATGGATGTGTCCGTCTCCTTTGATGATCCTGCACATCATGTAGATGTATGTTGCATATAGAAAAAAGTTAATTTGCCTTCACTGCAGTCAACAACACCTCCTTATCTTTTGTTGATGTTTCAGACCTCTGGGATCCAGGATGCAAGGAAGAGCAGGTTACAGAGGCTCTACATTCTCAGCTGAAGAGTTGGATGTGCTGACTACAGAGGCCCTGTCCCTGTACAATCAGCTCTATGGCTCACCAAAGGATTAGGCACATGTTTTTAGTTTTAAATGAAAATGTATTTCTCACTAACTTTTTATTTTAGGAAACACAGGCTAAAATGTCCTTTTTAGTTCTTGAATGATGTTTTGGGTTTGAAGTGAAGTCAACTCATTATTTGGGCTGTGTACAAAATAATCTTTATCAATGCTTTTAAATGTCTGAATATTTAAAAGAAAGATTTAGGTAACTCTTAATTTCAATTTACTCACATCACAAATGTTGGCATTTGCAGGCTGCATGCCCCTTACTCCCACTGGCCAGTAGACACTATGCTATAAGTACGAGTGAAAAATATAGCCATGTGCTCAAATGTGAAAAATGAAAAGTGCAGAAAAAAATCATGTTATGAGCTTGTCTGCAGAATTCTTTTCTGCCCTTTGAATCTTTAAATTTGTACAATTTTCTAAATAATGAATGTCTGTTTGTTTCATAGATGTGATGGTGCCACATATGGCATAAGGTATGTCCTGTGCTGCAAGTACATACGACACAGGCTCTCAGATTAGTTATATATCACCAATATGTATCGTTCTAAGCTCATTAATGGAATGACCGTTTCAAGATACTCCAAGGTCTAGTTGTTGAGGAGATGTAAGGGCGACACGCTATATCTGGTCGGGTCCCATTGCGGAGGGAGATACGTGCTGGCTTGAACTGGTCTCAGTGGCGTTGCGGCTTGCTGAGCAATACCTATGGCGAAAGTGGGGATCCTTGACCTGGCTTTGTGACACCGACCTCGATAAAGTAAACAGGGAGTGTATGGGGTCTGAGTTGGGGACTTAATTTCCCCTGGATGTAATATAGAGGCTGACGTGTTGTGGTGACTTCAGTCTAGGTTTCGGTTGCCCAGTGAGAAAAGATGATGAGAATCCTCTGAGCTGCATGAGGGAAGTGAGTACCCTCACACAAGGATAAGTATGTAACATGATAGCATCTTGCCATGATAAATGTGCCGCACTTTTGCACTACGCACGTACACGGAGCCACCATGTGTACTTCGCACAGAGGCCACTTGTGAGCAAGGAAAGAGTCTCTATGTGTTTCTGGATTTTGACTCCCCTTGACAAGCACTATCAACTGGGCACCGCATGAAGTTATGATGTAACATGACACAATACTGTATGGCTAATGGAGTTTTATGGCATGTTTTTTGTAAATAGTCTGCTAGAGTGTGATTTATCACTAGGTGGCTCTGACTCCTTATGTTGATAACAGCATGCACACAAAGGATAGTTTTTAATTTGAGATCATTTCGGAGAGGCCCTTTGATTGATGGATTCCCCTTGTTTTTAATTTCAAGTCATAGATACATGATCCATATTTGTCCTGATGAGGCCAGGAGTAAAGTGGCCAAAACGGATCAACAGTTTTGTACCAGGAGTCCCTGCTTAATGCACAACAAAGAGAAATAGTGGCGAAGACCATCAGTCTTTTCTCCACAGTGTTAGACAACAACAGTGGACTGTGATGATTGGTGTTCAGATGGTGGACTACCTGACTGAATGGACCTGGATATTCTGATATATGTGAACAATGGACGAAAAGTAGAATATAGATATAAGGATAATGTACTGAGGAATGGATGCAAAATGTACGTACAGATGAATGTACAATATATGGTTTGCTGTGTATACTGAGATAACATGAGAAGGAATAACATGGTTTCTTGTTGGATATCTTACAGAGGTCACTATGATTATTTGATTAATTAAATTAATTGGAAAATACAGATGAACAGTATAATAATAATTGATGTATTATTGTCTTATGAAATATTGATCAATTGATCCCTCAAGAGTTAATTTGTTTATGGCCCTTCACTGATCAAGAGTTGATTTGTTTATGGCCTTCACCTACACATGTCAGCCCTTTCATAGTGCTTTTAGTCATAGCATATGGTTCAAAGCATGGTATCTGGCTCCATGGACATTCCATTAAGCCAATGCAGCTGGGCGTGGATGTGTGTGGTAACAAGGTGCAAGTTGTTTAGCCTTCAGGAGCTCACAATGTGTTGCATTAATCAGAAGTTGTTCTTACTACCGGGAATGTTTCAGACCCCTCACCAAGATGATGTTAGTGGCCTGGATTTGTAAAATAAGGACCTGAAAAGTAATGAGGGTACTCAACCAGTCACTACAAATGTGTAGTTTAAAAAAATAAAGATTTTTAAAAAAATATGTAGTAAGGGCTTTTCAGAAATGTTTGTGTTAGTTTTGGCAAAATTGTGTTGCATCTATACAAACAAATGAAACCTCACAAAATTATTTTTTAATCTTTTTTTTCTTTGTATCCATACAGGTCCACGCCCACCTGAAAAAAGACATATGGGTGGCCATTGCAAAGAAGGTGTGGACCCTGTGGGTCTACAAGCAGCGCAGAATTCACTGCAGGGAGAACTAGGAGACCTGCGATGCTGGAACCGAAGGTCATTTGAAATCCAGCTCAGCCAGCCCTCCCAACGTGGGAAGCGTGTGCACCGTACCCTGACCCCCCAAATGTCCTGCATACTTGCGGTGGCCTATCCTGACACTGATGGGCAGTGGACAGTCCAACAGCAACATCAAAGGGGTAAGTTAATTTTTGAGTTCTTATTGTTAGTTAACATTTTTTTGTTTCAGCAATAATTTATGGCATCAACATAAAGGGTGATACACATCCTACCCACAAGAAGAGCCCTGGAAGGTGTACGTTTTGCACAAGGTGTGTTTTGTGAATTGATTTGTTGTAAATGTTACCACTAGATTCTTTATCACTACCAAAGGAATATTTTGAACAGACACATGCCTGCCTCAGAAAAAGAAGTACCTAGGTTTTTCTATGTTATGAGGGACAGTTGCACCAAACAGGCCAGAATTTATGATTGTGTCAGGTGTAATGCTCCATCACAGTTGTGAGGAGGTTAGTTTGGCCCTACTACTGGTGACATAGCATACACTACATTTATGATACAGTGTATGTTCCAAACTTCACAATGGTGAGTTGATATAATGAACAAACAAGAGTGAGCATGTGATCCAAAAGGAACATGAGGACACTGGCAAAACGTTTTTAACAAAAACATTTTTAAAGTATGTTTTCACTGCACATTTCAAGTCAGTGACTGTCAACAGTAGCAGATAGATATGAAGCCTTACTCCTTCACAAATGTGCATGTAAGCCAGTCTGTCTCAACAAGCATGATTTTTGTTGGCAAACATTAAAAAATGAGACAGACAGGAATGTGTACACATTGGTGACAGAGTGACACATACCCAAAACAACTTTTTGTGTCCATTGTCATGTCCAGATGATAAATCAATATTGAAGCAAAGTAGTGATTGAAAGGGATTTTTGCAAATGGACAATGTACATGGTACAAAGGTTTCATGCAACATATTTATTTTTGTGGCATGAGTTCACTGTTCAAAACAACCAATTTGTGCCATTCAGAGATGTTAAGAAATTTGAAGTATTTAAGAAAAATGATCAAAAATTAAATGTGAGTAATGATGGTAATTTACAAAACTGTGATCAACTGGGTCTATAATGTGTTCCCTACATGCATGCGGTAACGGTGAAGTATACCTAAGTTTTAAAGGCTTGAAGCAGGTAAAATATTAAAATTAAGAAATGTTTTGTTAAAGAACCTCATGATCATTTTTATTTGCACAGATATTATACAAATGTCCTATGTGTGTTTTCAGCATCCTCAGGAGCAGACGTAGGATACATTGGCCCACAAAGGCAGGGAAGCATTGGACACACTGATGGACACACTGGCATTGAGGGTGAGAGAACTGACATGGAGACCACAAGCTCAACATCTTCTTCAGAGGCCTTCACAAGCGACCAGTCCCCAGTAGTGGCAGACCCTACAGGACCTGTTTCATCTGCATCCTTGCCCTCCATTCAGATCCCTATCTCCTCTCTCCCCTTTGCTCTCCCCCAGTTGGCCAAACCCTCCCCCCTAAAAGGGCTGGGGTCTCCTTTGCTGCAGACATCTCCCACTGCCCCCACTGCACTCAGTGAAGAGGCTACTGAGCTCTTATGCAGCATCTCTGTAAGCCAGACAGCGATCGTGAATGGTATCCAGGGGCTTAGATCCCAAATGCAACAGATGGTTGCATTTCTGTATCGAATTCATAGTTCACTGTCTGGCCTGCAGAGATGGCTTAAAAAAAGAGCCCAACCTTGTGCTCCTACTCCAATCCCTTCCTCATCCCAAATCCCACCTCCCACCCCAATCCCAAGCACACTCACTTCATTGCAGGCACCCACTCCAACAGACACAAGCAGCACACCCACACCAACACATAAACACACAAAGAAACACAAACATATATGAATCCAACATGCACACACTACTGACACTAAACACACAGGCACAACCACCATCACCACAACCACCACACCCACATGCACCCCCACCCAACGCACAGGCACCACCACTGGTCCCACAACCACAACACTCACCACCACAAGCACCATCACCACACCCACAAGCACCACCACCACAGATTCAAGCACCACCACAACCACCATCACACAATCACCACACTGACCAGCACACCCACAAGCACCAGCACACCCACAAGCACAACCACAATATCCACAGCACACTCATCCAGACAAACACACTCACGCACACATACAAGCAAACAACACCGACCAAACCCAAACCTACACACATCCCAACATACACCAAACACACATGCATCTGCAACACATACAGACACACGCACCAAAACCACATAAACCACCTCAACAACACACTCATCCAAACAAACACACACGCAGGAAAGCACACCGACCAAACATAAATGCACACACTCACTAAAACATTAAACACCTTACAAGAAACACACACGCAAACAGACACCACATACACCAGACCCACATACACTTGCAAAACAGACACACACACATCACCCATTCTAGCTTCCTCTACCTCCAAAACCCAATCCTCCCCCACCCATCCTAGCTCTCCTCCTCCTCCTCCTGAATTGACCCCTGACAAGCCCTCACCCAAATCCACCGCTCCCAAGAAGGATCCATGAGGTGCCTGCTCTGTGCCACTAGATGCCCCTCCTTGATGAGGTTATCGCTTGACAGTGTGATTAGGTTTTTGGCAAGAAGTCAATCATTGATGATATTCCTCCTGTTTTGTTTTGGAAATTATGATTTTGTATTAAAAAAACTTAATTGAGAGACGTACATAATTTACAAATGAAATATTTTGTTTTTCAAAAGGTTTGTATTGACATTATTTTAACTTTAAAGTCATTACTTGCTGACATTTTATGACCATGTGAGTAACATTAACTTAATTTCATTAATGACAGTGACTTTTTTGCAAGTATTCATCATGATGTGAATAATTTGAAATTTTTAATACAGGTGTGTTTCTTTGAAGTTCTTACACAACCAAATTACACACATATGCAGTGCATATTTTGATACTATTGCTTGTGAGTATTTGTTAACAACACACAAGTCCAGGGCCACTGTAAACAGACAATGAAAATGGTAATAGTTAAAAAAACGGACACCTTTGATTCCGGCTACAATGGGGTTCATTTCCATTGTGGTCAAGTAGCAGCAGCAAAAGCAGGACTTGTACGATCGGGTTCCTGGTGAAAATGGCATTGAAAAGAAGAAAAAAGGTATGTTTTGGGCTTACAACCCTTCTGATCCGCCAACTCAGGTCTAGTGGTTTAGCTGCCACAGTTAGGTCAGTCGAAACTCACATCGTGATTGGCCTGGCAGTAAAAGTGGCTGTGGTCCTGCCACCAATTGCTTTTGCCTATCACTACGTAAATGCAGATGTATAATTCTGGAAGAAACAGTCTGTTGCTGACGGATTATCGTCTGGGGGCCTGCCAGCATCTAAATAGAGCGGGCGGACTGCCTACTAGCAAGACATTTTTTCCAAAGGAAAATCAACGGCAGGAACAATTCTGCCCAGATCTAAATCAGGTCCTTAATGACTTAGTTAACAAGTGAGCTTTAATGGGATTTCACATTTCAGTGACACATCACCTGCACTCTCATGCCCCAAATCTAAGGTGACCAGAATTTTAAAGCCAAAAACCGGGACATTCCACAAAAATAGTTGAAGGACTACAATTCTACTTCAACCGAGTGCACAGAATGATAGCGCTCATCAGCACAGATTTACAGAAGAGCCAATATGAACATAAAGAAAATGCAATTTTTTTAACCCGTTATCATGCCTGTTAATTAAATTGCTCAATCAAACTATTCCTGCTTTGGACAACATAAAAAGGCACCTCCCGCCGTTTTCGGCCCTCTCTATAAACCAGAACATGTGCTAAATATCCAAATTCTGCCAGGATATCTGGTGGGAAACCGGGACTGTCCCAGCATAACCAGGATGCCTGGTCACCCTACCCACATCACGCCAGAAAGTAGTCCAAAATGTGTTCAGACGATCTGTACCCTGGGATGATCATAACTATAATCCAGTACTAAACCCACACCGTCCTGGCCAATATGGCACCCTGGATCTGTGGGGAACAACACAAGATGGAAGCTACAAACAAACATCTTCATGCTTTCTCTCACCAGCTGTTCTAGGACAAGACATTGCTGGACCTCCAACATCCTGCACCAATCCTTTTTTCTTGTTTTGCAGCTAGCCAAGAGTAAATCCAAAAGAAGCATAGACTTTCTCTATGCTTCTAGACTTACTCCATCTTTTAGTGAGTCTGGCCCTGCCTTAAGCCATGAGCCCATTCCTAAACCCTTTTAGAGTATTCAGGTGTGTGAACCCATATAAACATATGTGCAACATTTATACGCCATTCCACTGTGATGCCTTGATCCTGTATTCTATTCACTTCTTTTTTTTTTATTAACAGGTCACCCCAGACCTACGAACTCGCTGCAAATGTGTGGAATAACTAATAAAACAGCTGGACGATGTTAAAAAGTGGAATTAATGTCGACACATCACATACTCCCCAGCAGTCCAACTGTGAAAACTTGAGTTTTCTATGGAAAACCCCTGGAAACTATGTGAACATAAATTTCCTTTTCCTGTTTGAACAAGTGGGATTGTAAAAAGAGCAGCGCTGCTGTGTGCATTAAGAAGCTCGACGCCGTGCCACTAGGAAATTCCTGCGGTTCCGATCCCAAATGTGTCATTAGCCAAAACACTATACGTGACGCAGAGCTGAATATGATATTTACTTTAACACACGTAAAGGCACGAGTTGACGTGAGTTATAAGTACCCGAAACTTGATACTTGTGGATTGTAAGAACCGTTTGGATGTATCTCGCGCTGTCTTGTGCCTCAGTGCCAGTGGGTGACGTCCTTGTCACGCAGCACTGTATCTGGGCATCAGTGCGACATTCCAGCAACGCTTGGAACAAAGGCGGGAACAGATGGTAAAACTGTTTCTTGCTAAAACAGCACACTTGTGAACCGTTTCGGTTCCTGGCGGCAGGTGGAGTTTTAGGTGGGTGTTTGTGCCTTTGTGTTTATGGGGCTGAAAGATGAAAACTGCACTATGGCCTTTCTTGCCTTTTCAGTAAAACTTTACCATTTTTAGAACTTCATATAGTCAAAAAATCCCTACCATGATCAGGACAGAAGTATAATTTTTGGGACCCCTCACAAACTAAACTGTGGTTCCTGTGCTACTGAACAGGTGCAACACAGGAATAGCTCGTTGGGTGAGACTACAGCCACCACAGGGTTGCTTCTCAATAGAATGTTCCAATGTGAAGTGACTTTTGAAATAAGGGTGGTATAGCCCGAGGTTTGGACGGCAGCTGCTGCAAAATACAAATGCACTGTTCACGCTTTATTGGTTCAACAGTCACACCGGAACACCACAGTTTCCTTGGGGTCCTGCTACTCGGAGAGGATAAAATGTGCATGCACTAAGACACTGCATTCAATTTTAGTGTTACAGAAAGTACCTTTTCTAATTCTGAATTGAACTAAAATCACAACAAGCACTGGGAATAGGTCTGGCTATAAAGGAAATCTGCACAGTGTTCTCATCAGTGATGTAATTTCAGATGTAATCAGTGATCTTGTCAATGATGTCATAGAACATGTCATGAGTAGTTTAATATGCCAGGTCATAAGCAGTGCATCACAAAGGTGTGAGTCATAGTTACTTGAGTTAATAATATAACTATAACTGGTGAATTTCGATGGTTTTTGGGGGTTAACACATTTTAACTGACATTTGCACCTGACTTTAGCCTTTGTTTTTTTCAGTAAAAATAAATAAATATACATATATACACACACACAGAGACACACATATGTCGAAAAAAAGTTGCTTTGATTCCTTCATAACTTATAACTAAAAATGTGTGTGAAAATGGGCACAGCATGTGCAGAGATTATGGAATAACATTTCTCAGTGCTGTTGTTTCACTATAGTTCAGTGCACTCGTGGAAAATAATGTAACCCTGCCTCTGTTTTCTGGCCACAGCACCATTTCTCCCTCACATTTCCCCCACAGCCGCTTGCGAATAGAATCGCATGCTTGTGCTGGGGTCTGCAGTAAGGCGCTTCTGCTTGTATTAAAAAAATATTTTTTCCATATCTGAGTTTTTTAATGTAAAATAAGTTATCATTACCATACTGTCATTTCAAACTATGTTTTTTGGGTTTTTTTCAGCAAATTTCTGGGGTTTTAGGCATTTACAGGGTTTTTAACATAAAGTAACATAAAGCAAACTGACTTATTTTATCAAAGGGATAGAACATCAACATATAAAAGATAGGCCCATATGGTTTTTCAGGTGGCCAGCACATCAACATACATAAAGCAAAACTATTTGTGTTATCAAAAAGTCACCACACCAATTTATCAATCACCATAATCCAGTACATTCATTGTTAATACACACATGGCAGAACTCAAGAACAATTATAACAAAATGTCTTAAATAAAGCATTTTAAACTAAATTAGCCATAAACATGCTTGAGTCTTTCTTTCACACTCTTCGGCCACATAATGCAGCTGGACCTCTCAACACAAGGGGTACCCATACTGCAGCTGACGAGCATACAGCTCCAACTTGAAGTGGTTTAAAAACAATAATAATCTCTTCTGAACTATTCAATAACCCAGGAGACTTACTGTAAGTTAAAGAAAAGGTTTCTGGGTCTGCTGTGCTCCATGGAGTCCTCCACAACATTTGAAGAAATCATTTGTGGTATCCTTGCTGCTCCCTGGGCCACCACCACAAATGAAAAATGCAAAAATAAAGCCCTCACAAGGCACTATGTGGTGCTCTTCAATAGAACAGTGAATGTTTTATGAGTGGCTGTGCGGCTCTTTTTATTTTGCAGCCTCATGCTGCACTTTTTAATTTTTTTAAATAACTGTTTCATTTCTAGGTGCTCTGGTCCGATCTGCAGCAACCACAACTTCACCAAAATGTTGGGGGCTGCTGAGGCAGGCCCAAGGCCCTCACTGCTCTATCAACTCCCAGACCTGCATCCTTCTTGTTGTGCCTGTATAGGAGCTCTTTTTTTTGTTGCTGGCCGCAGGGGGAGGCCATGTCCCCCCAGCCCAGCTGGCTCCCCAGTCAGCACACCTCCTGGGTGCTGACCATGTTTTTTTTTATGGATGGTTCCCTGGTCTCACCAGCCCACCCACAACATTAGATGATTTACAATATTTTACCAAGGCGTTATAAATCAATACTGCTACCATCAAAATAACCACATATAGAGCCTGATTACAAGTACGGTGGTCCATAGGACAGCCATACCAGATGTGGCAGTCCAACTGCCACATCCCTGGTGGTCTATACACCAGATTACAATTCTGGCGGTTGGACTGCTAGAAGACCGCCACCACCACCAGGATCAGAGATCCCGATGGGTTGAAAGCAGTGAAAGGCGTAGTCAGCCATGGTGGTGCTGACTTTGACAGCACTGTGATGATCACAACTTTCCGTTCTGCCACCCTTTCCCTGGTGGGGTCCCCGTCATGAAAAGGCTGGCAGAAAGGCAGAGTTGGGGGCCACAGGGGGATCCCTGCACTGTCCACGACCGTCTCAGAATGTGCTTGAGGGTGCTGTGTGAGACGGGATTGGCCTTCAGCTCCCCGAGGGAGCCGAGGCCAATGCTGCTGCACTGTTTCCACCAGTCAGCCTGGTGGAAACATCGTAATATAACAGTGGTGAGTCAGTTCTATCTATCTATCTATCTATCTATCTATCTATCTATCTATCTATCTATCTATCTATCTATCTATCTATCTATCTATCTATCTATCTATCTATCTATCTATCTATCTATCTGTCTATCTATCTATCTATCTATCTATCTATCTATCTATCTATCTATCTATCTATCTATGTATCTATCTATCTATCTATCTATCTATTTATATATATATATATATAAATAGATAGATAGATTGTCACCAAATGGCCGCATACCAGATTGCGCTCTCTTACTGCCGGTGCTGATGTAGGAGTTAGCGACCAAACTCCCATAAAATTCTTCAACAAAATATGAACATCGCACTCCAGGAAGTCCTTTTATCAGCTTTTTATTTGAAAGAAAAAGTGCTTCCACTACCTGACGCGTTTCAACCAACAAAGGTCTTGATACATATATATAAACACACATTTATATATATACATATATATATATATATATATATATATATATATATATATATATATATATATGGTGTTTCAGCACTCACAGCACTATATTACATTGCAAAAAATCATCATAACAGGGGAACATATCATAATAACTTATAGTGTTATTGTCCTTAAAAAAGTCCCATCAGTCCACAGGTTTTATAATAAGTTATTCTTTATTGATAGAAGAATTTTCAAACATGATTATTGTGGCCTTTTTCAAACATGATTATGTAGCCAATGTGTTTTGTTCTATGCGAACTTCATCAGGGCTCAACTTTTCATAGGACATATTTCTGTTGCACATCATCCTTAAATGTGGTGTCTTTCAATGGTACGGTCACCAATTTATTTCTAGTGTTTGAAGACATCAAGTTTGAAAGAAGACCACAAGAATCATGTTTGAAAATTCTTCTATCAATAAAGAAAAATGCATTATAAAACCAGTGAAATGATGGACATTTTTTGAGGACAATAACATTATAACTTATTATGATATGTTCCCCATTTATGATGATTTTTGCACCCACAATATTGGCAAAAATTTGGGGCCATGGGACGATGCCTAGGCCCCCCAGTGGCCCCCCACGGCCCGATCGGCTTTCCAGCAAGAATGCATCCTGGGTGTTGGTGGGAGCCAGCTTTAACTGTTTGCTCCTGCTCTGCTCCAACTGGAGAACCATGTGTTCCTTGTATGCCAGAGTGCTGGCAGAGAACAACACACAGTGTTCCAGAAGATCTAGGTCCCCAGGACATTGTCTACCATTGGGCCCCACGCAATGGGCTCCTTAAGGTCATTATGTGCTATAGATGGGTTGGCCCACGCCCCTCCAAATAATTTATGAATAAATCAAGCCCAAGGTAATGGGGTTCTGTGAGCTATTATAAGACCCGGGAGGGGATACACATAAGCTCTGGGTTTAAAAAAAAAAAAGGAATAATGTGACCACCCAGAACCACACCCACCTGGGGCCTTCTAATTGAAAGGAAGAGTGGCCTTCCTTTTTTAATTTCTTTTTTTTAAACTTGGTTACCATTGTACTACTGCAGTGCTACTGTGTTTGGCCCCAGCGGATCCTTTTGGGACTTCCCCACATGGTCTAGAGGGGAGGATATCCCTACCTTGCCCCCCTATGCATTATTTTTCTTTATTTCAGGACATGGAGAAAACTTCCCAAAGTTCTAAAGTGGCTGCCAAACCTTTTTGATTTGAGGTAGCCAATCAGATATTATCTCTTGATCTGCTAGTCCACGGTACTCCAGTGTCATTAGATATCTATACATTTTTAACCTTATTTGCCCAAAAACTACTGAATGATTTACACCAAATCACAAAAAGCACACTTTCTGGGCAAAGATCTAGCTTTCTGGCAAATTTGTTGTAATTCTGATCAGCCATTTTTGCTGTAGTTGTGCCTAAAGTTCCTATGAGGAATTGAATTGGGAAACCCATTTTGGGAGTCCCCCTTTTTCACCCCCCCCCCCCGCTTAACTGGTCACCTCAAAAAATTCCAGGAAGAAGCCAAGATGGAAAGTTTCGTGAAATTTTGTCAAAAAGCACCAAAGTTATTAGCACATAAAAAATCAATTTCCTATGGCAATGTACACAGTCAAAGTCAAAAACACTCTGAGTGAATAATTGGAGAGATAGATAGGCTCTAAAAAGAGGTGAGTCCTCAGCTCTTTCCTATACTGTAGCACGGATGGGGCAGCCCTGATTGATATGGGAATGTTGTGTCAGATACTGTAATGTGAACTGGGTACAGTGCCCCTCTCCAGCCCAAGAAAACAGTTGCTTGTCATCTCCTTGAAGCAGCAGAAATGGTTCAGGACCCAGTCTTGAGACAGTCAGGAACCCAAAGAATAGCTTATGCAGAACATCACAAGCCTGTGGAAAGCTACTAAACATCAACTCAAACTCAATTCCGACAAGACGGAAGTCCTCATCTTTGGCTCCAACCCCTCCGCATGGGAGGACTCCAGGTGGCCTGCCACTCTCAAAGCCGCTCTGACTCCCACCGACCATGCACGCAACCTAGGATTCATCTTGGACTCCTCAGTATCCATGACCAAGCAAGTCAACACCATCCTCTCCTCCTGCTTCAACACCCTCTGCATGCTCTGAAAGATCTCCAAATGGATACCCACCGAAACCAGAAGAACAGTCACCCAAGCCCTTGTAAGCAGCAAAACTGGACTACAGCAGTGCCTTCTATGCAAGAACCACGGCCAAACTCCAGAAGAGGCTGCAATGCATCCAGAATACCTCTGCATGCCTCATCCTGGACATCCCCCGCTACTGCCACATCACAGACCACCTGAGAAACCTGCACTGGCTCCCAGTCAACAAGAGAATCACCTTCAAATTCCTCACCCACGCTCACAAAGCACTGCACAACACTGGACCAGAATACCTCAACAGATGACTCTCCTTCTACACCCCGACCCGGCATCTCCGCTCCGCCGTCCTCATCCTTGCAACCATCCCACACATCCGCAGAACTACAACAGGCGGTAGATCATTCTCGCACCTCGCCGCCAAAATGTGGAACACTCTTCCCACCCACCTGAGCCAGATCAAAGACCTCCCTACCTTCAGGAAACTTCTCAAGACTTGGCTGTTCGAACTGTAGTAGCACCCCCGCTTTTCCCCCCCAGACCCTCATGGGTGAGTAGTGCGCTTTCAAATTCCTGATTGATTGATAGGTAGAAGGCCCAATCAAAAGTCTACACCAACAGGAGGTGATGCAAAAGACAAGCACAATTAATGCATATGTGTGCATATGTAGGAGATTGGTGCAGAAAATAAGTCAGTGATAGAGTTTTAATGAGCCCTAAGAAACGTGGTTACACCTACACCATGCTAAAAAATGTACATGCGTACACTGAATACCAATCACCTCAGATACCCCCAGTCACAGGTCTGGGTTTAATCCATCGGTATTTTGCTCACCACATCACCCCAATTTGGAACCAGCCATTTGCAAATCAGTCTTGGCCGGAACAGTCCAGCCTGAACTTCCAAGCCAGGTCCTCCTTGGACAGGAAACAAATACCCAGCCACCCGTTTCGGGGTATCACCCCTCATCAGCCAGACTTTTTTTTAACCCAGTGACGCAGCAAGTAAGGGACCCACATTGGGGCATACCCTAGCTTCTTAGAGCACACATACCAACACCACAAAATAAAATGATGGAAGGAGTGTTGAAACATTTCAAACATTCACCTCCAGTCATGGATCTGAATTTAATCCATTGTTAATTTGCTCACCACGTCACCCTAGTTTGTACCCAGCCACATGCAAATCAGTCTTGACCCTGCTGCCCACAGGAACTGTCCAGCCCAAACTACCAAGTCAGGTCCTTCCTGAACTGGAAACAAGCATCCTGGGACCGGTTTCATGGTATCACCCTCATCAGCAAGGCTAGCTTGAATCCAGTGATGCAGCAAGCAAGGAACCCATGTCTGGACATACACTAGCCACTTAGGACGCACATAGCAACCCACAAAATCAAATGGTGGACAGAGTGTTGAAACTTCTCAAACTCTCACCCCCAGCCACAGATCTGGGTTTAATCCATCATTATTTTTCTGCCACGTCACCTGAGTTTGGACCCAGCAATCTGCAAATCAGTCTTGATCCTGCTTCCCATGAAAACTGCCCAAGCCCGAACTGCCAAGCCAAGTCCACCCTGGACCTGAAACAATCATCCTGGGACTGGTTTTGTGATATCATCCTCATCAGCCAGGCTAGCTTGAATCCAGAAATGCAGCAAGCAAGGGACCCAAGTCTGAGCATACCCTAGCAAATTAGAATACATATAGCAACACCACAAAATAAAATGATGCACCTGGTGGTGGCATTCAAACATACACCCCCAGTCACAGATCTGGGTTTAATCTATCATTACTTTCCTCACCACATCACCCCAATTTGGACCCAGCCATATGGAAACCAGTCTTGACCTGCTCCCTGTGGGAATTGTCCAGCCCGAACTGCCAAGCCTAGTCCACCCTTTACCGGAAACAAGCATCCTGGGACCGGTTTTGGTGGTATCACCCCTCATCAACCAGGCTAGCTTCAAATCTAGTGGTGCAGTGAGCAAGGGGCCCATGCCTGGGCATACCCTAGTCACTTAGGGTGCGCATAGCAACACCACAAAATAAAATGATGGACATAGTGTTGAAATGTTTCAAACACACACCCCCAGTCACAGATCTGTGTTTAATCCATCATTATTTTGCTCATAATGTTACCCCAGTTTGGACCCAGCCATATACAAACCAGTCTTTATCCTGCTCCCCATGGGAACTGTCCAGCCTGAAGTGACAAACCAGGTCCTCCCCGGACTGGAAACAAGCACCTTGGGACCAGTTTCGGGGTATCACTCCTCATTAGCCAAGCTAGCTTCAATTCATTGGTGCAGTGAGCAAGGGACCCACGTCCTAGCATACCCTAGTCCAGTGGTTTTCAAACTTGTTAATGCCGTGCCCCCCCAGTGGGATTTTGTTTTTATAGAGCCCCCTCAGAAGTTTTCATAACTATTCTAATGAGTCTAGACTTATTTAAACATTGCAGTTAAGTTCTTTTACCTTTTAACAAATGCAAAAACATGTTTCTGCTTAAAACAAAGGACTATTATCTGCATAATATTTCTCTTGGCCAGAGCCTGGCGCCCCCCCTGGGATCACTTGAGGCCCCCCCTAGGGGGGCCCGCCCCCCAGTTTGAATACCTCTACCCTAGTCACTAAGGGCATACATAGCAACACCACAAAACAAAATGATGGACGGAGTGTTGAAACATTTCAAACACTCACTCACCCCCAGTCACAGATCTGGGTGTAACCCATTGTTGTTTCGCTCGCAATGTCACCCCAGTTTGGACACAGCCATAGGCAAGTCAGTCTTGACTCTGCTCCCCATAGAAACTATCTAACCTGAACTGGCAAGTGAGATTCGCCCTGGACCAGAAACAATCATCCTGAGACCAGTGCAGGGTATCACCCCGCATCAGCCGGGCTAGCTTGAATCCAGTGGTGCAGCAAGCAAGGGACCCATGTCTGGGCATACCCTACCCAGTTAAGGCATACATAGCAATACCACAAAATAAAATGATAGACAGGATGGTGAAACCTTTCAAACACACACCCTCAGTCACAGATCGGGGTTTAATCCATCATTAATTTGCTTGACACCTAACCCCAGTTTAGAACCACCCACATGCAAATCAATCATGACCCTGCTGCCCACGGGAATTGCCCAGCCCATACTGCTAAGCCAGGACCTCCCTGAACCAGAAATAAGCATCCTGGGACCGGTTTTATGGTATCACCCTCATCAGCCAGGCTAGCTTGTCTCCAGTGATGCAGCAAGCAAGGAACCCATGTCTGGACATACACTAGACACTTAGGGCGCACGTAGCAACACCACAAAATAAAATGATGGATAGAGTGTTGAAACTTTTCAAACTCTCACCCCCAGTCACAGATCTGGATTTAATCCATCATTATTTTGCTGCCACGTCACCCACGTTTGGACCCAGCAATATGCAAATCAGTCTTGGCCCTGCTCCCCATGGGAACTGCCCCAGCCCGAACTGCCAAGCCAAGTCCACCCTGGACCTGAAACAAACATCCTGGGACTAGTTTTGCGATATCATCCTCATCAGCCAAGCTAGCTTGAATCCAGTGATGCAGCGAGCAAGGGACCCAAGTCTGGGCATACCCTAGCAAATTTGCGTACACATAGCAACACCACAAAATAAAATGATGGACCTGGTGGTGAAACCATTCAAACATACAACCCCAGTCACAGATCTGAGTTTACTCCATCGTTATTTTTTGCCACGTCACTCCATTTTGGACCCAGCCATACTGAAATAAGTCTTGACCCTGGTCCTCCTGGGAACTGTTCAGGTCGAACCGCCAAGCCAAGTGTTCCCTGAACTAGAAAGAAGCATTCTAGAACCAGTTTGGGGGTACCACACCTCATCAGATAGGCTAGCTTGAATCCAGTGGCGCAGCAAGCAAGGGACCAATGTCTGGGCATACCCTAGTCACTTAGGATGCACATAGCAACACCCCAAAATAAAAAGATGGACAGAGTGTTGAACCTTTTCAAACACTCACCACCCAGTCACAGATCTGAGTTTAATCTATCATTACTTTCATCGCCATGTCACCACAAATTGGACCCAGCCATACTCAAATCAGTCTTGATCCTGCTCCCCATGGGAAATGTCCAGCCTGAAGTGACAAACCAGGTCCTCCCTCGACTGGAAACAAGCACCTTGGGATCGGTTTCGGGGTATCACCCCTCCTCAGCCAGGTTAGCTTCAATCCAGTGGTGCAGTGAGCAAGCGACCCACGTCCTAGCATACCATAGTCACTAAGGGCATACATAGCAACATCACAAAATAAAATGATGGATGGAGTGTTGAAACTTTTCAAACACTCACTCACAGATCTGGGTTTAACCCATTGTTGTTTCGCTCGCCATGTCACCCCAGTTTGGACCCAGCCATAGGCAAATCAGGCTTGACCCTGCTCTGCATGGGAACAATCCAGCCTGAACTGGCAAGCAAGATTCTCCCTGGACCAGAAACAATCATGCTGGGACCAGTGTCGGGGTATCACCCCATATCAGCCAGGCTAGCTTGAATCCAGTGGTGCAGTGAGCAAGCGACCCACGTCCTAGCATACCATAGTCACTAAGGGCATACATAGCAACATCACAAAATAAAATGATGGATGGAGTGTTGAAACTTTTCAAACACTCACTCACAGATCTGGGTTTAACCCATTGTTGTTTCGCTCGCCATGTCACCCCAGTTTGGACCCAGCCATAGGCAAATCAGGCTTGACCCTGCTCTGCATGGGAACAATCCAGCCTGAACTGGCAAGCAAGATTCTCCCTGGACCAGAAACAATCATGCTGGGACCAGTGTCGGGGTATCACCCCATATCAGCCAGGCTAGCTTGAATCCAGTGGTGCAGAAAGCAAGGGACCCATGTCTGGGCATACCCTAGCCACTTAAGACCGACATAGCAACACCACAAAATAAAATGATGGACAGGGTGGTGAAACCTTTCAAACATACACCGCCAGTCACAGGTCTGAATTTAATCCATCGTTAATTTGGTTGACACGTAACCCCAGTTTAGACCCACCCATATGCAAATCAGTCTTGACCCTTCTGCCCATGGGAACTGTTCGACCCAAACTGCTAAGCAAGGACCTCCCTGGACCGGAAATAAACATTTTGGGACTGGTTTCATCAGCCTGGCTAGCTTGAATCCAGTGGTGCAGCGAGCAAGGTGCCCACATCTGGGCATACCCTAGCTCTTAAGGTGCCCATAGCAACACCACAAAAAAAATGATGGACGAAGTGTTGAAACTTTTTAAACACTCACCCCCAGTCACAGATCCATTGTTATTTTGCTCTCTACGTCATCCCAGTTTGGACCCAGCCATATGCAAATCAGTCTTGACCCTGCTCCCCATGGCAACAGTCCAGCCCGAACTGCCAAGCCAGGTCCTCCCTGGACCTGAGCCCTTGATGTGCATCCTGATTTTAGAGCAAACCATATACAACTGCTCTTGACCTGCACTCTGATGACAGAGCTCAGGTCACATTAGGTCACACTAACCTACCAGGACATCACTCCATACACGCAGCTGTGAAGAAAGAGCCTCCCATACCCCCTCCTTACCTGATAGTCCAGCGAGGATCTCCCATCTCCCTTCCACAGCGTCCTGCAGTCAGGAGTACTTAACAGACAGAAGGGACAAACCCGTAGAAACCAGGAAGCAAACGCAAATTAGATCACCAATAGTAATGAAGGGCTTCCCCTTGCAGGAGAAGCAGGGCAGAGTTGGTCCCATTAAAGGAGGAGCGGCTCAGCAGGAAGCCTGTGGTCAGCCCCCTGAAGTGCAGCAGGTGAAGCTGTTTCGGAAGAAGGATATGGAGAAGAGAACTGACAGGAGAGCCAAGACCGGAGAGGTGATGGAGGCGTGGTGTGAGGACTGGTGGACGACCCCAGTTGAAGCTCTGAAGCCTGCTACAACACTGGAGAGTTGTGGCAAGGGCAGTGAGTGGGCAGGTAGGTGTCACAGAAGACTTGTGCACAAGGGTGAGTGTAAGATGAGGCCTGAAGATAACGCTCCTTTTATGTTCACCTGGCATTCTAATTTCTGCAGTGTCACTGCACCCCACATATATTTCTTTTTGTTTTGGGTCTTGTTTGCTTTGCTCCCTTGACCTCTTTGACATCACTGAGTGCATGGGTTGTTTTCCCTTGTAGTTTAACATCTAGCCCTGATCCCTGAGCAGCTTTGTTTTCTGCTTCCTCACCACCACTCATAGAGGAAGGGAACGAGACGAAACACGGAAACACCAGAGGTTTTGTGATGCTGATACCCTCCATGTACGAAACCTAATACTTACCATTTTGTATGTGCTCTGCTTTTCCTTCCGATGGGGCTGGAGGTAACATCTAACAAGAACCCTGGTGAAGAAGAGAATTGAGGCAGAATCACTGCGTTGGACCAATACAAAGAGGAACTTTATAGAGACATTAGAGTGTATCCAGGTGGGGACCAGACTCACCTGTGCAAATCGTGCTGTTTTTTCCTTTCTTCCCTTACAAACTCAATAAAGGCCAAGATTCTGAAACAAAGCAAGCCTCCAAGGCCATATTTCTGCCTGTCTCCGCCACAGCAGCCAAGACATGCTTAGCCGTCAAAGCTCCAGCAAGGCTAAAAAACGAACTTACCATTGACAAACATAGAGTCACATAGAAGGAAGACCAAATTCATGAGATCACTCCTCATGGCTTGATAGCTTTTGCGGTATGAACGTTCCACAGTGAATGCTCAGCAAAAATGACTATGTGGAATGAGGAGTCTGAGGAGGGAGATGGTATGCATTTTTACAGCAGCTCTTGAATCCACAAAAGCTGATGTGTCAGGTTGTAAAGGACACAACGGAATCCATGCATGCTACAGCTGAACAGCAAGGAATCTGCAAGTAATAGTCCCCTCAGTCACTCCGCAGGTCACATGGACAAAGCTACCATGGGTGTTGATTCACCAAAATGCCTGGGGTAGCGAAAGTGACATCATACACCCTTTAACCTTAATGAAATCACAGAAAGTGACATCATATGACATAAAACACTGATTTTTCACAGAACATGACATCACATGAGCTAACCCCTAATGGCACCATAATAATTGACATTGCTGAAGTTCCATAATAATTGCAAGATTAATATAACACCAAACAATGCAGACAAATTTCTATTTTAGATACAACCTACATTAGGGTGTTGACATGATCTTTGAACACGATGGAGCATAATACTTGCACTGATTTGTAGCTAATGAGTGAAGTGAAGGAACCAGACCTCTCCTAGAATGATTTAATCATGTGGGGTCTTCCCTAAGAACATTTGGACAAAAATTGTGTCATAGAGTGGATTTAAAAAAAAAAATTCACATAAATTTGCTAAAGGAACACAGGCTCTGAAAGTGTTTTTATTAAATAGTCAAGCACTTCATGGTGTGCCGAGCCAATAAAACCTGATGCTTCTCAGGAGTTGACCCAATTTTTAACAAAATGTGCTCTTGGTGCCCCTATATATCTACCGCAATTTTACCACAGACAGCATCTTGACATGGACGTCGCTCATATTCTATGGGTCCACATATGCAAAAAATGACATGCAATATGCCTGTACAAGAAGACTGCCCTTAAATCTCACTCATTCATAAATCTGACTTATCATCACTTTGATTTACTCATTTTCCCTCACTCATTCTCCCTCTGTCAGTCAAAATTGCTCACATTAACTCTTAAGGCCTCATTTACGAGTTTGGTGGTCTGTCCAACGTCATGGCCGTGTTGACGGTCCAACTGCCTTCGGTTTGGCGGTCGGACTGCCTGATTATGAGTCATGCGGGCCTATGGAGCAAAGAATGTCACAGTCCAGCCAGCACCGGCCTGGCAGCATAGACTTCCACCGTAACGAGGCAGCACAAACAGGCCAGCGGATCCTGTGTGCCCACCAGACACACTTTGAGGCTGCAACCGTCAGTGTGACTATGGCGTTCCAACCACCACTTCCTAGCTGGTGGAAATGAGGATTTTAAAGGGAGACACGCACCTGCAGAGAGCCTCACAGCCTCACATGTCTGCTACCTCCATGGATCCCATCACACGTCCTGCCGCTGATGATGGTCATCGAAGGTGCACAAAATCCACGCAGCCGTGGGCGCAACCAGCCATAAGTACACACACCTGTCTGTCTCATCAACCTTACCAACTGATCCTCACAAAGGTCGTAGCACTAAGTATATGTCTAACTGTGTACAAAGTTAGAATCATACATAAAAATGGATACGTTCACAGTCATAATATGCCTCCTTATTGCAGGTCACTCACACTGCACTACAACACTACACAAAAACACATGTCTACTCATCTCAGGCACAGGGATAGTGAAGGCTACACAACACTGTGTCACACAGCCAACAATACACCAACATCACATATACAAATACAACTCACACAATAACATTCCTCACAGGCCATGGACTGTCATCACATACAACACACATATGTATGAATGTGTAATAGAACACAAATACCACTCCCATAAAAAAGCCCTGCAATGGACAAACACATCGCACACATATTAGCACAATAGAAGGACAATGGCATGCACATTAAACAAAGAGACAAATAGACAAAAATCACTATGCTAACAATACCTTCACAATAGGGATGGGGACATCACAAACACTCAGAGAAGGAGGTTGGACTGGAACACATATCACACATGCACAAGAAATTTACCTACTTGTGTCTCAGGGACAAACAATACTAGACCAAAGTGGCATGCCTATCTGCACAATGTGGAAGTGGAAGTGGAAGTCAATAAAGCACATACAACTCCAACTGCATGGGACATACCTCTACATGAACTAGCTGCAAGGTACACACAGCTAAGTGGACACACGCACAGTCAAATAGAGGTAGCACAACTGAACACACTCCATGTCTGCACAAACAAAACTCAAACTGACACACATCAGATGAAAACATAATCCATATCAGGGGGAGAAGTCTAACACCGTACATACTCACATTGGACAACACAAGATTAAATATTTACCATAACAATCAGTGCACAATGCCATGACACCACCATTGCATTTACACCCACAAGTCCATACACTCAACATATACCCTTGTCTTGGGGGACAACAGCACTGCCCACAAAGTCAGATACTGCAAACAACAGCAAATGAATCAGCAGGCAGGCTGAAACACACACAACACACATTAATTAGGAACAACATTATGGTTGTAAAGGAACTGCAGGACAAATGTGTACCCCAAAAACAATTGGGGCTTATTAATAGCAAAGTTTCAAAGTCCAAGGCCATTGGCCAGTCCATAATCTGATGCACAGGCGTCCTCACTTGACACCTAACTGCCATGGAACCTCCACAGAAAGGGGCATCAAGTGGGCAGGCATGTACTGCAGGGATCATCCTTGGGGCGGGGCGGGGTTGGGGGTGGTTTGGGATGGGGGTTAGTCTTGGGAGAGGGGGTCTTCTTTTTGGGAAGGGTGGGCTTCTTCTTGGGGGAAGGTAGGCTGTGGAGATGAAAGGGAGATGCTGGATGCTGGGTGGGGTCCTCTTGAGTTTGGGACCGGGTGGAGTGAACAGGGCAAAGGTGTCAAGGTCAAACAAAAAAACTTTCTTACAGACACTGAGACGGTCAGCAGAATGGGGTCAGGATTTGGAGGTTGAGGGAGTGGTTGTCTGCTGTGCTGGTGTGGATGTTGTGGGTTCATGCTTCTGAGAGGTATGCTTGTGTTTGGTGGGTGTCTGTTGGGTGGGTGAGTGAGTGAGTTTGTGTGTCTTGGGGGTCTAGGAGGAGGAGGTGCTTGGGGATGGAGTGGTGGATGTGTGTGTGTCTGTTGGTGTGGTGACTGGACATATGCTGGATTTGGTGGATGTCTGTGTGTCTGTCGTTGTGGTGTCTGCAGGGATAGTGCTTGTGGTGGATGTCTGGGGGCCTGCTGCAGTAGTGTCCGCCAGTATGATAAGTGTGGTGGGTGTGTCACTGACTGTTGGTGTGGTGCCTGTGGGTATGCTGGCTGTGTTGTGTGTCTAATGGTAGGGGTGGTGGGGTTGTCAGGGGAAGTGGTGACTGTTGTGTCTGTGGATGGCTGTTGTTTGCTTGCGTGCCAGTGTGTTTTGTGGTGCTTGTGTATATGTTCCTCTCGTGTGTTGATGTGGATGTGTGTGGATCTGCCTGTGTGCTTTTGCTAGGTAGGGGAAGGAGGGATTTGGATTGGGAAGAGGGAGGTGGAGGAGGACAGAAGGTGTCGGGTGACTGGCTGCTGTTAGTGAGGAGGCCAGAACCTGGAAAGATCTCTGTCTGCCAGCTGTTGCTCCATGAATGCCTTCCAGAAATGCATTTGTATGTTGTAGCTGAGTTGCCAATCCCTGGATGCCTTTCACAATGGCTGACTGACCCACAGAGATACCTCTCGGGAGGTCAACAGCCTTCTCACTGAGGGCAGCAGGGGTAACAAGGGCTGGAGTAGAGGTGTCTGTGGCAAAGGAGATGCCCACCCTCTTGGGTGAGTGGACATGACCAACTGGGTGGGGAGCAACAGGGAGGGTGGTGATAGAAGGGTGGGTAGTGGATAAGGATGGTACGGGGGATACCCTGATGGGTCCGCCACCTCTAGGGAGTGTCCACCGGAAGAAGAATCCGATGATGATGAGGATGTCCTGGTCTTCCCCATGGCACTCCCCTCACCCTCCAGGCCACTGAGCTCTGTGTCAGTGAAGCCTTGACCTGAGGTTCCGGGCCAAATGGTTCCTCAATTGGCTGTGCCCTGTCTCCTTCACTTGCCAGTGCAGATGCTGCAAATACAAAGAGAAATAGGGTCATCACATGTCCATGATCACGCTTAAACAACAGCTCTGATTAGCATACATTACCATGATGTCAAGTAGACCCCAGCAAAAACCTCAAGCTAAGTTGCCCATACATGTGTCATACCATGAGATGGCATGCCATATAAACTGTCAACGGTTGCCCACAGAAAAATCTGGATCTCAAACAACTAAAAATGCATGGCTGAAGTTGTACAATCACAATACTCATTCAACAAGTAGGGAACACCATCACCCTCAAAACTTTGCCCCATGAGCAGATCTCAGCCACCAGTTTGAATAATATAGTAGGCCAATGCCAAATGTATTTCCACAGATCCCACACAAGGGCATGCATACATCTAATTGTCACATACATGATGACACAACAATAAGAAATGATGCTACAAAATCATGCCATGTTGATGACAAAAGTACATTATCCTGGAGAAGGTGATAGGGAAATACCTATGTCACACTGGAAACATATCAACAATACACACTTCACCAAGTGATATTGATGTTGCTCAGATAGACCACACATGTGGCATGGAAATGGACACGGTAGTCGGACCGTCAATTTGCGGGCCTCTGCACTGCTGTCGGTCTGCATTTTTTGGTTGGTGGTTGGCGGGCCTGCCTATTTGACTCATAATACGGTGGTCTGTTAGATCACCAACATGGCAGCCTTTTTGGGACCGCCAACATGGTAGTCTGGCAGTCTGACAGCCAAACATGAAATGAAGTCCTTAGTCTCACTCACTCATAACCCAAATCATTTGCACTCACTATTGCTCTTGCTCAGTCTCACTCAAAATTACTCCCACTCATTTTTGCTCACCCTCACCTTAACACTCCCTCACATTCATTCTTATTCATTCTCATTCATCCACACTCTTGACTTGCAGTTCCTCTTACTCTCATGCATTCTCACTCACTCTGACTCACTTATACTGACTGATACTCAATTGTAAACCATTGTCATTCAATCAATCAATCAATCAATCATTAACATTTATAAAGCGCGCTACTAACCCGTGCAGGTCTCAAGGCGCTAGGGGAAAGGGGGGGGTTACTGCTGCTCGAAAAGCCAGGTTTTTAGGAGTCTCCGGAATGCGGAGTGGTCCTGGGTGGTCCTGAGGCTGGTGGGGAGGGAGTTCCAGGTCTTGGCTGCCAGGAAGCAGAAAGACCTCCCACCCGCCGTGGAGCGGCGGATGCGAGGGACGGCAGCGAGCGCGAGGCCAGAGGAACGGAGGAGGCGGGTGGGGACGTAGAAGCTGAGGCGTCGGTTGAGGTATTCCGGTCCCTTGTTGTGGAGGGCTTTGTGTGCATGGGTGAGAAGTCGAAAGGTGATCCTTTTGCTGAGTGGGAGCCAATGCAGGTGTCTCAGGTGTGCGGAGATGTGGCTGTTGCGGGGTACGTTGAGGATGAGGCGGGCCGAGGCGTTTTGAATGCGTTGCAGGCGTTTTTGGAGTTTGGCGGTGGTCCCAGCATAGAGGGTGTTGCCGTAGTCCAGGCGGCTCATGACGAGGGCGTGGGTCACGGTTTTTCTAGTGTCTGCGGGGATCCAGCGGAAGATCTTGCGGAGCATGCGGAGGGTGAGGAAGCAGGCGGAGGACACGCCGTTGATTTGCTTGGTCATGGTGAGAAGAGGGTCCAAGATGAAGCCGAGGTTGTGGGCGTGGTCTGCCGGGGTCAGTGCGGTGCCGAGGGCCGTGGGCCACCAGGAGTCGTCCCAAGCGGATGGGGTGTTGCCGAGGATGAGGACTTCCGTTTTGTCAGAGTTCAGCTTTAGGCGGCTGAGCCTCATCCAGTCTGCGACGTCCTTCATACCCTCTTGTAGGTTGGTCTTGGCGCTGGCGGAGTCCTTGGTGAGGGAGAGTATAAGTTGGGTGTCGTTGGCGTAGGAGGTGATGATGATGTCGTGCTCGCGTACGATGTCGGAGAGGGGGCTCATGTAGACATTGAAGAGTGTCGGGCTGAGCGATGAGCCTTGAGGTACGCCGCAGATGATCTCGGTGGGGTCTGAGCGAAATGGTGGGAGGTAAACTCTTTGGGAACAGTTTGAGAGGAAGGAGGCGATCCAGTCCAGAGCCTGGCCTTGGATCCCGGTGGAGCGGAGGCGGGTGATTAGGGTGCGGTGACAGACGGTGTCGAAGGCAGCCGAGAGGTCGAGGAGGATGAGGGCGACTGTTTCACCGTTGTCCATCAGGGTTCTGATGTCGTCTGTGACTGAGATGAGGGCGGTTTCCGTGCTGTGGTTGGTTCGGAATCCGGTTTGTGAAGGGTCGAGCAGGTTGTTGTTTTCCAGGAAGGTGGTCAGCTGTTTGTTGACGGTCTTCTCTATTACCTTGGCTGGGAAGGGCAGGAGAGAGATGGGGCGGAAGTTTTTCAGGTCGCTCGGGTCAGCCGTAGGTTTCTTTAGTAGGGCGTTGACTTCGGCGTGTTTCCAGCATTCGGGGAAGGTAGCAGAAGAAAAAGAAGAGTTGATGACGGCCTGGAGGTGCGGGGCGATGATGTTGTCGGCTTTATTAAAGATGAAGTGAGGGCAGGGGTCCGAAGGGGCGCCGGAGTGGATAGAGTTCATGATGGATTTGGTTTCTTCAGTGTTCATGTGGGTCCAGACGTTGAGGGTGATGGCCGGGGGTGCGGGTACGGTGATGCTTGGTTGGGTCTGGTGTCCGAAGCTGTCGTGGAGGTCGCTGATCTTGCGATGGAAGAAGGTGTCGAGGGATTCGCACAAATCCTGTGAGGGCGTGACGGCGTTGGCGTTGGAGAACTCCTTGACGATGCTAAAAAGTTCTCTGCTGTTGTGGCTGTTTTTGTCCAGTCTGTCGGTGAAAAAGTTCCTTTTGGCAGCGTGGATCAGGTGGTGATGTTCGCGGGTAGCGTTCTTGAGGGCGGTCATGTTGTCAGCAGTGTGGTCCTTGCGCCAGGCCTTCTCGAGGGCGCGACAAGTTTTCTTTGATTCTTTGAGGGTGTCAGAGAACCAGAGAGGTTTTTTGGTGTTAGCCTGTCGATGCGTGCGTTTGAGGGGAGCAAGGTTGTCTGCGCAGTTGGAGATCCAGTTCGTGAGGCTGAGGGCTGCGTCGTTGGGGTCGGTGGTGAGGGTGGGTTGGTTGATGGCGAGTGCGGAAAAGAGTTGCTCTTCGGGGATCTTGTTCCACTGTCGACGAGGGATGGGTTGAGTGCGGAGGTGGCGGGTCTCGCGTCGGAATGTGAAGTGAACACAGCTGTGGTCGGTCCAGTGTAGAGCGGAGGTGTGGCTGAAAAAGATGTGTTTGCTGGCAGAGAAGATAGGGTCAAGCGTGTGTCCGGCGATGTGGGTGGCGGTGTTCACCAGTTGCTTGAGGCCGAGGTTGGCGAGGTTGTCGAGCAGGGCGGTGGTGTTGGGGTTGTTGTTCTGTTCCAGATGGAAGTTGAGGTCGCCTAGGAGGATGTAATCCGGCGAGGCGAGGGCGTGCGGGGAGATGAAGTCGGCGATGGCGTCGCTGAAAGGGGTGCGCGGTCCGGGGGGACGGTAGACGAGGGATCCTCTGAGGGTGGTCCTGGGGTCGGTGCGAATCTGAAAATGCAGATGTTCAGCGGCGAGAGGGGTGTCTTTGGTGGAGGTGGTGACGCTGATGGAGTCTTTGAAGACGATGGCGATACCTCCTCCTACTTGGTTGGTGCGGTCTTTTCTGGAGATCTTGTAGCCTTCGGGGATGGCAGTGGCGATGTCTGGAGCTGATGAGGCGTTCATCCAGGTTTCCGTGATGAAGGCGACGTCCGGAGCTGTGGAGTCCAGGAGGTCCCAGAGTTCAACGGCATGTTTGTGGACAGAGCGAGCGTTGACCAGGATGCATTTGAGGTGGTTGATGGCGCGTGGGCTGGTGGTCGTGGTAGTTGCGTGGGGGAAGATGCGTTTGCAGGAGTTACAGGCGAAGGGTCCATGGGTGCGTTTGGGGTGGGCTTCACTACCTGTCACTCAGACTCATCCACTCACATAGACACATGGTCATAAACACACTAACACATACACACTCTGGCCCATATTTATACTTTTTGACACAAAACTGCGCCGACTCTGTTTTGCGTCAAAAGTTTTACCGCCAGCTAACACCATTTCTTTGCACCGCTTAGGCATCAAATTTATACTTTGACACACGGAGGCGCAGATCACAGGTGTGAGTCATTTTTTTTTACTCAAACCAATGCGTCACGTCGCAAAGAAAAACAGCGTTAACGCGGCGAAAATGATTGTGATACGTGCCGTTTTTTTACACAATAGCGTCAAAAAGCGGCGCAAACACTGCAAAATGTGCTAAGGAGAGCCAAAATGGATCCCAGATGCTTGGACAGACCCCAGGAAGATGACAACAGACCAGGAACCAGCCAGGCGGACCCACACAAGACCCAGGAGAGGGAGAAGAAGAAAAGAAAGTGTCGCTTCAGTGCATAGGAGAAGAAAATTCTGGTGAAAGAGTTGACGGAACACCAGCACCAACTTTTTGCCACCTCAAAGTTGCCAATCAGTAGTAGAGAGGCAATATGGCAACAAATTGTTGACAAGATAAACAGTATGGCAGAAGTACGGAGAACAGTCATCCAGTGTAAGAAATGCTGGCATGACTGCAAGCGCAGGACAAAGGAGAAGATGGCCAGGAACAGGAAGGCAGCACTGCAGACTGGAAGTGGGAGTCCTGCACCGCAGGAGGCCATGGACCACATGGAGGAGGTGGTGGCAGCCGTCATCCCTGAGGAGATCGTCACAGGGATTCAAGGACAGGACAGCGCAGACTACCAGAAGACAACACAGATGCAGGGTAAGTTGCATGGGGAATTAAAAAGCACAACTGCAAGCAGTGGGGGGACATACCTACTACACAATGCATGTAAGTCATGATATTCAGGGAGTGGAATGGGTAAAGGGGCATGGCACGGGGGCATGGCCCGTTCAGAGGAAACCTACTACACCAACAACCTTTGCATGGGGGTATGCTGCCATGCCAAGGATGTTGGAAAGGTAAAGCCAGTCCAGGAGGGTAGGGTACAATGTACAACTTGCCTGCTGTCACACGACAGCTGGTATTCTCCCTACATGAACTAGGGCTCAATTAACAGTCTCAGGACATATCTGCAAGTGGAATTTAACATTGACAACAGTTGCCACTACCACCTCTGCTGTGTGTGCAGGTCAAGTAGCTAATGGCAGTAATGTCCCCATGGATCAAACACACCTAAATTAGAGGGTTCAGGATGACAACATTATCAAGCCCCTGTAATCAATAAAAATGTTCGAATCCTGTCAAATGTGATTGTCCATAGTTGCTACAAACATCAGCCATTGTCATAAACATTATGAGGTACACAGCACTAATGTCATACCCATGCTGCATATGTCAGGGTCCACCCTGTGCCAGGGTCACAATAGCTCCAATGACACCATGGAACATCCCAAATGTCATACTGCTCAGACAACAGCATTGAGGGGGAGGACATATGTCACCGGCTAGTGAAATTCACCCTCACAGTCAGAAGAGGAAATGGAACACTGCTAGGACCATCAGTGCAATCCAATGTAGCACGCATTCCCCAACATCAACATTACACACTGACAATGATGACATCTGTAGTGTGCCATGCCAATGCTATACATAGTATATGATAGGTCTCAACAACATATTGCTGGATGTGAAATATCTGAGACTGGCTCAGTTCCAGATTGTTAAGTGTGGTGCAAGTGCCATCAGAACAACCACAGCCAGTGCATGGCCTCACCATGGGAATGGAAGTAGACGGAGGGTTGAGTAGGACAAGGAGGTGGCAATATACAATTTGGCCAGAACCAACACCTAGAGGATGTGATGCTGACAAGTCCCCAAACTGACCACAATACATGTGACATGCAGGTGGGGCATAGGCCTGGGAGAATGCTAATATTAAAGACAGGAGTAATGAACAGGAACCAAGATCACAATGTGCAATAAATAGGAAGGCAGGCATGTCACATTACAAATCCCACAATACAGACACTAATTGTACAATATCTTATTGCAAAGGACGACGGCTCTTCTGGGGATATGCCTACCCGGACTACCCTGATGACATGGATGACGAGCTGACAAACATCAGCCAGAAGACCCTCCAAGATGTCCTTGGGACCCTCCAGACTCCACCTTCAGTCGCAAGGAGGAGCACAGATACAGCAGTCATCACAGAGGACCCACCCACCACCCCAATTGTACGACCTGCCAGCTACAACCCAGCTGAGGACTCTGACGACACTGGCACCAGCTTTGAGAGAACTGTAGTTGGAGTACAGCGAGAGCTGGCCAAGGAGGTGCGGGTGGGGATGGAAAATATGGCAGCCAGCCTAGAGGGGGTGCGTTTGTGCATGATTTCAACTGAAGAACAGGCAGCAGCCATGCAAGGGCGAACATCAATCTTGCATGAACTTGAAAAAAGTGTGAGGGAAATAAGCACAGCTGTAAGAGAGTTGACACAACACCTCCAACAACAAACTTTTCAACGTGTGCACAAATGTAATATTGACCCCATTATGGCCGACCTGGCTGCCTACCACAGTGATGTGGCTGCTATTCTTAAGAACCAGCAGCTCCTCCTTGCTGCAGTACTGCCCTTAATAGCCCCACAGTTGGCAGCTACCGGGATGTCTGACTCCACGTATTCAAACACTGACGTGCGTGTTGCCCCTTCACAACCACCACCACCAAGGGCAGAGGAGACAACACACACATCATAAGATGAAGACGTGGAACAAATCACCTTCACCCGTAAGAGTACCCAGTAGCACTAGTTCCTGCCACCTGGCCACTTATAACCAAGGTCCTGTGCTTTGCAACATGCCAGTCTTGCAACAGCTGCTCTCAAGCACTGTTCTCCAGCCCACTGTTTATCTTGTCACTCTGCCCTGTGCTTGTCTCTCACTACCTCATTGGCAAATCTTGTCCCTCTACACTGTCTGACACTTCACCCCGGCATGTCCAATGGCATGTCCTTTTGCACTTGTGTAGGATCACAATGGAAGGTGTCACACTAATGGACTCACAATCATGGACAATGTAAATATAGCACTACAGCACTTTAAAATAAATAGCACTTACACAACCAGTTTGTCTCTATGTAATATGACACATCAACCGTGAGGGAGATCAGTGATGTTTGCCTCATGTCAATGATTATAGAATGTCAATACAACTGCCCTGAAAGAATGTGGGCTGATAACTATGCACTGCTTTCTGGATTGTACCATCATCTGCCCTTCCTGAGGGTTAATTCTGAGGGAAATAGAAACTAAACAGTACAATGATGTGTTGGACAGAATAAGTCTTCCTCAAGGGATGTCTAAGCCAAACATTATTGCCTTCAAATTTTTCTTCAAGCCAATCTTTACGTATGTGACATTTTACCCCAAATTTTCCTAACACACACCATACAGCAGGAATGGATGTGTATGAGTGTACGTACAAATAAGTAACCTGGCTGAACAATGTAACAAATGATAGGTGTGAGTTATGTATACCTATTACATGAGATCATACCACCGCTCACCTTATAAGGCTTCACTTGAACATCAGGCTGCAGGCAGATGTAACACAGTGTCCTCAATACCAAATCTGGTCCCAAAGTATGTGAGATTGAAAACATACATCAAAGATTAACAACACTTTGGGATCCATAGTAACCTTGAGTGGTGGGTGCAACGGATGGCAGAATCTTAGCAAAGTAACTCTGCTGTAGCTGCCAATGTAACAGCTCAATTGGGAATTGGTTGCAGGATGGGACACAAATGCAAATACTAAAGAGACACTGTTCAGCCATGGCAAGATCCTGATCCCCAAGCTTGTGACACATACTGTAAAGGAGTACCTAATTATTTATTTAACAGTAAAAAAGGAAGATAAAACCTGGGGAAACACCTTACCTAACCTAACCTATCCTAACTAGACATTACCCAAAACAGGCCCTAACTAACCTAAGCTAAACTTACTTATCACATTTAACTAAACACTCTAAACATCAACCCCCCAAACCCCTTACAAGACGGGACACATGGAGGACAACATATACTAACCTATAACATATACTAACCTAAATACATACTATCTTATACTAAACAAATACATATTTTTTTGTATTTTTATATTTTATATATATTTTTGTATTAAAACCCCAAAACCCCAACATCATCCCCCACCCACCCACACACATAGTAAAAAAATATATTACAATTATCATACCCCCACCCCCAACTCACTGCTACTAAATAAACTAACAGCCTATTCTAACCTAATACTAAGCCCCCTAAACCTACTAATTTAGAGAACCAGGAAAGAGGAGGGAGGGGAGTGAATCATGGCTGAGGTTATATTGTTCACAGGTTCACCCTCCGCAGGGTCTTCTTGATGGCATGCACCCACTTATTAACTTGTGCCACCTCCTGCTGCCGCCTGTTCATTTTCCTCAACATACGTTCAATGTCACTTTGCATCCGTTGGAAATCTGCAGGGTCAATGACTGCAGCAGGGGTGGTCTGGGTGCCAGTTGAAGATGTTTGCCTGGTTGTCGGTGCCATGCTTGTAGGAGGAGGTGAAGGTGGTGCTGTCTTAGGTCCGGGAGCAGTGGAGATTGATGGTCCTGCAGTGGTGCCTGCTATGGTTGGTGCCACCTGGGTGGTAGTGGTGGTGCTGGTGGTGGCGGCTGTGGTGGACACCGAAGGGCCCCCTTGGGCAAATGCCCTCCACACTCCGGAGGCTCTTTCATGGCAATAACGCCGTGCCATATGGCGGAACCCAGACTTCACATCCAGAATGTGGCGGTAACGCATCGCCCGGCGCTGAAACTCCCAAATCTGGATGGCATTCTTATTGGTTGCTGTTAGAAAAAGATAAAACCAAACATTAGGTACTTCATTGTGTGGTATAGCTACTGAAGTAAATCAGACAATACATCTCATGTAGCAGAAACAGGCCATATCATCATACAGATGGTCCCTGAGGAAGTACATGACAGCGCAGCCTACACATGTCCTATCTAACAGCACAGCAATGCTCTAAAAGATGTGTAACAACTTAAGTGACCTATGCATCATAGTTCAGCCATTTGTCACGTAAAAAATGCTGCAGGTGCTCCACTTGTGACAGGCCAACTAATGACTATCTTCTGGATGACAGTCAAGGGCCACAAGATCTGTGATTTGTGAATGGAATTGCCAGGATGGAATGCAGTTGCTAATCATGAGTGGGTATCCTAGTTTTGGACAAGTGATTTACAGATTTACCTGTCTGTGTACTAAACTTGGATCATCACTCCTAGGTACACATTTCATAACCCTAAGTCTGTGCCTGGGGGGGGGATTGACAAGCAACAAATACTTTCCAACATCGAGAACACCCAGGAAGCTTTGGACAGCTGTACATGGGTTGGGCAGTCCACTACAGGTAAGGAGGATGTCCAACTAGGATACACCCAAACCTTGGACAATCCCATCCACATTTATGTTTGGGAATGCAAACAATTGTCAACATCATTTAATACCACTAATACATGTTTTACAACAAGCAGATAGATGCAAGCACACATCTGGCCATGAGCTGCATGCACACCTATGACATTGTACTCAAGTGTCACATACAAGTAGCACAATATGTGGAGCTACATGTTGCTAGGAAGTCAAACATACAGTCGAACATGTTCCTTAGTGAACAGGGAGGCTCAAGTCTGTGGATAAGACTTTGGCATCCCTATTCTGTGAAATTCAGGGTCTGACTTGCTGACTAAATCATAAATATGTCTCTCTGCTAAATTGTCTTAATAAAAGTTTTATCAACAAATGTCACCCTATTCACATGGCGATGCCTACAGGGCTGGACTACAATCCCAAAATATGACTATACGCCAATGATTGTCCAACTCAAAGATGGAAAAAAAAGTAATACTCCACTCAAGAAACATAGCCAATCATTTCCCAGCACATCATACCTTGTTATGTGTCCAACACACTGGAGTCAATCACACAACAGCTGCAAGCACAACACAGAACAGAAATATCAACACTTACTGGAGATGTCTGGGTCCGCAAATCGAGCCACCTCTCTGATTGTGTAGGGGGCAGGTCCACCTGTAAAGCATGGAAGGGAGAAATGTGTTCAATGTCTGTGAACTGTACAACACTTCCAAATACAATTACTGTGTGTAACATTACATCTGAAAGTCCAGCCTCTCAGGCATGATGATACTGCAAGAGACATACCACTGCAAACATGTACAGACCTGGTCACTCCAGTGAGTGATACACACATATCTGCACACATGCAGTGGCCCTAACTATCATGTGGTGGCAAACATGCTCCATCAATTGTTTGCAGACTCATTTATGGAGTGTACTCCTCTCATCATTTGTAATAGTGTTGTGTCTAGGTTACATATGCTACATTAACCCTGAGCCACATATGCCCCCTATTACACCATAATGGCAGGGATCGTGTGCATTATTTGGTGACAGTTTGAGGCTAGCCATGGATTGACCAGTTTTAATATTTGGATACAACAAGGAGATATATGTTGACAGTGTATATTGTAGTCATCATGACAGACTGCATGGGCACAGGTGTAGTCATTGCACCTGAAATGTGTCACTCATTGCCCTGTTTACCCATTATGTGTTTAGGAAATCACAGATGAGCCACATTCATCATCTTACATTTGCCAAGTTGGTTGATCAGTGGATATACAGCAAACTGACACTGTGATATTATTAACACATGGTTTAACAAATGTACCACTGTGTCAATCATGATGATGTAGGTTTCAATTTGTATGTACCTTCGGAATGACAGCAGTCACAGGAATGCTGGTCTTCTGATCTTAGCATACACCCATGTCAGTGATAGCCTTCATACTGGTAGGATATTTATTAAACATATGCTGCACTAGATCATCATGGCTGTGCCAAACTAAACTAGCAAAGTATTAGTGAACTTTATATGTATAATGGAATTGGTCAGGGGTCCCTTGCACAACATCATACACTTAATACATTGTGATCATGCATTCCCCAATGTCAGGTACCCCATGATGATCCCATAACTTATGAGAAGTGTATGGCAATAGAGTAACACAGATGGCAAATGCATTAGCTCTGTTCCAGCTATTATGACTAAGACCAATGTAAAACACACAGGTACAATGAACAGAAGGCGATGGACAGTTGTTACCCCTCAATTTGTATCATTTGCTTCATTTTATGTGCCACAGCTATGGAAAGTAGCACCAAACATTTAGATGTGCATTACTTTTGGCATCCATCCCTAATTTAATTGCGGCACAACCAAGTCAATCTATCAGCCTAAGATGTTACCTGAGGTCAGACATAACTTGTTACATATGTGTCAGAATCCAGTTCAGACATGTATCAGAAATAATTGAGGGACACATTAGTTCTTGAAAATATCTGGATTAAAAACATGTCTTTCCTCGTACACTCACAGACCATGCCTAAAACATATGTTAGAGCCACATTTGCATCATCTATTGATGTGAAGGCAGCACTAATTTACAGGCCCCAGTTGTGTTTTGTAACTCAGTGCAGCTGTTGCGTCAACAAATGACAGTAATGTGTAGGAATTATTGTATAACTCACGGCCACTGTATGTTTAACTTGCATTCCACATGTCCAAAAACATTGCCTGCAGCATATGAACAAATCTGCTACTGTCACTACAGAGCATTTAAATGTGCACATTACTCTGAATTGTACTTACCAACAGGGCCACCAATCACAATCCCCAGGTGGTCCAGCAGGTCTTGCTCCCTGGCAGCCAGGTCGGCCCAACAGTGTTTTAGCTGGTGGTCGTTGCGTTGTGTGTTGTATATTCTTTGAAGATTGGCCAGGACCTTTGCCCACCGGAGCCTCCAGCCCAACTATCCCCAAACTAACACTACCCACAACAATCTCCCAACAGTACAAAGACAAAATTAGACACCAGAAATGACAAAAATACACTTACACAGGATACCACAGACACTTAGGAAACAAAAAAAGACAATATTAAGAGCACACAGGAGACAAATTCACAATATTCACAGAAAGACAAGTCCAAACACAGCCACACAGTCAAGAAAAATTAGACTGCAAAGTGAAAGTGAAAGTACACCCACTGTACCAATTCTGTAAACAGGATATCCTATTACATCACTTCCTGCCTCAAATGCAGTGCGTTTTTATTCTTATGCGTCAAAATATTAAAACGCTTATAGTCTGTGGGTCATTTTTTTTACGCACATGCTTAGAAATTACCCCGCATCCATATTTTCAAATATTTTTCATAGTTAACCAATACCATGGGGTACAGTGTGGAAATTACCGCTCATGGCCAATTGGATGTATCATGGCAGTGAGCGTCATTTTTCGACACATATGCAGCATTTTATGATGCATGTGCATCTTGTTTGACACGTATTCATCAAACTTTCTGTCTTTTACTGGGTTTGGGTAATTTCTCAAATGTTATAGTACATGACAGGTGTGACAATACAGAGGTAGGCTGTTTGCACCTACATTTTGCATTCCGGTGTATGGGCACATGTGGCAGATCATACTACTGCGGACCATGATCCTCTAGTTGTTGTACCAGATTTGCACTCTTCACTGACGCAACAGATGCCCAAACGTGTGGAATACAAATTGGTATTACCCAGTGCGGGCAGGTTGTGCGTCAATAGAGGATAGCAAGGCTACGCGACTCAATACAGTAACTCATTGCCTGTGTGTGAAATGAGAAAGGAAATGTGTTTGTCATACACGTAGCAACAAATGCTGTGTGAACTTCCCACATTTTTGGGACATAATCATCTCCAATGACAAACCATGCACAGGATAGATAGAAGACCGTTGACCATGGCAATGTTCCAAGACTAAGCCATCACATGTCCTGGAATGTTGGATACCACTTCCTGGGCACTTGTTTGTATGCCACCCATGAGTCAGGCATTGGAAAATGCTATGTGGGTACGGTGTTTGTGACACCGAGTCCCAAAAACAATCCACAAATGTAATGTCACTCCACAGTTTGAGTCATATAAATGACCTATGTTTCTCCTGTGGCAGTGGAGGACCAGCAGACCAAGCAGCACGTGTTCACAGATTTCCAGTGGTTAATTGCAAAAAGGTGTCCAGTTCAAGTGTGTTGGCCAATGTTTAGCCTGTATCATTATTGAGGTCCATGTTGTCACAGTTATGTGCAGGTCTAGTCATGAGTCTGTGGAGTCATTCCCTGCATCAACAAAGTATACTTCATAGCTGAATTGAACAAAAGCCAAAGAGGAATAGACAACACACATGGGGAAAGTCCAGCTATGGCACTGCAGAAGTTTTATGAGACTGACAACAGGGCAACCTTGGTGTCCTCACAGAGTTAATGAATCAGTAATTTTAAACCAGCAGGTTTCCTCACAACATTTGTACACAGGGTGGCCTCTAAAATTCCCACTGCATCCGGGAACATCAGTGCCTCTGTGCTGATTAATCTCACAGCTATTCACCACGCAAGCCCCACCAATATTTTGGGGGCGATGTGAATCAGTGTGTGGACCGTCAGGGTACAAACACGTGTTGACATTTCATGCACATTATCTAATGTTGTATGTTGTGCGGAAGGCACCATACCCAATCCATGCATACATGAAACCCAGACAAGGGATGGGCCATGATTAGGCTATTTGAAGACAAGTTCCACCCCATGATACGATAAGTAAACTGATTACGCTATACTATGTATTTGAGTATTCATTGTAGACCTACCTGACACAATACCCCAGGAGAGAGTGAGGGCATGGAAAGCAACTATGAGACAAATGTAGCCAAAGGGAACCTTTATGGTAACACAAAGACAGAAACCAGTTAGACTTACAGGATGCAGGGTCAATCAGGAACAAAAATGAACAAGGCAAATACACAGTGAGCAGACTGAGACTGATCAAAGGTGGAATAACACTGTGGAAAATGTAAACTGTTTTTTTCCTGTGTGCTGCAACGTTACACAATAACCCAAGGCCTGTGTTACACAAGTGATTTATACGGCAATGCATAACAGTGATATACATATAATGGCAGTTTCTATGCCATTCCAGGAAGCTGCAAGGGCGGTGCATGTTCAAATGGCTGGTCTGCATGGAGATGCTCAAAGGTGTGTGCAGCTTCAGTCTCTCACAAGTCCTGTAGGTGAGAATCAGGTTCAAAGGGCCAACAGTACCTTTCACATGGGAAGCAATGGACAGGTGATTACAGGTCCTACAGACTACAAGGAAGTGCATTATCCAACCAGAAGTCCATGCAGACAGAAGAACAATGACTATGGCATACCATAATAAAGAGGGAAGCACACTGGAGTCAGAATGTGAGTCTGGGTGTGTGTAGATGAGGGATTATCTTGGTACAAATAGTCCATTTCCAGGGCCCCCTCAAGAAGGGTGGGGAGAGACAGAGAACATGGCAGTAACAGGACTTATGACCTGGGATGGCATGTGCAGGGGATGTCTTGTGAGCAATGCTAGTCATACCTGGGGTACTCATGCTATCCATTTGCTGCTTACATGGATTTCTTGTCACACATACTCCTTGCAAAGATAGCTGATGTCACACTTACTGCTGTCAAGGGTCTGGTCATACCTTCCTGTTACCAATGCTATAGCACATCCACTGCCTCATATATGAGGCATTTTGTTCCTTAGTGAATGATGGTGTCTTAGTTGTGTGCCATATGCTGCAATGAACCATGTTGCCAACATGTATGTGTGAATTAGCCGTGGTCCTCTACTATTGCCCTTCAAATGTGAAATGGACAGGATATATGTCATTTACAGTGTGTGTGAAGCTGGGTGCACATTCATACCCATCAAATGTGATGTGGATTTTTCAGGATCCTAATATGTATTTCTGCAATGCTCCATAAGGCTACACTCTGATTATGAATCTTTGGGATAATGTGATGGAAAAATGATTACCCAGACCATGATATAGTGATTAGAATAGGTGTTTAATGAGATATGGTAAGACAGTGGTCATGGTGACTATAGTTAAAAGAAGTTTTGGGCTATGTGTTGTCTCCAATGCAATCCTGCAGCTGTGTTTGGATGGTCCCCCTTATGTTGATGGACAACGTCCTCCTCTTCTTCCTCTTCAGCCATTCGTGGGTCTGGTTCATAGAGGGGAATGTTCCTCCTTACACAAATGTTGTGCAGGATGGCAGAGGTCAAAATGATCTTGCAGACCATTTCTGAGTAGTATAGGAAGCTGCCTCCGGTGATGTTGAGGCACCTGAATCTTGACTTCAGGATGCCGAAAGTCTTCTCGACTATGGTGCGTGTCCTCCGATGTGCCTCATTATAAGCACGCTCTGATGCTGTGCTTGGGTTTGCAAATGGGGTCATGATCCATGGCTGGATCCCATATCCCTGATCAGCTGAAAGAGAAAATGTGTGAGAAAATGTTGATGTTGCTAGCACCATGATTATCACTTTGCATGGCAGTTGTTATCTTGTGTTGTCTGTGACTCATCTGTGTTTGTGTTATTGTGTGGAATCCTAGGCTTCTAGGATGTACCATCAGCATTGGGTTTTTTCATTATCTGAACTGGTGTATTGCTGATTGACCGGATGTCAGCAGTATTTTTGTAGAGTTGCAGTACATTGTGTACTCACTTGCATTATGTGTCTTAGCTGGGGTGACATGATATTTCCATACACAGAATCAATTCCACAGTGGTGGTAACACGGTTGCATCTATATGGCCTGGACATCCCATCCAATTTAACATATGCAATAGAATTTGTTAAACATCAGGGAGGCCCTTTGATTTGGCTAGGTGACAATGTACAACACATCTCCATAAGTTGTCAGCACTGACGTGTTGACAATTGACAATGCACAAATATCCCATGTGTGACAAGTTCGCTGCAGACCTATTTCTCTGCCCTTGCCGAGTCGACTCATGTTCAAACGTGTACCTATACTACTGAACCTGATCCAGTTCAGCTGGCTAACTTGGTTGTGAGGTTGTCGTTTTGAGTGTCAGAAGGTCCATATGCCTGTACATCTGTTGTGTGTGTGTGAAATTGTCTCAATCTGTATGTGTAGGAATATGCACTTTCAATATTGTCACATCAATATGTGTTCTTAACACAGTCCACTTGCTTATTGGTAGAGGGCAATGTCAGAGCAGGAGTGATGTGAGATATTGGTACAGCCTCAATGATTCCATGTCACCTTCATTGTAGTCATCATCATCATGCTATGTGTCTCATGGTGTTTGACCTGCAGCAAAACACATTGCACAACCCTTACACAGTACTTATTGCTTGGAAGGGTTTTTGATTGAGTGTTATTAATGTGATATTGAAAGATTCATCTTCCATGTTGTACTGCCTGTGAAGGCCATGTCATTTGTCATTGTGTTGTTTTTAAATTGTTCCCTTGTGTCTGTGGAGTGGCATTTGTAGTTATTTGGAACTGTCATTTGTCCATAGGTGTGTATCCCATTGGGTGAGGACATTAAACATGCCTAGCAGTGTCACAACCTCAGTGTCTTCCTGGCCACGTGTCAATGTAGTGGTGTATGTGTTGTGTGTCCTACAGGGTTTCTGTGCAGTGTGTATATAACTGGGTTTCTGTACTTACCAACAAGTAGGCCATTTCCATATCGTCCATCCTGGAAGTGTTGATTGATGGTGCAGTGACGGAAGATGAATGAATCATGTACATTCCCAGGATACTTTGCCACGATGTTGGTGATCAATCCCCGGTGATCGACAATGGCCTGCACATTGATGGAGTGTATGTGCTTCCTGTTGCGGTATAGATGTTCGGTTGCAGCAGGTGGCACAATGCGTACATGTGTGCAGTCAATGGCACCAAGCACATGTGGGAAGCTGTTGATTTGGTAGAAGCCCTGTTTGGTCTCCTGCTGCTTCTTCTGTGTGTTGGGGAAGCTGATGTGGCGGGGTGTGAGGGAGATGATGGCATCCAATACCTTGGGTAGGAAGGCAGAGAATGAGGGCTGTGAGATCCTGGCAATCAGGGCACCAGTGGTTTGAAAGGAGCCACTTGGAGGACAACTAGCAGCTTGGTTTCTGGTGAAATGGTGTGGGGTGTCAGCAAGCTGAGTGCCAACTGTGGCTCAATGTTGCGCAGCAGCTGCTGAGTGGCTTGCCAGTTGAGTCTGTACCTCTGGATGATGTCTTGTTGCCGGAGTCCCAGAAGGGTTGTCCAGGTGCAGAATATGCTCTCCTGCCTTCTGCGTTGCCTTTGGGGTCCCTGCTGGTGTTGTGGAAGCTGCTGTTGTTGGTCCTGTGCTCTGCGTCTGTGTGCATGCTGGATGAAAAGCACCTCCATGTCTTCCTTTTTTAGCTCTGCTGTTGCTTCTGTGTGTTATCCTTAAATACTGGTGTGTTTGCCCCATTTTAACGCCTGCCCTGACCCAGGTGTTATTTTTTTACGCAAATCGGGCTGTGCGTCATTTTCCGACTTTGCCTCCCGGGCGTGCGGGATTTTTGCGCTGTAGCATAAATATGGCGCACGGGTGCTTAAGTAAGTTTTTGGACGGGAGCGCCTACCTTGCATGTCATTAACGCAAGGCAGTTTCCCGCATCCAGAAAATGACGCACTATTGGTGTTCGCGGGCTCGTGCGTCATTGTATAAATATGGTGCAAGGTTTGCGCCGAATGTGCGTCAAAATTTTTGAAGCACATTCGGCACAGACAGAATATAAATATGCAAATACACAAACTCTCACCCTCAAACACACACGTAACATACATTTAAATTATTTATCCACTTAAATTATCTGCCAGCAAAAGTCTAGTTTCAGTACTGGTACTGCATTATTTAATTACACTAATAGTGAATAATAAAGAATTACTATTAGTATAATATTAAAAATGGGCAGTAAACAAGGAGAGTGGAGCCCCAACAATTAAAGGTAAAATGTCCATACAGCATAGTTGGGAAGCTGGCAGGCACAGTGTAGTGTAGTCGGCATACAGGCAAGATGACAGTAATGCTCCTAATGTGAGAATAGTCACAACATTACATTTACATGTCTAGTACATGGGCCGAAGACTTAATGGCCTTAAATTGTATTGAGATAAGGTTGGTGTTTCTTTCTGTACATACTCTTTTCCTCATTTTTTTTAAAATCACGAATCACCACCTTATGGAAACTGTCTATATTATCATGTGCATGGTAGGGCAGAAAGTCGAAGGGGTTTGGAATTGCTGGGGAAGGCATCATCATGTATGATTCCTAAATCATTCAAAACCTCTATTGTGTCCCCAGAAACACTGAACCCTACAGATTCAGTGTCAAGCTTGTGTAGTGTTAACAATCCATCAATGTCACCTACCATTAGGGCATCGGATACTGGATCTATGCTCATAGCAGTAGATTCCCCACATGCTGTCATCTTCAATTGGTGCCATTTAGACAATTTGAATTTCCTTATGAATTTGAACAAATCAATTCTGGAATTCATGTAATTGAATCCACGTGATGGACAAAAGGAAAGACCTAACCACTAAATTTGTTTCTCAGTGTCAGTAAGTTCCCTAGTGAAGAGGTTAATAATAGTTCTGTTTACCATTAATATATCCATTATTGTTCTTCTGAGGGGCTTTTTCCCTCTTGCCCCTGTGACTTTCTTCCATTGCCTCTGTTTCCTTTGCCTGATCTTTTGTCTCCTTTGTTTGATCCTCCTTGTCCTCTCCCTCTGCCTCTGTTCTTTGATGAACATCCCCTTCCTCTGTTCCCTGGGTTCAGGGGTTTGTGTGACATCTGTCGTTTCCTCCTCAATAGTCTGCATTGATCAAAAAAGTAGTAGATTTACAACTACTTTTTCTCCATGAGGTGTCATTTCCTGATGTGTCTGATTCGTTACCCATGTTGCTAGTTTTTTCTTAACTGGGAGTATCAGTGTTGTCCACAAGTTTACCGATCTCTACTCATATTGGCGATTATATGTCAAAGTCCTATCATTAGCATAGTCATTATAGTCTCTTTGTAGTTTGAAATGTTTTTGCAGTTTGATATCTTCCTCATATTTAATCAGTTGATTAGACATCGCTGCCATTACTTTTTAATAATGACCTTCTCAGGTCTTGTTTCCAATTCTCCTTCATTGGTTGCTATCTCTTTCAGTAGTCTCTCGATATCTAACCATGCGCATTTTATCAAAATAATCAGCATTCTCCTCGAGCTCATGGCCAGATTCTCTGCCCACTCTTCTAACATTTGGATTAGGTGTTTCATAGGAGGGAAGTATATGAATGCGTAGGCCCTGTGGGACCATCCTACTGTCAACATTGTTTTGTAATGACCTAGATTCCCACCATTTGGAGATCTCAGCTTTACTCAATTTTTCCAATCTTTTGAGTTTCTCACTTAGGTTTAATTCCGTACTCGTATTTTTTGTGTGTCCCGCTCCCCGGTTGAATTTTGGCAAAAATAGCTTGTGCTGCTGCCCTTCTAGTATTATCAAGTTGATCCATAATTTTTTAACCGTCCAAAGAAATGACACAGAGAACTGGTCCACAAAACTTCTAGTCACCTGCTCACCTACTGTCCACACTGGAAAGGTTCTCCCTGCTGTTTCCAAAACAGTAAATAGAGCTGATGTGGAAAATGTAGGCACAAACTTGAGTAACCAATCACAAAATAAATTGACATCTAAACCGAGGATCTGAGCTCACAGCACCGTACTAGTCGGAGAAATAACATTCAACACATATTGTGTCCCGCAATTAACCCAGATAGATGAAGAACCAAGAGAGGGAGACACCAGTTAGAGGAACAAACCACGTGCACTCACCAACCCGCCTGGAGCCTCTCCTGACCAAGTGCCACCTCCCCTGACCTCTCATCTCCATAGCGCTGTAATGGTCCAGTCTCGGTCCGATATGTTCCTTGTGCATAGCGGCCGCCAGCATCCTGTAAATACTGTACACCGCCTCCATTCTCCAAAAGCGGGCCCGATACCCATGAGGAGTGGAGGGTAAGCCGGAAGAGCACACCAGCACAATATCCACCACAAGTTTCAAATCTCAAATAAGGACACTCACTCAGGCTACAGGTGAAGAGACATTTACACTAGGAATGACACCTTGCGGCCAAACCTTCGGCCTTGATCACATGCTTGAATACACCCTTACACCAAGTGAAATACCGTTGATGAACATAAAGAAAAGACAAAGTGCAACATGTATGTAAGGTTGCCATCTTATAGGGGAGGAAAACAAGTATACACTTCATATAATATCCTTGTAATATATGTGCATCTCCAATTCATGATGACAACATCATTATTCATCCATCAGACAGGGGGGAACATTGTGGTTCTCAATAGGGAAGCCTATGTGAACGCAGCAATTAGACAGTTGAATGATCAAACATTCTATGAAATAGTCAACAGGTCTATATACAATGAAAGCCTTATTTCTCTGTAGGGCAAACTTACCAAATGGATAGATAAGGGTTTTTTGAGTTGGGATGAATATTGTTTTTTGAGAATTGAATACCCCAAACTCACTACATTGTACTTACTGCCCAATATACACAAAGATCCTGTAAACTCTCCTGGTAGACCTATTGTATCCTTCAGAGGGAGTGCCACAGAAAATGTATCTAAATATGTGCATAAGATTTTCAGGGATTTTGTACAAGGCCTCCCCTCTTATATGAAGAATACTAAGTACTTCCTAGGTAAGATAAATGGTATCCCTTGGGAAGCTGATTTCCTCCTTATGGTGTTGGATGTGGGTTCCTTATATACTATAGTTGATCATGAGGTGGGAATTTCTGCATGTAAACATTTTTGAGAGCTAGACCTATTAGATTCTAACACCACACACTTATGATTTAGGAGGTGTTGCGCCACAGTCTTAAGAATAACATTTTTCTTTTTGATGGTACCCTCTAAAGGATGATTTGGGGCACTGTGATGGGGACCTGTTTTGTCCCCAATTTTGTGAACCTTTTGACATTACCGTGGCCAAAGATCTAGAACAGGTGGTCATCTGGCTCAGACAGATTGATGGTCTTTGAATGTAGTGTTTGCCCTTACTCTGAGTAGAACCAGGATAGAATACCTAGACATTCTAGTAGTGGTGGTAGGGGGTGAGATCTGTACAAGGCTATTAGGAAACCAACAGCCTGCAACAGTATGCTCCATGCCGAAAGTGGTCACCCTGAAAGTCTAAAGTGAGCCTTCCCCATGGTGAGCTCCTCAGGGCCAAAAGGAACTGCAACACAGATATGGCTTTTTGTGAGGAGCAGGGTATCATTGGGTTTAGATTTAAGGAACGTGGGTATTCCTTATGGGTCCTTAACAAGGATGTGAAACGTGTTTCTCAGGTCAATAGGGAGACAATTCTTTTTGTGAACAGACTACCAAGACATGTTGAAACCATAAAGAGATTGATCCTCACATATAATTTTAATTCCAACACGTTAAGTCACAATCTTACAATACACTGGGACATCCTTAAGAGTGATCCCATTATTGGCAGCAAAGTGGGTGATAAACTCATGATTACTTTTTGGCGTGCCAAAAGCCTTAGAGATGCCCATGTACACAATGACATAATTCTGATGAAGGGCAGCAATGAGCATGGCTTAAAAGGTTTCTATCTCTATTGGTCATTGCAAAGCATGCAATAACAGCCAAGCTAGAAGAGAATATGGAATTGTAGGTGGTATGAAACTGAAGATCAGACAATTTCTTACCTGCAGCTGCCAGTATGTCATCTATGTATTAGTTTGTCTCTGTCCATTGAGATATGTAGTGAGTACTGTTTGCACTGTGAGAAAGAGGATACAAAAACATTTGAGAGCCATTGACCACAGTGATGAGAAATATCCGGTTACAAGACATTTTCAAGAAATACACAACAAAGACCCACCAAATTATCATTCTTTGCGGTAGAACAAATTAAACCCGACCCAGGGTGGTAACCGAGCACTGAGTTTGAGACAAAAAGAGTCTGAATGGATTATAGATCTTGAGACTCCAGTCCCGGGGGTCTCAATTTGGATGAGGAATTAAGTGTACAATGCAGTAGATTTACACGTGGCATTATGCATTTTGGTGATACTTTATTTGACAAATTGATCTGTAATCAGCATTTTTACTGTCTGCCTTATATATAGGTCTAGTGTTTGGGAGTTTTGTACTGTGATTTTTTATGCTAATATCTGTATTTGTGTCTTACTGTATTTTGTTTTCCTTTTCACATGAGGAAAGAAAGGTATTCCTCATTTTTCTGGACATTTCGATGAATCCTCTAACCTTTTTTTGCTTACACAGGATCCAGCTCTGTATTCAGATGAAAAATGATTTTGTTTTTGTGGTGGATTTTGCATTTGGTATGGGGCGTCGTCTTTTCGCAGGAGTCTCAATTTTTGGAGGATATTTATTTAGCATTCTGCTGATGGTTAAAAATTACATTTTTTTTCGTTGGTGTTATGCATTTGAGTTACCTTATCCATTATAAAAGGTATTAGCCCGCTGGGCTTAATTGCATGTCTGTAGAGCAAACAGCCCACTCAAGCTTGATTTCCTCAAATACATTTCCATGTTATAGGCGGATTTGTTATTATACATTGTGATCCTCTGAAAGCATTGTTCTTTCTCTATCATGATGGTGTGATTTTAATATACTCAGATACACAAAGATTTTTATATTATTATCTATGTGACAGTCAAACACTCTTGCAAACCCAGCTTTCACGTGGGTTCGCCTCAACACATTTTGATACTGTTTAAGGTAATACATTGTTCCCATCATGAGAGTGGGAGTTTTATACAAACTTAGACATGAAAAGTCATTTTAGCTGTTGTATATGTGACAACGAAACACTTTGAATGTATTTCACATTATTTACATTGCATCTTTAGGAATGCTATAGTAGATGCAATGCTTCTTGAGTTATTGTGCCGTGAACGGTCTCAGCCTATTCACCTTATGAACTGAAGACTGCCATATATTACAAAGTGGTTATATAAAGCGTGTATTTGTTTTCCTCCACTATAAAATGGCACCTTTACATACACGTTGCACTTTGTCTTTTTTTTATGTTCATCAATGGTATTTCACTCAGTGCATGGGTGTAGTCAATAATGTGATCAAGGCCGCGAAGTTGGCCGAAAGGTGTCATTTCTAGAGTAAATGTCTCTCCACCAGCAGCCTGAGGAAGCATCCTTATTTGAGACTTGAAATTTGTGGTAAACATGATTATATATATTAATTGTATCACATTAGCACATCATTTTAAACATATAAATTAATTCAAAAAATATTTAAAAAATTAAAAATACCTCAAATGTATTTTAATAATGTAATATAGTTTGAATTTTGTACATAATAGTTTCACATTTCATAATTTTGTTTGAATAAATACATTTAAATATTACAAATATGTTATTGTTTGAAATTATAATTTTATATTAAAATGCATTTTTAGATTTTTTTTAAATAAAAAATAATTTTAGATAATTGTTTATTTTATGATTTTTAAGTTTGGAATATGATTTATATTTTTATTTTATGGTTTGAATTTTAGGAATAGTAATAAAATTGTAAAACTTATATCTGATTAATTGTAATAAAAATATTTTTTATATGTTTATGTTTTAATATGATTATATATGTTTATAGGTTTGGTTTGTGTGTTTTTAAATCAAATTTTTAATATATTTTATAGTTAGAAAATTGTGGGTGAGAATACCGTATTGACTGTGTATATAAAATGCTTATTTTATATTGCCTCATTTAAAATGTTTTGGATTGTAGTAGAAATAGTAAATTTCAACTCTTTAGCATCCAACGCCTTCTTCAAACAGTCTTAGCTTGGAAGAAGAATAGTAAATGTCACTCTTTTAAGTGTAGAAAACATTCCTACAATATGGCTATTGGAGTGGTAATAGTAAATGTAACCTCTTTAGTGTCAAGCACTTTCTCCCAATATGATTAGATTGGAGTGAGGACAGTAAATGTAATCCATTCAGTATTGAACACCTTCCCCCAGTATGGCTATATTGGAGTGGGAATAGGAAATGTGACCCTTTTAGTGTACAACACCTTCTTCAGATTGTTATAAAGTGGAGGGAGAATAGGAAATGTCACCATTTTAGTGTTTAAGATCTTACCTAAATTAGTGTAAGTTGGAGTGAGAATAGTGAATGACACCAATTAATTTCCAACGCCTTCCCCAAATTGGTTTATATTGGAGTAGGAATAACAAATGTCACCACTTTAGTGCCCAATACTGCCACCTTCTTGGTTTAGATTGGAGTGGTAATCATATTTTTTCACATTTGTTTAGATTGGAGTGGGAATAGTATGTTTTACCTCTTTAGTGTACAACATCTTCTTTAAATTGGTATCAATTGGAATGGGAATAGTAAATGTTATCCTTTAGTGTCCAGCACCTTCCCCAAATTAGTATATGCTGGAGTGGGAATAGTAAATGTCACCCCTCTAGTGTGCAACACTTTCTCCAATATGGTTAGATTGGAGTGGGAACAGTAAATGCAACACCTTTAGTGCCCAAAACTTTCCCCCAATATGGTTATATTGGAGTGGGAATAGTAAACGCCCCCTCACAGTGTCCAACACCTTCAAATTAAACATATATATGTATATAAGTAAATACAACATTTTAAAATGAGGTTTTATTAATAAATAAAACATGTAAATTATATTTGAATATTATTGTATGTTCATTTTCCACTTTTATTTTCCACTGTTTAATACATTTTTAATATTTCTTAAATTGGTACATTTTAAGATAAGTTCTTTCAGTATATATTAAATAGTTGTATATATATTTTATAATATTATTTAATTTATACTTTACATTTTTTAGCATATTTTAGCATCTTGTTATAAGGTATTTGTGCAACACAACAACAAATTGAAATTGCAACCCTCCCTTCCTTCCCTCCAGTAGCTGTGGCAAATTTTGTTGCAGAAGTATACAGCCACATAATTGGACAAGATATAGGAAATCCACATACATTTCAAATAGTTCCTACCCCCATCTGCGCATGCAGGCTTGCAGCACCTCTAACCACTGAAGTCTTCCATGTTTGAAATACTATTATAATCTTTATTACTGAGGGGGGACTCCCAGCAACCCTGTTTATAGGGTTTTGGTTATTCTCTCTCACTCCATCACCTCCTCTTTCCAAGGACCCCATGTGTTCTTATGCTTCTGGGGACAGCCTCTTGCCTGTTATATTTGTTTCTGAGCCTGTTTGCACCACTCCATGTTAGAACTCTAGTCCTAAGCCTTCGGGAGGGCCTTGCTCAACCATCGGCTCAGAATATCCCTCATTGCCACTGCTAAAGTGGTGTTAGAGAGGGCCAGAGTGTATCAGTCGAGCGACACCACACCCTATATCACCAGGGCACCCAAACAGGGAGTGAGCACCAGGGAATCCCTCACCACATGGGAAAGCCTACTCTATATCCCTGGCCAAAATCTTCAGATCAGCGGGCATTCCCAGAGCATATGTAACAGGGTACCCGGCCCCACGACCACCGTTATGAAACTGGTTGGTAGAGACCACCCCATTTCATGCAAACAGTTTTGTGTGAAGTTTTGTGTTACGTTTTTACTGGATAAGGGGAAACCCTGCTCAAATGGGCACATTCCCCAGGGAAAGCGATATGTGGGGTTTCCATATCCTGACCACCAGTCATGGGCTTTGGAAGGTGTCGGATTCTACCCAGATGGTATAGTTTCATCACAAATCCCTGAGGCTCCATTGCCTTTTGTTCTGCAAGCAGAGAGGGTTCCTTTGGTCCGCAAAGGACCATTCATTTAGCACCAGTAAGTGTGCTGACCAATAGTAAAGATGTAGATCTGGGAGTGCTATTTTCCTGTCCATTGTTTACCTGGTCAGGGTGCAGAGGGCTATGCGGGAGCTACCATTGCACCACAGCAGGTTTGTAGTTCCTGCCTCTACTGCCCTGAAAAAGGTATCAAGAACCAGGTATGGTGAATTTTGCAGGATGTACAAAAACTTAGAGAGGTAGACCATTTTGTATAGTGCGGCTCTGCCCAGCAAAAAGAGTGGAAAGGCGCACCTGTGTGCCGCAGCACCATGGTATTCAGTGAACACCCAGTCCAAGCTTTGTGCATGAAACATTTCCAGGTCCTTAGAGACCTCTTCCCATACTAGTAAGTTTATTTTACCTGTGGGCAACAGGATGCAAGCGGGTAAACTATTGATTTTCCCCAGTTAATCCCGATTCCTAAGACTGAGCTCAAGTTGCATAGGATCTTAAGTACTCTTGATATGGAGTCACCCGGGTCAGCCGGATAGAGTAGAACATCATCTGCATAAAGGAGGTCACATCTTCCCTTCCACTAGCTCATCTAAGACATCTTAGCAACAGATCTTCTCCGATCCAATTCGCCAGGGGTTCCATTGCTATGCCAAATAATAGGGGTGATATGGGACATACCCGACTTGTGAAAGAGTGACATTCACTCTGACTCTCACCGTAGGTGCTGAGGATAGAAGCTAGAAAGGAGGGCTGAAAGCCCATCCTCTCCAACAGCTGAAAGAGGGATGGCCACTCCAGAGGGTCAAAAGCCTTCTCAGAATCTAGTGGCAAAACTACTGCTGGTTCTCTTAATCTACGGCTTCAGGCAAGGCATCCAAACATGCACTTTAGTTTGTACCAAATGGATCTATAGGGAAACATTTTTTACATGTTTTACATGTTTCATATTTAATTTTACATTGATTCAACATTTTTACATTATTCCCATTCATTTCTTTGGGGATATAGCCTCTTTTTAGTTTCATTTAGTGGCCATTGTTTTTTTTAACTCTTCTATTTTGTAATCTATTTGTGTTATGTGTAGTCTATTTTCCTGGTATCAGGTCATAGTAAGGTGCTTCTGTTCATCAGAACAAGTAAATCCTTTTAATAGGGTTTTTTACCTGGTTTGAGGGTGGGCGGGCGTAGCAGAGAGATCTAGAGCTAGTTACAGTGTTGTTTTTATATTTATATGTATTAATAGTAGTGTTTTTCACTAGTTTGCAGTTTGGGGTTTTTATATACTATTTTAGTAATGGATAGTTTGTTATATTAAATTGTATTATGTTACATGTATTTTGATGATTAATTGTGATGTGTATGTATTTTTGGGAATGTAATGTGTTTTGTGGGTGAGTTTTCTTATTTACTTTACAGGTTTTTGTCTACGAATAGGTCCTATGGGCATTGAAGGTTTTTATTTTTTTAAGGTAATCAATTTTGGTTTACAATAAACCAATGCTTTTTCAGGTTTCCTGGAGCATTTCATTTTTTAAAACACTTTTTCTGTTTTTTTATGGATCTTAGATACTTTGGATTGCTTCGAGGGATCTTTATTGGATTTGTTTTATTTTTGCATTTTTGGGGGCTTTTTGGACAATAGTTTCCCCATTTTTTGGTGCATTATTATTTTTGGCTATGTGGATACAGCAAAAGATATGCAGCTACAGAAAGGCAAGTTTTACTTTTTTCATTTCTTTTAGGAGAGAAATGTGATTTTCTAAGTGACAGTCGACATTACCTCTCTGCAACCCATACTTTCCTTCAAATGTCACTGCCTCTAAGCATTATACCACCCACAAATGTGTATAGCAGCACCTGGATTCTTAGTGGCTTCCTGCAGTTGTATTTTTATGTAGGCTATCTGACGCCAGTGATCACGAGACTTATAGAGGACTAGAAATTGTTCTTTATTTGCTTTGTATTTTCTACAACTTTTGAAAGTCTGAATTGAAATAATATAATTGTTGTAAAAGACTAGGTGAAGTTAAGTGGATAATTCTACAATTCTGTGATTTCTGCGATTAAGCCATGAACATTGCTAATTCCTCTCCAAACACAATGGAACTTTTCAATCTTTGCTGTCACTTCAGGTTGACTCCCTAGACTAATACTCATGCTATGATCTCTGATTTTATGGCCTAATAGACGTTCTTTAGGGAGTTTCACCAATATGAGAAACATTATGAAGCAAGTCCACCTGGCAGCCGGGATACTGAAATGGGTAGATGAGAAGATGCTTGCGAAGAAGGAAAAGGGAACTACATTCAGAGCCACAGAATGATGGACCACTGACCAGAAAAGGCAGGAAAGAGGGGCATATCTGGTTAGTACTGGAAAGGGCCTCGGTAGGAAGGTGCAGATTCACCTGAAAGAAAGAAGAGGGACTGTGTACGGTTATTTGGTTCGTACTGGCCATTAACTCACCAGTATGATTCATGCAATATCTGCTTGTTTGTTTATGACAATGTGGTTCTCCATTGCTTTGAAATGTGCCCCAAAATAAGTACTGGGCCTGTACGTTTATCTAAAGTTGGAAATTCTACTATTATTATTTTTTAAAGCACTATGCATAAACTAAGAATGAATACTCTATACATGATCTACTTTTGTTAAATGTGAAATGTACAATTCAGACCAAGATTAACTCACTGTGAATTATTACACTTTATTGCAATGCTTCCATTAAGGACAGCTATCTTATGTTTTTTTTGTAATGATTGGTGGACAGCTGCCAATCAATCACACTTTAGCTCATATGGCTGTTTTATTATTAAAATGTGGATTTACATTTAGGGTGGCCCACGTTAACAAATGATACCTCTTGCAATGATACCTCAGGAAATGTTACCAATGCATACTGAAAGTACTTCTTGAACTAATGCATTCTAAGAATTCTTGAAAAACAGCTTTTAGTGTCAATCTTGTCTGCGTTTTCCCTCTGGCATTTTCTTTGATATGTGATTACAATGAGATCAAATGAAACATGGCTGAGATAATACCTTTTTGACATATATTAAAGAAATGTTAAAGGTTGTTTTACTTAACCAACTAAATGCCAGCTATGACACACTAACAAAAGTGTGATGTAAAAAAATAATATGTGGGTGCTTACAGAGTCAACCTCCAGATCAAGGCAAAACAATCTAAGGGTTGTATTGATGCAATTGTAACGCAGTGCAGCAAGTCACTTTGCTGCACTGCGTGACAGGGTAAATAATATGGCGCATTCCTGCCTTTTCCCAGTGTTGGTGCACTTTTGGCTGCCTATCGCCAACCTAGGCACTCTTGCACCATGGTGCAAAGGTGCCTGTGTTGCAGACAGGATTGTTATTGTGCAGGATGGCACACCTTCCTGCACAAAACCAATCTCCTGAGGCATTTTCCTCTAGTGTGCTGTAAAATGCAGAATGCAGCACACATAGAAAGAGGAAGTAATGAGAAGAAATAAAGATATTTCTCTTCGTTATGCCTCACCTTTGGAGGCGTAGCAGTTTTGGTGTCTTTGTGGATGTACATGCAACATTCACTGTGCATCATTGTTCACTGCCCCACCTGCACTTTCACTGTGCACATGTAAATTCTAATCAAAATATGAAATAACAAATAGGAATCTTTTCTATTCCTCATACGCGGTCCGTTGATTACGAAATGTATTTATGTTGGTCAGACACATTTATTCTTATTCAATGCAAATACTTTAAAAATGGTTCCATGTGGAACATTCTCCCCTTAGTACATGCACCAAGTTTCCTCTTTAAGTTGGAATATTGCTGGACCTGCTGTTTTAAATAAGTTCTCCCTGGTGTACATGGTTGCTTGACTCTTTCACCTTTATGTAGCCTAAGTGTTGGGCATCCCAGGAACACGTACTCCTGCAGAGGAGAGCAGATAAACCTAGCCCACAGATAGGTAGGTCCATGCTCCTCTTTTTCCAAATGAGTATTGCTTCCACCTTGTGTGTCTGCCACCCCATTACTACCTCTTGGAACCCTCACACCCCCAGAATTTGATACTGTGGTGGTAGTAGAACAAGTACTAGTAGCATCAATAGTAGTAGTATAGCAAGAACTAGAGTGCTACTTCTAATACTACTCATCTGTGTTTTTATTTGAAGTTCTATTCTGATCTAGAAATTGTAATAGGGTTAAAATGAACTTCTTGTGCTGGTGGCCTTCAATTGCTATTGGCTGTATGTATTTGAGGAGTGATTTGGAGAAATCTGGTTTGACAATGCTAAGTAATGCTGTTTTAGAATTCAAACTGTAGTTAAAAAAGTGTAGCCGCTCCACCACACTGGTCTGCCAGATGTTTCATGCTAGGTTGTGGCATAGGTTCATTTAAAAATGAGGAGTTATCAGAAGGCATTCATCTTCCTTTTAGGAAAAGACCTCGGGTGTTTGTATCTATTATTTAGTTTTTGCTTTCATGTTTATGATGACCCTGATCTACAGAACACCATTTAGGGTTGTGAGATTTGTAGACCAGTTATACGTGGTGCAAACAGTGTTCCTTTTTCTAAAGTGTGTTTTGCAGAGAAATGAGGGCGGTGTCTGTGTTTTGTAAGATTAGGTGGAATTGATGTAGAACAATTATTAATAGCCATTGTGGATGCACTGGAAAAAAGAGGCATAGAAAACAAAATTCACCCAAGATGTTCACTAAAGTACGTTGTAAAATTAAGGGCCCGCCTTCTTGTGTACCCCACCCTACTTGCTAGCGAAGGTTACAATCTTTGGTGGATCATGCAACTCCCTTCCTCAGCAGCGTTTCCTGGCTTGAGAGAATAAAATAATACAATACAATAAAAGAAGAAGATGAGATGTCAGTCGTGTTCTATGCAGCGAATGTCTTGAACTACATTCTGCTAGAGATGTGTCAGGTACTTTGCCGTGTTCATTCTAAAAGGTACAGAAGATGCATCTCTTCAAACTGACCAGCTTCTCCCAAAGAGATACCCACTAAGTTGTTGTGGACCCCCTTTTTTTGCTCTACTCTTACTTGCTGTTTACCCACTGATTATTGCTACTCTGCATCCTCCGTGCAACCTCTGATCTCCTGCCACTCTCTACACCACCCTCCCCTTAGTTGTTGCTAGTTGTCCATTTGGAATTCTCCCTCCTATGCATCACCTCGATGCTGTTAGCTCAACTTGCTCTCTATAAAAATTAAATACATGGATTTATATGCATGCATACACCTTCATACATAGATGCATACATAAACAACCGATGAAATACTTTGCAATGTCACATTTGCTGCCATTTGATGATTGAACAGCTTGGACTGTATTTTACGCCAGAGCATAGTAACGTAGTCTTCACTATCCAGTGTTTTTGCAGTATCCATACTAAGAAGTCCTTCAAGGTCGAATCATATTTCTTTGCTTAGTGTTTCAGTAGCACTTATTTCCATTAGCCATCACATTTTCTAAGATGTGAAAAACATCTCTGTGATAGTGTGCCGCTGGGTTCAATAATTTGCATCTTATCAAGTTCTTTTGGGCACCTGCCTAATCTGTATTCTTCCTTGGTTCCAAGTGTTCTGCCCTCTCTCTGATCCCTTTCAATATGTATATGACGCTGCATAAAGATACGAATAGGTACATAATGTGGCATTCCATCTGTGTGATCGCAATACTAATGTCTTGTCTGTCCGCCCCCATCACCAGGCTCGTATGCACATATTTACACTTTGATGCTTACTCCTTTTCTGAAATGAGATTTGGGACCCTGATTTTGTTGTGTGAAATCACACTTCAGTAACCAGCACAGTTCAGGAGTTATCCCTTGTCATATGTGGTATGCTTTGGAATAACTGTGATTTAACCTACAGTGAAAGATACACTACTAAATAGGTGGGAGACTGAACAGGGGAAATTATGTTTGCTTCCTGACTTGAACTCGAGTTTGAGATTTTTATGAGGAAGCAGAGGTGTGCAAAAAGAACGTCACTCTATTTGAAAATAAACATCGGGTATATTCCCCATCCCAAAAATTTGAGGTTAGTATGACTGTGCGTGATATTAGTGCGCTCTTACTGCCTATTAACTTTTAACTTACAAGCAGTCATGCAGTTTACTTTTTATGGTACTGGTATTTCCATGGCGTGTCCTACGTCCTTGTATTTTTACTGTTGTATATGACCTACCCCTCTCAAGGAATACAACCTTTGTACCCATTTGTTTTGTGCTACTACCATCTGGCCTTCCCTTCTCTGCATTTGATAAAACTGTCAGTGTAATCCGGCGCACATCCTGACTCTTTCCGAAGAGGAGCCCAAGCACCGACGGTGGCTTCAGCATGCATTGTTAAGAAGGAAACTTGAGTAATGCAGCTGTACATCTTCCACGTGTGAAAGGGATAGGGACCCAAAAACATTCAAATATTGTGTCAGGAAGATGAGTGAGGAAAGCCCTTCTAATTAACTGAAATCTAATTTAAAAATACACATGCTTATTCACCGAACTGGGATGGAGATGTCAAACAAGACAAGAAGCAACTAAAGCTTTGCTTGAACAGAAGTATCACTATTTGCTTTTAGTAAACATTCTCTCTGTCCCTCATATCTGTACCAGGGTCTTTTCTGAGGCCACTGTGGCTTGATTGACTGATATTTCACAACCAGTGTTTCCTAAAATACCGGCCATGGTTTGGAGAGCTTTCTTCCACCCAGTGAATTTACGCATGCAATCTGTGTAATATAGAATTCACAAAGGATTCCAGAACTAACGTGTCTGCAACTGTCAAACAGTGTCATGAGGAGTTGGGGAATCATCTGTGAATTATGTGGTCATTGGAAATGAAATGTATTTCAAATGTAGAAGGAATCTGTGAAGTGGGTCGTCTGTGAAAGAGGATGGCTATAGGGTAGGTTGCATTTGAACATGTGACAGTTTCCAATACACACATGTATGTATGTGTGTATGTAAGTTTGTGGTATTTGCAGAGTGCAAACCTAGCCAAAAGAAATGTAACTCTGTACAGGGTCAAAAGCAAGGATACAGTCAACAAATTATTTTGGACGTAGCTGATTTATGGGCAGTTACTGCATCATGATGTAGCATTCTTTAAAGACGTGCATATTCATCTCTCTCCTAAATTAAACCAGAGTTGGAGTGGTCATGATGGATAAAGGGATGTCGCACCTGATACAGGGTGCAGAGATGGAAAAGGCCTGTTGCACTGCTTTTTTGTTATTATATTTCTTTGTGTCCAGTATGATGATGTGCTGGCTAAAGGTGTGAAAAGAGCCAACAGAAATGATAAACTTGTCAGCCAGCTTGGTGGGTCTGAGGACCATGATAGTTTTGTAAATGATGGAGCTGTTTTTGAAGATTGTGGGGGCCAAGCAAGTGGAGCCAGTGAAGTTCCAGTTGGATGGGGGTGATGTAATCATATTTCTTCAGGCCCTGGGTGAGACATGCTGCGGTGAGTAGGATTTCCAGAAGGGCAGCCAGTGTGGAGTCTGGGAAGCTAGGGAGGCTGAGGTTGGTGTCCACGGTGAAGCCATGTAGCTTTGGGTGAAAGTTGGGGTTTACAAGTTTCATGTAACTGAGCTAAGTCTGTACTACTTCTTGCTTGTTGTTGTTAGACAGTAACAGAAATATGGTATTGTTGGGATTGTGTTCCAGGTAAGGGCTGGATATATAGGTCTGGATGAGGTGCAGGCAGTGTATGAGCTGCTGGATATCTGAAGCTAAATGGACTTTCAAGTAGAATTGTGTATTTTCTGAAGGTTTTCTGCTAAGGGTCGTGAGTGATAGAAAGCTGCACTTGTTATTAATTTCATATATCATTTGTAGAAAAATTAACTTCACTACATACTGGTCAAAATACTACTTTTAAGTATGCCACATTTTCATACTCAGGGAGGGGGATATACCAACCAATTGAAGCTGCCTCTTTTAACATTAATATTGCGCACACAGGCTTTGCCAGAAATAAAATATAGAGTAGTCCACATTACAGCACCTGGAATGTTAACAATTGTCAGGCTGAGCATTTAACTGCAGTTCACAAAAAGCATGTGGACAGTTTTTTTAGCTATACATCTCATAACCGCGCAGTTCATCATATGATTAATCTTCCTATTGTACGAGTAAGGTTTATTTGAGGAGTCTGTTGAGGAGCATGGGGCATATCATGACCTCAACCAGTCACACTGATGGGAGTGACATAGAGAAAGATGCTGTATAAGATGTATTTATGTAACAAAGCTATAAACTCAAATTAAATTACTTACTGTCTCACAAGTAGGGTTCTCTGTCTCGCCTACCATACCACAGGGCAGGCCACAAGACAGACTCTAACTTACAAGAAGAGGGACAAGAAGGTCATCACGAAGGTACACATTTCTGCAAAAATATCACCAATGGTAAATATAATTCTATTTTTAAAACACTAACCTACGACTGAGAAAGGAGAGAATTGTGACGTTACCTACCCAAGAGAAGCCGTGGGGAAGGAAACGGGACAGTCATTGATAGTTACAAGTGTGAACGATATTCCTTCATTGATGCTGTAGACGAATCAGTCACAGTCTTCGTAGTTTTTGCACAGTGGATAGACAAGTTGGTCACACAAAGCAATTGCAGCAGGATAATGCTGGCAGCCTCTCCCAAAGAGAGCTGGTAAGGAGGTTAAGGACAGACTGGGTTGCATTAAGCTCTCAGTCCCTGAAAACATTCAGGAAACGTAAAGGACAGGACAAGTCACAACAAACACAGGAACAACTGTAATGCATCAAGCACAGTCATGAGAACAAACACAGTGGTTCCGTGGGTCTCATTTGTTCATAAGTCAGTGTCAACAATGCAGACCCTATTACAACATTATTTGATTTTTTGAGTCATGAGTGATATCGAAAAGAATTCAATACAAGACCTTCTTATAACACCCAGACTGTACTCTCCAAAACACGCATTAATAGTGGCAAGAGAGACGGCGGCGGTGTGAATTGAAGGTGAAAATACAGCACAAAGATCCATATTTTATATACAGGACTGTAAATCTGCTGCACAATATACAAGATCAACAGCACATGCCGAAACAGTGACTCTGCATCACAAACTAGTCTGACAAGGAATCATGTGATGTTTACCTTGTATGCTGTGCACCAGCGCATGGCCTAAGCCAGTGACACTGATGGGAGTGACACAGAGAAGGATGCTGTGTAAAACGTATTCAAACAACTACGCACTTGTGACTACCTACGAGATTTTTGGACTAAACTACAAACCCATGACAACGTTGACTTTATACCTGTCTGAATTGTGCTCAAAACCATTTGGTTTTCATATTACGGTGGGCCTCAAACTCCTAAGAGAGCCCACACAGAACACTTCTGGTTGCAGGGTATTCCCTTTGTTTAGGGCACCGAATTGCTAAACTAAACCTTGTAAGTTACTGTCACTGTACATACTGTTTGTCTACAAAATGCCACACATGAAGAGGATGTGCAACCAATATAGTCACATGTACCAGTGTAATAGCAGGTCTTCTACCATGTTCAAGGGCTGTCGCAGCTGCTGCCCACCTTTAGAAGCCTCCGTTCTTGGCTCTACCCTCATTGTGACCGTACTCCATGGTGTAGCTGCTCTCCTGCTCACCTCTATACCCCAAAATGTATTTACAGCCAGATTGTCCTGGTATGGAATTCTCCTTTTGTTCACCTCTCACATTACTCTAGTCCATTGTCCTGTCTTCAGACTGGCTTTCTTGTTACCCATAACCCAAGAAAAGGTACCCCCACAATTGTTTATTAGTTATTATTAGATATTATGTTGATGGCTCATGTCTCAGAAATAATTCCTGCACGCTAGTGGCACATTTTGATCTATGTATACTATATGAAGTTGGTGAGAGACGTTGTTTACCCCAAATACCTTATATTCAAGTTAGGAAATCTTACAGTTGCTCTTACTCGTGCTTGAACACTCTGCTTAAACAATTGTTACCATATTTACTGATTTGAATTATGCTTTCGGAGGTGACTACGATTTTGGGCACTGGCTGAAACAGTGCTTCCTCAGTTCTGAAGGAACTTCTATCAAGAGCAGTATTTATGTTACAGGTTTGCTTGGGGGACCTATGTTACTTTTTAAGACTGACATTAGCCAAGAACGTTTGATTCATTAAACTTGTATGCATAATATGCTTACTTAAGGGAACTTTCGGCCAACTCTCTTCAGCCTTTGGTCTATTGCTGTGTCCTTCACATTTTGCTTCCACCCACTACATGATACAGCATTGGACAATGGGTCGACCTACCTAAGCCACTGGTTAACTTTACTTTGAGTACGGGCATTTTGCTCTTTCGCAAGAAGCCCATCTGCAAACAAGGTAGTTCCCTTTAGTGTCAGTGGTTTTGTTTTTGCGTTTAAAAGCTGAGGAGATAGCAAGATGCCCTTTACCAGTACTTCATGATGCTTTTGATGTAATTACAGGACACATTCCAGATTTATCAGTTGCTGTCTTCTGCTAATGTTGTTGTAAATTCCTTTTGGAGTGGCTTTTTTGTTGATCAGATGGCTGCTATTTCACAGCATACCAGATCAAGTTCATTGGGGACTGGTCTATATAAAGTTATCCTTTTTAGTATGCATGCAATGAAGTGCATTTATAACTGCACTCCTGTATGTCCTGCAGGTATGTATTTTAATTGAGTCCTACAGTTAAACCAATGTGTTATATGTGTCCTGCTGGAATGGCTTCCTACTTTGCTTTCAGTGCTCTTGTACGCAGAGCTTATATAGTCATCTAAATATTACGTTACTAATTGAAGCTGTGCCATTTATTCCAATTTCCAGTCCCACCTATCTTTCTGTCTGCCTGTCTACCTATCTGTCTATCTACCTGTATGTCGGCATGATACCACCACCAGCTACGGTAATGGACAGACCTCCAGTTACTGGATCTCATGGTAGGTCTGTCCAGCTTTTTTCTCTGCAAGCCTTATCGCCTGGCTGACAGCGTGGTACTGCCCCGGAAGTCTAAGTGGTGGGTGCCATGAGCCCAACTGCAACTTGTCTGCTGCCCACCTTTAGGGTCAATGTTTGTTGTGGAGTAAAAATACCTAGGTATATTTGTTGGAGTGTTAGTGACAAAATCTTAATCTTTCTTCGTGCTAGATCTGTGCCCACTTACCCATACATGCCCAAGATAGTGTGCCCAGGATCCCTATCCACTTTAATGAAGAGTAGTGACTGATCTGTACTTACATTGGAACTACCCTACTACATCAAACAATATCATTATTATTTTGCCTCAATCCACTTTGGGTTTTGTTAACGGGATCATCCTGGCTATCTGCCTTAACCCTGCTAGACTCCCTCATCTAAAAAACACTACCCAGGAAAAAATCTGAGACTCCCTGCTTCTCCATCATTCTATTCCCCATGAACGTGATTTTACTGATTATCCACAACGTTCAATCACACATCAGAGTTTGAGAGGACATACAAATTCAACCACAAACCCATTAGGCTAATCTCAGATCAATCAGAAGCTCAGAGAAATGCCTTTAAACAGAACTTTTGCCCTGGCTACCAAGGGTGGAGTCTGTGTCATCATAGGTTCAGAACATTGCTCATTCATTCCAAATGTCACATTGAGCAGAAATGACTGGAATTATTCCGTAGTAGTGCTCAGGAATTGCAAAAAATTAATGATGGATTCAGTCATGAATGGTCGAGTATTTGGTCTTGGTTGACAAGAACATTTGGGGGTTTGGGATGAAAATAATAGAGATAACATTAGCTGTTTTGTGATACATTTTCTGCGATATGCATGAACAAAGGTCTGTATATGCTCCATTCATTGTCTCACCAAGAATAAAGGTTTACCGCCTTCCTTTCCCCTTACCCAAGAGTGTCGTTGGCCTTGATATTACTTCAGAATATGAATATTTCTAATGCTTTGTTTATGAAATGACCTATGAAGTGAGCAGTCTTGAATCAGTTGATTTGTATTACGGACAATTGCCTTATCGCTACCATAGTCAGAAATTTCCTTCTTTTTGCCTGTAATAATTGTGGCTGTAAAGCTTCTGACCTCTAAAGCCTTACTTTCACGCTTGGCAATAATAAGCAAGAATGCTCAAGTAGCTTGCTCAGCTCAGAAAAGTTTATATTTTGTATTGTGTGATTCACAGGCTACTAGCTTTTTTTCTTAATCACTATGTTTAGGCTTCAAGTATGTGTGAAAGAATGTTTTTCTTCAACATTTATTGGATTCTGGGGTAGGCATGGTGGCCATTGACAACGAGCCCTTAACTCATGTTTAAGGCTCCCAGTTTTCTGTGTTTTTACTGATTTTAACAGATAAATACAGACAAGAACAGATGTATTCTTGTTTGAATTTATTTTTAAAAGCAGAAAAATACGTAAAATTGTGCTTCTTGTGGTGTGACTCCCCATGTTGTCTTTCATGATTTCCAAGAGAACTGCTGAGTGGACAGACTGCATGGGAAGTTAAAAACAGTTTGGGATTTCCCTAAATAAAGGCATATGCTAACATATATTTGTACTATAATGCTGATATTTACCCGTGGGTGTAATGCTTTGCTATATTTGGCTGCTTAATTTGCTAAAACATGGCAGTGTCACAGTGTCCTTTCCTCGGGATCTGCACGCCGCCGAACAACTGGTCCACCTTCCGGCGTCACCAAATCAGAAAGCTATTGTAGCACAGAGTTATGGTGAAGCCAGTCGGGGGGAAGGGAATTAGGGCAGGGAACAGCAGGGCGAGAGATCTGAAAAGAAAAGATGGTTAAGCATGTATGTATATACTTGTTCATAACAGCATTAACATTCAATTATACATTTAGACAAAGGCGTCTCCGTGAATGCAAGTGTTGAGACCCTTATGGAATAAACAAAGGCATCTCCGTGGATGTAAGAGTTGAGACCCTTATGGAATAGACAAAGGCGTCTCCATGGGTGCAAGTGTTGAGACCCTGATGGAATAGACAAAGGCGTCTCTGTGGATGCAAGTGCTGAGACCCTTATGGAATAAACAAAGGCGTCTCCGTGGATGCAAGAGTTGAGACCTTTATGGAATAGACAAAGGCGTCTCCGTGTGTGCAAGAGTTGAGACCCTTATGGAACAGACAAAGGCGTCTCCGTGTGTGCAAGAGATGACACCCTTATGGAACAAACAAAGGCGTCTCCGTGGATGCAAGAGTTGAGACCCTTATGGAACAGACAAAGGTGTCTCCGTGAATGCAAGTGTTGAGACCCTTATGGAATAGACAAAGGCGTCTCCGTGGATGCAAGAGTTGAGACCCTTATGGAATAGACAAAGGCGTCTCCGTGGGTGCAAGAGTTGAGTCCGTGGGTGCAAGAGTTGAGACCCTTATGGAACAGACAAAGGCGTCTCCATGAATGCAAGAGTTGAGACCCTTATGGAATAGACAAAGGCATCTCCGTGGGTGCAAGAGTTGAGACCCTTACGGAATAGACAAAGGTGTCTCCGTGAATGCAAGTGTTGAGACCCTTATGGAATAGAGAAAGGCATCTCCTTGTATGCAAGAGTTGAGACCCTTATGGAACAAACAAAGGCATCTCCGTGGATGCAAGAGTTGAGACCCTTATGGAACAGATAAAGGCGCCTCCGTTTGTGCAAGAGTAGAGACCCTTATGGAGCAGACAAAGGCGTCTCCGTGAATGCAAGTGTTGAGACCCTTATGGAATAGACAAAGGCGTCTCCGTGGATGCATGAGTTGAAGCCCTAATGGAATAGTCAAAGGCATCTCAGTGGATGTAAGAGTTGAGACCCTTATGGAATAGACAAAGGATTCTCCGTGGGTGCAAGAGTTGAGACCCTTATGGAATAGACAAAGGCATCTCCGTGGGTGCAAGAGTTGAGACCCTTATGGAATAGACAAAGGTGGCTCCGTGAATGCAAGTGTTGGTAGAATCATGATACGTCAGAATGTCATGAGCCTCAGACCAAACTGGGCGTGGCCCTTCTCTGAATCATGGAACAAGAACAATTGGTAGAATCATAATACTTCAGGATGTCATGAGCATTAGACAAACCTGGGCGTGGCCCTTCTCTGAAACATGGAACAAGAACAATTAGTAAAATCATGATACTTCAGAACGTCATGAATTTTAGACAAAACTGGGCGTGGCCCTTCTTTGAATCATTGAACAAGAACGAACTGAGACCTCTGAACCTTGAGAAGGCAAGAGCTTGGACCATGGACATACTCTGAAAATCAATCATGCATCTACTATGCATTCATAAACATAAAATGTTTGGTCTCAGCCTAGAAATTCGCAAAGACTTAAATATGTATCTCACATATCATCAAAGACTTCAATGTGTATCTCACATATTATGCTTCCAAAAACAATGAAACTATGATTTACCTATCTTTGAAATGTTTTCACATTTGCCACCTAGGCCTGAAAGTTTTACTCATGTAAACTGAAGCGCCTTAATTATTGGACCAAGGGCGCTTTACTCATGTGAACTGAAGCACTTTGATTGCTGTGCCAAGGGTGCTTTACTCCTGTGAACTGAAGTGTTTTGAATGTTGTGCCAAAGGCGCTTTACTCCTGTGAACTGAAGCCCTTGGAATGCTGTGCCAAGGGCACTTTACTCCTGTGAACTGAAGCGCTTGATTGCTGTGCCAAGGGCACTTTACTCCTGTGAACTGAAGCGCTTGATTGCTGTGCCAAGGGCGCTTTACTCCTGTGAACTGAAGCACTTTGAATGCCGTGCCAAGTGAGCTTTTCTCCTGTGAACTGAAGCGTTTTGAATACCATGACAAGAGCAATTTACTCCTATGAACTGAAGTGCTTTGATTGCTGTGCGAAGGGCGCTTTACTTCCTGTGAACTGAATCGCTTTGAATATCATGCCAAGAGCGTTTTACTCCTATGAACTGAAGCGCTTTGATTGCTGCGCGAAAGGCGCTTTACTTCCTGTGAACTGAAGCGCTTTGAATGTCGTGCCAAGTGCACTTTACTCCTGTGGACTGAAGTGCTTTGAATGTCGTGGCAAGTGCGCTTTACTCCTGTGAACTGAAGCGCTTTGAATACCATGCCAAGTGCGCTTTACTCCTGTGAACTGAAGTGCTTTAAATGTCTTGCCCGGGGCGCTTTACCAGTGTGGCCTGAAACGGTTTGCTCGTTCTGCTGAAGGGGGTGCTGTACCTTTTGGAAATACCGACTTCCTTCAAACTTGGATTCAGCAAAGCCTTACTGTTATGAGTACGACCTACTCGTTTTTCAATGCACCATGGAAACAAGGATACTTCGGTTGGATGACACTCTGCAATTCAGGTACTCTGCTCTTCTCCAGAGAAACCCCCACGAGGTCTGGCTGCATCGAAGTCTTCAAAATAGTGAGCAGTGTGCTTGGGTGTGGCTGGGCTTTAAAGGCCTGCCACACCCCAAGATGGCTGCTGCCTCTAAAAACATGGGAATTGTAGTCCCTTTATGGAATAACACTGATAAGTGCATCTTGTCAACCAATGACCTGAACCTGCAGCTCTATGAGCTTTGCCACAGGGCAGACGACGTTGATGGCCACCTTTGGAGCAAGAGGGGATGACAAGTGGTGCACAGAAAGTGCTGCAGAGCCGCACAGCTGAGTTTTGGGCAGGACCTGGACCGCGCATGGTTCTATTCTTGACAGACAGGCAGCAAAGTTTGGGTGTATGTTTATCATTTAGGTAAAAGTGGAAATATTCTATTTTATGACTCCATTTACCCTCCAAACACAAAATAAATATGGATAAATACCAATAACATGGCCAAAGAATAAATATGGATAAATACAGATGGAAATGTTAAAAGAATAAATACCATAAAACCAGGAGCACTATTCATGTTCACAGAAGTTGTCACTTGCTTTCCTCACAACTGTATTCAATATTGTGTAGCCAGGCACGGCAAAGAATCAGGATCTTGTGGATGTGACGGCATGGGCCAGCTTTGCCATGGGTCTCATGTATGACAGGGTGGCTTGTTATAACCCTATCACACATAGAAATATGACTAGTACCTATGTCATAGAGTATCTTTTCCCTTTGTGTGATGGCTAAATTGGATTGGGAGAGATTGTATTTGACTGAATACTGACTAAAGTGGACTTCCTGTGTTCACCTCTTCATCTTCCAGGCCATTAAAAGTATAGTGAGTACTGTCTGTTGGCTGTGGGAACAATCATTCCTTACCTGGAAACATTGCGAGTTAGTTGGTTACTTCGCTGGTTGCTGTAGTTACACCCAAGTCTGCATCTATTATGCACAGTTGTAGTTTTAAAAAACTCCTTTGGTTTCCCCTTCTACCTCCTGTCTTTCCCATTTCCTCTTCTTTGCCTTTGTGTTGTTTTGTTTCTTCCTTAGGCTACTGGCTTCTCGGACTATTTGCAGAAAATTTCTCAAGTATGGGTCCATATGGTGAGCCAATTTGAATGAACAATTTCTCGCTGATTTACACCAGCTCATTCAATACCTCCTGTTTATGTCCTTCAGTACTATTGAGCATCCATGCCCATCTCCAAAAAGATGAAGATCCCATGTTTACTTTGTTTTTTTCTATTTCCCTACTCTCTTGTGAGCCAGTTCTGATGTATATAGGCTGACCACTAGGAGGGTAGGGAGGCAATGAGCCTTTTGATCATCTCAGGTTTATACATTCTATTGGTGATCCCCGACAATTATGACCATCCTCTTTCAAGTAATGGTCTTTACCCAGCCATGACAGCGGCTTCTAGGGCTATTGCTTGGATGAACAGGCAGTGTCCGGGACCACCAGCTTGTCATTGAAGAGTAGGTATGCAACTGAATCAAATAAAAACTATCACAGTAAAGTATTAATGATCATTTCTGATAAACAAAATAAGAACCCTATATGTTCTTTAATGAGTCATGGAAGACTTTTACTTTTTTAGCGTTTCTGTTCCCTCAACTCCAGTGAGTTGCCACAAGCACACACTATAGTAGTTGTGAAGAGTTGTGGCCATGGCTGGGCATGTGGAAATCCACCACCAATTGAACTGAAAAATCTTTGCCCTCTAACATCTTCTCTCTAAATCATACAAGGAGATTGTGCCATCATTTTTATCATAGCTTCAGCCTCTGACATAGTGATGGTGATAGTATTAATCTTTTGCAGAACTGGCTTCCCAGCTGGTACTGTTGGTACCAAGCAGAGCACAGTGGGCATGTTCTCCAAAGTATTCTATCTTGAGCTTTATAACTGTATCTACTCATCTGAGAACTTGACTTTATATGTTCTGTAGTAAGTATTTAGAAAGGTTGGACAGGCAAAGCAGCCTGAAGCTTGTAGGCAATGCTAATTAAAAAGGGACAGGATCCAAGACATTTTTAAACGTTATGTGCCAATGGATGCTTCACAGGTATTTGTAAGTCTTTCAGATATCTAAAGTGTCTGTGCAAGATAATTCTGTTTTGTATGGTAAAGCTGGTGACAGCAGTGGTGACAACTGTATTTGTTTATTAACCCTGGCTAAGGTTCTTACCAGTATGTATTGATGCACAGGTGCATGTGGTGGTTAGTGCTGCCTCATACTAATTCAAACTCTTTTGTGGAGTCAACACTTACTTGTCCCAAGACCATTTGGTCAGTGTGACTTGGGCCATTATCAGTCCTCTGTTGGAGAACATTCATTGAGCTTTTGATATGTATTTAATATTGCAGTGTTTTACAGGGTGAACATGGCCATACATAGCCTCAAAGCACTGCCCATGACAATCTCTGTGATATATGTTCTATGTATATTAGGGCAGAACGTCTGAATCAGAGTCTCTAGAGTATTCTACACAGAAAGGTAAAAGAATATAATCTGAAACTGAGTCCCAACAATTACAGTAACAGTGCTATTGAGATAAACATACATAGTTCACTAGCATTGTAAATTTAATTAGAAGCGATATTACAAACATGATGGAATCATGCCCAAATCTGCCTTTACAAAGTGCTACAGTATTTGTATTGCATACATCCCCATTCAAGACTGGGGTACAAGCAGGGCACAGTGCAGATCTAGGCCTAGCAGCCATAGCTAGGTGGAAAGACACAAGTGTGTTTTTAATGTGAAGACTACTTGCAATTGAGTCTTAGGTCGTTTGGCGGTTTTTGTTTTATTCACTGGGAGATATATTAACTTGATGAGTTTGTTTCTATGTGTGTTGTGTTTTTACAGCATTTAATGATCTAGTGCGTGTAAATACTGGCAGCAGTATCGGTTATGTGTCTTCAGCTATGCATGCCAGATCTTGTGATGTCACAATGGAACACTGAAGCAGGTTTTTATGTGCCAGTGGCGTAAAAGTTTGGCTGAAATGTCATGCAATGCTGACTGATCTGCCTGATGCCTATTAAAATATGCATCCCATGGCTCTTATTTGTTTAAAATATTACCTAATGTCCTTCCTTATGATCAGCTTGGTAAGATCTCCAGGTTCCCAGTATCATGGTCCTGCGGGTTGAGCCTACTAGGGGAGGGTGGAAAAATTCACTCTGGTCACGGAGTCCATGGAATACAGGTACTCCGTGCTAGGTGGAGTAATGTGGTGTTCCCAAAATTCTGCCATTCGGCACGTGATGGAGTTTTTTTCTGTTAGCATGTGTGAGACTTGTTTTTGGCATGCGCTGGCGAGCACCACAATACTCTCAGGCTGCTTGCAAGCATGCGTAAAAGTTTGCTCCCACTAGAGTGCCTTTCGCCCACAATGGTACATTTACAGAGCTGCTGGCAAGCGCGAGTGACCGTGGCTGCACCTCAAGCAGATTCTCTACTCGAGAAGCAGATACATCTACTCAAAAAGATGTTTTTGAATAGATTTTCTACTTCAACAAACCACTCAAGTGGTTTTTTGTGTGAGAAGCCTTTTTTTAAACTTTTTTTCCAACAGGGAAGAAGTGCCCCAGAGACTCCAACTTCCTGTTCCTGTTCAGCAGGCTTCTCCCAATACTTTGTCCCCCTTCTGGTCACTTTTCACTTGGATTTCGAGGTGGAAGGATCAAACTCTTTGTCTGCTACATATACACCACTGGATTTAAGGACTGTGTTTTTGTGATATCTCACAAGTAAGTTCACAAACTATTGTATAAGGGTGTTATTAGTTTGTTAGGGCATGCACCAGTATTTTTTTGTACTTTTATTTGACTTTTAAATTTCATTGTGGTGGGTGGCCTGGAGTTTCAGTAGGGGCCTAGGGCCATATGTACCAAAGCATTTTCCCATTGACACAGAATGGGTAAAACCCTTTGATACATCTGGCCCCTAGTTATTTATTTGCATTTAATTTTTCACCTTTTGTAACGGAAAAATGTTGCACAGTACAGTACCTTTTCTCCATGTTTGTTACATTTGCAATTTTCATTTATTTTACAATGTGACCTAGTCTGCCTACGGGCAATCCAGCCAGCAGACCCAGTACTAGTCATCAGTGTATGAAAGAACTGTTTCTGTGGTATATGTTATCTTCATTAAAACATGATTTAGGGCAGGGATGGCATTGTATTAAATTAAGAATGTGGGTTATTATTTGTATTTCACATTTTTTGTCTGCAAAAAGTATATATGTGGGGTAATATTTGATGCTATGGGAGAATGTGTGTTGTAAATATTTGATAGCTCGGTTAATTTTCGTGTTTGCCATTGCTGAATCAATGACAGTGTTTTCTTCACTGTTACCATGCCTCCTTTGTCTGGCGTGTGTGTGTGAGTGTGTTTGCCATAGGCCACCATTTGCCTTTATTCCAGATGCCATGTGGCCAGGGGTCATTTTGGGTAGTCTGTATCCATAGGCCTGAATGTGTCTTTGTTTTCCATGCCTCCTTGCTTTTTGGTTCACCGTGTGACTGGTGGCCATTTTATGTAGCCAGCCAGTGTGCTTTTGCCATAGGCTTGCATTTGTTCTTTGTTCTCCATGCCTCCTTGCATGGTGTTGTTGGTTTAGCTATTTTGTGCAGCCATCCAGTGTGCTTTTGCCATAGGCTTGCATGTGTCCTTTGTTTTCCATACCTCCTTGCTCGCTGTTGTTGTTTGACCGTGAGGCCGACAGACATTTTGTGCAGCCAGTCACTGTGCTTTTGCCGTAGGCTTGCATGTGTTCTTAGTTCTCCACCCCTCCTTGCTCGCTGTGGTTGGTTTGACCATGTGGCTGGAGGCCATTTTGTATAGCAAGCCAGTGTGCTTTGCCATAGGCTTGCATGTGTTCTTTGTTCTCAACGCCTCCTTGCTCGCTGTGGTTGGCCAGCCAATGTGCATTGCCATAGTTGCATGTGTTCTCTGTTATCCATGCCTCCTTGCACGCTGTTGTTTTTTGACCATGTGACCGGTGGCCATTTTGTGCAGCCAGTCAGGGTGCTTTTGTCATAGACTTGCATGTGTTCTTTGTTCTCCATGCCTCCTTGCTGGCTGTTGTTGGTTGACCATGTGGCCAGTGGCCATTTTGTGCAGCCACCCTTTATTTAATCCAGTTTTCAAAGCAATTTTTCAGGGAGAGTTGTAGGAGAGGACTATGGTGGTGGTGAAGGTGAAAGCGGGGAATCTCCAGCTCCAATAATGGTGGGCGGTGATGAGAAAGAACCGGGTGACATCAGCCCTGTCCCCAGCAATGCACCAGTATCACCTTCCTCAGCGACCACAAAATGACACAGTAAGTCTACCACTTGCTACTTCAGGGAAGTCGCCTGCGCCAGAGGCCAAAGAAAAGAAGAAAATCCAGTCTACCATTAGAGGATTGTTTAGGTAGGAGGGGCCCTACGACTGCACCCACCCATACAATGGGAATATGGTTAAAAAGTTATAGCTGGACCTCCTTCCTTTTTCATTTGTGAAAGGAATGAGATTTGTGGAGCTAATATTTGATGCTATGGGAGAATGTGTGTTGTAAATATTTGATAGCTCGGTTAATTTTCATGTTTGCCATTGCTGAATCAATGACAGTGTTTTCTTCACTGTTACCATGCCTCCTTTGTCTGGCGTGTGTGTGTGAGTGTGTTTGCCATAGGCCACCATTTGCCTTTATTCCAGATGCCATGTGGCCAGGGGTCATTTTGGGTAGTCTGTATCCATAGGCCTGAATGTGTCTTTGTTTTCCATGCCTCCTTGCTTGTTGGTTCACCATGTGGCTGGTGGCCATTTTATGTAGCCAGCCAGTGTGCTTTTGCCCTAGGCTTGCATTTGTTCTTTGTTCTCCATGCCTCCTTGCATGGTGTTGTTGGTTTAGCTATTTTGTGCAGTTATCCAGTGTGCTTTTGCCATAGGCTTGCATGTGTCCTTTGTTTTCCATACCTCCTTGCTCGCTGTTGTTGTTTGACCGTGTGGCCGGCAGACATTTTGTGCAGCCAGTCACTGTGCTTTTGCCGTTGGCTTGCATGTGTTCTTAGTTCTCCACCCCTCCTTGCTCGCTGTGGTTGGTTTGACCATGTGGCTGGAGGCCATTTTGTATAGCAAGCCAGTGTGCTTTGCCATATGCTTGCATGTGTTCTTTGTTCTCAACGCCTCCTTGCTCGCTGTGGTTGGCCAGCCAGTGTACATTGCCATAGTTGCATGTGTTCTCTGTTATCCATGCCTCCTTGCACGCTGTTGTTTTTTGACCATGTGGCCGGTGGCCATTTTGTGCAGCCAGTCAGGGTGCTTTTGTCATAGACTTGCATGTGTTCTTTCTTCTCCATGCCTCCTTGCTGGCTGTTGTTGGTTGACCATGTGGTCAGTGGCCAATTTTGTGCAGCCACCCTTTATTTAATCCAGTTTTCAAAGCAATTTTTCAGGGAGAGTTGTAGGAGAGGACTATGGTGGTGGTCAAGGTGAAAGCGGGGAATCTCAAGCTCCAATAATGGTGGCCGGTGATGAGGAAGAACCGGGTGACATCAGCCCTGTCCCCAGCAATGCACCAGTATCACCTTCCTCAGCGACCACAAAATGACACAGTAAGTCTACCACGTGCTACTTCAGGGAAGTCACCTGCGCCAGAGGCCAAAGAAAAGAAGAAAATCCAGCCTACCATTAGAGGATTGTTTAGGTAGGAGGGGCCCTATGACTGCACCCACCCAAGGATATGTTGTACAAATGGAATATGGTTAAATAGTTAGAGCTGGACCTCCTTCCTTTTTCATTTGTGAAAGGAATGAGATTTATGGAGCTTGTGGCAGCCATCTGCCTGAAATGAAAGGTTCCACGTCAAACCTATTTTGCCACTGTTGCTGATCCAGTGCTCCGTCACGATGTGTTGCAATAGGTTGAACAAGCTTTACAGCAAAGTGCTGTTCACACTATCCACCTGACGACAGACATGTGGACTAGTTGTTCAGCAACTGATTACATGTGTAATGCTGCACTCTGGATCACTTTTGCTGGGGTTAAACAACAGCTTTCTGCAACTCTCAGCGCTGAAGATAATTTTAAGGGCATTTGGTGGCATGCAACAGTAGCTACGCTCACCATGGAGAAACCCCATACAGCTGCAAACATTTTGGAAGACTTTAACAGCAAGGCGTGTGTATGGCTGCGACCCAGAGGTTTCATAATTGGATTTGTTGCCATGGACAATGGCAGTAATATAGTAAAGGCCATGGCAGATGGTTGCTATTTCAGGGTCATGTGTTTGGCACGTTGCATCAACCTGGTTGTGCATCCCCTTCTCCAAAAAGAAGACATAGGCCCTGATTTAGATTTTGGCAGAGAGGTTACTCTGTCACAATGGTGACGGATATCCTGTCCACCGAAATCTAAATCCCATTATTTCCTATAGGATTTAGATTTTGGCAGATGGGATATCCATCACCGTTGTGACGCAGTAACCCATCCGCCAATATCTAAATCACACCCACAGTCAGCAACGTACTGAACACCTGCAGAAGAATGTGCCCTAATTTTAGCCATTCTTTCCAAGTCCGCAAGCAGTTGAGGTTTATTCAATATGCTAATAGAGTACCAGTTAAAACCCTCAGACTTGAGGTGCCAACACTTTGGAATAAGACCTATTACATGTTGCAACATCTGTTTGAGCAGTACAGACAGATTGATGACCATGGGTGGAGACATATGGGGCCTAGTCAAATGACTGAGACAGATGCAACTCCCTTTTGAGGTTTTCACACAGGAAGTTAGCAAGGAGGAAGGTACGATGGGCCAAGCTATCCAGCTGTTGCATCTGCTACAGGACCATTTAAAAAAGGTGTCTGAAAGGTTCACACTCGCAGGTGTGAATGAAAACACAGAAGCGCATGGCTTGGTGGAGAGCTTAATCCTTAGCTTGGCTGTTCTTACAAGGCTGTAAAATGACATTATGTTGTTCAAAGAGTACATCTGTGCCACACTACTTGATCCATGGTACAAAAAAATTCTGGACACTTTAATTCTTTTTTTCTGAAGGGGGTGTTTCAAAATACAAGAGGTGGACTGTTGAGCAAGCCAGAGACCTCGAAGAAGAACGGCTGGAAATTAGTTGAATCCCACTCCCGGGCAGAAGCTCTGGGGTGCTGCCTTCAACTTCCAGAGAGGGCAATCTTGTCTCACAGCAGCCAACACCAGCAACAAGAGCACTGGCAACAACTCAAAAATACAGGGGATGTGGAGGATTAAAGGTCCAGTGTATACCCTCCAATGAAAGTTACTAATACTGCAATACACTGTTCCTAGGTCACTAGGGAAGACAGGACGAGTGCTCTGGAGTCCTATTTAATAGGAGCAAGAGTCCTCACACACCCAAATGGGTGTCATGCTTCATCATCGGACAAGCTCCTCGTCAGACCGGCGCTGCAATGTCTGACGGGCACCACCCTTCGGGGGGCTCTTTGCCGGAGATCTTTATTCGATGATGCCACTCTATCCCGCAGATGAGTAGGGAGAAAGAAAAAATGGGGAGAGTTCAAAGAAAGGAAAATAAAATTGGCTCAGGACCCTTAATGAGTACTTAACTTTATTCTGTCTATGTGGGGTAAAGCATAATTCCTATTCGTCACCCCTCCCACATTGAGTTAGGGCTTCATGGGTTCACGCGGGCCATTGGCCAGGTTCAGTTAACACACTGTGTAAAGAGCCTGGCAGTGGGCGGCTACACCTACCCCTGGACGTGCTAAGGGTCACAATAGACTTAAGTAAGTGACTGACGTTAAAAAAAAATGTTTGACTGTCAGCTCTGATATTAGATAGCCAATTGAGCTTGTAGTTGGAGAAGTTTTTATATTAGGTCCTGAAGAAGCGTCATTGGATCCACAGGGACCACAAAGACGCGAAACATGTCGACCCGATTTTGAGGTGGGTCCCATAATTGTCTGACCCACCATTATCAGACATACAGTTAAAGAGTGACAGAGCATTATCTCTATCTCACTCTTCTGATCTATATTTTAACCTTGGCCTTCACCCCACATAGACAGAATAAAGTTAAGTACTCATTAAGGGTCCTGACCCAATTTTATTTTCCTTTCTTTGAACTCTCCCCATTTTTTCTTTCTCCCTACTCATCTGCGGGATAGAGTGGCATCATCGAAAAAAGATCTCTGGCAAAGAGCCCCCCGGAAGGGTGGTGCCCGTCAGACATTGCAGCGCCGGTCTGACGAGGAGCTTGTCCGATGATGAAGCATGACACCCATTTGGGTGTGTGAGGACACTGGCAACAACCCCAACTACAGGAACAGAAACATTGGACCCAGATCTGCAGTGGCTTGGTTTCAAGTGCAGGTGTTATGTCCAGTGCAGAGCTGAAAGCAAAAGAGATTGAGCAAGTGTCAGCACCATTTACCTTTGAGAGAATGTTCCAGGAGTATCTGGATTACCTAAAAAGGACTAAGTGGATCAGAACACATTGGTGTATTGATATGGGAAAATGCTCCAATTGCCAGTTCTCAGCAGGATGTAAATAAAGTATCTGGCTTGTCTGGTAGCCAGTGTGTCTGCTGAGTATGTGTTCTGTGCAGCTGGTGTAATTGTCACAGTGAGAAGGACCAGTTTCTCACCCCAAAATGTGGTGAGATTGGCCATGATCAAATGAACCAACATTTCATACCACACAATTGCACTTTTCGTAAAAGAGCACAGGAGAAGGAGGAATATGATAATTGGTCAGATTCAAGTGTGTTACCTGAACAACGTCTGGGTGAACCACCTGATTTCCTACTACCCTGACTGAGTATGCCATCATAGTACTTTTTAATTATTTATCATGAAGCTTCTTTCTTTGCCAAAAAAAAGTATAGCGAGTGGAACATTATGTTTGTGTCTGACTTATGCTGCCTCACCATTTTTACTCACATGTATGCCCGGATTGGAGTTGGACCAGCGTGCAACAAAGAAGTCTCCCCATTCCCTTCAGGACATTGGTGACAATGCCTGCTTCCCTCCCATGCCTATCCTTTTTTGCATCACTTAGCAGGGATGCCCCAGAAGATCATTGATTTACAAGACTGCAAAATTCCAATATGTGGATTACATCAAAGAGGAGATACCATTGTGTACCTACCACTTTGCTTGGGTTAGAAGAGGTAACTACTGCACCAATGAGTGAAGATATATAACTGAGCGATTGTGAGTGATGATTAATTATTTATGTGGTGGTAGACAGCAAGAGATAATGTTCAACTAATTAGTAAACTTGATTTCGATGAATTGCAATGTTTGGGGCCTGATGGATGATCATTTTTCCTGAAGGTGATTGGCCATTTCAAACTTAGAGAAATTTAACTGCAGGGTCAACTGCTTTTTTCTGGTTCCTCAGAGACCAGACCAGTCACTTTAGTTAACAAACACAAATCTACAAAAAAATACTCCAATTCAGTTCCTCTACTTATTTGTCAACAGAAGTACACTACAGGTCTATCTCACTCGGGTCAGGATTGGGACGGAATTACTCAGAGTCAGGAGGAGGATGGAGGACTCAGGCAGGACTACTTCAACAGCCTGTCATGAACTGCACTCGACTTCTCACCTCTGGATGCAGGATTGGAGAACACACCCAGTCTTCTGCAGGTTCCTGATAATCCCAGATAGGGGCGACCCTTTCTAGTAGCCACGGTGCCGCTTGACAGGGAACGCCAAAGCAGACCGTACCCTCCAGAAGGAGTCCCAGAGAAAAAAAAAAAAAACAAGAACTGGGGAAAAACCTCAAACAGGAACTCCTAAAAAAGAAGAAAAAACAGGAAGTGTTTGCAACGCAAGGGGGAGCAAAACTGAGTGGCTTATATACTGAAAAAGAGGAAGTGACATCACAGGAAATTAAAAGGACACCATCTTGAATTGGGAAAAAGCCCATAGAAAAGAATAGGAAAAAAAAGGTAGTATATAAGAAAAAGAGCATGATGGGACACCAACATGAACATGAAGAAAGGGAGAATACAGAGGCAAGAAAAAGAAAAGAAAAAAGACCAGCAAGAAGACCACCACCGACAGGGGAGACAACAATGCCCTACAGTTGGTAAGGGCAACGAGACCGGAGCGCAAAACACGCTTCCCGGTACGCGTTGCCAAAATGGCAAGAAAACACGGGGAAAAGCGTTCCGAGAATCGGCAGCGCTTTCTGACTGCGGAAAAAAGAGACGCAGCTTCGAGGCGCGGCGTTACAGTAGGTCCCCTCCCCGAGGCCCCAGGTTTGTCAGGGTGACGGGCAAAAAACAGAGGAACCAAACAGGGAGCATGGACGGATGAGGCATCCTCCCAAGAGCAGTCACTGAGAGGGTAGCCTTTCCAGGGAACCAAAAATTGCAGTCTGCGCCGAATAAATCGGGAATCACAAATTTCCTGGACTTCATATTCAGGCTGGCTGTCAACAAAAAGAGGAGGACGCTGGAATTGTCGGTGGTAAGGATCAGGAACAAAGGGCTTTAATTGGGACACATGAAAAACTGGATGAACCCTCCAAGTATGAGGCAATCGCAGTCGCACAACAACAGGATTCAAGATTTGCAAAATCCGAAAGGGTCCATAAAAATGTGGTTTGAATTTATTGACAGAAAATCGGGAGGGTAGGAATCTGGAGGAAAGCCACACCTTGTGGCCTACTTGATACGAATGTGCTGCTTGTCGATAACGATCCGCTTTTCGTTTCATTGCTTGTTTCGAAGCTAAAAGAGTTGTATGAAGTAGGCTCTGGATTTGGTGGATCTGACGTGCAAAATAAGTGACTGCAGGAACAAAAGAGGATGTACTGGGAACAGTAGATATGGCCCTAGGATTAAATCCAAAGGTGCAATAAAAAGGTGTGGCCTTGGTTGCACTATGCACTGTGTTATTATAGGAGAACTCGGCAAGGGCAAGAAACTCCGACCAATTACTCTGAGTGGCATTACAGTAACATCTCAGATACTGTTGGAGTGCCTGATTCACTAGTTCAGTTTGACCATTCGTTTGTGGATGGAAACCAGAGGATAAGGAGACCTCACTGTTTAATAAGGCACAAAAGGCTCTCCAGAATCGTGACACATATTGTGGCCCTTTGTCCGAAATGACCTCTTGCGGAAGACCATGGAGGCGAAAAATATCCCGCATGAATATGCGACTCATTTCAGGGGCTGTTGGTAGCTTTTTCAAAGCTGTGAAATGTGCCATCTTGGTGAAAGAATCTACTGTTACCATAATTACGTGGTTACCAGAAGAGGTAGGTAAGGAACATATGAAATCCATAGAAAGTGTACACCAAGGAGCTGAGGGGAACCGGTAAAGGCCTTAATAAACCTGCTGACTTAGATTGGGGTGTCTTGGCCTGAGCATATACTGGACATGCTGAAACATAGGTTTCTGTATCTGTCTTAAGCGAAGGCCACCAAAATGATCGTTGTAGCAGTTCCTGGGTCTTCTTGATTCCTCGATGCCCGGCTATCGGGGAATCATGACACATTTGTAATGCCTCCGTCTGAACTTTCTTGGTAGGTAAAAAAGAGTCTGCTGATGATAGAAGTAGTCAACTTTCTTCTGCAAAAAAGGTGTCACTCTATCCCATTCCGAAGTAGAAAGAAACTGGTACTCAGAGTTAACACGTTCTTGAAAAGACTGAGTAGCTCCAATGATTCTACTAGACTCAATAATGTGTGTAGACGAGTTCTTAGCGACGTCAGAATATCTACGGGATAAAGCATCTGTCACTGAATTCTGGGAGCCAGGTATGTACGTGATCACGAAACCATACTGGCAAAAGAAGAAAGCCCATCTTGCTTGACGACTGTTGCGTCACTGGAAACTTCGAAGACATTGTAAATTGTGGTGGTCAGTCCTGGCTTCAAAAGGCTCTCTGGATCCCATCAAGAAATGCCTCCATTCCTTGCATGCTACTTTGAGAGCAAGTAATTCTCGTTCCAGTATTGAATAATTGCATTCTGCCTCTGATAAGATATGAGAAAGATAAAAGATAGGATGTTCTAATCCATCGTTGTCTTGTTTCTGCAGCAGAACTGCCCAATTGGCTCTGTCTGAGGCATCTGTCACAACTATAAATGTTTTGGTAATGTCAGGGTGTCACATAATGGGTGTTTGGGTAAAGGCCTTCTTTAATTCTTGAAAAACACGTTCAGCATTCTCGGTCCAGATGAAGCCCTTCTTCAGATTCTCTTTCTTAATTGTTTGAGTTATGAAACTTTGTAGGTAGGCAAAGTTCTGAATAAACTGGCGATAGAAGTTTGATAGCCCAAGGAAACAGTGCGTTTCCTTTATTGACGATGGAGAAGGCCAATCTAAGATGGCGCTGACCTTGTCAGGGTCCATGGATATTCCATGTTGATTAATACTGAATCCCAAATACTTCACTTCAGTCTTATGGAATTCGCACTTCTCTGGTTTACAAAATAACTGGTTCTTCTTAAGTCTTTCCAAGACCTGCGGTACATGTTCCGTATGTTGCTCAGGATCACGGGAATATATCAAGATATCATCCAGATAGAATACTACATATTGGTTTAATAAGTCAGAGAACAGTGAATCCATGAATCGTTGGAAGACAGAAGGTGCATTGGTCAATCCGAAAGGCATGACACGGTACTCATAGTGTCCGAAAGGAGCACAGAAAGCTGTCTTCCATTCATCTCCTTCTTCGATCCGTAAAAGATGATAGGCACCCCTTAAATCTAATTTGGTGAACATCTTGGCTCCTTGAATGGCATTCAATATATCCCTAATTAAGGGAAATGGGTAACGATCCTTAATTGTTATTCTATTGAGTTTGCGAAAGTCGACACATGGACGTAGATCTTTCGTCTACTTGGGGACAAAGAAAAGAGGAGCCCCAGCAGGAGACGTAGAAGGAGCAATTAACCCGTTCTGTAAGTTGTCATCTAAGTATTCCTTGAGCACCTTCTTTTCTTGGTCTGTCAAAGAATACATTCAACCAAAAGGTACGACTTCCTCAGGAACCAATGGAATAGCACAGTCATAGATTCGATGAGGAGGTAGAATGGGATTACTGGGTTTCTGAACAATCCCAATATATTCCTGATAACAATCTGGGACTCCCTGAAACATGTTCATGGAGTTAGTATTATCCTTAGTTGACTGACAGGACCTTTTAGGAGACCAATAGGAGTTAGTGGAATAACAGTTCTGCTGACAAAACAAAGAAGTTAGAGCTATTGTTCTCATTTCCCAATTGATATAGGGGTTGTGTCGAGTTAACCAAGGTATTCCTAAAATCATGGTGTGATTCGGTGAGACTATAAGATCAAAGGCAACATGTTCTTGGTGCCCCCCAAATGTCAGACAGAGTGTAGGAGTTGAGGCCACCACAGGACCTGAGGTTAAAGAAGAGCCATCAACTGTGTGTACCTGCTCAGGAGTCTCTTTAGGAATACGTAGAATTCCTTTATTCGTACCCCAGGTCTCATCCAAATAGATTCCACTGGCTCCACAATCTATGAGCGCCAGGAGACGTTCTTCTTGATTCTGTAAGCTTTGTAACTTGACCGCGAGGATAAACAGGGTGGACATACTTTCTCTGGAGGAACATATCGATGGTACTTCAGCTCCTCCCGTCTCCTTCCTCCTTACAGGAGACGGGAGTTGGTGTTTCCCACAGGTCTTGAGGGACGAACCAGGCAACTACGAATCAGATGGCCATCTTTACCACAATACAGACAAAGTCCCTTTCGCCTTCTATCCTCCCTTTCTGATTCAGTTGATGGACCACAGATGAGATCAATCTGCATGGGTTCTTCAGTGGGGGATGGAGAGGCTTCGGATGGAACATCGTCCGTTCGCCGACTGCTGGTACGGAAATTACCAGACTGGTATGGAGCTCGCGTTCTACGTCTCTCCATCCTGCGATCTCGTAGTCTATATTCAATGTTCATGACTTGATCTATCAATTCCTTCAAGGAACAGGCTGGAGGAGAATGTACAAGTTCATCTTTAATTTCTTCATGAAGGCCTCGGCGGAACAAGGTTATAAAGGTGCGTTCCACCCAAGAGGTTTCAGCTGCCAGCTGTTTGAAACGGGTTATATACTGCAGAACATCCTGATTGCCCTGCTGTATATCACATAAGGCCTCCTGAGCAGCTGCTTCCACCCCAGGCCTCTCAAACATCTGTTTGAAAAGAGTCAGGAAAGCAGGGTAATTAGTCAGGACTGGATCTTCCGCAGAGACCAGAGGAGTCGCCCAAGCAAGTGCAGTACCAGACAAGGCGCTGATCAGATAGCCCACCTTAGCCTTATTGGAGGAAAATTGGAGTGGACGAAAGGCAAAGAAAACCGTTAGGGCATCCAAAAACTCCTTTATCTTCAGAGGATCTCCTGAATATTGAGGAGTAGCAGCAGATACGGGTGGTATATCCATTGACCGGGAAGACAGAACTTGTCGTAGTGCAGTGTTTTCAGCCGTAATTGTTGTAACACTTGAGCTTGTTGTTGGACTGTCTGCAGCATGGCTTGAGCATTTTCTGCTGCCTCTCCCTGTGGACCTTCCATGGCTGCCTCGCAACGCGGAATCTTTTGGCGTTGCAATCCGTCACGAAGTGCACTCGACTTCTCACCTCTGGATGCAGGATTGGAGAACACACTCGGGGCCTGATTCTAACTTTGGAGGACGGTGTTAAACCGTCCCAAAAGTGGCGGATATACCACCTACCGTATTACGAGTTCCATAGGATATAATGGACTCGTAATACGGTAGGTGGTATATCCGCCACTTTTGGGACGGTTTAACACCGTCCTCCAAAGTTAGAATCAGGCCCTCGGTCTTCTGCAGGTTCTGGATTTTCCCAGATAGGGGCGACCCTTTCTAGTAGCCACGGTGCCGCTTGACAGGAAACGCCAAAGCAGATCGTACCCTCCAGAAGGAGTCCCAGAGGAAAAAAAAACAAGAACTGGGGAAAAACCTCAAACAGGAACTCCTAAAAAAGAAGAAAAAACAGGACCTGAAAATAGGAAAAAACAAGGCACCAATACTCCAAGGCGAAGACAGGAATGACGAACAGGAGCGAAGAGCACTACCAAAGGAAGTGTCTGCAACGCAAGGGAGAGCAAGACTGAGTGGCTTATATACTGAAAAAGGGGAAGTGACATCACAGGAAATGAAAAGATCACCATCTTGAATTGGGAAAAAGCCCTTAGAAAAGAATAGGAAAAAAGAGGTAGTATATAAGAAAAAGAGCATGCTGGGAAATGCAAACAGGAAGAAGACAACATGGACACCAACATGAACACGAAGAAAGGCAGAATACAGAGGCAAGAAAAAGAAAAGAAAAAGACCAGCAAGAAGACCACCACCGACAGGGGAGACAACAATGGCCTTCAGTTGGTAAGGGCAACGCGACCGGGAGCGCAAAACATGCTTCACGGTACGCATTGCCAAAATAGGAAGAAAAATGCGGGGAACAGCGCTCCGAGAATCGGTAGCGCGTTCTGACCGCGGAAAAAAGAGACGCTGCTTCAAGGCGTGGCGTTACACAGCCTGAAAAGAAAGTTATCAATTTGAAAGGGAAACCATGACGATGATGACCCTAAGCCTAGAACTCAGCTCTGTGGAATGGAGAGAGGCCCGTTGATTTGGGAAAAGCTGCTGAGTGTGTGTGCTGCACTGCCGGCAAACGTGAAACTCCTCTTGTTTTTACTCTGCCTCTGAGTCTTCTTGGTACACTCCTCATGACGCTTACCTACCTTCTGCCCTTCTCCTTGACTCTACAATATAGTTTCTGTTTTACAATCCACAGGCCTTCTCCTGTCATGCATGAATGAAAGGCGAAAGCTGAGCTCAGTACTCCTGCTTATCTCTAGACCGGTTCAGCCAAGCCCCCATGAGTGATGGATATTCTGAGTAGAATGCAGATTCACTGCCCAATTTGGCAATATAGAATCATTTTTCTTTTAACAATCATAATTTTTAGAACTAGGTGGGTCACTCCTCTATGACTTGTATTTTTCAAACCTAGATGTAGAAGACAGAACATGTAGATATCTAATAATAACTTGGGTCTCTGGGGCTGAAGGACTGTTTGCACTGCATTCAAATGAACTGTGTCATACTCATTCCTTCATTTCCTTCCACAACAGATTTCTGATGATGTGCTGCTCATTTCCCTGAATAATATTGTTGTTGTGTTGTACAGTGTTTGTCTTTGTCACACCTTTCCACAAATCCCCTTTGCCATCCATTTATCAAACCCCTAACCCTCTTTCCCCAGCTGAGTGATTTATTGAGGTGTGACTTAATTTACACCAAATGGATCACACACTTGGTGGGCCGGATGTGGTTAAATTCAACACCAACTCACTGCAGGATCTTCTATTACCTGAGCAATAGCCCACACCATTCCCACTTACCCAACCACGCATAAAAAGGATCCATATATTTTAGAAGTTGAAGAACATCATTCATCAATGTCAACATCATCATTTAGGCCTTTTGTTTCATAAATGCTTAACCTTGTCAACTCCAGACTTTGAGTACACTTTTCCTGACTCGAGGATTTTATAATTTTAGTTTTCATTAAATTCCATGCTCCCCATTGCTCAGAATATTTTACTATTGCTAGTTTTTGTTATAATATCTGGTGTTATTTATCCTGTCATGGTGGTAGTAGCCTGGTGTCAGTCTTTTTAAAGCAATGATATAAATGTATAACCCATGAACTCTTTTTTTTCTTCCAATTTAGTTGCCTGTGATGGATAATCGTTTTGATTAATCCTCCAGTTGGAGCTCTCTTGCTTGTGATGCCTCTAGGCGCGCTGCAATCACCATTAAGAAGGCACTGTGCGAAACCCTTGAGTAAGGTTTTGGAAGATTGAGAGAGGTAGCAGCCATTTCTTAATCTATTCAGGTAAGAAAACTATGGAGTGAAGTGAACTAGATAAGTTAGTATGTAACTAAGATCTGCTGCAGGTAAGTAATTGCTAATCTAGGCTGCTGTAGGCGATATGGGGAATGGCAGCATACCACCCTAATGGTCAATATTATTATAGAGAGTAGTAGGACAAGAGTATAAGTTACTATAACTAGTATACACTTTGAGAAGTGGATTAAAAAAACAGACTGCACAAAAAGGCATCACCGCAAAGTATAATAGACATTTTTCCCTTTACTCAACAACAGCAAACAACAAAAGTAAATCAACCCTCTCTACCCTCAACAGGCTCACCCCTCTGCCAAAACACTATCACCCCAACCAATGTCCAAAAGTAAATGTCCAAGTAAAAGCCCAAAAGAAATTGCCCTGCCCAATTCCTACCCTCCCCACCCCCAACAAATCTCCCTCTCACCAAAATGAAAAATAAAAAAGGGCTCAGAGAAAGGCATTCTCTAAGAGGGTCTGCAGTTCTTGTAGCTGGGCCTCGGAATGTGCCATCTGATGGCCCAAGTACACTAGCTCACGCAGCATGTGGCAATGTAGCAGGTGGTCCAAGGGGGGCCAGCAATGGCATTGATGTGACCTGGAGGATGGAGGCACAAGTGGCTGGCTGGAGGAACTGGGGTCTGAGGCAGGGCCATGTGCCTCATCGTCCTCGTCCTCCTCCTCCTCCAGGCGTTGATATTCTGCACAGGTGGCCTCCAACCTCTGCAGCCGTAGCCAAGCTTCTATCTCCTGCTGTGTGGTTGGTGGACCAGCAGCAGTAGCTATATCAAGAAAGAAAATAAATATAGGGGCACAGTAGCAGTACATTGCTAGTCCCCTTAGGCCATTGGAATTTTTGATGTGAATAAGAGAGTCACAGGAACATGATTTCACCCACAGATGCCTCACATAAAAGCAAGGTTTAAAGGAATAAAGACAGCATAACACCAGATTAAAAAAACATATTTTTTTTCTCGTAAAGGATTCCCTAAAAAACACAGACACTTTGTATGGAAGAAGAAAAATAACTCTCATTAATGAGTAAAGCATAATCCACTAAGGAGTACAAGTGTCCTATTCTTGTTGTGCTAAATTAATGGAGGCATGATACCTGGTGCATTGGACACTACTTTGTATCTCTGTGCAGTCTGTAGCTGGGGCGGCTGCAATGGACAATTATCTTACTTTTATTCCAATGGCCCAGCTCTTCTCCAAATGTCTTTCAATTCTACACTGACTCCAAAGAGGCATATGAATAATACACGTGACACACATTATGTATAACATGCATATAATAGATATCCTGTCTGCTGTAAACAGAAGGTGGGAAAAACGAAGCACTGAAGTGCAGGGGAAGGAACAGGATACATAGATTTTAATGGACATATTTGTCACAGAGTATCCCATCCGCAAAACATGAAATCATAGGCACTTCATCCCACTTTACTTCCAGGTCTCGCGCTCAAACACAGATTAATTCAAACAAACAAATCCATTATGGAAGCCATTAAATATATCAACCCCTTGACCAGAAAAATGTGGCACATGCCAAGAATGGATTTTTCAATTTTTGTGGTAGGCTGGGACAGAACTTAGGAAAGAATAAAGGACTCAAGTACTAGGAGGTAATTAAATGGGAACTGGAAGGGTAGAGAAACACACCTTTTTTTTGTTTCGATTCAACCATGCTGCAGTTAGATCATTGGTCAAGAAATGCCATGGGCCGGGAGGCCATGAATAATGATGGATGGGATCTGCTTCGCATAACAAATACAGTTAGTATACTAGTAATTGTCAATAACCAAGCAATGTGACTTACCACCACATGACCATACTGCCGCAGGAACTCCCCCTTCAACCACTGCATCTGGCGCACTGGAGCTTGCCCCAGCACTGGTGGTCTGTGCAGCTAGCAAAAACATTACACATTTTAGATGCCAGAGACTGTTCCCCCTTTTTTTTTTTTTTATCAAAATACAACTTCAATATATCACTATAGTTCAGTTCACAGTATTTTTTCTTCTATTGAAAATATCACTTTAGGCATTTTGTTGGTTGACAATGTTAGAAAAGCCAGGTAGTGAAGCCAGCCAAAAACTTTTCCTAATGTGGGTAGGGGGCAAAGATATGATGACTGTGAGTCATCTGAACTGTAATGAAGGGGGAGAACAAATTGATCAACGAAGGACACATGGTTTTGGATGGCAAATGCTATAAAACCATCCTCATACTACTTTCCTGCCATGCTGCACTGTCAGCAAAACGGCGGGCATACTGAATAATATATATACAGCACAGCATTGGGGGGGGGTCACCATAACCATGGCCACTCTCTTGTTGTTTTACTGTTCAACATGAGCAACCAAAAGAAAGCCTTCTCAACAAACAAGCAAAGGATAGCTTGCTCGGGTCTGCAAACTGCAATCTTCACAGTAGACTACCTAATCTATTCTCTTAACTTTACATTACCAGCCACAGGATATATAAGGTTGGTGAAAGAGAAAGCCTGATAACAAAGCAGAAGAGAGCTACATATTAGTACAGACAGGAGGAAGTCAACTAAAAAAACATGAAATACAGAAAAAAGATCATGCAAGGATAACAAGAAATAACACACATTAAATAGAACGAAGAGGATTTGAAAAAAAAACAACCCCGTGTTAAAAAAAAAAAAGAGCATTCTAAATGGGAAGAGGTAAAAGTTAGGGAAATAAATAATATTAACAGGAGAACTTAGTTGCAGTCACATCGCTGGAGGTGGCGGTGGTACTTCCAACCGCCGCATCACTGGTGGTGGCAGTCTCGTTCTGACCCTCCAATGCCCTCTTCTTGCCCCTCGTTCTGATACAAAGACTATAGAAGATAACAAAAACAGATTAGTGGTACAGTTAATCGCCCAGAAAATATTTTGACAGGCAAAGGCAAACGCAGTAACATATTGACATTGTACTTTTCTAAATCAGATTGCCTATATTATTAATATTGAGTTGACTTATTCTTAATTTCCTAAACCACATTTGGAACTATGAATGCACTGCAGTGAATGATCTTTGCTTCTCAAACCCCTTTGAGGGCCAACTCAGTCAGTTTACCTTTTCAATGCATATATACATACTGCAAATCACTGGGAGATTGCTCGGGACTGTACAACCTAGGTACAGCTAACTCACTGATATTACTACTACTACTACTATCTTAGTGACAAGACAGAAGAGTCTACATGACTTCTTAAATAATCAGCCCTAGCGAGTTCCTGCACCAACAGGTACAATTAGGTAGCACTGAGCACCTGACTTGCTCAAATTTGATCATATAATATTCGTAACGTTATGTGAACTTCGTTTACCTCTGAGTGTGAGCAGCAGGCTATTTGAAAAACAAGTAATAGCACTGTAGGACAAAACAAACTATTTTCTCTGCTACCTGGATGCCCGCAAGGTCCTGCTCCCGGTCGAGGATGTCAGACCAGCAGTTTGTCAACTACTGCTGGGTGCGCCGGATTCCAGTTCTTCTCTGCACACACAACGCACCCTCCCCCACAGCAGCAGAAGCTACCGCAGGCTGTACCCACTCCCGGGCCTGCTGCCAGCATGGAGGGGAGATGGTGCTGCACAAAAAAGACGAGTGCAACTACCTCCATCTCTGAAAAATGGCATAGGGCTGCACCCCTTGGCAGCTCCAGCGACTGCAAGATGAGAAGTTAGAACCACAGGGGCACCACCTCACCCATGCTTTAAGCTAAAACAGGGGTGCATGAGTGGGATGGGAGAAGGTGGCAAAGATTTAGGGTAGATTTCATGTAGCCCAGCACCATGCACAGAACAGGTAAAAAAAATTGCCAGGTGATGCCGTTTGCGCTCGCTTTTCACCTCAGCCTTAGACGGAATCTTGTGGAGTTTTTTTGGAGCTCCGCCAAATTCCACGTAGCAGAACTCCACAAGTTTTGCCAGGCCTAGAGCCTAGCCCCAGCCAGCTAAGCACCCCCATTCTGAGATGCAAATTACACAGTTGTAGGATTATTATTGTAGTAAAGAAGTATCCCTATACTGACAGATGATGGAAGTAAATTAAGTGACTAAATGTATTCAAAGAGATAAAGAATCATATCCCTCAAGGACAAACTGCAGCATCACCGATATTCTACATGTAAGAGGAAAAGTTGTGAATCATCACCTAAAGGAGTACTCCTATGAACCAGTGCAGATTTGTTACTTTTAGGTATTTACAAACAATCTCAGTAGCATACCAGAAAGCTGCATAAGGCACAGGTTTCCAAGCTAGTGTATATTTCCAAGTGTGCTACTGGGAATGTCATTTTTCCTACATCCCCATTTTCCTAAAGCGTGCTTGTAAAGAGAGTATAAGTATGCAGTAGGAGAAAATGTGCACTTTTCTTCGCCAGGGGAAAGTATTGTTCCCTATGAAGAAACCTCTTTGCCTACGTCCCCTCCAAGTTTGGAGGAGATCCAATCAACTTGACTGGAGTGAATATCAAACCATTTCCAGATTGAGAAAGGGTCCCATTGGAGATTGTGAACATTAACAAATTTAGACAGCAAATGACACTACGTTACATCCACTCCCCACCTCTTGTATGAGGTTTATTACTCTGTAATATTTTGCACTTATAGTGGAAAATTACACACTAATAAAGCTATTTAGCCCTGTCAGAAATCATTCTGTGAATCCTTGACAGGTGTAAATATTACAAATTTCAGCTAACATATGTTTACAGTCACGTCTGTGAATCTAACACTATGACTGAATGTACCAAATGTATCCTTGTTGATTTCTTGAGGCTTTATGGAAGTCGAACTAGAGGCACGATAAACTGATTGAACTGGATTTTTAAGCTGGTAAGTCACTTATGTGACAATGTATCCCTCACTCGTATAGCTTTCTTATGTCAGTACCCCATTCAGAGGGCCACGGGCAAGCAGAAGCTAATAGGCATAAAGGTTGAGGTCTTTTACTCCTGAAGGACCCAACTTTCTTTGGGTCCTGAGTAACTGTGCCAAGTACTGCACTATCCAGCACTTGACTCTCAGTGGCAGTGGGTGGTAATGGGAGTCAAGCAGTGTATGGCTCTTCAGTGGGAAGTAGCAAATACATAGGCTTACACCTCAAAGTACAAACAATAACAACAATAAGATGATTGTCCAGTCAAATACTTGTTTTAATTAAAAAAGGAATGTTTTAATGCAACACACAAAGCATAGCATTGGTACACTAATCTCCGCAGCCTCTTAAAGTTGGCACACTGGTGTCGTCATGGGTAGAATTCTTGAGTCCCTTTATCCTATCTAGTAGGGTCTGTTATTACACAATCAGTACTGGACGCGACTCCCAGATGTGACCTGTGGTAACCCCACACAAACAGAGTCTATGTTTTGCCTTAAGAATTAACCATTAAGCAGAGCTTGGCTGTTAAATTCATGTATATCTCCAGCAGCCTTGACGGCCTTGAACAGTCTTACATGACCCCAGGGCAGCTAGCTACTCTAGAGGTCCAAGGCACTTCCTCACATTCTCTAGTCTCTACATGCTGAGGGCCAACAAACCCTGGCGGTCTTTCCCATAGCATCCTCCGTCTCCGAATTGCTCAGTTTATGTCAGTTGTACCGACTCGGATCCACCAGCGACCGGTAAGCATTCCCAGCCGTTCCCCTGGTGATAGGCCTGGCCCCATGGTGGACCTCTTCTAGATCCACACAGGTCACCTAATTCGGCCTGCATGCATGCCGCAGCCCTACCATCACAGTGGTCCCCCGTTCCTAGCACAGGGAACTCTGACACACAAACAGGTGACGGCCTGACTTTCATGATGCCCCCCGTCCCACATATAGAAGGTGAACCAACTTGGCACACATATGAGCGATGGCCCGAATTTCACAGTGTCCCCCATCCTGTCACACAAGGGGTCAACCAACTTGGCAGAATTAGGCAGACAGCCTGCACTTCCGTAATGGTCCCGACCAGACTGAATGTCTCACACTTTGTTCACTGGGATACCTTGACAGGATCCCAGCAAGTCCTTGTTCCCTCCAGATGCTCTTCACCTCACAGGGCTCATTGGTCTTGGCAGGCAGGTCAACTCTAGATGCTCTCTTCCTCACAATGTACTGTGATCTTGGCAGGCACGCAGAAGGCTGGCGCTTCCTGGATAAAGACTCCCTTGGCAGCAAGGAGAATGACAGACCTTCGTACCCAACCATGCCTCCAGCAGCCAGAATTCTTGGTGATCTTCCCTCCCCTGATAAGATGGTGCTGTTCAGCAAAGCATGGGACTAATGCTCCCACCTTTATAGTACAAATCCTGACACGTGATTTAGGTGTCATTACAACCCTGGCGGTCGGTGTTAAAGCGGCGGTAAGACCGCCAACAGGCCGGCGGTAAAGAAATTGCAATTACGACCGTGGCGGAAACCGCCAACAAAGACAGCCACTTTAACACTCCGACCGCCACAGCGGTACAAACAAACAGCGTGGCGGTCACCGCCAACAGACAGGTGGGAGACAATGTACCGCCCACACTATTATGACAGGCCAATCCACCAACTTTTCCAGGGCGGATTCACCGCGGATAAAAACACGGCGGAAACAGGAATCCCGAAGGGAAAATGCTCACCTCTACACACCCCACGAGGAACGAGGACGCCATGGACCCGGAACTCCAAATTCTACCACGGTAAGTACTGCACCTACGACACAGGGAAGGGGGGAGGCAAAAAACAGGGACACACACACGCAACACCCCCACCCCCACCCTCACCCACTACAAAACACACACTAATGCATATCAATACATCACAGTTAAACCCCCCAAGCCCCCTGGAAGAATGCAAAGACAATAGAAAATGAGTGTAACCATCAAGTAGGCAGAAATATATATATATATATATATATATATATATATATACACCATGCACAAAATATATACCAAGCATAGTGGTCCAGGTAGTGCACTAAGAAAGTCCGTGGAACACTGGGACCACACGGTATGGGCGAGGCCCACACAAGATCCCCGACCATGACGGAGAGAACACTGCAGGGGCATCAGAGAGCAACTAAACAGGCACCTCAGGGGGAGGGAAAGGGGGGGCACCTCAGCCGCTTGAGTGCACGACGCCAAATCTATGAGGGGGCCACATGCCCACTGTTCCATCCTGGGGAGTGCAGAGCCACAGTCTCACAAGTCTCTACAGTGGGTGGGTTGCCCACTGTTCCATCCTAGGGAGTGCAAAGCCACAGTCTCACAAGTGGAAGACAGTCTCCACTGGTTCTGGAGGGGGCATGGTGCCCAGAGTGCTTCATCCTGCTAAGGACAGAGGTAGTGGATGACAGTCACCACTGGTTCTGGAGGGGGCATGGTGCCCAGAGTGCTTCATCCTGCTAAGGACAGAGGTTGTGGATGACAGTCTCCACTGGTTCTGGATGGGGCATGGTGCCCAGAGTGCATCATTCACCCCGTGACGGACTCAGTTGCGGCAGTGCCCCTGCCGCTTATGGGCTAGCGGTGCTTGAGATGGCGGTGCCCTGTTCAGCAGTGCTTGAGATGGCGGTGCCCTGTGCAGCGGTGCTTGAGACGGCCGTGCCCTGTTCAGCGCTGCTTGAGATGGCAGTGCCCTGTTCAGCGGTGCTTGAGATGGCGGTGCCCTGTTCAGCGGTGCTTGGGATGGCGGTGCCCTGTGGAGGGTCTCAGCTGCTGGCGGTCCTTCATGGCCCAGCGGGGCTGTTGCTCGCGGTCCTTCATGGCCCAGCGGGGCTTTTGCTGCTGGTCCTTCATGGCCCAGCGGGGCTTTTGCTGGCGGTCCTTCATGGCCCAGCGGGGCTTTTGCTGGCTGTCCTTCATGGCCCAGCGGGGCTGGTGCTGGCGGTGGCCTCCTGGGCAGCTGGGCTGATGCTGGCGGTGGCCTCCTGGGCAGCTGGGCTGATGCTGGCGGTGGCCTCCTGGGCAGCTGGGCTGATGCTGGCGGTGGTCTCCTGGGCATCGGGGATGATGGCGGTCTTCTCCGCTGTGCTGCTCTTCCCAGACTTGCCAGGTTTCTTGTGGCCCTTCCCCACTTTGGAAGGTGTCACAGCTGACTCCACACTCCCAACGGGACCCCTGGGAGCAGCTTTGGTGGCTGGAGTCTTCCCCCTCTCCCGCCGGGCACTGGCCAACTTCTGATGCTTCACAGGTGGGGGACTGTCTGTGCTGTGGCTCCGTGCCACACTGGCTGCCTTGGTGGCCGGTGCACTCCAGATTCCGATGACTACAGGCACCACTGGTCCCGGAGATGTTGTGGCTGAGGTGCTAGTTCGGGACCTATGAGACGGACGGGGTGGGGGAGGTGTGGGAAAGAGGTCAAGGTTGGACAGGAAAAGTTTTTGGGACACACTGGGACGGGTAGCTGGAGGGGGTTTGGGAGTGGAGGAAGAGGTGGTGGTTGTAGGAGGTGTACGTTTGGTGACTTTGGGTGAAGGTGCATGCGCTGGAGGCTGTCGTGAGGTGGATGACTGTTGGGTGGGTGTGTGCCTGCGTTTGTGTATCTTGGGAGGGGGTGTCACAGACACACTGGGAAAGGACATAGGGGACGTGTGAATGGTAGTGGGGGTGGTGACTGCAAGTGAGCGGGGTGTGGGGGTGGGTGTGCTGGAGAGGGACGTAGTGGCTGTAGAGGTAGTGCATGCAGGTGTTGAGTGTAGACAAGACTGGGAGGGAGGAGGGAGACGAGGAGGAGGGGGACACAGTGGAGGCAGTGGATGTTGGTGTGTCTGCATGTGTGTGATGCTTGCGTGAGTGCCTGTGGGATGTGTGGTGCTTATGTTTGCCTGAGCTTCCCTTGGGTGTTGAGATGTGTGCATGTTGGTCTGTAGGTGTGCTTGGGATAGGCAGAGGTACAGGGGATTGGGTCGGTGGAGGAAGTTGGAGGGGGAAGGCTAGAGACGGGGACAATGGCTGCCATCAGTGTTGAGGCCAGAGTCTGAAAAGCTCGCTGAAGGGCCACCTGACCAGAATTAATGCCCTCCAGGAATGCATTCGTCTGTTGCAACTGCCTCTCTACACCCTTGATGGCATTCAAAATGGTAGACTGCCCAACAGTGAGGGACCTGAGGAGGTCAATGGCCTCCTCACTGAGGGCAGCAGGGGTGACTGGGGCAGGACCTGAGGTGCCTGGGGCGAAGGTGATGCCCATCCTCCTGGGTGAGCGGGCACGGGGCAAAGGCTGAGGGGCTGCTGGGAGGGCGGTGCTGGTAGAGGGGGTGGCGGCTGTACCTGTAGATGCGGGGGGCATAGATGTTGCCGCCATCACAAGGGAGCTCCCATCAGAGGACGAGTCCGTGTTGCTGGTGTCAGCTCCTGTCCCCGCCGTGGAGCTCCCCTCACCCTCTGCCCCACTGGTGAATTCAGACTCCGTAGTGTCGCCCTCCAGGGCCATGTGGGATGCAGCTCCCTCGTGCTCCGGTGCCACTGCTCCTCTGCCTGATGATGCTAATGCACACAAGAACAGGGAGACCACAAAAAGGGGGGGGGGAGACAGAAGAAAGACATGTTGAGTGCATGAATTACCGCTACCGTTGGCGGACACGACAGACACAGAAGCCCCCTGCACTATGCCGCGCTCTTGGGCTCCACTGATCAATTCCTGGGAAATGGCCTACAAGGCTATGGACGACATCTGCACACATAGATGACACAGGGGCATGAGTAGGTGTACTTGGCACTCTACAGAGGTCGGCTGGGGTGCCAGATGGCCTGCCTTACAGAGGGGCCTTGCCTACGGAACTCGCCCTGGCCTAGGGAAACCAACAACCCACCTCCCCCACCCAGACACCTCCACTGCGCGCAAAGTCAGCAGAATGAGAGTGTACTCATCCCCTTGTGGCTGCTGTGATGCCCTCAAACGCCCATCCAACTCCGGATAGGCCACTGCCAGAATCCTGAACATCAGGGGGGTCATGCTGCGATGGGCACCCCTCCCACGTTGGGAGGCCATCCCCAGCTGAGCCTCCGCCGTCTTCTTGCTCCAGCGGCGAATGTCCTCCCATCTTTTCCGGCAGTGGGTGCGCCGTCTGTGGTAGACCCCCAGGGTCCGGACGTCCTTGGCGATGGCACGCCAAATATATTTTTTCTGGTGGGCGCTGGCCTACATGAAATGTACAGGGGAAAAAGAGAAGTTATTACCAACTGCACCGTCAAAGTGATTTGCCCCCATCCCTACCCTTGCCATGTGGCACATGCATTCACCGTCTTTCATGCACGCAGCACTCTCCCCCCTTCCTTCTTACAGCCAGCCCTCTCCACACAGGCATAGCTCATACAACATGCTCCCTGTGTACTTACCTGTTTGTCTGGAGGACCGTAGAGTAGCGTGTCCTGGGGGAGGACCCCATCCACGAGTTTCTCCAACTCCTCCGATGTGTAGGCAGGGGCCCTTTCCCCAGACACTCAAGCCATTGTCTCTTCCAGACCGAGGTCACAGCAGCACTTGCAGTGTAGGTCCTCTCCTGTCGAAGATCAGGTATCGAGTGATTGAACAGATAGAAAATGGCGGTCACGTCTGCGGCGGTGCGTACCGTCACCGCCGGCGTACATCGTCATTGGCTCCTGGGACCCATAGGGTCCAATGGTAACCAATGCAGAATTGCGCCGCGGTCTTTGACCACCTACCGCGACGGTGTACAACGCCAGCGCAGTTACCTCACATCCCTCTGTCCCACTTTAGAGGTCAGGCAGCCGCCATTTCAGGGGCCCACATGGCTTCATTTCCAACTGCGTCACACATACCTAGGCCTAGACACAACACACATACAGGCCACATTTTGTGTATGTTTGGTGTTCTGGGTAAACTGTGGGTACGTACCTCTGAGTTGTTTGACTCTGTGCTCGCTGTTGTCCTTCATAGGCACTGTCCGCTGGGACATGTGAGGAGATGGTGGCATCCTCTGGTATACCGACTGTTGGTGGACCTGTCGACAACGGAGGAGCGACATTTGTTTATCACATACAGGCTTGACCGTGCCACAATCCAGGAACTGTGTATCCAGTTGGAGCCAGACGTCATGTCAGCAATCCGCCATCCCACAGGAATCCCCCCTCAAGTGCAGGTGCTGTCAGTGCTCCATTTCCTTGCAAGTGTGTCTTTTCAAACAACAGTGGCCATAGCATCAGGGATATCCCAGTCTATGTTTTCCAACGTATTGTCCAGAGTGTTGTCTGCCCTTCTGAAACACATGCGGAGCTACATCGTTTTCCCTCAGGTGGAGGATTTGCCTACAGTGAAAAGTGATTTCTATGCCCTGGGACACATCCCCAACATCATAGGTGCCATTGATGGGACCCATGAGGCTTTGGTCCCCCCCCACAAGAGTGAACAGGTGTACAGAACCCGGAAGAGTTATCATTCTATGAATGTACAGATGGTATGTTTGGCAGACCAGTACATCTCCCATGTGAATGCCATGTTCCCTGGCTCAGTGCATGACACCTACATCCTGCGGAATAGCAGCATCCCTTATGTGATGGGTCAACTCCAGAGGCACCGTGTGTGGCTATTAGGTGAGCACCTGGTGGCAAGTCAGTGGGAATGGTTGTCTGGGTCTGGGGATATCCCTCCAGGTTACTGCGTGTCTAACATTTGTCCCTCGATATTTGCAGGTGACTCTGGTTACCCCAACCTGTCATGGCTACTGACCCCAGTGAGGAATCCCAGGACAAGGGCAGAGGATTGCTACAATGAGGCCCATGGGCGAACTAGGAGGGTGATCGAGTGGACCTTCGGCCTCCTGAAGGCCAGGTTCAGGTGCCTCCATATGACAGGTGGATCCCTATTCTACTCACCAAAGAAGGTGTGCCAGATCATCGTGGCCTGCTGTATGCTTCATAACTTGGCTTTGCGACGACAGGTGCCTTTTCTGCAGGAGGATGGTCCAGATGGCGGTGTTGTTGCAGCTGTGGAGGCTTTGGACAGTGAAGACGAGGAAGCAGAGGAAGAAGACATGAACAACAGGGACTCAGTGATCCAGCAATATTTCCAGTGAGACACATGTAAGAGTACAGACCTGCCCACTACATGTACTTTAACACTACTACCTCTCTACTGTGTGTCATTTTCACCCAGTGTATGGTCACTGAGTTGTCACTTTCCCTTACGATTTCACAGATGTGGGTCCCACTGTGTGACATCTGCTTAGATTCCTCATGGACTAGAGCTGTGTGACATAGGTATGTTGACATTACAATTGAAAGAGCATTTTGTAACTGTAATTGCTAATACACTATTTCGAAATCACAGACAGACTCCAGATTGTTTTGTGCTTTAAGTGTGTTTATTTAAGTGCTTAATATTGGAGGGGGTAGTGAAATGGTGAGGGGTGATGGCGGAGGAATGTCCATGGCAGAGTCCAGTCTAGTCTAGTCTAGTCTCACAGGTGCATTGCCCAAATGGGCATAGGAAGTGGAGCTGGGGCAGTTAAAGTATGGACAGGGTGACAAAGTGGGACAGTAGGATGACAATCAGGGTGGTATCATTTCTTGGTGGGGGTCTTGGCATCGTGCTCTGTCTTTGTCCTGGATCTCAGGGACCGTTTGCGGGGTAGTTCTCCCTCTGAAGGGGGTGGGGTGCTGGTGTGGTGGTCCTGTGGCAGGGCGTCCTGTCCACTAGTGCCGGCAGAGGTGGTGGGCAGTTCATCGTCCATGCTCGTGTCAGGAGCCCCTTGTAGTGCCACAGTGTCCCTCCTGGTGTTGAGTACTTCCTTCAGCACCCCTACGATGGTGCCCAGGGTGGAGCTGATGGTTCTGAGTTCCTCCCTGAAACCCATATACTGTTCCTCCTGCAGGCGCTGGGTCTCCGGAAACTTGGCCAGCACCGTTGCCATCGTCTCCTGGGAATGGTGGTATGCTCCCATGATGGGGGAGAGGGCCTCGTGGAGAGTGGATTCCCTTGGCCTGTCCGCACCCTGTCGCACAGCAGCCCTCCCAGTTCCCCTGTGTTCCTCGGCCTCCGTCCCCTGGACTGTGTGCCCACTACCACTGCCCCCAGGTCCCTGTTGTTGTTGGGGTGGTGGGTTATCCTGGGTTCCCTGTAGTGGTGGACACCCTGCTGATTGACGTGTCCTGGGGACGGAGGTATGGGCCCGATGGGTAGGTGCTGTGCTGGTGTTTCCAGAGGGGGGAAGCTCTGTGGTGGCCTGTGCCTGTGTGAGGGGAACCGACTGTCCAGAGGTCCCCGATGGGCCGGGCTGGTCATCTAGATCCAGTTGGACAGAGCTGCTGTCATCACTGTGGGCCTCTTCTGTTGGTGGTGTGGACATGTGTGGACCCTCCTGTTCGGTGAGGTTGGGTAGAGGTCCTGCAGGGGTATAAAAGGATGGTTATTACATCTGTGTGTGTCATGGTGTGCAATGGGTGGGTGACCGTGTACCCCAGTGCTTGCATTCCTGTGTGGGACCTTGTGTGAGGATGGTTTAGGGGGTTGTATGGGTATGTGCAGTGGGCATGCTTTAGTGATGGGTGTCCATGCTTTGTTGTTGGATGCAGGGCTTGTTGTTGGGATGTGTGGTTTGTGATGTTGGGAACATATGTGAGGAGGTGGGGTGCTGGGGGTGAGGGTGGGGGTATGTGATGGCATGCAGGTATGGTAGGGGATGTAATAATTAAGATTTGTCTTACCAGAGTCCATTCCTCCATCTACTCCTGCGAGGCCCTCAGGATGCAGAATCGCCAAGACCTGCTCCTCCCATGTTGTTAGTTGTGGGTGAGGAGGTGGGGTCCGCCGCCAGTCCTCTGAACCGCCAGGTGGTGTCTTGAGACCACGGAACGCACCTTCCCCCATAGGTCATTCCACCTCTTCCTGATGTCCTCCCGATTTCTTGGGTGCTGTCCCACTGCGTTGACCCTATCCACTATTCTTCGCCATAGCTCCATCTTTCTTGCAATTGAGGTGTGCTGCTCCTGTGCTCAAAATAGCTGTGGCTCTTCCCGGACGATTTCCTCCACCATGACCCTGAGCTCCTCCTCCGAGAACCTGGGGTGTCTTTGCCGAGCCATGGGGTGGTGAAGGTGATGTGTGGGGTGGAGTGTGTGGTGATAAGTGTGCTTATATGTAGTGGTGTGTTGTGTGAGGTGCGTGGAAGTTCTGTGGGTGATGGTGTTGTGTGCCTGTGGATGCTGTTGTTCTTGCTGGTGCTCTCTCTCTGGCCTTCTTTCGGAATTTTTTGTCATGGGGGTTTGTGGGTGATGTGGGTGTGTGTTTTATATTGTAATGGGTGTGTGGGAGTGGTGTGTGCATGTGTATCAGGTGTGTGCATTTGGAATTGTCCATTGTGGCTGTGTTTTGTAAGAGTGTGTGTATTTTGAGCGCTGCAGTGTGTACCGCCAATGGAATACTGCGGTTGAAAGACAGCCGCGTGGATTCGTGATAGTGTGGGCGTATTTCTGTTGGCGTGACGGTGGAGGTTTTGTTTTTGCCAGTTTATCACTGACCTTTGGTGGGGCGGACTTGTGTGGGTGTCTGAATTTTGGCAGATTCCGACATGTGGGTCAGAATAGCTGTGGCGGAATTCCGCAGCGGTGTGTTGTCGGTCTTCTGCACAGCGGTAAGCGGCTTTTACCGCCAATGTTGTAATGACCACCTTAGTGTCTCGCCTCTGAAGTTTGTGTTGGAGTATCCGCTTCTTTGAAGTGCTCTCTCTTCTGCACTCCCCTTTGTTAAAGGAATAGTCTGCCACAGCAGAAGTGGCTCCAGTTCCTCCTGATTGAGCCACAACACAGTCCAAAGCAGTAACCAAGGACCACACCTTGCTGTCAGCCTCCTCTGAAATATGCCTCATAAAGTTTCAAAGGCCCAAACCTTCCTCTCTGTCAAGATTCCATGACCCAAATGAAAACATATCTACCCCACCATATCCCTGCCAAAGAGCACACGCCCCACTGACCAGAAACTCTTCCTGCAAATGAAAAGACCTTTCATGTACATGGAGGATACCCTGCTCCTCTCCTTTCAAACCACAGCCCTCATGAATGGCAGCAATACACATCCCCTGTCTAGAGGTTGCATCCCTCACGTCTCCATCCTCTCCAGGCACTTTGCTTCCAAAACAGTAACCACATGCCTCCATGTTATGTACCACATACAGGCACATGCCTGAATCCCAGCACGCACGCGCAGGTATCACGTGCGGTCTAGTGCTGCACATAATCCATGCAGGCCAAGGGTGAGTTAGGTATTAGTGACACAGTGTCACCATAATTTATTTGTGTTTAATAAAATTGTTATCTGTAACATGCATACTGATTACTTATATGCGTGCACACATCATTTTACACTCATATTTAGTGAAATGCATGATATATAGGTTTTCTATCAACTATAGTTAAAATGTGCCTCTTAGAATTGACATGAGTAAACATATGGCCTTGGAGCTGACTCTATCTTGAAAATAAAATGTTGTATTTGTGCTTACTGGACATAATTCTCTTTCTGTTTAACCTTTCGGGTGCCTTGGACGAGGTGACCTCGTCCAAGGCATGGGAACTGGGCGGAGCGCTAGCGCTCCCCCCCTGTGCTCCCCACCCACCCCCCGAAGGCAGGGATGGAAGGGGAAGCCCTTCCCCTTCCACCCCGACCCCCCCCACCCCCCTGTGACGTCAGCGCGCGAGCTTGCGCTGATTTGTCACAGGGCCTCCCCCATCGCGCTGGAAGCTCAGCTTCCAGCGCGATCGAAAGAGAAATGCTCAGCATTTCTCTTTCAATCATGGGGGGGAGGCCCGGAGAGGCTTCAAAGGGAAGGAAATGTATTTCCTTCCCTTTGAAGTCTCTCCGAGCGTTTCAAAAGCCGGATTGCTTGCAATCCAGCTTTTGAAACGGCCACTAGACACCAGGGTTTTTGTTTTTGTTTTTAAACTGGCATAAGGGAGCGACCCCTTGGGCAAGGGTCGCTCCCAATGTTGGGCATTTAAAAAAAAAAGCCTTATCTGCCCCCGGGGGGGCAGCAACCTCTAGGCACCAGGGATCATTTTTTTTTTTTTTTTAGGTGGGGAGCGACCCCTTAGGCAAGGGTCTCTCCCCTAGGGGGCAAATTATATTTTTTGGCCAGTTTTAGGTCAATCTGCCCTCAAGGGGGCAGAAACCACTAGGCACCGGGGATTTTTTTTTTTTTGGCACCAATGTCACGCAGGGGGAGCGACCCCGTAGGCAAGGGTCGCTCCCGGGGAAGGGGGCTCAGGGGATGGGGGGGCAAATATATTTTAGGCCATTGTTATTAGGCTGATCTGCCCCCAGGGGGGCAGAAACCTCTAGGTGCCAGGGCAAAAAAAAATTGTGTGTTTATTTTTTTTTATTTTTTTTAGAGATGGGGAGCGACCCATTAGGCAAGGGTCGCTCCCCTGGGGGGCAAATTGTATTTAGACCATTTCTGCCCCCCTTGGGGGCAGATTGGCTGATTTTAGGTCAATCTGCCCCCAAGGGGGCAGAAACCACTAGGCACCGGGTATTTTTTTTGGGGCGCCAATGTCATGCGGGGGAGCGATCCCGTAGGCAAGGGTCGCTCCCGGGGGGGCAAATTTATTTTAGGCCATTTCTGCCCCCCCTGGGGCCGGCTGAGCTAGAGGCCAAAATCCACAGGTAGGCATTTTGCAAAAAACACCTCTGTTTTCTGTGAAAAAATGTGATGTGTCCATGTTGTGTTTTGGGCCATTTCCTTTCGTGGGCGCTAGGCCTTCCCACACAAGTGAGGTACCATTTTTATCGAGAGACTTGGGGGAACGTTGGGTGGAAGGAAATTTGTGGCTCCTCTCAGATTCCAGAACTTTCTGTCACCGAAATGAGAGGAAAAAGTGTATTTTTGGCCAAATTTTGATGTTTGCAAAGGATTCTGGGTAACAGAACCTGGTCATAGCCCCAAATGTGACCCCATCTTGGATTCCCATGGGTTTCTAGTTTTCAAAAATGCGCTGGTTTGCTAGGTTTCCCCAGGTGCCGGCTGAGCTAGAGGCCAAAATCCACAGGTAGGGACTGTTTTCTATGAAAAAATGTGATGTGTCCACGTTGTGTTTTGGGCCATTTCCTTTCGTGGGCGCTAGGCCTACCCACACAAGTGATGTACCATTTTTATCGGGAGACTTGGGGGAACGCTAGGTGGAAGGAAATTTGTGGCTCCTCACAGATTCCAGAACTTTCTGTCACCGAAATGTGAGAAAAAATATTTTGTTTAGCCAAATTTTGAGGTTTGAAAAGGATTCTGGGTAACAGAACCTGGTCAGAGCCCCACAAGTCTCCCCATCTTGGATTCCCCTAGGTCTCTAGTTTTAAAAAATGCACAGGTTTGGTAGGTTTCCCTAGGTGCCGGCTGAGCTAGAGGCCAAAATCTACAGGTAGGCACTTTGTAAAAAACACCTCTGTTTTCTTTAAAAAAATGTGATGTGTCCACATTGCGATTTGGGGCATTTCCTGTTGCGGGCGCTAGGCCTACCCACACAAGTGAGGTATCATTTTTATCGGGATACATTGGGGAACACTGGGTGGAAGGAAATTTGTGGCTCCTCTCCGATTCCAGAATTTTCTGTCACCAAAATGTGAGGAAAATGTGTTTTTTTAGCCAAATTTTGAGGTTTGCAAAGAATTCTGGGTAACAGAACCTGGTCAGAGCCCCACAAGTCACCCCATCTTGGATTCTCCTAGGTCTCTAGTTTTCAAAAATGCACAGGTTTGGTAGGTTTCCCTAGGTGCCGGCTGAGCTAGAGGCCAAAATCTACAGGTAGGCACTTTGCAAAAAACACCTCTGTTTTCTTTAAAAAAATGTGATGTGTCCACGTTGCGTTTTGGGGCATTTCCTGTCGCGGGCGCTAGGCCTACCCACATAAGTGAGGTATCATTTTTATCGGGAGACATGGGGGAATGCTGGGTGGAAGGTAATTTGTGGCTCCTCTCTGATTCCAGAACTTTCTGTCACCAAAATGTGAGGAAAATGTGTTTTTTTAGCCAAATTTTGAGGTTTGCAAAGGATTCTGGGTAACAGAACCTGGTCAGAGCCCCACAAGTCACCCCATCTTGGATTCCCCTAGGTCTCTAGTTTTAAAAAATGCACAGGTTTGGTAGGTTTCCCTAGGTGCCGGCTGAGCTAGAGGCCAAAATCTACAGGTAGGCACTTTGTAAAAAACACCTCTGTTTTCTTTCAAAAAATGTGATGTGTCCACGTTGCGATTTGGGGCATTTCCTGTTGCGGGCGCTAGGCCTACCCACACAAGTGAGGTATCATTTTTATCGGGATACATTGGGGAACACTGGGTGGAAGGAAATTTGGGGCTCCTCTCTGATTCCAGAATTTTCTGTCACCAAAATGTGAGGAAAATGTGTTTTTTTTTAGCCAAATTTTGAGGTTTGCAAAGAATTCTGGGTAACAGAACCTGGTCAGAGCCCCACAGGTCACCCCATCTTGGATTCTCCTAGGTCTCTAGTTTTCAAAAATGCACAGGTTTGGTAGGTTTCCCTAGGTGCCGGCTGAGCTAGAGGCCAAAATCTACAGGTAGGCACTTTGCAAAAAACACCTCTGTTTTCTTTAAAAAAATGTGATGTGTCCACGTTGTATTTTGGGGTATTTCCTGTCGCAGGCGCTAGGCCTACCCACACAAGTGAGGTATCATTTTTATCGGGAGAAATGGGGGAACGCTGGGTGGAAGGTAATTTGTGGCTCCTCTCTGATTCCAGAACTTTCTGTCACCAAAATGTGAGGAAAATGTGTTTTTTTAGCCAAATTTTGAGGTTTGCAAAGGATTCTGGGTAACAGAACCTGGTCAGAGCCCCCACAAGTCACCGCATCTTGGGTTCCCCTAGGTCTCTAGTTTTAAAAAATGCACAGGTTTGGTAGGTTTCCCTAGGTGCCGGCTGAGCTAGAGGCCAAAATCTACAGGTAGGCCCTTTGCAAAAAACACCTCTGTTTTCTTTCAAAAAATGTGATGTGTCCACGTTGTATTTTGGGGTATTTCCTGTCGCAGGCGCTAGGACTACCCACACAAGTGAGGTATCATTTTTATCGGGAGACTTGGGGGAACGCTGGGTGGAAAGAAATACGTGGCTCCTCTCTGATTCCAGAACTTTCTGTCACCAAAATGTGAGGAAAATGTGTTTTTTTAGCCAAATTTTGAGGTTTGCAAAGGATTCCGGGTAACAGAACCTGGTCAGAGCCCCACAAGTCACCCCATCTTGGATTCCCCTAGGTTTCTAGTTTTCAAAAATGCACAGGTTTGGTAGGTTTCCCTAGGTGCCGGCTGAGCTAGAGGCCAAAATCTACAGGTAGGCACTTTGCAAAAAACAACTCTGTTTTCTTTAAAAAAATGTGATGTGTCCACGTTGCGTTTTGGGGCGTTTCCTGTCGCGGGCGTTAGGCCTACCCACACAAGTGAGGTATCATTTTTATCGGGAGACTTGGGGAAACATAGATTAGCAAAACAAGTGTTGTTGCCCCTTGTCTTTCTCTACATTTTTTCCTTCCAAATTTCCAAATATAAGAGAGTGTGTAAAAAAGACATCTATTTGAGAAATGCCCTGTAATTCACATGCTAGTATGGTCACCCCGGAATTCAGAGATGTGCAAATAACCACTGCTCCTCAACACCTTATCTTGTGCCCATTTTGGAAATACAAAGGTTTTCTTGATAGCTATTTTTCACTCTTTATATTTCAGCAAATGAATTGCTGTATACCCGGTATAGAATGAAAACGCACTGCAGGGTGCAGCTCATTTATTGGCTCTGGGTACCTAGGGTTCTTGATGAACCTACAAGCCCTATATATCCCCGCAACCAGAGGAGTTCAGCAGACAAAACGGTATATTGCTTTCGAAAATCTGACATTGCAGGAAAAAGTTACAGAGTAAAACGTAGAGAAAAATTGCTGTTTTTTTACCTCAATTTCGATATTTTTCTTTTTCAGTTGTTATTTTCTGTAGGAAACCCTTGTAGGATCTACACAAATTACCCCTTGCGAATTCAGAATTTTGTCTACTTTTCAGAAATGTTTAAGTTTCTGGGATCCAGCATTGGTTTCATGCCCATTTCTGTCACTGACTGGAAGGAGGCTGAAAGCACAAAAAAGTGTAAAAATGGGGTATGTCCCAGTAAAATGCCAAATTTGTTTTGAAAAATTGGGTTTTCTGATTCAAGTCTGCCTGTTCCTGAAAGCTGGAAAGCTGGTGATTTTAGCACCGTAAACCCTTTGTTGATGCCATTTTCAGGGAAAAAAACACAAGCCTTCTTCTGCAGCCACTTTTTCCCATTTTTTTGAAAAAAACGAAATGTTCACTGTATTTTGGCTAATTTCTTGGCCTCCTTCAGGGGAACCCACAAAGTCTGGGTACCTCTAGAAATCCTAGGATGTTGGAAAAAAAGGACGCAAATTTGGCTTGGCTAGCTTATGTGGACAAAAAGTTATGAGGGCCTAAGCGCGAACTGCCCCAAACAGCCAAAAAAAGGCCTGGCACATGAGGGGAAAAAGGCCTGGCAGCGAAGGGGTTAAGGCACCAGAGACACTGTAAATGTATTATATTTATATTAGCTTACTGTGTGAAGTTTGCGTTTGTTGCAATTGATTGGGTGGACGATGATTCTCAGAACCTGCATGGGATGGGAGGCAGTGGAGGTGAATATCCTTTGTGAGTTATTGAAGTCCACAATGATGGAAGAATCTGACACTGTGTTATCAGTGAGAAGGAAGCCTGATTTGTTATTGGTCTTTAGTCAGTTGAAACCTATGGAAAGGTATAACTTGAAATGAAATTTCATATTTTTAATTGTGTAAGCTGATTTAAGTTAGTTAAGATTATGCCCCTGTGCATGCTCGCAGAAAGACGTTCCCTTCTTTCGTTCTTCTGAGAGAGAACGCTCATTATATTTCTACTCCAGACTTAGGGCCTGATTTACAATTTGGTGGATGGGTTATTCTGTCACAACGGTGACGGATATCCTGTCCGCCGAAATCTAAATCTCATAGAATATAATGGGATTTAGATTTTGGTTGATGGGATATCCGTCACCCATGTAACAGAGTAACCCAAGGCCAAGTTCTAAATCAGGCTCTTACTTTATAAAACAAATACATTTCTCAGTTTCTTGACTGGAACCTTCATTTGGTTCTACTTGCTATATTTGCTGATACCAGATGCTTCAAAATCTCCAACGTTCCCTCACCCTTATCTTAGCATTAAGGAGCTTTCCTTTATGGCAACGGAATTTTACCCTACTTTGCATATGCTGTCTTTAATAACCTGTACTTGCACTTCCCAGTTTGAACTGCCTGGATTATAATCACACATGCTATACTGATTTACACTTAACTGATCTGATTTGAGATGATAACTTTACTAAATTGTTAATAAACTTTTATGGTTTGCAAAATTACTGTTCCTTGTCTTCCCTATGGGGCAAATTCTGCTTCACCTTCATTGATGTACTACTGAATATGATTTTAGCCTCAGTTCAAGATAAAGGTTCATCCCAGTAGACTTAGTGGAGATTCGAGTTTGCACCATCTCATGCCACTGGTACACAGTCACAGAAGTGACACAAGTGGGCCAGTAGGCCCTACCGCAGTGGCACTGGTAAAAAGGCCTAGTCATTCTGATTCTACTGAACACAAAATGGATGTGCTGCCACCACCATATTTTGTTCTGGTCACTTAACTGCACGTAAGGGCAGTACCCTCTACTGTTACAAGGGCAGCACTTGGTTCTCCCCTTCCAGTCTAACCAGACCACATTACTGTGAGAACTGCCTAGGTCATGGCGCATGATTCATGTTCACCCATGACCGAAAATCATTACCAGGAATCCAGATATCCATACAGTTAAAGCACCCAAGGCGGGATTGCATGTCTGTCATGGTGCTAGGACTTTTCCATCCTAGCACCTTGGTATTCAGTTACCCTTTCACTCAGGGACATAGCTTTTTTTTGGAGCGGCAGGTGCAGTGGCACCTGGGCCCAGAATCTTTAGAGGCCCACTGAACCCTGATTATTGCTGTATGTTATGACTCAAATACTAGTCAGTGAGTTAATTTCCTTCTTTGCACTATGGCACATGACGCAAGACACAATGGCTACGTTACTGCTGCGACTTACATCATTATGGAAAGCTGAGGTCGCTGGCTCTCATGGTAAGAAAATGAGACTCCACTCCTGTTTACCAAGCCCCATTGTCTTTGAGTAAAGTACATTAAGAGATCATCTTATGCACAGCACTTACAAAGGGGAGAAATATAGGGCCTAAGTTCTTCATTCTATGATGCCGGAAAAGGGAGGGAGAGTTTAAAGAAGCAATGAAGAGTCCACATTGTTTGAAAGAAATTCCTGGACCAAATCAAGAGCATCTACACCTTCAGAATCTGTCAGATAGAAATTGTATGGTAAGAAGTAGGCAAACTGAGGAAGGCACAAGCTCTTCCTCAATCACAGGCAGAATTCAAAATGATGACCCCCTCCTCCCTCCACCAGCGGCACAGCTGCAAAACGTTACAAATAAAAGGATAATAAACAATGTTTATTATTGTTTTATTTGGTTAGTGGTGGGGCCATGGTGGATGACAGGCAGCTCAGTGTGCATGTGTGTTTGGCCGACTTCGCCAAACACACATGCACACTGAGGGGAGTGTACACCACACACACACACACAATCAAAACACAGAGTACGTTTCAGATTCCAAATCAAGCAGTTTTTATATTAAGTCCCCTGAAAAACATGACCATATGGAAATAGTGAGGACCTGCACTTGGAAAATGAGCATATGACAAACTAGAGTGCTATGCATTTCATCAGAGGCAATGTGTTCAACTGCTCATGGACATCTTTACAGAACCGTACCTCAAACCGATCAGTGCTGTAAAGAAATAATTCCAGACATCCATCTGTGGCCCTCAGTAACCTTAATTTTCTATAAGACAACATAACAGAGAAGAAAACTGAATGACTGGTCAATCTGCCAATGAGGTATCAAATAACCCTTTCCTTTGTCTAAATAGAAGATCTTTTGTTGCTAACCCACATGTGTTAAACAAAGTGACCAGCTGCTAGAAACCCAACAATCCCTCAAAACACTATGGCGACTAAGGGTGCCATCGGGTGTAGAAGGAAGAATACAAAACAGTAGCAGGTCATCCTGTCTGGAAGGTGGTTGTCAGTTTATGCTACAGCCTTCACCCTGATAAAAAATAGGAAATTAAATAATAGGCTAACCCTAGGAAAAGCTTAGTAATTTCCAGAGTACCACCAACATGCATAAATCATGCAGTGCACTACTGCTGCAATAATAAGAGATGAAAACAGCTTTGCTACAAACTGAAACACTAGCCCTTTGAGGAGAATCTGGTAAGACTTACAGTGAGAAAATAAAAATGGTAGTAGCTACTGTCCGCTCAAAGTGCTGTCTATCAACAAACAAAAAGACAGACAGCAAATTCTCATACACAATGAGTCTGTGCTCAAATTTTAAAGGCAGGAGATGCGCACATTTCTATGTCATTAGCCTGTCCATACCTGCGTCTTTTGCCACTTATCAGCCAAGCCCAGTTGTGACAGAACACCTAAAGAGAGGTGAAATGTTTAGTCAGCTTTAACATGCGAGGCGGTCATTGCAAGGTAAGGCACATGTGTGGGTGAGAGCCTGACTCTAAGATGGCTGCTATAGTGGATTTTGTCTTTCTAGATCTGAACAGTCTGACCCCAAGATGGCCACCCCAAAGGCTTGAAACATAGCCCATGGGCGCTGTGAGGGTAAACTCAAAAAAGGTAGAATCTTCTGATTTGTTGTTCTATTATTTTATTTATAATCTGTCTGTAGGAATGCATCAATCTCCAAAGTAACTAAAATTTGAAATTAAATTGAGATCCTTTTGTAATGCTCAAATAACTTCCAAGGCATCACATTCATAAAACACCCAAAACATTTTGGGTACAGGAAACCTTTAACTTCACATTAAAATGGGTTGCGAGGACCCCTTGCACCTCACCATTTTGTGCACATGCCAAGTATGAAATGTTTGCCCCAGAAATAATAAAGGCATATGACCATCACTACTCAGAAAAATGATGCTATGCTTACATGCATACTGTGACTGTATCAATACACCAATATTCCCAAACCACCAAAGTGAACCGTTAGATAACCAGTGATGAGCATCAACTGCACTTAATTTTATGGCAAGACCGGGGGCTCATATTATGCATTTTTTTTTCTTGTTTATTGAATAGCAGCAGTCAAGAAACTACAACTCCCAGAAGGCCAAACACAAGCAGGCCAATGGGAGACAAACAGTAGTCAGTAATATCCACCAATCATAGGGCAGCCTACTCCGAAATACCTATCTTGACTGTGAACAGCCCTCTTTTCTTGCTGCTCGCAGTCAAGATAAGTATTGCACAACTTTACTTGTTTTCATTATTTATTATATTGTTCCTTTATTATTATGTTTAACGTTTTATTGCCTGCCGCGCATGCTTTGGTGTTCCGTTTTTTTCCCTAGTCGGCTTGTAGCAGCATATTTCTCCAAGCGCGTCTTCCCTCAGGTGTATGCTCTTTCTCCAGCTGCGGCATTCTAAACAACCGTTTTCTCACAGCACGTCTCCATTTTTCGTCTGCGTTTGAGAGAAACAGCGTTTTCCTGCTGTTTTCCCTGTTTTGTGGAAATTCCTTAAGCCTTACCTGCATGTTGTTCCTTCGGCCACCTGCCTTCGTCTGCTGGGGATTCCCTCACTCAGACCAGCCCTTTTATCCACCCATAGGCGGAGCCAAGTTAATTTTCCTCCGGTTGAGGAAATATTTAACCCTTCATTACCTTTTTTCTTCTGTATTCTGTTTTATTACTCTACGATGGAAACAGAGGGCTCTCCCTTAACAAAGATTGTTTCTGAGGAGGATGAACAACTAAATGAACAACTAAATGATTTTATTCAATGCTCTGTTGAGCAGGCTGTTTCAGCCTCTATTAATAAATTGTCAAAACATTTAGAAAGTTCCGTACTAAGCTTGGTATCTAAGACGATTTTGGCCCAGTCTGCGGGGGAAAGCAGAAAAAGTTTTTTTTCCAAAAATATTCCTAAAATGGCATTTGTTGGTGAGGTTTCCTCACAAAAGGCAGAGGAAGCGGCTCCTCACAGGCCTCCTTTAAAGGAGGGGTCTTCAAGTTTCAGAACTAAATTGTCTCTCAAATGCTCAAGAAAATCCAAGCACATTACTGCACCTATTGTGATTTCCAGTATCCCTGATTCTGATGATGATGGTCCGAATTCCGTCTCTGATGCAGACAAATCTGATAATGATATAGACACTGTGGGGGTCATTCAGACCTTGGCGGACGGCGGAGGCCGTCCGCCAAGGTACCGCCGACAAATGACCGCACCGCAGTCAAAAGACCGCGGCGGCCATTCAAACATTTCCGCTGGGCCGGCGGGCGCTCTCCAAAAGAGCGCCCGCCGGCCCAGCGGAAATGCCCCTGCAACGAGGACGCCGGCTCAGAATTGAGCCGGCGTAGTTGCAGGGGTGCGACGGGTGCAGTTGCACCCGTCGCGTATTTCAGTGTCTGCAAAGCAGACACTGAAATACTTTGTGGGGCCCTCTTACGGGGGCCCCGCGGCACCCCCTACCGCCATCCTGTTCATGGCGGGTTTCCCGCCATGAACAGGATGGCGGTAGGGGGTGTCTGAATCCCCATGGTGGCGGAGCGCGCTCTGCCGCCATGGAGGATTCAATGGGGCAGCGGTAAACCGGCGGGAGACCGCCGGTTTACCCTTTCTGACCGCGGCTGAACCGCCGCGGTCAGAATGCCCTTGGGAACACCGCCAGCCTGTTGGCGGTGCTCCCGTGGTCGGTGACCCTGGCGGTCACCGGCCGCCAGGGTCAGAATGACCCCCTTGTTTTCTCCTCGTCCTAAGAAAGCAAAGCTTTCGTCACAAGAGGCTAGTAAACCTCTGATAATATCTGATGCGGAAGGGGTTCCTATGTTTAACCCAAATGACATTCACCATCGTAACTCCACGGAATGGTTTCCTGCAAATCACGTGGGAGATTATGTTGCTTCCAGACTACGTATATCTTTGGACAAGCAAACCAGGACTAAACTCCGCTCTGAATGCTCTTGACCTCCTTTACCTTCTAAGATTACATCTACCCCAGCCTTTGACCCTTCTCTTATTACTTTCTTTACCAAGTTTGGCAAAGATCCACGTAAGGGCGTGGACAAAGCCTGGTCCACATGCCAGGACAAACTTTTGGATGTGGTGGGTCCTCTAACTCCCATATTCGATTAGACTGAAGTTGCTCGTCTAGACAACTGTACCATTGACCCAGTGGACCTGTATTTATGGATCCAGAGATCTTTTTGTCTATTAGGGAATGCCAATGCTGCAATTACCCACGAACAAAGAAAAGTCCTTCTTCTTAAACTGGATCCCAAACTAGTCAATATGGCAGAATCTGACCCAAGCATCAAAGCAGAGGGGCTCCTTTTTGGGGATTCCTTCATCAAGGAGTTAAGCAAATATGTGTCAACTTTTGCCTCATTAGACAAGGCCCAACAATCCCTCAAGAAGATGTTTAACAATTGGCTTTTTGCCAGGGCCGGCAGAGGCAGGAACCGCTTTGCTGGCCGTTCCTACCACAACCAGGCTTCCCGTGGTGCCTTCAACGCCTCTTATCAAGAATACAGACCGCAATTTTATCCGCAGAGAGGACGCGGTTTCCGCAACAAAGGCAACCGAGCTTCCAGACTTGCATCCCAAACCGGTCAGTCCTTTTTCTGACCTTCCTATCATAGTGGGTCGCCTTCTTTTTGTTTCTTCCAAAATGGCAGTCGATAACAACAGATCCATGGGTTATAAACACCGTTCAGGGTTACACTATCGAGCTTTACTCAGAGCATATTTAGCTTCAATTTCCTCAGCCTCCCAAATTCTCCCAAGAGATGACATTAGCGATTTCATTGGAAATCCAGTCTCTTCTTCAGAAACACACAATTGTTCCTTGTCAGTTAGACCCTACAGGTTTCATCAGTTCAGTTTTTCTGGTTCAAAAGATGAACAAAAAGATGCGCCCAGTCATCAACTTGAAACATTTCAACCAGTTTGTTGTTTACCGTCACTTCAAAATGGAGACTATTTTCCATCTCAGAGATTCTCTTCTTCTGGGCGATCGGATGGTTCGTTTGGACCTCCAGGATGCCTACCTTTCAGTTCCTATGCATCCAGATTCCAGGAAATTCTTGCAGTTTGAATGAGCAAACCAATCTTATCATTTTTTCTCCCTACCTTTTGGTCTCTCTTCAGCTCCCTGGTGCTTTACAAAACTCATGAGACCGGTTGTAGCTTTCCTCAGAGCACAAGGTGTCAGACTAATTATTTATCTAGACGATATTCTTATTATGAATAAGAACCGTCCTTTACTCCAATCTCATCTTCACTTGACTTGCACTCTTCTCTCCAAATCTAGGCTTTCTCATAAACAACTAAAAGTCTTCTCTAGTTCCAGCCCAACGCATAGAGTTTTTAGGTTTTCTCGTGGATTCTGCCCCAGCCACACTTCATCTTCCTTCCGCAAAAGTAAAATCCATAAAGTCCGAGATTCTACAAACCTTACTCAAGTCTCTGATATCCCTAAGATCTTTAGCAAGCATTGTAGGCCTTCTATCCTCTTCCATTCAGGCCATCTTTCCGGGTCCTCTTCATTACAGAGCCCTTCAAAGACTCAAAATACGTCATCTTCAAAAGGGTCTGGCTTACTCGGACAACGTCGTCTTAGATCAAGATTCTTGCGCAGAACTCCAATGGTGGATAGACCATTTAGACGCCTGGAATGGCAGGACTATATTTGCATCAGCCCCAGTTCTAGTATTAGAATCCGATGCAAGCCTGTCCGGTTGGGAAGCCCCGTGTGGTCCAATCTCTACTGGAGGCACATGGTCTCTACAGGAGTCACAGTTGCACATCAACTGTTTAGAGATGCTTACTGGCTCCTTTGCGGTCAAAAGTCTGGCAAGGGACCGGGTTTGTTGTTCAGTTCTTCTCAGGATGGACAACATATCAGCGGTCCGATATATCAACCGTCTAGGAGGCACAAGATCCAAACCTTTAGCGGAATTAGTGAAAGGGTTTTGGGAGTTTTGACTTCAAAGAAGGATTTCTGTCTAGGCAGAGTATATCCCAGGCAATCACAATACAGCAGCAGAATGGCATTCACGTTATCTTCAGGATTCCAGCGATTGGAGACTTCATCCCTCAGTTTTTCAGGATCGCAAATGGGGTCCATTCCAGGTAGACCTTTTTGTGTCACGTCTCAATACTCAGTTCCCCCAGGTCTTCAGCTGGCATCCAGATCCGCTAGCCCTAGCCTTCGGTGCCTTCTCTCAGGATTGGTCAACATCTCTCAACTACGCCTTTCCTCCTTTCATCATGATAAACAGGCTTTTAGCCCAGATCAGGCATCAACAGGCAGTGGTAGTACTTATAGCTCCCTTTTGGCAATCCCAGGTGTGGTTCCCTTCTCTACTAGAGTTGGCAATAGATTCCCCTTTTCTCCCTCCCTCCATTCCGGACCTTCTGACCAGTCCCCTCGGTCTTCCTCAGAAGTTGATTCTAGACAACCTTCTCTGCCTTTCTGTATGGAAATTGTCGGGGATTCCCAACCAGTCCCAACTATTTTGGCAGAAGCTTCAAACTTCATCGAACATTCCTGGGCAACAGGTACAAATGTCCATATGGCCCAGCTTGCGCATGGGAAAAAGTATCAATCCCCTTTCAGCAGATGTAACTTTTATAGTTAATTTCCTTGCAGCGGAAGCTAGTAAAGGTAAGTCATATCGTACTATCAATCTTTACAGGTCGGCGATTTCTTCTTATCATCCTTACATTAACGGTAAGCCTGTTGGTGAACATCCTCTGGTTTGTCGTCTGTTGAAAGAAGTAACATTTTCCAATCCTCCTTTACCTAAATACAGTTCGTTGTGGAATGTTAATGTTGTTTTTAATCTCTTTTATCTTGGCCAGATAACGTAATGCTTCCATTGAAAAAATTGTCTGCGAAGTTAGCTATGCTACTATGTCTAATCTCTTTTAAACGTCTTTCTGATGTTAGAGCTCTCGATATTACTGCCTGCCATTTTACTCCTTCTGGCGTTTTATTTAATGTTCATAGACGAACAAAAACTAATTTGGCAGCAATGTTTTACCTCTATTTTCCTGACAACCCTAAACTTTGTGTAGGCCAATGTCTAAAGATATATGAACAAAAAACTGCCAATTTGAGATTTCCTCAGCATCCCAACTCCTCATTTCCTTCAAAAACATTTCAAACCTGTTTCCTACCCTACTCTAGCCTGTTGAGTTAAATGGATTATGTCCTTAGCGGGTATTGACTCTTCCTCTTTTGGGGCCCATTTTGCTAGAGGTGCCATGGCTTCCAAACCTTTTTGAGCTGGCTCTCGTTTGGAGGACATTCTCAGATCAGCTGACTGATCTAATGATAATGTGTTTAAAGTGTTTTATTGTAAACCAGTAAAACATGCTTCTTTAAACGTTATTAATTCGCTTTAAACTAGCATAATATGAGCCTCCGGTCTTGCCATAAAATGTAGATTTTCCTAGTAATCTCTGAAGGAAAGTCTTAATTTTATTAAAGACACGGAGGCGAGTATTATCCCGCCTCAACAAATAATTTCTATGATTGTTTTCCCTCCCTTTCAGCATCCTCCACACCTTCACAAGCTTCATCATGAACATCATCCATCAGCTGATTATCACTGCTCACCTCCGTTTACTCTTAAGCATTACCGTCTTCATCCGAATGTCCTTCTTTTCACTTCTGAGATCCAGTTAATGAACTTTTGTCAAGACTTATTGGCTTATGTTATGGCCTTTTGTATCATTTATTCTATTTTACCCTTGTTTCATACTGTTTGACCCTCACACAAGAAAAGAGGGCTGTTCACAGTCAAGATAGGTATTTAGGGGTAAGCCACCCTGTGATTAGTGGATATTACTAAGTACTGTTTGTCTCCCATTGGTCTGCTTGTGTTTGGCCTTCTGGGAGTTGTAGTTTCTTGACTGCTGCTATTCAATAAACAAGAAAAGAAAATGCACAATACTCGCCTCCGTGTCTTTAATAAAATTAAGACTTTCCTTCATAGATTACTAGGAAAATCTACATTAATCCAAAAAGCTCCACTAATCGTAAGTCAATAGATAGTGCAACTACAAAGTGTGTGGTAATACAATACAACATACCTGTTATGTGAAAAAGGGAAAGCAGCAAGACGAAATCAACATACTGCCCTGTGTGCCATGTTTCAATGCTCTACATGTGGAGCCATTAATATTAAAGCAAGGATCACCAGGAAGAGCAACCTCAATTCCACTGCACCAGCAACGATACATAAGTGAACAAAATCGGGTTGGATGCAAAAGAAATACCGGGACTCAGACCATGATCAAACCGATCTTTGTTCATTGTAGAAAATCAAATATTGGCAAATAAAGTGTTGCAGAATATACCATGTTAAAAAATTAAATAAAAAGTCAAATTAACGAGTGGGTCTAAAACAAAGATGTAAACCTAAATAGGTGCAACCCCTACCATTCTAGGAAAGATGCCTAATTGAAGAAAAAAAAACTGAAAAAATAAAACAATGCGATAACAAATGTGAAAAATGTACGGATACTTGTAAGCAGAAGCCAATTAAAGTGCTCAGTTTAGTAGGTCAAGCATAAAATCACAAGACAATCTGTGCCTTTTAACAGGAATCAGTGCAATATTGAAACCTAACATGACATCATTACTACATATAAAACAAATCTATTGTCACAATAAAAAATCAGTGGCAGACTGGTCATCTGAACAATAGGTACAAACATCCACATATAAAGCAAAGTATTGGAATTATAAAAAACATGCCATTTCATATTTGTCATCCATGCCGTTTGGTCGTAGAGTGTCCAATTCTTTGATCCAAACAGATTCTCTCTGTAACAATATTTTGTGATTATCTTTATTGGGTACATTTGCACCACCTCCAAGGACTGTGAACTCAAAAAATGCATAATCCTCAGAATCAAACTTCAAATATTTTATTGATAATCCATCTGTCAGAATGCATCAATCTCCAAAATAACCAATATTTGAAATTAAATTGAGATCTTTTTATAATGCTCAAATAACTTCCAAGGCCTCACATTTAAAAGAAACACCCAATGCATTTTGAGTTCATCAAACACTTCATCAACAGTCACTACAATGAAAAAATTAACTTCACATTAAAACAGTTGTTTTCCACCATTGTCCTGGGCTGTTCTACTATGGCTCTGCAACTCGCCCAAGGACAACTCTTCCACACCTGACTGTCCCGGTAGTGAAGGCAAACAGTCACAGAATTGTCAGGGAGGTAATGTAGAGATGCTTAAGCTCTAAACTCAACAATCAACTAACAGGCACAATAAAGTTAATGTCTAGTAAAGTGCATAGCTTTACAAGAAACAAAGCAATTTCATCACACAGTTGCAGTAAATAGTACAAACTACAATGAAACTATAAATGTTTATACACACACACTCTGCTCTCTCTGTTTCTACCCAGAAGAGAATCCTGAGTTTGCTCCCTTTTCTAAGGACAATCAAGAGTAGCGTGAATGAGGCAGAGGCGCAATACTGGGTACCCACAGTGAAAGAATGTGGTCATTCTTTACCGTACTCCTCTCTTGGAAAATGTTAGTCCTCATGAGTCCTTTACATTGCTGCCACACACTCACAGTGATTCTTCTGTGCACTAAAAACAGATGTAGAGAACTGGCAAATCCTTGTTAGAGTTAGTCAGAGCTAGGAAAGGGCCTAATTCAGCATAGCATATGCCCAGCTTGTTCTTCAGAGGTCATGCTCTGGCTCCTTTTGGAGTGAGGTCGAGGATCCAGTTGTGGCAGCCTTGATGATGCAACTCCGGGCTAGCAGATACAGCCCAAGGACTTGGTGATTGGCAGCCCTGAAAGGTTGAGGTCATGACCGAACTGAAGGTAGGCACATTCCCTGGGGTCCTCTGCAAGCAGCATTTGCAATTCCACCCAGGCCTACTGTATTCAGCAGATGCAGCCATGACTGTGACTTCTGTGGTAATGCAATTGCAGCCCTGACCAGGTCTTTGGCAATCACACAATCACAATGTTGCAGTTCCTGCCAGGAATCAAAGTAAAAGTCTGGGGTACCACATGCACCTGGGTCCCTCCAAATCACTCTCATGAAGTCTACTTCTACATGAGTACCCCATGGCCACCGAAGACACATTGGTCCTCATTCTTTCCTGGGCAGTCCCTCTCCTATAGGCCAGGTAGCTCATTTTCTCTTTCAGCAAACAATAAGCCAGGCTTCTAGACATTTTGGGGCAGATACAGAACTCCTCTAGCAGGAAATCCAGACTTTGGAGGATGTCCCCTCACCTCTAAATCTGACAGATGAGGCCAGGTTGCATAGCATTCTTTAGAGGTCCTTTATGACCTTCTCTGGTCATTAAGAATGTGGAACTGGAACAAATTGTAGTCCTGTGAGTCCCACTTTCATATGCAACTTCTAGACAGGGGTGTGGATCCACTGTCTCAAAGTGTAGAACAGGTTTGAAGTGGGTCTCCTTTCATGTTTCCTTTGTGGGCTACAGACAAAGCCTTTGTGTGCAGTGAGGCTTCTCAATGCAGGTAGCAGTGGGGCTGCCAACATCCTGGAACATCCAAAAGAGAGGCACAAAAGAGGTGTGAGGTTTCTGCACCTGGCTATCATCAGCCCAACTGATGGGGTAATAAGAGAAAGACAAAAGGGCAGGCCTCAGTTAGAGACTTCCTCACATTTTACAGCAGTTTCTGCAGTCCCAATTCTCACCCCTACCATCCACAAAATGGGAGTGTTCAGAATGTCTAATAAGCAGCTCCCTACTAACCAAAAATCTTACAGAATTTCTAAAGCAGCCCTCTCTCCATTCCATAGTTCAGTGTTTGGGTCTCTTCCCCCGTCACAGGAATTCAAGCCATACACGTTCACTGCGTAGGAACACAGTCCTTGTCCTCCGTCTTTTGCTAGGTCAGGTCAAGGGTATCCAAAAAGGATCCCTTTGACCACCGCTTACTCTGGCTTACTCACACTATCCATGTGTTACATTTGCTGCACACACCAACATGCTTACCATACACTCTAGATGGCAGTGCAAGGATGTCCGCATGCACATAGACGCAGAACTTTACGCAAGTGAGAAAGTAGGCCTCAACTCCAGTGACCAAGGTAAAAAGCTCTGGTCACACTATTATGCTCTACAGTATGCTGCCACCACCGTTCTATGTGTTATATTCATGACAGGGGCAATACTCCACTGTCAATTTTGAGGGCATGCTTAGCAGGACAATACAGATCCAGGGCCTTGCATAGTCAGGGACAGAACTAGACCTATGCCCACAGAGTTAGACTGGTGTGATAAAAGGGCAAAACAAAAAGCCAGGATACCAGATAAACACAGAGTTCAGGCACCCAGGGCTGGACACAAGCCATTGTACCAAGCATGGCGATATTAGAAGAGATAACAATTATGGTTGCTACCTCAGACTTTTTTCTATCAGCTCTATCAACTTGGCCAGTGTTTTTCGATAGAGACCAACAAAAAAGGTGGCAATCCTCATCACAATATAAAAAAAAATCACAAAAACATGAACATCGAAAAATCTAAACTACCAGGTTTTGTAAACAAACACATACAATTTACATACACCAATAATTTAAAAAATGTACTTATTAAAAAATAAAAAAAACAATAAAAATATTATCAAGCCCTAAAAAATACAGTGAAAACGTTTTGCCCTCTGCTCTTCTACAATCCCTACAACTCACCAAAACACATTGAAATAATTCTACATAATAAATAAATCACAACAAATAAAACAAAATTCAAAAATATTGAATATTTAAAAACATGACATTGAAATATTGTAAATCAAATAATTCAAGCCATTTATCATTAATAATATAAGTAACCAATTACAATAAAGAGATTATCAATTTACAAAAATATGAATTAAATAATTTATCATTTAAATAATGTGAATTGTTAATAATTAAAAATGTCAAATAGATATCGAAAAAACATTCCACCACACTTCCTAACATGCCCAACAATCCACCAGTAATTAAAACAATAATTTGCAATGCAACGGGTCTCGCATTACGTCGAGTTAGAACTATTAGCGTTGTAAACTCCTACCCGGACTTTTCTTGCCATATTAAATTTTTTTTTTAAATGAGCGCGATCAAGAGAAAAAGTAGTCCAGGAACCATACTGAAAACATGGAGCCTCATATGTTTTCAGTAGTTTACTGGTGCTCTCGGGGAGGGCTAAACACCAGAAAAGGCATGACGTATGCATGCCTTTCACTAATGAAAACAAGCGGATTTTAAAAGGTAAGCCCACGAACCAATGAAAGTGACTGACGTACATGAGCGTGTTAAAATCCTCCTAAAAAGAGATTAGAAGAGGGACAGAGCGTTTTGCACTCACCCCTAAAAATTGAACAACAGTTTTAAAAACTAATAAACAACAAAACCCTACTAAAAATGTCAAAACTACTAAACTTGTATCATCTGATACAATAAGGCGCATATATAAAGACATAGGGGGTCATTACGATGTGGCCGCACTTACGCCACGACCATTATGAGATCCCCGCTGGGTTTCCGCCTGCCGGCCCAGCGGGGATCTTGGCCGCAACACAGGAGCCGGCTCCAAATGGAGCCGGCGGTGTTGCGGCCGTGCAATGGGTGCAGTTGCACCTGTCGCACTTTTCACTGTCTGCATAGCAGACAGTGAAAAGCTGCACGGGCCATGGCAGGGGCCTCCAGGTGCCCGGCGACTCCCCTTTCTGCCAGCCTTTTCATGGCAGTGCAAACCGCCATGAAAAGGCTGGTGGGAGGGGGACTCGTAATCCCCTGGCAGCTCAGCAAGCAGCGCTGCCCTGCAGGATTACTCCAGCCGGGACTAAAGTGTTGGGAAACCACCAGTCCCGGCGGTGCGACCTCGGCGCTTCCGCCGCAGTCCTAATACCAAGGATTTCACTGCCAGCCTGCTGGTGGTGAAATCCGCCAAAACAACCCTGGCGGTCAACGACCGCCAGGGTTGTAATGACACCCATAGATTCCGTCACCTCTGATGCCAAGACGAGTGGTAGAGGGGAAAGGCAGGCCACCAGCTCAAGCTTGACAAATTTACCCATCCCAGAGAGGCCATAGAGACCCCCAAAACAGAAGGACAGAAAGCCGGAGCAATGGCCATGACCCCAGAAGATGACATCATATCACTGAAAGACATCATGGCAACGATACAGGTAGTGCGGGGAGCCCTCGAATCAAAAATCGACTCAGTTGTATTGGAGGTGGCATCGATAAGGGAGGATTTCCACAACCTCGGAACCAGAGTAAAGGAAGTGGAAGGTACCCTAAAGGCGATCAAATGTGACTCAGCTACACTCAAGGCACAAGTACTTGAACTCAGGGCCATTACGACATCACTGGAAGTTAAGGTTGAGGACCTCGAAGGTCAATCTTGCTGCAATAACATTAAGATAATTGGGGTACCCGCGAAAACTGAAGGACCAGCAGTAGACCTATTTGTGGAAGACTTGATCCTTAAGCACCTGCAGCCGAGAGGATTCTCCAAGTATTTCTCGCTGGAGAGATCACACTGTGCTCGAGGTGCGCCCCTCAAGCCTGATGACTCTCTCCCCATTATTGCAAGAATTTTCAATCACAGAGATCGTGACGTAGTCCTTCAGACAGCGAGATGTGTCACCCTCCTACACATAGACACTGCACATATAAGACTCTACCATTACTTTACAAGTTGAGTGCAGAAACTATGCTGCAGCTTCTTTCAATGTCAAATGAGCCCTAAGGGAATGGGATCCCTAATATTCAATACCCTATCCTGCACAGCTTTGAGTGATCACCCATTACTTCTCCTCCCCAGAGGACACTTGGGACTGGCTGGAGGGCTCACACAAAGTCAGTAATCAGAGGTGCTGAGGATGACTGAAAAAGCAGCAACGAGAAGATAGGGGCTCAGCCAGGAGGGAAATGCTATGAAAATGCCACCTCACCGGAGGGAGAAACCTGGCAAGAGGTGACCCAGGAACAAGAATCAGACTGAATTACATTTAGGCCCATTTTTATACTTTTTTTGCGCCACATTTGCGTCATATTTTGATGCACAAGCGGTGCAAACTTACAAAATATAATTGTATTTTCTAAGTTTGCGCCGCTTTTGCGTAAAAAAATTATGCAAATGCGGTGCAAAAAAAGTATAAATATGGGCCTTAGAGACCAGAGCCGCTGCTGCAATATCATGGTTCGATTAGACACAGTGGGGTGGGCCCCCAGCTCAGGGGAATAGACGTGTCCCAACAGCGGCAGATTGGAGCCGCAACCCACAATGGACAGCACCTTGGTAGCAAAGCTTAGTTTGGGGGGCAGGGGCAATACTACAACTCACTGGCTACCCCCTCTTTTTCAGGTATTTAGAAATGTTTTATATGGGCAATAGGTACTATGCATTGTTAGGGAGGCGGGCAGTTCAAGGTCCATTGCAGGGAGGCAGGGAGGGGGGAAACTTCAGTTGGGAACTGTTATTGGTTTATTGTAGTTGTTATGTTTCGGACAAGTCAACACTGTGCACAGGGAGTAGAGAGAAGGTGAAAGCACATGGCACACCCAAAGGCCTTTGCGGCTCTTACACTCAGACATGGGAACACACATTGGGGCGTACACTCCTCAAACACCAAACCTCATGGTGACACGTACACTGCGCATTCTCTCCTGGACCGTTAATGGTCTTGGGGACAAAATCCATAGGAGAGTGGTCCTATAGTACCTCAAATGACATGCCCCAGACGTGGCACTTCTGCAGGAAATCCACCTACGGGGAAACAACTATCAGGTGCTAGACAGGTGGGGATACAGAATACTGGTACATGCAGGCTACAACGTTGCATCCAGGGGAACAGGCATCCTGGTGAAAAAGTTGTTCCACCTTGAAGTCGGACACACTTGGGCAGACAAACAGGGTAGATACGCAGCCCTCTCCGGGACTTGGGAGGGAGCAGTAATCAACATCCTATCAATATATATACCACCAAGGCTCCGCAAGGGTACTCTCACCATGTTGAACACACTATTACTAGGACCACGTCTGGGAGAACTTATAGTGGGAGGAAATCTTAACGTCACCGCGAATTATGCCATTGACCGGCAAACCCCAAGAATGTCAATCCCAGCCAAGTAACCATTGGCTGACTTTCTGGCCACGCAGGGCCTCACAGACGTGTTGTGAAGTTGCCATCCAAATGAACAGCAATTTGCATTCTACTTAGTGGCCCATAGAAGTCTCTCCTGTATAGACTACCTACACATACGAGCCCAGCAAATGCTGTGAGCACAAGAGGTCTGCCACCTGGCATGAGGTATATCAGACCACATCCCCTTATGGATGAACTATAGCCCTCACTGATCCAAGAGTCAGAGACAGATAGTAATAAGTCCATGGCACCTTAAAGTACCAAAAGTTAGAATGGGCCTGTTGACAGCATCTAAGCACTATTTTGAAGAAAATGCCCAATCCAAAGCCTCAGCGCAAATGGTGTGGGAAGCATATAAAGCAGTGATCAAACGGGTGAGACTTTACGAGATGGTGGAGCAAAAAAGACAAAAAATTGACACAAATGGAAACCCTGAAAAGGAAGATCCTTACCCTAGAAATAACCCCCCCTGAACAACGGGAGGCTGACACAACCCATAAGCTAATGCTCAAACAACGTGAATACCAAGATGTAGCGCAGGAAGAGGCAAAAACCCAGTACAGGGTGAAATTGTATGACTCGGGGGACAAGGCAAGGAAACTGTTAGCCTGGCTCGATAGACGAGACATGGCACATCGCTGGGTGGGGACCATCCGTGCAAAGTCTGGCTCCCTATTAGTGACAGTGAGGGGATAGCATATGCCTTTGGGAGATACAATGCAGAGCTCTATTCCCCGGCAGTGACCTCCACTGACGATGACTCACACAAATTACTGGCAGATATCTCTTTCCCTACCCTAGCAGTAGAAGATGCACAAACCTTAGATAGTGAGCTTACTCCGGAGGAGATAGTGGAGGCCATTCATAACTTGCAGCCTGGGAAGGCCATGGGCCCAAGCGGAATCCCTATTGAACTGTACAAGATAGAAGCTACTACCCTTGCTCCCCACCTGAAAAGAATGTAAGATGAGAGCATGACGAAAGGGGAGCTCCCCGAAGACCACCACCTGGCCTAAAATAGTGGTCATCCAAAAGGAAGGAAAACCAGCAGACGATTGTGGTTCGTACCATCCAATTTCCCTGCTTAACGCAGAGGTCAAGCTATTGGCCGAAATACTGGCTTCTCGCCTTGTCCCGATCATACCCACACTGATTCACCCCGACCAGTTGGGAATTATGATGAGGAGGAGCACAGCTTTAAATCTAAGGAGAGTACATGGCTTACTACCCCAGGCTGAATCCCATCGGGATAATGCAACAATTCTTTCTCTAGACATTCGAATGCCCTTCAACTGTCAAATTGCCATATCTGTTTGCAGTACTAGAACAAATGGGCTTCGGCCCTTGTTTTAGAGCTTGGATGTAACTCCTCTACTCCTCCCCTCTCGCTAGTGGTGAACGGAATTCGGTCGAAGACGTTCACCCTGTGAAGGGGGCACACTTTTGCCCTTGCTGTTCGTGCTGACCCTTGAGCCACTAGCGATGTGGGTGCGGATGGACCCCCTAGTTACAGGGATTGCCTGGTATGGCCAGTGGGAGGATAGAATATCATTGTATGCAGATGATATACTATTGTACAACATGAAGCCTTCCGCCTCCCTTGATAGCAACATGCATATAATGGCCCTATTTGGACAATACTCAGGGTACGTAATCAACTGGACAAAGTCTGTACTCTATACCTTAAGAGGGAAGTCCCCCACCTCCCCAGGGGATGCCCTGTCAAAATCAAAACTGACAGCTTTAAATACTTAGGCACATACGTAACAAAAGATCCTGCTAGCTGTTACACTCATAACTTGTCCCTCCTCCTGGGATGACTTAAGTTAGATATACAACACTGAAGAACATTGCCATTGTCACTATTGGGAAGAGCTGCCCTCTTTAAAATGATGGCGTTGTCACGCTTCATGTATGTCCTCCAAAATACCCCATACAGGGTCTACTAAAGAGAGATAGACAGTGAACTACGTGCCCTTATATGGTACGGGGGTCAGGCCAGAATATCCTTGACCAAGCTGCCCAGGGGGTGGTATGACAGAGGGATCGCCCTCCCCAGCACACATAAATATCATTGGGCTGCACAGATGATGTTGATTAACTGTTGGATCCAAGCACCACAAGATTAACCTGCCTATCAAAAGGACAGGAAGCTGTTACAACCAGGGGGTTACTTGCAGGCCCTATATTCTTTCCCCAGACTGTCACGTAAGCTCAGCCCCACGTCAGTGACCATCGAGTACTGGCACACCACTCAAAGAGCCATAGGTTGGAGTGGAAGACTGACCCAAGCCACCCCGCTCTGGGACTCAGAGGCACTGGGCACTCTGGGCGATCTCCCTGGGTTTGCTAAGTGGGACTTTATTGGCATATCAAAAAGCGGTGACCTTTGGCCACCCATGTGGTCAAGACCTTTGGCGAACTCCAAGAGGAATATGAACTGGCTCCCTCAGAATACTTCCAATACCTTCAAGTGCGACACGTACCACACTCAGTACTCACTAAGGGGATGAAGCTTCCCGAGGCTTCTCTCTTGGAGCGCAGACTGCTAGAGGAATCCTTGCATAAAAAAGCTACCTCCCTCACCTACAAAACCATACTGAACATTTCACAAGATACATTTCAACATCCCAAACAACACTGGGAACAGGACTTGGTAGAGCTAGAGGGGGAGGAGGAGTGGGAGGAGGAGATGGCACCCCCAAAGGAGGTGGGAATTCACTCCAGGTTCCACCTGACTCAACTGAAAATACTTCATATAGTATACTTGCCAAGTACACTCAGATTCAGAATGGGCAGGGCACTGGATGACCTCCACCTTAGAGGATGTGGGATGAAGGGGTCCTTCATACATAGGGGGTCATTACGACCTCGGCGGTCTTTTCAAAAGACCGCCGAGGCCGCGGGAGACAGAATACCGTCATTGCAGTGTTACCGTCTGCTGGCCCAGCGGAAATGTCACATCAACATTGCAGCTGGCTCGTAATAGAGCCAGCGGCAATGCTGATGTGCAGCGGGTGCAGTAGCACCCGTCGTGCATTTCACTGCTCGAAATTTGGGCAGTGAAATGCGCGATGGGGCTATGCAAAGGGGCCCCTGCACTGCCCATGCCAAGTGCATGGGCAGTGCAGGGGCCCCCAGGGGCACCCCAAGTCCCCTTACCGCCGGCCTTTCCATGGCGGTGTGTACCGTCATGGACAGGCCAGCGGCCGGGGACTCATAATCCCCAGGGCAGTGGGATTATGGCCGCCAGGCGGAATCCTGGCAGGAAAATGGAGGGGCCAGCGGTATGGCCGTGGCAATTCCGCCACGGTCATAATTGCTGGCGGAACACCGCCAGCCTGTTGGCGGTGTTACTGCCAACATACCGCCGGCCGCCAGGGTCGTAATGACCCCCATAGTCTCTTGGAGTGTTCTGAAATTAGACAATACTGGTCAACAGTACTGGTGTGCCTTAGTGGTCTCCTAATTTAGGAATTGCCTTTATTAATGAAGAGATGCTTGCTGAACATATGGGACCCACGGACCAGCGTAGGTCTGAGCGACTGCTGGCAATACTGGGCATAATGGTGACAAAGAGAAATATTGCTAGACTGTAGGGATCGGCAGAAGTGCCAAGACTGCAAGATTGGATGAGAGACATAGTTGCAAAGAAGGCTACCTATATGAGCCAGGAAGCTGATCAAAATGGGGAAAGGAATACACAGGAGGACTGTGTACCCACCCCCCCTGCAGCTGCACAAAAAACCCACCTATGACGGACAAAATGCCACCAAGGAAACCCTCTACAGACTGGGGATGGGTGGAGGCCCCAAAAAGGTGGAAATTTCTTGTTTATACTGCTCTGTGCTGAGTAAACCACAATGTGCAATGTATACTTGTCCACCCTCAATAAAAAGAAATGTAAAAACAAAAAACTTCTAAACATAGCATATTAATGACTTGGAACACACAAAATCATAAAACATTAAAAAATAATGAAAAAACAATCATAAATGTCACTATATTAAAAATACAATATCACATATTACCTGCAATAATCTGTACCACAATATCTTTCGTCACTATATGTCTTTGACAATATTTGTGTCAGACAAAGACAATATTTAGTACATGATATTAACAGTATGGATGGCCCAGAATTAAACGTTTGATTACTTGTAAGTGGAAATGTCCCTGCCAGCTGCCAAATCTCCCAGACTGTTAGGTATAGAATGTGGGTCAAAAATGCGTTGCAGACTATATTCAGACTTTTCTATGAGTCTAAACAGCTGTATCACAGCTACAATATTGACAAATCCCAAACCCAAATGGATTACACATGGAATCCCATAATAAGTGGCTAAGGTGCCAGCAAAATCTAGGTTAAATATACTCCCATAAAGAGGGTATTTTGTCAGATGACCTGAGCACTGCAATAATTTTCTATTGCTAATGGTAATGTTGACATAATTTGTAAAGCATACTCTCACCCATGGTCTCTGGGCGATGTTCCAAATGTATGTGAGAGTGACAGACCAGAGCTCCTTATTTTCACGTTGCCAAAAGCCTGCCTAAATAGCCAGGTTTTCAGCTGATGTCAAAACTGAAATAAAGAAGTTTCTGAGCGTAGGTGTGGGGGAAAAGGGTTGGGGAATTTCGCTGCATTAGTAAAAAAAGCAGCGCCCTCCTAACCTGGGTTAACAGACCAACAGCACCACCATACCTTTAGCATTAGAAGATCTCAAAGTTCACTTCAGGATGTAATCTTGGACAGTCTGCTGAATAAATCATGAGGCTGTCCTCACAAATCCAATGCACCCGGCCTCAAAACGTGTGATTTGATTTATAGTAAGCCACTGAAGTTTTTGAAGAGTCACTGTAGAATAGGCAAAGCGTGGGGCAGCAGTCACCAACCTGGCTGCCATGTTCTGAATGATCTGAAGCTTTATCAACCAGAACCTGGGAAGATCCAGGAAAAGTGCATTTGTATTACCTAAGCATGACCCAATGAGTGCTGTCACCTGCTCGATGTCTACTGTAAAAGGGTAATACTATGGAATTTTTCTCAGTATTATAGTATATACAGGATGACACTACTTCTGAAATGTTGTTGATTGCAATAATCTTGACACCCAGATTTTTACATTAATGACTATTATAGGTGCGCCCACTTAGCATCCATCTATAAATCATTATGGCCATTGAAAATCAGCACCTGTTTTCTCTGTGTTTACTTTCAGCTTATTACTAATCATCTACTGTCAAATATAGCATTCTGTTTGGATGGCATGCTTCCTGTGTGCAAGGGTTGTTCTCTAAACACAAGAGGGGATGTCTGCATACATAAGTGATCAGATCACTCTTTCCTGCAAGGCCCTGCAAGTGGAGTGACACATTAATTAAGTGTGGAGAGATGGCCTATCTCAGACGTACACACAGCACATCTCAGATCTTTCAGATGTTAAACCTCTTTATTGTATAGTTCGTGGGCACCCTAAAAGAAATGACTGAAGCAACTTCAGCACGCAGTTACTGATTGAGACCTCTTTAAGGAAGAAGTTAATTCCTTCTCAAAGAATGTGGAAAATTCTGTAAGCCATACCTCATTCCTAGAAGGCAAAATCACACTTGGCAAAAAATTCCGAGACTCAATCCCCTCAAGTACCGAATTTTGCATCAAAAATGCAAATTGAGTTGGTCACAAAATGTTGTGAAGGTTTACCATGTATAGATAAATGGGAGTTATCAATGAGTTGAGTAACTGTGGAAAATGGTTGTCTGAGTACACCTTGCTGAATTAACTTTATCTGCTGTTTGTATTTAAAAATGTAAAATTCAGCTGTTTTTTATTGTTTATATTCAGGCAGCACAGGTTTAAAACCACCCAAATAATTTCTAGACAAGGTAGATCTCCATCCATGCTTGGCTTGATGTTAATTCATCATTAATATAATACGCCTGCAGTACACCACTGAGTACTTCTCCTATGCAACCGATTGGCATGAGAAATGCAGTGGCCAACATATCTAATGAAGCACTGAGCCAAGTGTTATAACTACTGGTAAACATGTCAACCAAGTCAAGAGGTGTGAATGTAGTCAGAATATGAGAATCTGAACCGTCTGGAGGATTTGACTAACATGTAATAGAGATTCTGGGTGCGACATTGCATCCTTCTTGCCTGAGACAGGAACAGAACAGTTGATTATAATTGTCTGACCATGCACACAGCGTTATCTTTAGGTTTTGTATAGGGAATTCTGGAGAACAAAGATGATCTAAAGCATGGCCCTTATGTCTTGTATTGGAAATTCTGAAGCTAAATATGATCTGACATGTGGCCATGTACATGAGTTGGCGATGTAAAGTGTTATAGATTAAGAGAGGACAAAGGTCAAGAATTTGCATTGCTCTACTAACCTCATTGAGGCAAACTACCCATAAATTAAAATCACTTACTGGTGGCAAACATGCACCTGTGAGGAGGCTTGCATTTATCATCTCAATATTCATTATCTATAAAGAAGGGAAGCCCAGGGTAAGATTGTAAATCCCACTGACCTCTCTCCCTGCTATTTAGTGAGACAAAGGCATTGGCAAAAACATTAGTTAACCAAGTGACTCCACTGATCAGTGAACTAGCCACCCTGATTCACCAGGCTTAATCTGAGTAGGTAACATAACAACTTAGCATTCACCACAAGAGTTAAAAACCCAATTGCACTGGGATCTCAAGATGCAAACAAAGCTTTCGATTCAGTAAATTTGCTCTCTGGATTTATTTTTACATATTGCTGAACACACCAAAGAACATTGCTTTGATGTGTTAGTCCCCAAGAATCACAATAAAGACAGTTCAAAGATCTGTTAAAAGGAGGAATGGCTATCTTAAACATGAGAAAATACTAGGAAGCAGCTGAATTAATAACAGTGAATGACTGGAGGGCAGTGATGTGACAATTAACTGATGTTACTGACATCTCTCTATAGACGGATACCTCCCTAATGTGCCTGGGCATATGGGGAGCCACAGATGTGACACGCCACAATCGGAGTTGGGTCATGTGAAGATGGGTCAGATACCTTCAGTAATTTGCCAGGCTATGTGAGTAAATGTTGATTCAATGATAGCCTTTATATTGTAAAACAGGCCATTGTAATAAACTGTTAAGCAAAAAGGCATCTGAGTAGATCCTGTATATGTGAATTAAGGTGGGTGTTTCTTATTAGGCAGGTCGCTTCCCTCCTCACCGCCGCCTACTCGATTGCCATTGCTCCAGCTGGTATTTCTGGGATTTCTCATTAAACTTCTCCCCGGCTCTCCCTCGCCGCTGCGTCCCCGCATCCCCGCCCCCTCCCTCCACCTAGATCCTCCAGCCCGTCTCCTTCGCTCATTTTCCTGCCTCTGAGCCCCGCTCCCCCGCCCTCCCTGCCCTCCCATTGGTCCAACCCCCCCTCCTCCCAGCTTCCACACCCTCCCACCTCCCCTCTTATGCCGACTGCAGCGCTGAGAAGGTAGCGACCTTTGACCCTGCTCTTGCAGGCAGGTCGCTTTCCTCCTCACCGCTGCCTACTCGATTGCCATTGCTCCAGCTGGTATTTCTGGGATTTCTCATAACATTTCTCCCCTGCTCTCCCTCGCCGCTGCGTCCCCGCCTCCCTCCCTCCACCTAGATTCTCCAGCCTGTCTCCGTCGCTCCTTTTCCCGCCACTGAGCCCTGCTCCCCCACCCCCCTGCTCTCCCATTGGTCCAACCCCCAATCCTCCCAGCTGCCACACCCTCCCACCTCCCCTCTTATGCCGGCTGCAGCGCTGAGAAGGTAGCGACCTTTGACCCTGCTCTTGCAGGCAGGTCGCTTCCATCCTCACCGCCGCCTACTCGATTGCCATTGCTCCAGTTGGTATTTCTGGGATTTCTCATTAAACTTCTCCATGGCTCTCCCTTGCTGCTGCGTCCCTGCGGCCCCGCCCCCCTCCCTCCACTTAGATTCTCCAGCCCGTCTCCTTCGCTCCTTTTCCCGCCTCTGAGCCCCGCTCCCCCGCCCACCCTGCTCTCCCATTGGTCCAACCCCCCCTCCTCCCAGCTGCCACACCCTCCCACCTCCCCTCTTATGCCGGCCGCAGCGCTGAGAAGGTAGCGACCTTTGACCCTGCTCTTGCAGGCAGGTCGCTTCCCTCCTCACCGCCGCCTACTCGATTGCCATTGCTCCAGCTGGTATTTCTGGGATTTCTCATTAAACTTCTCCCCAGCTCTCCCTCGCTGCGTGCCCGCGGCCCCTCCCCCCTCCCTCCACCTAGATTCTCCAGCCCGTCTCCTTCACTCCTTTTCCCGCCTCTGTGCCCCGCTCCCCCCTGCTCTCCCATTCGTCCAACCCCACCTCCTCCCAGCTGCCACACCCTCCCACCTCCCCTCTTATGGCGGCCGCAGCGCGGACGTGAGCAGCGGGCGCGCCAAATGCAAGCCCGTCTGCGCCCGTCCGCGCCAAGTCCGCGCCCAGCACCAGACCCCTGGTCAACATGCCCCCCGTAGCACCAATCACCACTACACTGCCTACGACCTCCACGCCCTCAATCCAGGACGCTCCTCCACCTGCTTCGAGTGCACCCCGACACGCACCAAAGGACCCTTCTCCTGCAAAGCCTGCAAGTTCACCTGCAACCCAACCTCCAACTCAAGGCCTCAGACCGCCGCCTAAGATGCATCCTACTCAACAACCGCTCCGTCCACAAGCATGCAATCGAACTCTGGGACCTATTGACCACATCCTCGCTCGACGTCGAATTCCTCACCAAAACCTGGATGAACTCGACCTCGGAACCAGACATAGCCATAACGGAAAACTACAAGCTCACCAGAAGAGACCGCAGCAACAAACCAGGAGGAGGAATCGCCATAATCCACAAAAACACCATAACAGTCTCCACCAGCTCCCACAACACCATCAAATCTGCCGAGCACCTCCATTTCAAAATCCACATCAACGCCAGCACCACCCTCAGAGGAACTCTGGTCTATTGACCCCCAGGCCCCAGAGCGCAGTTCTGTGACGACATCGCCGATGCCATCAGCTCCCAAGCCCTCGCCTCAAAGGACTACATCCTCCTCGGCGACCTGAACTTCCACCTTGAAAATAACAACATCAACACCACCAACCTAATTGGCAACCTCGCCAACCTCGGCCTCAAGCAACTCGTCACTTCACCCACCCACTCCGCAGGCCACACACTGGATCCCATCTTCTCAGCCTGCAACCACGTCTCCTTCAGCCACACCATCGAACTCAGCTGGACAGACCACCGCTGCATCCACTTCTCCTTCCAGAAACCAGTCACTCACCATCACCGCACACAACCCCCATGACGCAACTGGAGCAAAATATCACCGGATCAACTGATTTCCACTCTCACCCGGGCCCCACCCCCTGGGACCCCAACACAGCCGCCACCAACCTGCATCGCTGGATAGAAGACTGCACTGCACCAACAACCTTGGACCGCTCAAAAAAAACCAAACACCCCCCACAGAATCAAGGCCAGCTGGTTCACCCCAGACCTACAGGAATCCAAACGGCTATGTCGCAGAATGGAAAAAACCTGGCACCTTGAACCTACCAACTCCAACCACATCGCTCTCAATGCCATATGCAAACATCACCAACTGATCCGCACCACCAAAAGGACCCACTTCAAAAACTGCATTGACACCAACGCTCACAACAGTAAAGAGCTCTTCGGCATCATCAAAGAGCTCTCCACTTCCAGGACCGGCTCCAACGAACGGCCGCCATCACAGGAGTTCTGCAACTCACTCGCAACCCACTTCCATCGAAAGATAGAAGAAATCCACAACAGCTTCAACCCCCAGACCTACCAGCTGACTACAAACACCCACGAACCCAACGCCCCAAGCAACACCCACCTCCTCTACACCTGGGCCCCGGTCAACATAGAAGACACCGCCAACACCATGGCCTCCATCCACTCCGGATCACCATCGGACCCCTGCCCACACCATATCTTCAATAAAGCAAACATCATCATCGCTCCCCACCTCTGCAACACCATCAACAGCTCCTTCGAGTCAGCCACCTTTCCAGATAGATGGAAGCACACAGAAGTCAACGCCCTGCTGAAGAAGCCAAAGGCAGACCCAGACGACCCCAAGAACTACCGGCCGATCTCCCTCCTCCCCTTCCTAGCCAAGGTCATTGAAAAAATCGCGAACAGCCAACTATCCCGGTTCCTGGAAGACAGCAAGGCACTCAACACCTCCCAATCCGGATTCCGCAAAAACCACAGCACCGAGACCGCACTCATTGCTGCCACAGACGACATCAGGACCATGCTCGACGAAGGAGAAACAGCAGCACTCATCTTCCTGGACCTCTCCGCAGCCTTCGACACAGTATGTCATCACACTCTCTGCACACGCCTCCACAACACTGGAATCCGTGACAAGGCACTCGACTGGATCTCGTCATTTCCCGCAGGCAGAACCCTGAGAGTCCGTCTTCTACCGTTCCTGTCAGAAGCCTCCAGAATCATCTGTGGCGTCCCCCAAGGATCATCGCTCAGCCCCACGCTCTTCAGTGTTTACATGGCCCCACTCGCCAACATCGCACGAACCCACCACATCAACATAGTTTCCTATGCAGACGACACTCAGCTCATCCTCTCCCTCACGAAAGACCCTACAACTGCAAAGAACAACCTCCACAACGGACTTCCCGCCATTGCCAGCTGGATGGAATCAAGCCGCCTCAAGTTAAACACGGACAAGACAGAAATCCTCATCTTTGGCACCAACCCCTCACCATGGAACGACTCCTGGTGGCCCACCTCCCTAAGATCCGCACCCTCACCCACTACCCACGCACGCAACCTGGGATTCATCTGGGACTCCACACTCAGCATGACGCAGCAGGTCAACGCTATCTCCTCCTCCTGCTACAACACTCTCCGCATGCTCCGCAAAATCTTCAAGTGGATTCCCATTGAAACCAGGGAAACTGTCACCCATGCCTTGGTCAGCAGCCGATTGGACTACGGAAATGCCCTATATGCAGGAACAACAACCAAACTCTGACCAAAGCTGCAAAGAATCCAGAACGCATCGGCCCGCCTCATTCTTGACGTCCCACGCCGCAACCACATCTCCCCCCACCTCAGAGACTTACTCTGGCTACCAGTATCAAAGAGGATCACCTTCAAACTCCTCATCCACGCCCACAAAGCCCTCCACAACACAGGTCCAGCCTACCTCAACGACAGACTCACCTTCCACACCCCCACCCGCAATCTTCGCTCCGCCAGCCTCGCCCTCGCCTCCGTCCCCTGCATCTGCCGAACCACCGCCAGAGGAAGATCCTTCTCTCACCTAGCCGCCAAGACCTGGAACTCCCTACCGCTCCACCTTCGCCAGGCCCAAGACCTCTTGACATTCAGGAAACGCCTCAAGACATGGCTTTACGACCAGTAGCTCCCCCCTCCCAGCGTCTTGAGACCCTAACGGGTGAGTAATGCGCTTTATAAATCCTTTGATTGATTGATTAATTGATTAAGTGACATATTATGTCGACTCATATACTTCAACAGAGGAGCATCAACGGGCTGCTCATGAGGGGATTTCTGAAAGTTTTTTTGGGGTTTTAATGAGCCAATTTAATATAAATTTTTATTATGACAATATTGATTGAGAAAGAGAAACATCATATAATGTTTGAATTAAGTCAATAGGCATGAGGCTTTTTCGTAGAGCACACGTCCGGCTTAATTTAACCTTGAAGATAGGGAATGGGTTGTTTTTTCCCCCTAAGAATTGACAGTCAGCAAAACCTTCTGCGATTTTAAAATATCAAGAACATTTTGATTGTGCTTCTCACATACAGCATCAAACAACCTTCAAATATTGAGAATACCATGGTGCGGACTGTTTGGCTTTTGGATTTTTCAGTGCCAAGAGTGTGAGGTTGCCCCTAGCTGTTTGAGAATGTTTCTATACGGTTCATTCTACAGCATGAATAATAGTGAGTGCTGAAGAGTTGCAGAAGCTGGCAGGTAGTTTCTTTGGGACAGACGGACAACAAGATCTTTAGTTACGTGCTTCAAAGTTTTGGGTGTCTTGGGTTTGGCCTCTATAACAAGCAATACGAAGCTGGAGGAAATATAATTGGAAATTATTATTATTGTTACTATTATTAGTAGTAGTAGTTATAAAAGAATTATTGTTAGTGGTATTACTGGCAGTGTATTAGTAGATTTAATTAGTATCATTAAAAGGTAGTGGTAGTAGTAGGAGGAGGGCAAGGAGTATTAGTGGTACAGCTGTTAGCTGATTAGTAGGTTTAGTAGTTTTAGATAGTAAAATTATTTTGCCCTTCACCACGAGGTGCCTCAATACGCCCCCCCCCCCCAAAAGGAGAAATGCTCTATTTTCAGAAAAAAACACAGTATAGAGAAGTCTTAGATACAAAAAATTAGAAGACAGCACAAACTAAAACAATCTGGAAGGATACAGGTATGCAATGAGGGATAAAGGCAAGGGGATGGTTAAGCCCCTTTCTAAATGGATTAAAAACATAAAGTACAGAGTAAAGAGAGGGTCCCGCATAAACAAACATAAAATTTGAGAATTAATTAAGGAATTTCCTAAAAAATCAGGTATTTTTGTAAAATGTATAAAAGCATCATACTCTCAAATTAATCAACCTGAGAACGCTCACCTATGAGTAATATCAAATTGATTAATTTCCCTGAAAATAACGCATGGACTCTCCCAGTATTTCCCTGGAGCAGCCGGTGTATCAAATATAGTTAGGAGTAGCTGGGATACTGACAGCACCATGGGATAGTGAAAAAAACTATGACATGATGAGCAGAACCCCTAGTATATTTTGCTGCTGCCTGGCATATTAACAACAGCCGGAGCCTCCCTCGTGCAATAAAGTAAATTCTATAGTCTCTATGTAGGAAAATAAATCTTCACAGCCTCTACTTCTTGCGGATGTCTCTTTAACTATTCTACATGATGCATCCATAGGTGTGACCATGAGTGCATTACAGTTGAGAAATTATCGTGTGGGAAAATTCAGAACTTCCTGGTACTAATTTGGAAGAATAGATTAAGGAAAGAATTGTTAATTTAACGTATCATACGGAAGATTAATTTTTGCTTCAGTTCACGCAGTACCTCATTCACTGTTCTCACACTAGAATCCGCTCTATCCTCGGACATCTCTGTGCACTTGTAACTAAGGAGCCTGCATCCTTCCTGAAAACTATTTTCATACCTATTTTCATAAAAGGTCGTCAGCAGAGACCACTATGTTTCCTTTGGATATGTAACACATCAAACTATCACTTCTCCCACAAATTAGCAAGACTTGCCTCCAAGCTTTTAACCTACTGCTCTCCAAGGGTGGTTCTCCTTTGCCCGGCAAAAGTTATATTTTCATTAAGATAAAAATGAAGTCCAACGTTTTATGTCTTGCTTTGTCAGCATACTTGCAGCAATGTATGATGAAACTGGAAATCACTGGTTCAAAGTTTGAGTCTCATCAACTCGGACAGGGCTGGGCTGGGAACCAAAACCAGCCCGTGCAAACATTTTAGACCATGCCTGTTCCTTTTCAGTGGGTTTGGCCAGGCTCCACGGCAAAGAAAAAACAAAATGTGTGTTTAAACGGTGCTTATCAAAGCATCATTTATTAAATATATTGACTAAAGGCCATTAGTATTTACACGTAGTACTGAAGAACTAATGGGAAGTCTACCAGGGTACCCTGAGCAATATTTCTTTAAAGAAGAAAATCATTTATGTTTCTATATAGATTTGCTGGTGAATACAAACAATCTCATGCGAAGCCTATAAATGTGTGACGGAAAACGCAGTGTTAATCTAATACACTAAAAAGTCAATATTACTACAGAATAATATTAGTTTTAAATTATTTGTCAGAATATTAGGCCCATCAATGTTTGTATGCCGGTTATAAATCCATCACAACATTTGTGAGGCTAATAAGTTGATGATAAATATTCCAGCCTACAAGGGGTGATGCTCATGTATCCCACAGTACTGTTGAAAAAATTAGCCTGCCATGTGTGATCATTTGTGCTCATAATGGCCAATGTTGCTTATAGTGACAGGAACCATTGTGCTCTGCCAATGTGCTGATCAGCACAGCAGGACCACTGTTTGGATTGCTATGACTGGTTCAAGTTACTTATTATACAGCTTCAGGCATCACACATTAGTGGTATCCACTAGGTGAATGTACTACATGATGGGATTGTCCACACATTCCCAGAATGAACAGAAAACCCTTGCACAGTAGTTTATACAGTACTCATGTATGTAACACATCACTGCCAGGTCAGAACCTACACTGTGGAGGTGTACAAAGCATCGCTTCCATTCAAGCCTTCAAATTGCTTAATGTTCAAAGTCTCACTACCATGCCAGAAGTCACTTTTCATTGGCATGTATAGACCCACTGAGGTGCAAGCATGCACACTGCCCTGGTTTATCATCATGCTTGAATTCACATTAACTATTTAGGAACATCATCACTGTCAACTTCCACTCCAATTCTATCATACAGGGGCCTGAACTAAAGTAGGTATTAGGTGCTGTGGCTGCATACACTTGTATCTACAAAAATGGCCGTAGCGACATCGAGCTACCTGCTCAATATGACAATGTAATAAGGAGGCAGCCTATTCGCCCTTCATCTATGGTGCTTCTCCTTTTTCTCCAATAGAGAGGCTGGGTGGGCCTCCTGCTTCAGACTCTTGATCAGACTGGCCATGGATGAAACATGGTATGCAGATGTGCACACACATAAGCTGTTGCATGGTTTTACAGGTCACTTGTTGGTCCAGTCCTGACAAGCAACTTATGTGTAGTGGGTTGGCTGTTGAGCCAGAAGAAAGAAAGCTGCTCTGCTGCGTCTTAGCGCTATAAATGGGTTGTGGCTGGAATGAGGCCCTTGATACATTCAGGTATGGATCATGATAGCCCTTCCAGCCCTACAAACAAACCTCTAACCTGCAGCTTCTGTGGAAAAGTTGGAACAATGATATGACCAATCCAGCTCCAAACCTGGCCTTGGTATTTTCCAACTTGGGTTTCTTAAAATTCTACTGAATCTGAACAACATGGATAACTTGTCTGGAAATCACACTGAATTCCTCTCAGTCAGAGGAAAAATGCAAATCACAGTCCCCAAATATCACTGGGATGCCAAGATGGGGGGTAGGGGAAAAAATGAACTTTGGGGCTTATTCACAAACTGCATTGTGTGATATCTTAGAAGTACTATGATAGTACTACTAACAGTTTAAAAATGCTATTCATTAACCTACATACAGGAACGTAAGCCTCTGCCTCTCCTACCTGTTATTTGCAGAGATCTCTGCCCCAGCTGAAGAGGTCGCAGCACAACAGCATACATTTTGTAGTAAATGTGGCAGAGATGGGGGAATGACTGAAAAATTGAGAAAACGTACTACTAAATAGGAAGGGTTAAGGCAGGAGTAATGAGGGATTTAGGCAGGGTTTAGGAGGGGTTTAGGGACAGACATGCTCCACCTACGAAAGTAGAAGCCCATTGCTATTCACAAACTTCAATTATATAGTTGCTACAGGCGAAAAGGAACCAAAACGGACCTGGAGTACATCCAGGACCACACATGGCCAACCAGTGGTACTGCAACACCTTCCCATAGAAACTAATGGAGGCACGGACTTAAGTTAGAAGTCTACGGGCCAGATGTATCAAAGAATTTTGCATTCGCAAACAGTGTGAATTGCAAAATTCGTCCGTTTGCGAATGCAAAATCTCCTTTCTGAATGTAAGAAAGGCATTCGCAGTGCAATTTTAAGGAATCGCTAAAATAGCGATTCCTTAAAATTGCGACCCCATTTAGAGAATCGCAATTTGCGATTCTCTAAATGCGCCATCGCAAATAAGGAATCTTTATTTGCGACCTCATTTAGAGAATTGCAAATTGCGATTCTCTAAATAAGACATCGCAAATAAGGAATCCTTATCTGCGATTTCTTAAGCACATGTATGAAGCAATTCCTTAATGCGAATTGGGCATTAAGGAATCGCTTTTACCACCAAGTTGAACTTGGTGGTAACCATGTGCAAATTTAAAAAATGTATTAAAAATGCATTTTTTTAAATGGCATGTAAAACACACATGCCCTTTTGGTATGTGTGCAACTTACATGTCTTCCAAAATTGTTTTGGGGTGCAGCAGAGGGGGCCTTAGGCCCCCAGCACCCTGGAGTTTGCAATTCCCAAATTGCGAATTCCAGTTAGGAATTCGCAATTTGGGAAATGCAAAAAAATTTGCAAATATGGGCTGACAGGCCCATAGGTGCGAATGGGGGCTGTATCGCAATTTGCGATTCGGTAGTAGCATTTGCAATTTTTAAGAAATCGCTATTACCGATTCGCAAATATGTTACATAGCATTTTGCGACTCAGAAATAGCGATTTCTTAAAAATCGCTATTTCCGAATCTCAAAAGGCTTTTTTGATACATCTGGCCCTAAATGAGCTATTGTTAAACTGAACTAATTATGCAAACTTTTTTAAAATAGAAATATATTTTATTTAGTACAGTGTTAAAAAAAGATATATATATATATATATATATATGTATATATATACACATATATATATACATATATATATATACATATACATACAAAACTAAAACATAATTATTAGATTATTTTAAAATAAATGAATAACATGTTTAAATGTAAAAGGGAATTGTAACTTTATTGTGTTTAGAAAATGTTAATGTAAATTAATTCTGTACATGAATTGTATCGATTTTCAAAGCATAAAAATATAAATCTTATGCTTTAGGTGAGATTTCTGTTAAATCTTAAGAAAAATAAAGTTATCTATTAAATTCAAAGTAATGAATTATATAATTAAAAATTAAGTTAATGCTCTAGCATTTTTAATTTTGTTCTACATCTAAAATAAATATTTTTAGTTAATTTCCCTTCAAATTTATCCTAAATGTTTTTTTTACTATTTTTGTACTTTTAATAAAGTTTTAAGTTTTAACTTGTATTTTACCACATGGAGACCTTCACCCCAGTGGCAGATATCTCTGCCTGTGTATGAAAAAGTTACAACTACCCTTGTGAATTAGGCTTCAACCCTGATTGCAGGGGGGTGGAAACGTGTAAGCCTATACTCTGTAGTAAAAGTATTACACTTATAAATGGTGAAAAGCCTAAAGTGGTCTTACATGGGTAATAATCTTACACGTGTAGATTTTGCTCATGTGTAACTTTACCTTTGTGAATGCCACTTGTATGGTTTAAAGTGAGACCGAATAAAGTTACTTTGTCTGTCTGTCTGCCTCCTTTTAATTCTGTCAAAGGGGGTCATACCGTAGCTCCCTTTAAAATGATTCAAAGTCAAAAAACCAAAGTCGTGATAGGGAAAATGTTGTTTTGATTGAAATGAGGCAGGGCTGTTATCACTGCTTCGGTCAATATGAGATTTTCACTTACAATTCCAATATGAACATTTGGTTAAGCTGCTTCTAACAACCTTTTTTCTCATAGCCAGTTTTGCCAAGATTTTGCAAGAACTTCCTAGGCAAAAGCAAGGCAGGTCAATGCAAGGAGTGTTTACCAGAAATTAACACTAGTCCTTTCATGTTTTGTTTCATATAATGGTGCGTTAAATCACTCTGAGGGATTTGTTGTCACTCAAACATTAAGCTCTCCACACTGAGAGCACGTATTACCAAAGTGAGCAACTTAATTCTTTCTTTCCAGCATATTTTCTCATGAACTTCCCACTGCATTCTATTTGTGCTATCATTTTCTTTGTTCACTTTATTACTGCAGTCTTCTAGCGATGCTGCCATATGATTGGCTCTGCTCCCCCTACTACTTTCCCTCTTCTCTCTGAAAATCAACCATATTTTCACCTCTCTTAATGTCTGCTTTCATCAGTTGACTCTCAACCCCTTTGTTGAAGAACCACAAATCCCAACTCACTTCTTGCATATGCAATTTTACATAAGCAACTTCCACTCTTCCACAGTGGTGTAGGTGCAAACACCACATTTGCCTCGATGCACATATTGGTGCCACTTGAGCACGTTATGGTCAAGTGCTTACAATTTATAAGAGAAAGTAAACTGGGGGACTCCAGAGGATATTTTTCAAAAAAGCAATACATCAAGCATTGTCATAATTTTATAACTTACTTGATGTGCACCTAGACTGTGCTTTGGTGACAGACTGACTAAATATACGTGCTATATATGTTAGGTATCCTAGGGTCCTGTTAGTCAAAAAAGGGAGTTTATGGTCCTAGCAGCTATAAGGAAAAAATTGTAACAATGAAGGAACTATGATAGTTTCAGGAGCACTGGGTTTGTGGCCAGTGTTCCCGAATATCACTCTGCTTTCAAATGAAAGTTTAATGCTGTTAAGGAAAGAGACGGTCTTAGCGACATGTTTTCCACTCCACGCCCTAAGGGCTCGAAGAGGAACGCTCTCAGAGCCATTCAGTGCATTATAAGAGGGCATTCAGCTCGCAGCTATAAATATGAAGCACTGCAACAAAACACAGACCACATAACTTTACAAAAGGCACATCAAGAAGGACATTTCAAAGCGAGGCTAAAGTAAATAGGTCACTTCATTAGGAAGAGCGTGCTAGTTAGTCATAA